>NC_081270.1:6140936-6740936 GCF_030490865.1 Poecile atricapillus
TAGCTGCTCTCAGCTGGAGGGAACAGCTGGGCTGGAAACCCCAAGGCAAACCAGGGCAAGGGATGCTTGGACAGCCTGGGAGGGAGAGTGAAGTATGGAAGGTGAAGGGGAGGTCTCTGTGGCCCTAAAAACCTTGAGCTGGAGATTATTGGTGTGAGACTGGAGCTTGTTATGGAACAGGTCATACAGACAAGGGACTGGAGGAAATGTGATGACTGGGGAACTGGGCAGGAGGGTGAGAGCAAAAAAAACCACAGAGCAAATCCCATTCTGGCAAGGTGGGCAGAGGGGAGACTGAGTGTGACAGAGGCAAAGCCTTGCCACAAACACCATAAAGAAGAGATTTCATTGCATCCTGTACATGAAATCTCCTGGCAAGGGCAAGCTGAGCCCTGCATTTGTCATGAATTTAAATTTTATTCTTTGTCCTTCTTTCCATGCTCTTCTTTTTCTTTCTCCAGCACTGGAACACGATGGCAGAAGGACATAGCTGAGATCTTGCTGCTTTGTAGGGGTTGGGGAGCAGAGTGTGAGAGGACAGGGGTGGTGACCCTCTGGACCGTTCCTTCTCCAAAATTCGGTAGCAAAAAAGGGGCAGAAAATGAAACAACCCCCAACATATGAGCCTCTCTTTTCCTCACAAAACAGGCTTTAAAATCAGCCAGTCTGTTGAGGGAGTGTCCACAAGCTGCACCCCTTTTCTAGAGACCTCCAACTGTTTGGTAAGCACAGTCTATCGCCTGCCCTGGTGACTCACCTGCACGGGTGCCAATCTCTCCCATGGAGGTGTTCATACAGCTCCCTGCATGACAAAGTGTTGGTCTGGATGGCCTCCAGGTGCAGCCATCCATTACGTGTCAAAAAATAATCCTGCTGCTGAGTAACCTCCACCACAAGCCCAGAGGAAGATTGATGCCTGCTTGCAAATCAAGGCAGTGAGAGCGTGGCCCATGCTGGAGACCCAGCAAGAACAGCCAGGTTGTGCCAGGGCTGCAGCAAGAAGGTGACAGCAGAAAGAGCACAGCCAAAGAGCACAGGGAGCTGACTGGCATGGCAACTGATGTGATGTTGGGAGAGGTCTGAAAAGGGTCATAAGGTATTTCTGCAGGGTAACTCTTCCCTTCTTCTCCCTGACAGGCATCTCCCAAATCCTCAAAGCATCCACAGCCCCAGATCTGACAGAGACAAGGAGTGTGTGGACACCACTCTCAGGCACAGGGTGGGATTGTTGGGGTGCACTCAATGAACTTTGTGGGTTCCTTCCAACTCAGCACATTTCATGATTGTTTGATCCTCCAAGCAGCTCAAGTGGTGGGAAAACGGATCAGAGCCTCAGCTACGTGGGACATCCCCAGTTGTGTCAAGCAGGTCAGGCCAAGCAGGCTGGCAGCAAGGTCAGTAAGCAGGAGCATCAGGTCTGAAGAAGGCAAAAGAGGCCAATTCCTCATGAGGAAGGGGGTCTGAGTTCATACGGGAGAGCTGGGAAGATGAGGCCACAACTGCAGAAAATTCAAGGAGCTCAGGGCAATGTGTTTGTGGAGAGAAAAAAATAAATTCCTGAACCACCTGAAACCATGTCCTGCCACCTGCAGATGGGCACTTGGAGATGAAAACACAGCTTTGAAGTTCAGTGGCTTTGTCCCCAGACTCAGCTGACTGCAGGGACAGGATTCACTGAGCATGGGTGCACTGTGGCAATGCCAAGCAGCTATTGCATTGCTTCTGAACAACAAACTGAGGAACTTTCTGCCTCAGGCCGTGAGCTGCTGGGCTGGGCTGTGCTGTGCATCAGTTCTGTTGGACCAGGGGGTGGAAAGCACCTCAGCAGCACTGTGAAGAGCTTCTTCACAGAGTTCACGTACCAAAGGTCAGTGCTCCATTTTGGGCCTTGACCAAAAGGTTCAGATGACACTCAGATGCTCTTTCTCCTACATCTTTGCTCAGACATGAATCAAGTGGTAGAAGGTTGGAGAAATAAGCCTGGTGGGGTTCTGGGGCTGTTATTTCAGTAGCTTCAGCAAGCACAAGGCCAGCAGCACTGTGCAAAGGTGGGACCATGTGCTGATCAGACCTCTCCTATCAAGCCAGGCCTTCTCCAGCTTGAATCACAAGGTGTTTTTAGGACATAAATTGGAAGAGTTAGAGAGGGAAAATGCAGAATATTAACTTAAAGAGGATGAAATATAAAAAAAAATAGGTCTGCAGGCCCATCTCTCCTTGTCCTTTCTGTCCTTCCTTTAGCATTCTGTCACCTTGTGACAATCCCTCTCTGTGCCCTCTGTGCTCTGCTGTCACCTCTGAGGCCATGGTCAGTCTGTTCCCTGCTTCCCTCAGCATATTCACAGCTTTTCTCAGCCACAGCCTCCTTTCCTGGAGATCATTTTGCTCCTGATCATGTTTTTCTCCACCCTTCAACTCTGTCTTACTCCCTTGGGATCAGTGTCCCGTGTTTTCCTTGGGGAGGACAAAGCTGCTCTTTGCTTTTCCTTTCTCAAGTAACATGAGGGCAAAGAAGCACAACAGATCCTCTAGAGATGATTAAACCTGGGAGAGGAGGAGGGAGCTTCCAAGAGCTGTTGCCTTTGGTGTGACCCAAAGAGATCTAAGTGCAGTGGGAAATGCTGCCTGCACCAGCTGGAATGGGATCCAGAGCCTTCAGCAGCCTGGGGGGAGGTGAGGATCTCTTGAGTACAGAAGAGCATCTCAGATCCCTCAGAGCTGGTACAGGACCCTGCAAGGAGCAGGAAAGTGACCCCAGCAGCCAACATCACCCCAGTGTCTCTCCTCTCTGAGCTTGTAGGGGTGCTGGAGGGAAATGCAGGGGAACTCTGTCCCCAAAACCTCTGAGCACCCCTGGCATGGAGGGCACTGTTCATATGTCCAGAGGGGCTGGCTGAGGAATGCCATGGTCACTCTGACTCTTTCCTTGGCTTCCTGCATCCCTAGACTCCAGTGTTTGTACATCAGGCATTCATTCAAACCCAACCATTTCTGTCCTTCCCAGGTTTCTGCAGCCCATTCAGCACCTTCCACCACTCCTGCACCCTGTTCCTCACACCAAGCCCTCAGAGGGCCTTCATGAACTTCCTACTTCTTAATTCCAGTTATTCTGTGCCTGCCCAACACGGCCAGAGCGTCACCTTATTTCAGAGAGCACCCATACCTGGGCAGGGCTCCTGCTCCTCACCAGCACATGCAGAAACTGCTGCTCTGGGGTTTTTTCAGGAGTGGCTCATTCTAATTTTCACTTTTTATTTTGAAACTGCTCACAGCTGTTCCCATATTTTAAAACATTTGTAAACCTGTGCCTAAAATACCTGCAGGGACTCTCAGGAGCAGCCAGCTCAGCGCAGAAGAGGTTCAGGTTTGCAAGCCCTTAACTCACCGTGGGACTATTTTCCCTTTTAAGTTCGGTGCTGGAATGCTTCAAGGTGTTTAAGCAAGGCCAAGGCCAGGGCATGGGAATGCTGGTCTTTAGCAGGCTTTGCCTTTAATTGTCTCCAGTCCCCTGCCCCCGCAGAGCAGAGGGATGGGAGCTGTGCAGACGGTCAAGGAGAAAGGTGAAGGGGAGGAACTGAGCTCCAGCCCTGGGAAAAGCAGGACAAAGGGGAGAGGCTTTGCAAGCACTTTAGCCCATGATAAGATGTGGGAGCAGTCCCTGGTTATCCTCATAGGCAAACCCAGCAGAGAAGAGCTGGAAGAAGGGTTTGTAGAGCCTGGAGAGGAGCAGGCACTGCTTGGCTGAGAAGCTGAGCTCCTACCGGTGGCACTCCACTCTCAGAAGCTGCTGTCTCCCTGGGCTGAGGTCATTAAAGATGTCAAAGAGCTGTTTTTAACAGGATGGGATGTTGAGTTTGATGCCTGGCTCTGCTCCAAAGGGAATAAAATCACAATCTCCCTGTGTGATACACGTCCAGCTCTGGGCTACGACAGTGCTGGCAGAGGTGTTCTGGAGGGACAGAACAGCCCCTGAATTTTTGCAGCCCCCTGGGGTCCCCATTGACCCAAGGTCAAGGTGGAAGGTGTTTGGAGCCAGGTTTGGAGCAGCTCTGGCTGCTGGGGAGGCTGAGGGACATGGGAGGGTACTGGGTGGCCTCTGGAGAAGGCTTGTCTGCAGACCTTGGGGAGGTGGTGGAGGGCAGAGGGGAAAGCAGGTGAGAGAGGTCCGTGGGAGGGGTAAGAATAATTCCTCCTGCCCCATGGATCCCAGTGGGAGGACATCAGAATGCTGGTGGTGATCCTTGGTGGCCAAAGCCAGTCAAGCTTTTGACTGTGGACCCTGTGGGGTGACCTGCCTGTGCTGGCAGTTCTGCAGGATGTGATGAGCACCACCCCTGGCTGAGGAGACAGAAACCAGCTGAGGAGGGAAGAAGGATGCAGGGGGAAAGAAGCAGGGCCCCTGGCAGGATGGGGCATCCCCAGGTGGCTGGTGTGTGGAGGGGAGAGGGTGCAGTGGAGGGGACAGGGACAGGCTGGGGTGGTGGGGGGGTGAACACTGCCCTGCACCTGCAATAACAAGCTCTGGGCACAGGGCCTGACAGCAGGATGGAGGCTGAGCTGGAGTTACAGCCCCCAGGGGAGCCCCTGGTGGCTTGGTGCCCGGGAAACACCTCTGAGTCAGCCCCCTCTCCACCCAGGAGCTGGGCATGCAGGGGGTCCACCAGCCCCACACCTGCCTGCCTGGCAGCTCGTGCCCCCTGCTCGGCTGCCCCTGTGCACCCACTCTGTGCACAGCCCCCAGGATCCCCTCCCTCATGAGGAACCCTTCCCAAATTCCTGCTTCCCCCTGTGCTTCAGGACCTTGTGTGTGACGTGGACCTTGGGCACCTTTATGCCCCATGCACCCCCTGCAAGTCTCTCTGTCACATGTAATGAACCCTGTCCACAGCTTTCCCCTGCCTGCCCCAACTTTTCTCTTCTAGAACCCCTCAGCATGAGTTTTGCACCCCAGTCCAGCCTCTTTGTAGGGCATAATCCCTCCTGCTGCCCTCCCTGCCCCAAATCCTGACCCTATTTGTTCTTACTCCTGCTCCCACCACGGCCATGGGGAAACCAACTCATTCCACACCCTTCTCCCAGTGACTCCCCCGTTTCACTCTGTGCTCCCTGATTTATCCACCACCAAATCTGACCTTCTGAGACCGTGGGGGTTCAATGTTAGTTCAGGAATTCCCCCCTAAGTGTAGGTTCCAGGCAAGCTCTAGGGACTGTTTGCTGGGTATTGTCTGCACCACTTCCCTAGGTGATTACACTCACACACCCCAACAGCCTGGCTATTGCTTCTCCTGCAAATAACTGCAGGTGATGAAAAGAGGAGGAAGTCAATGAGATTTAGGAGCTAGACCTCACCAGTGGGACCTGGGAGCCCAGTCCAGAATATTTACTTTAAGTAAGGATGGTCACAAAGTGCAGACTGCCCCAAGCTGCAAGGTCTCTCCAGGTCATAAAACCAAGAAGGTCCAAGTCAGGAACCAGCAGGAGCTGCCTGGAAGTGGGGAGATGGAGCACAGTAAACTTCTGCCTTCCCCTGGATGAGGACACACAAGAGGAGCAGGTGAATGTGAGAACTGATTTGTGCAGCAGATCAACGCCAAAAACGAGATGTGTCCCTTCCCTCCTTGTGGCAGCTTGTCTTTGCCACAGGAGATGCTGATGATGAAGCTGGGGAGGGTCAGCTCAGGGCAGGGGTACCCCAGATATGGAGTTAACAGGGGGTGTTAATATCCCCCCCTGCTTCCCTTGTTTCCTTTTCTTCCTCTCTTTGTCTTTGGGCTCCTGCTCTGTGGCTTGAGGCCATTCAGCCCCCTGAGTGCTGGCACACAGACTGGGCTTGCTGCTGCTCCTGCCCCAGCCTCACAGGCAGGAGACCTCTCTCAGAAAGGCTGAACACAGTTTGTCTGCCCAGTAACCTGGCAACTGCACTAATGCATGTGTGCACATGAAAGGTCCTCCTGAGCCAGAGCCAGCACCCACTGCGGCCGGATCCCCTTACAGCACAGACATGCTGCACTCCCTGCATTGCTGCTTCACCGTGCTGGAGGGCAGAACTCTGCTTCTGTCTTATTCCAGACTCGTCTTCTCCTCACCCACCTCCTCACTGCACCCCACAGAGCAGTGGGATGCTCAGGGGTGAAGGAGGTTCTGGGTATGGAGGGGAAGGGGCTCAGCTTGGCTTTGTTACCACTGAGAGGCACATCCAGAATTGGGAAAGCCCCAAATCCACCCACCTGAAAATGGTGTTTAAACCCAGGGCTGGCTCACCCCCACCTGCCTGGCCTCAGAAGAGGAGGGAGCAGCTCTTGAAGTGCTTTGGGGTACATTCTCCTGTGAGATGTGCTCCTCACGACCAGCTCCGTGCGCTCAGCGCTGAGCTCTGCTGGCCTCAAAGCCTCCTAACCTTGTGTTCCACCTCTCAGATTTATAGAAAAACGCTGTTCCAGTGGTAGACAGAGCATTCTAAGGCTGATTTGACTTTTCTGTAAGAGTCTAAATTTGGCACATCAGATAAAATCTGCAGTGCTGGAGAGAATGTTCATGCTCCCCACCCAGCACCTCGGTGAGCTGGAGGAAGGCTCGGGGGCTGCGCCGGGGCAGGTCCCTTGAGGAGGAGACAGGAGGAGTCATCCTGCTGTTTGAATTTGTGTCTTGCTGCTCCAAAGGTTTCCTAAGACTGGAGGGCTCAGGGAGGGAGGTGAAAAGAGAGAGGTGGTTGATTTATAGCTTACCATCTTCTCTGATCTTGATCGCCCTTTTTTCTTGGGAGTCTCTCTTATCCAGACAGGGAGATGGGAGGAGGGGATCTGTTTCAGAGATTGCTGAACTCTGGGTGTTTGCTGTTTCCTGGAGATCTTTTGATGTTCCCTTTGCTTTAAAACATTTTCAGCGTTAAGTTTTTCGGCCTCCCGCTGCACCTCAACTCTCGACATCGGGGCACGATCCATCACAACTTACCCAAACAATCTCCAGCAAGTGGAGACCTCCCCATCTCCGGGGCACAGAGGCAATCTGTCCCTGCAGGACTCGTTCTGGGGCAACTCAGGCCAACTCAAGGCTGCTATGGGCTGTCCACAGCTTGTTCTCTTCCAGTGGGATGAGACATGGCAGGTGCCAGGGCAAGGCTGAGCTGCAAACAAGTATGGATTGAAGCCTGGCACGAGCTCTGACTGAATGGAGCCCAGCAAAATTGCACCAAACAGGATGAAAACCACCTCTCTGGGTGTGCTTGTGCCATTTAGTGAGCCTTAACGCTAAAATGTTTGATTTAGGACTCGCTAGAGGAAGAAGAACAGAAAAAACCCTTTTTGTTAGGCTGTGAAAGGTCTCCAGCTCAGATGATCTCTCTTGTCCAGCATGTGCATCTTGTCAGCCCCAGTAATGGGCATCAGATCTGTTATTAAAAGCCCATCAAACAGTCCTTTTTCCATAAATCTTTTCACAGCACTCTCAGTTAATAAAATTGATTTTGTTTAACTGGTGCCATTTTCCAGAAGAGACAGGCCAAAGAACAACATTGCCTGTAAAACAATCTGTTTTGTTCTGTGAAAGTAATTAGTTTTTCTTGGACTTAATGTGCTTGGGGGTTAATTATTCCAAAACTGCCCATGAACTCCCATGATGTGGGGATATTTTTGTGGAGCTGATGAAGGTGCCAGTTCTTGCAGCAAGGCTCTTTATGACTCTTGATAATGTTCATTATTTTCCTTAAATTATCAGCTTAGTGGCATTGTGTGCTTGCATGAAACTTTTCTTTCACAGCCTGTCCCCCAAAAAGTTTCTCTCCCTTGTGGTTCAAACCTACAGCCTGAGAGCACCTGGGATCACAGGCAAATAAGATTTGTTTGTCTATTATTGATTTAATGATAATTTTCAAGCCAAAGTAATGGTTTTGCAGTGGGATGAGTTGTGATTTATCATGGCTGAGGGTGGCAGTGGCAACTTGTCCTTTCAGCAGCCCCAAACAGCTTTTTTGGGGTGAAAGAAGCCACAGAGGAAGATGGTCCCAGGCTTTGTTAGTAGCAATAATCTTTCCACTGTAAAGTTGAGATCATGTTAAAGATGCTGATGCTTCAGCTTAAGAGGAGCTTTTGGGTGGAAAAAAGTGAAAACTCCTGAACTTTCACCGCATGTTCATGTAGAAAAAAAAAAAAATTCAACCAAAATATCTCATAAACTGGACTTTTTTTTTGTTGTTTTTTTTTTTAAAAGAAATGGCTATACATGCCCATTTTACTTGTAACCCAGCCAAAAATAATTTGTGGCAGGAAAGTTTGAGCATTTGTAAAAATAAAATAAAAATTAAAAAAAAAAAAAAAAAAAAGGAAAGCATGTAAGAGTATTTTAGTGTGAACCCAAACACAGAGGCGGGTATTCAGAGGGCAGAATAGCCCTGATAACACAACACGCTGCATTTCTGGCCATGTGTTGAAATGGAGATTTTTTTTTCCCGTGTTTGTTTTATTAATCACGCTACAGAACTCAGTGCAGCACTTGCTGATTTTTGATTTGTTAACGTTTTTCTGTCCCATTGCCATTTGCTCTCCATTTGAGCTCTACACCTGCTTCCCATGTGATAAATTGGAACTTCACACGGAGTAGAAAACCACCTCTTACCCTGTCCCAGCACATTTACCTTCTGCCTTTCTTTTGGAGAGGGTCTTTTGGCCCCAGGGCTGTGCTGACTGCGAGGGGCTTGTGCTGCACTCCCGATTCACATGGAATGGGTTTTCTCCATGGAAAAGAAATTCACGGATTCCAGTGGATTCTGCCACAAACAGTGGAGTGTCTCACCAGGGTGACTTGGAAAGGGAATCAACATCCCACTGCGCTTCTCCCAGCTCACCACAAAGGACAGGTTTTTGCAATAAAGGTCCAGGCCTTTAAAATTTCGTGGTGTCAAGTAGGGAACAGTGCAGGGGAGAGCTGCAGTGCCTGAGGGATAACCCAGGAACGTGGCGAGAACAACAGGTGGTGGCCGGGGATGATAAACAGAAATGTCTCTGCACAGAGCAATTTGCCACAGGATGTTGCTGAAGCTGAAGAGTGAAGCGAGATTCCAGCCTGGTGCTGGGACATTTGCATGGCTAACAAGAATATCCAGAATTATAATAGTTAATACTGACACCCTGCTTGGGAGAGATATCAGATCCGTGGCCCCAGGGCAAACGCCGACTGTAACAGATTAAGGAGAGGCCTCCAGTAGGGGATGGATTTGGGGGGGATTGGATTATCTGACACCTGCCTGATGTGGGGACTTGCACCTTTCCCGAGTGCTGGACATTAACCCCTCCAGCGGGCAGCCCATCTCCCACCCAAGACTGCTGATTCATCAGGACGGAAATATTCCCCGGAGATCCGTCACTGCGGATGAAATCCTGATGGAAAACTGCCCAGTTTCCTGCCAGCATACCCTTGGCAGCCCGCCTGACCAGCTGGTAGCAAGAGGAGAACATGGGAGCCTGGCTCCTGAGATGTTGAACTCTCCCAACTCCTGTGCAGACGGCTGAGCGAGGGACGGCGGGCTCCCAGCTGGGGGACCACGGTGTGGTGGTGTCCTCCAGCCTCCCTCTAGTCCACCAGCTGGGGAAAAGCGGGGAGAGAGGGCCAGACTGCTCTGCCTTTTGTAAAGATTGCTTCTGGGTTCTCAAACCGACACATAAATAAATTTTAAGACACCAAAAGGCAGCGGAGGGCTTCGCGTTCCTCTTTTCTGCTGGCTGAGCCTGCTCATCCACTCCTCCGTTCATATCTAATGATATGAATGACCCTTCCTCCACCATTTTCTGAGCTCTGCACATTGCCTGGGTGAACAAATGTCTCCCAGGGTTGCAGGAGATCCCAGTGGGTTCCTTGCTGGCCCTCCACCAGGCAGAGCTGCTGTGTGTCCAGATTTGCTGCTGGGCAGAGGAAGCTGAGACTGAGATCTCAGAATCTGGCAGCCCCAGATCCAGGTCCCTGTCTTCTACAGCAGCACTGGCATAACAGCACAGGGACACCCTGTCCCAGTGCTCCATTGTGTTCCTCCTCCTCCCAGGATGTGGATAAACAGGATGTGAGCATGAGGATCTCCATAGGTACGATGGAGTAAGTCCACTCTAGGCCTCACTCCTCAAGGTCTGTCTCTGCTGTTCACAGTTGTAAGGAAATGGCATTTTTTTCCTTGCTTCAAACACATACTTGCCATTTGTTAAAATAACCCTGAAAGAGAAAATTCTGCCAGTTTCCTCCCTGAGAAGGTCTCCTGTGCTCTGGCCGTGACAAAACTCCCGACAGCCCACGCCATCCCTCAGATAAGCTGTCTTTCAGAGGAGAGCTTCAACAGGAACCGAAAAACACTGGGCATATGAAATTCCTGGCCATGGGAGCTGTGGTGGGATGTGCCATTCCTGGAAGAGTACACAGTGCCATCTAGCCGTGCTGGTCCGAAATACAGAGCTCATCTGGCAGCTTCCCCACCCCAAACCCCACCTTGTCACCCCTTTTCCATCTTCTCTAGAGCAGCTGCTGGCTGACCAACATTGCCAGCACCAGGGGAGGGCTGATTTCAGACCTTTGGTTTTAGCTCGTGGTGAGGCTTGTAGCTAAACAACCCAACTTGGCTGAAACAGTGAGATTTTGGTGAAAACCAGGGCTTGAACTAGTTGGTCCCATTTTTTCACTGTCACCTCCAGGGTGGTGGCTTTGTCTCCTGGTGTCTCTCTTCCATTTGGTGCTGGTGTGCTGAGCTTCCAGTCCCCCTCCTCTACTGTTCCCTTTCATGTGAGAAGCACAGAGAGACACTTGTTGTAGTTTTAGACATTTTAATGAGTGATTTCTTCTGGTCCTGGCCATAATTTCCCTTCTCCACCTGGCAGATCTCTGTGCCAGCCAAATCTGGAGGAAGAGCAGAGATGTTAGGTCAGCTGGAGAGCTTGGGGTGGGCTTTAGACTCCATCCAACATGCTGAGCTCCTCTATTCCAGCACAGCCATGCTCATAAACATCTACATCAGCTGGCAGGGACTGTGCCCTCCACCTGGCTTCAGTCAGGGTCCCCTTCCACACTGTGGCATTTCACCTGAGAGGAAACTGCCTCTTGCTGGTGCTGAGTGTTGGTCCTTGGTGCCCTGAAGAGCAAGTCCTGTCTTCTGGAAATTTCCCTGCTGGGGTTAGCAAGGCTTAGGCTGTGCTGTTCTCCATCCATTTCTCCTTTCTTCCCCTCTACCATTTTTCCTTCCCTCTCCAGAGGATGGGATGGAGAGGGAAATGTGCACTTACTCTCTTATCTGACATGGAGGGATGTTTAAGACCTTATTTGTCTGGAATGAAGATTTCACCAGGCCTTCAGTCCTCTGCCAGGCCCTGGTACAGCTGTAGATGTGGACAGCCATGTTCAGCTAAATCCTGATTCCAGCTGCCATCACCATCCAGGAACATCCACAGGACACCTGGCCTTTCTGAAGTCCCCTTTTCCTCCTGCCTTTTGCTGCTTAACCTGGAGTTGTGGCCCTTCCCAAACCCCAGTGCTGACAGCGTGGTCCTGTATCACCAAGCTGTGTCACCTACATTAATTTGACTCCCACCTCACATTTCTTGTTTTTATTCTGGTCCATTCTTCTCTCTCCTACTGTTCCATTGCTGGCCTATGAGGAGCAAGTAGAGTGTTTGCACAAATCTGGGATGCCTTCTTCTAGAGCATCATGTCTTGGGGGCATAGTGCCAGTGGTTGAAAATGCTCTAAAAGATGCCCTTCACTAGCTAAAATCCCATCTCCATGAGCTCTACAAGAAGAATGGAGAGGACAGATTCTGAAAAAGACTGGGGTGTTCTCTAGCTGTGTGTGAACACGAGTTTTTATGATGCTCATAACCTGGCAGAAATCATGGTTACATTGAGATACAGGCACACACACACACACAGACAAATCCTTGAAGCAAGGATTTTCTCCGTGGCTCAGTCCTAGATTTCTAGTCCTGGCCTAGATTTCCCCTCAGACAATCCAGCACAAACTGGGGGTGGATCATTATGGGACAGACAATTGTGTAGTCACCTTCTACAGTGTCAGAAACCATCCTACCTGAACTGCTTGCCTCAGGATGAGGTGGCTTTTCCCCTTAGAAGCCCCCCTTTCCCTCTGGTGGCTATAAAGGCAGACAGAGGCAGGCTGAGGTGGAAAATTGCCCAGTGGTTAAAGTCTGGTGAAATGTAAGTAACTGAAAACAGTGTTTTATAAGAGGAAACACTGCCTTAACACCAGTGCTTGCTGTGAGACCCACCTGTGACAGTGCAGGAATGGGGCAGGTCTCAGTTACATCCTGCCTCCAGGACATTTCTGTGCCAAGCTGGGGGTTCAGATGCACTTTTATGGTCATCTCCCAAATGCCCTGCTAGTGGCAGTGGGATTTGGGAGAATGGGAAAGCAAGATGTGTCCTGGGCCACAGTGAGATGTCCTCAGGGGACCCTGTCCCCACAGAGTGCCTGGGGGAGTGTGGAACTCTTTTGGACAACTTCATCCCGTTGCTTAGTGGGAAAATGGGAAAATATTACCAGGATGGGGGAAAATAGGAGAAAATGAGATGAATGTGAGAAAATTAGCTTTGTCCAGAGTCCTTAATGCAATAACATTAAGGAGAAACATAAACAACAGCAGATATGGCAAAACTGGAAAGTTTTCATCCAAAGATGAAACTTTCTGGAGGCTGTGAAAGGTGCTAAAACCCAAGAACGAAGCCATGACCACCCTTCTGGCTCTATTAGATATAACATTGCCAACCTGGGTGATAGTACTGCAAGTGTCTCTAAAATTAGCATTTTTCTTAAAGCTTTTCTTGCTGCAGCCAAATAAAAAGCACCTATTACAGAATTATGATTATTAGGCCAGTCTCGTGATTTCTGTAGCCTGATGTTTTAAGGATTGTTGAATTGTTTCCCCTCTCTGGCAATCCTGTGGGTGCCAGAATACAGCTGGAAGCTCACACAAACCTCCAAGAGGAGCAGATGTGAGTGCTGGGTGCGCTGAGGTGCTGCCAATGGACATTATTTCAGCCAGGAGTTGCTTCCCCAATAACCTGAGATGCTGGAGTTTTGTGAATACCTACAGCTCTGAGCTTTTATTTGAAAATAAAAATCCTTTTCTAATCCTCCCAGTTGTAGGGGAAAAGGGTTGACAGATTGTTTTGAAAGCTGTTTAAGCAACCCAAAAGCAGAAGGCCTATAAACCATATTAACAAAAGTAATATTTAAACAAGATTCAAGTGTTTTGAAGTCTAATCATGCTCTGTGTCTAACTTGGCTGTGGCTGGGGTGAAGGTGATGTGAGAGAAGGAAAAATCATCATTTTCTCTGCAGCTTAACTCTGCCTCTGCATCTTGTACATTAAAAAAAAACCACTTTTGGGACACCTTTCTAAAGGGTTTTCCAGGACTGAGGGCCAAGTGTGTTCTTGGAAAGGGCAGGGAAATTTTAATTTGGGTACAGAGTGAAATGAACAAGTTAAAAGGTGTGGATGGAGAGGTTACCTGGTGGAATGCAAACTCTTAAGGAACAAAAGGGACCAAGCATTTGCCATGCCTGGGGAAAGGTCTGAGCACAAATCTGATGAGGAGCAGCTGAGGGAGCTGGGGGGGACTCAGCCTGGAGAAAAGGGGGCTCAGGGGGGACCTTCTCACTCTTCACAACTCTCTGACATGAGACTGCAGCCAGGAGGTGGGGGTCAGGTTCCTCTCCCAGGGAACAAACAGGACAAGAGGAAATGGCCTCAAGTTTCCACTGGAAGGTGCTCAGGCACTGGCACAGGCTGCCCAGGGCAGTGGGGGAGTCACCATCCCTGGAAGTGTTTGAAAAATGGGCAGTTGTGATGCTTGGGGACACATGGTGATGGTGATGGTGAACATGGTGATGGTGCTGGATGAACGGCTGGACTCAATGATCTTTGAGAGCTTTTCCAGCCTTAATGATTCCATGATATTATTCCATGATTATTGCATGATTCCATGACAGCAGATCCTCTGGCTTCTCTGAGATTCTGCATTCATGTCCTGCCCCTCTACGTTTTGGCCTTTCAGGGATGTTTGCTGCCTCTGAAGGGCAGTGAAGGTTTAGAAGTGTTTGGAAACACTTTGGAGTGGCTCACTGGAAGCCCAGCGCTGCTTCTGGGAGGCTCTGGTTGGAGTTGCAGACTTTAGGGTCAAGAGGAGGTCAGTTAAAAACCCAGGATCCGAGCACACAGCCCAAGCAGGCTCCATCTGACACTTGAGAGGACCCGGCTGCACCCCGACACTTGACCTTGCCCAGATACACGGTGGGAACACTTGAGGGCCACTGCTGCTGGGTCTGGCTACTCAGTTTGGCCCCAAGGAGATCTCTCAGCACTCCCAGGCCAGGCATTTTTGTCCATTGCCCCACCAGTACCCCCACAGACACTTTCACATGAAGCCCCAGCGGAAACTCAGCGAGGAAGGGAGGGAGGTGAAGGACTCTGCAGGAAGTTCTGGGAGCTGCCATGTGGACAGCACTGGGAAGTCTTTGATGTTGAGGTGATGAGGAGCTGAAGGAGGACATCCAGGACAGACAAACCTTGGGGAGAAGATGGCATAACACCCCCCTGGCTACTCTGGACTGGAAAGGCTGGAGGACTGAGTTCAGTGTCCCCACCTTACACCTCTCTGCCCCTTTTTAGGTCATGATCCTTGACATTTAGTATTTACTCAGAGCTCAGACTCTCAAGAAGGGCTTAAGCCAGTGGAAAATAATTCCAACAGCAGGTGAAGAGCCTGTAAAAATGCACATGACAAGAGGGACCCTCAGAGAAGGTGGAACTCGATGTGTCTGCCTGCCCATACTCCAGTTTGGAGAGGATTAGAATAGAGAGCTATAAAAGCCATTTGAAAGTGCAGGTTCCAGGTCCTTCAGGAGGCAAATGCACATTTATTTAAGGACTCAGACAAGGAAAAAGAGGAAAAAAACCCCATGGAAGACCATGCATATCTCAGTGGCACCTCTGACTCTTGCATTAATTGTAGAGCCCTCCAATGATTTCCAAAGCCAGATTTTCATTCCCTGACTGACAGCAGTGCTGGTTTAACTGAAAATGCTCTTCAGCTACTCGGTGTAGGCAGGCATCCAGCCTGGGAAAGTGCAGCTAGGACACTGAATGTCTGTCAGAGGCCAGAAGAGCTTTCACTACAGGTTTCCCTAACTCTGCTGCCTCTGGATTTTGCTTCTCTTTGCAAAATCAGGACAGGAAAATCCTTAAGTGTGTCCTGGCAGGATGATTGCTATGAAGTGTCTTTGGGCTGCTGTGAAGGGCAAAAATCAATGTGACTCAGAGGCTGCAGGATCTTGCCCTGCAAATAATGCTGATGGATGCAGGAGGGGAAGGGTGAGACTGAGGCACTGGCAGATCCTGGAGCGATGCAGTTCAGTTTGGGAATGAGGAGTTCAGAGGCTGGTGGTGGCAAAGATCAATCAATACATCATCAAACAGGAGCTGACCCATAAAACAAACTGCTGCCACTTGGCAGAGAGGTTGTGCTGGGACCTCCCAAAGAGACAGTGAAGAATGGAGCAGATATCTGACTGGTCTGTGTTGTGAATGACCAGTGCCTCGACCCTCCTGCCTTTGGCTGAAGGGTTCTGGTGGATCAGAGACCCCTCTCATGGCCATAAAGGAGCTGCACTGGTTTATACTGGTTAAGATCCACAGCTCCCAGCAGGAGTCAAAAGAGAAGCTGGTCTCTACTCTGTCTGTCTGGGAAAAAAACTTCTAAAAACTGTTTCAAATCAACTAGGATCAATAAAACAAACAGAACAGGAGAATGAAGGAGAGGGGTGGGACGTGCGAGAGGAGACCTTCTGCAGGCTCCTGGATGATCACAGCCACATGGGAATGAGGACTTGCAGGAGAAGGGTGCCCAGAGGCTGAGGGATCCATCAAACATTTCTGTGGTTCAGCTGAGAGGAAGTTTTGCACAAGTGCACAAAGGAGTTTGAAGGAGGCCCCTGTAGTGCCAGGGGCTTGCAGACCTTCTGAACCAACAGGGTACAGAGGAAAGGGTTAACACCTCCCAGATCTCAGTTGTGTTGGGAATGAAACAGAAAATCTGAAAGCAGGTCAGTACCTCAGCTGCTTCTGAATTCTCATTAATTTGCGTTCCCTTCTCATTTATTAATGGGCTGACTCACACTGTATTTGCTTTCCCTTTGCTGCAATTTGCAAAATTCCTTCTTATTCCCAATAGCCTTCTTGGCAGTGTTATTTTTCTCTGTTTTTCCCTGGCCTTTATCATTTCCTTGCAGGTCTTAGCTGAGTTTGCATATTCTCATTCAGTTCCCCTGACTATTTCTTTTCAGCCTCTTTCTTTTTATCTTCAGGCCTCTTAAAACATCCCTTGGGGCTATCTCAGTGTCTCTGGGAGCAGCTGGGATTACCCTGCCACCCATCGTGCCCCTGAAGGGGATTTTAATAGCTCCACTCCCTTTTTCCTTCCAGTTCCACGTGGGGACTCGGCCTTCCAAAGGCTTGGAAGCTCCCAGAGCTTGGATAAACCTGGGTTTTTCAGATGGGAACCACAGTCCTGAGCAGCCAGTGGAAGCTGTGGAGATGCTGCTCTGTTCCTCACTGCTGTCTGCTCCCAAATGCTCTGTGGGTTGGTTATTGCTCTGGCCAGGCTGGTTTCCTCTCCTGTGCTCCGGTCAACGCTGATCATCTCAAGGCTCCAGTGGTTCACAGCTTCCCCCTGAGGCAGTGAAGGGGCAAGCACCAATCTCTGCTCTCTGGTGCCCAAAACCAGGGAGTGGTATGAACCTGGGGCAGGGGAGGTTTAGGCTGGATGTTTGGAAAAGTTCTCCCCCCCAGAGGGTTCTGGCTGAGGCTCCCCAGGGAAGGGCACGGCCCTGAGGCTGCCGGAGCTCCAGGAGAGTTTGGACACTGCTCTCAAGCACAGGGAGGGATTGTTGAGGTGTCCTTTGCTGGCCTGGAGCTGGACTTGATGGTCCTTGTGGATCCCTTTTCCAGCTCAGGATATTCTGATTCTCTGATCTTGCTCTGCCTGTGGAGGATCCAAATCTTCCCCAACCCCAGAGTCAGGCAGCCTGTTACAGACAACCCAAGACTGTGGCTCTGGCACCACTGCACGTCCTTTTCTCCCCTCATTTGCCTCAGTCCCAGTCTCTGCAGCCACACAGAGAGCAGATTGTGGCTGGCTGAGCCCACTGGGAAGGCTCTGTTTGGCCACCACGAGGGTCAGTGGCAGGATGAGCCTTTGGGGGCTCTACAGGTTTGTTTTCCCAGAAGCTGAACAGCGTGGCACGCTGCGTGGCCGTTCCCAGTTTGGTGAGGTCAGAGGGGTGTTTTTGTAGGTGCCAGCCTCACCAGGGCTTCCTGGGTGCTCCCCTCATTGCCCAAATTCACCCACAAGAGGGAGGCAGTGGCTTGTGGTGGCAGCTGCTCTGAGGGTCACGGGGGTCCCTTGTCCTGCAAGGGAAGAGCGAAGAGATAAGCATGGTCTTGCCTTGATGGTATTTATTTGTGTCAAAACCTGGAAAGATGTTGGTGAAAGATATTTTTTGACCTGACTGAGGTTTCTGTCCTCTGCTAGGGCTGGGAGAGACTTATCATGGTGCTGTGCCTGTTAAAGAAGACTTTAAAGAAGTCTCATGTGGCTCGTGTGGTCCTGTTGCCAGCAGAAGATGGGAGCTGGTAGCCTTGACAGCTCTTTTCCCTTTGTCCAGAAATGTTGGGGTCAGAAGCACAGAAATAAGCACTGGCTCTGACACCCAAGAGAGCGCTGAGTTTCACATAACACCACAAGAAAGCTTTTAAAGTTAAATAGAGAAACTGGGAATGTGAGTGTGTAGGTTAGATAGAGTTTTCTTAAGTCACTGGGTGAGAAAGTTTAGGGTTTAAGCTGTATAAGTATTAGGATAAGAGACAATATGGATGATTTAGGGCATTGTCCCTTTCTCCTTCTTCCTTCTTCACCTTCTTCTTCTAAGGGTTTTTGGGTAATAATGAGTGACTGGATAAAGAAATCCACAGTGCAGCACACAGGTGTTGGGTCACTGGGTCACTAAGAAAAATAACTTATTTGGCATTTGATTATTGGACAAATAGACACATAAAAGACCTTGGAGAGATTCTTTGCTCTCCATTTGGCACCTCTCTTAGTGTGTGTAGCTCCTTGTACTCTGTATATATGTAATATTGATAAGGAAAGAATAAACAACCAAGCCTGAACAAGAGAAAACAGCTTCTCTCTCTCATCAGCCTCAGTGCTGGGGGAAAGAATCCAATCACCAGGGTTGCACCCCAGCACAGAAAGGGAGTGGAGTCTCTGTCACTGGGGTCACACAGTCTGGCTGCTCCCTCCAGAGTTTCCCAACACTGAATTCCTGTCCTGAGCTCTGGTGAAGCTGAACCAGCCTCAGGGACCTCACCCCTGGATGTGTGATGGGTCCTTTTCTCACTGGGGATATTCTGGGGGTATTCCAGAACCATCTGAACACAATCCTCTAGCATGGCACTGCTGAGGCAGGCAGATGGGACCCCATCATCCCACTGTGGTCCCTTTCAACCTGACCTAACCTGTGATGATCTGTCCAAACTTCCAAATCTTTCCAAATAATATTGTGGAGCAAAGGGCCTAAAGGGAAAGGCTGAGGGACTCCTTTCTATGTTTACCAAGCTGATCCCTTCAGCTGATGCTGTTCCTATGAAGAAGAGTCCTGTAGGTGCAGAAACTGCTCCACAGTCATAGGTCCAAGACAACAGCTCTGTTTCCAAATGCTCCTTGGACCCAGCTCCAGGCAGACAGGCTCCTGTGACAGCTTTGCCCCCATGAAACAAGACCAGGGGCCTGTTGAGGTAGTGTGGTTATCTCTGTTCAACCCAGGTGGATCATCCTCTGTTCTGGTATCAAAATAGCAGCTTCATCACACATCATTTACTCAAATGCCACCTGGAAAACTTCAGATGTAAGCAAGCCCCTTTGGGAAGTTCAAGAGAAGTTCAGAGCAGCCAGGGACTTTTGTCCCAGCCCCTGAATCTTTCTATTTCTCAGAAGAGCCCCTGCTCTGTGGACACACACAGCTGTGAGGCTTTCCTGGCTACCACAGACAGAGTCAAAGCTTGAAGCTGCTGTCAGAGGGACCATCCCAGATTGTGCCTCCCAGCAGGCAGTGGGCTCTGGGGTCACCCATCCCAAATAAGCAGCTCATTCTTCCATGCAAAGTGGCCTCACTCTGCAAAGGCATGGAGACTGCTTGCCATGGAGAGCTGTGACTCCAACAAAGGCTTCCTTTCTCTGAGCCGCCACACAATTGTTGGAGTTAAATAAATCTGTCAGGCACAAAGCAAACTGCGTTAAACAGCGTCCTCTCCCACTCCAGCAGGATAAAAGCCGGGCACTTTGGAAAGTGTTTAAAAACCATTTTTCATTCACTTGTGTTCACTCTTCCCTCCTTTTGCATCCTCATTGCGTTCACTCATTCAGGGGCTTGCACAGGGACCTGAATTGCTAACAGGGACAAAAAAAAAAGCATAAGGGGAATAAACCCAGTGTTAAAATTCATTCAGAGCTTCTATTATTTGGGACCGAAAGGGGAAGGTCCCTTGCAGGTCACTTTTAAATGTGTCTGTCTAGAGGCAAAGAGATTCAAAGTGCATTTATCATCCTTTTTTGTTGTTCACAGCAACCCAGGGATTTTTTTTCCCGCTTTGTCTTGTGGTGGCTGGTACCAACAGGACTGGGCTCAGTGACTGTGTGAGGAAGGAGGGCTCTCCTCAGCCTCACACATCAGAATATGGCTGAAGAGCTGCAAACTGCTGGCACAGCATTGGTGGTGACACGCAAGGTGGAAGGGGCCTGGGATGAGCTGTCCCAAAATTCACCCAGGCTGCAGGGCAGTGAAATCCAGGCAGGGGTGGCTGCAGCCAGCTGGAACTCTTATGTGTAGGAATTCACCAAAAATAGGGTTTCAACAGGACCAAAAGGAGCTGTAAGTTCAGGTTCCAGTCATTTGGATGTATGTGAAAGTGTCAGCATAGTCCTGCTAGATGTTTCCAAGGTAAAATGTATCATTTCAGAAGTGCTGGAGTATTTCATTAGACAGCCTTGAAACATAACTCTTTTCCTATTTTCATAGGGCCTTTTTATTTAAAGCCTGACCCAAAGCAGGAGAACGTGAAGCTAAACAAAAATATTGGGTGTCCCAAAGGGAAGTGTTCCTTTTGGGTCAAGGGGACAAATGATTCCAGGGAAACTTCTTGGGATGTTTGTGATCCCTGGGCTTGGTCAGGGAGCCTGACCCAAACTTAGGCTGAACTTGGGAGAAGCAACTGCTGCAGAAGATCAGCAGAGTCATGGCAAACTTCAGGGCTGGACAGCTGGTGAGAAGAGGGAGCCACATGGATGGGGGAGAGGAGCAGGGAGGGCAGCATGTGGGGGATGCCAGAGGAGAAGAAGGAGAAGAGGAAGAGGCAGAGCTTCTGCTTAACTTCCAGTGGTGCAAGGACATGGTGGGAGAGCAAAAGGCAAAGCCCAGAGCAAGGCAAACTGAGGCATGGGTTGGGAGGAGAGTTGGATGCTTTGGGGTTCCCTCTCTATTTCCACTGGGGGTTTTGCTGGGAAAAGGACCCATCACCCATCCAGGGGTGAGGTCCCTGAGGCTGCTTCAGCTTCACTGGGGCTCAGGACAGGAATTCAGCGTTGGGAAGCAGCCAGACTGTATGACCCAGGCTGTGTCCCTGGTGGGTTGTTGAGACAGGCAGGATCTGTTTGTCCACTGGGACAGAGGAGTCATGGGTTCAACATTCCAAAATCTTCATATCCTCGCGTGTTTCAGGACACAGATGTAGGAGGGGTCTCCCTCCTCTGTGGCACATCTGGCTGGTGGCTGTTTAGACTTCTGTCACCCCACTAAACACAGTTTGGATGGTGTCTGACTCCCTGCTGTCCCTTGCAGCCCTGGTGTCCCTTCCCACCCTGAGCAGCGAGGCCAACACTGTCAC
The DNA here is from genome assembly GCF_030490865.1 of Poecile atricapillus. Classification (NCBI taxonomy): domain Eukaryota; kingdom Metazoa; phylum Chordata; class Aves; order Passeriformes; family Paridae; genus Poecile; species Poecile atricapillus. The sequence goes on from NC_081270.1 coordinate 6,161,920, forward strand.
CTGTCAGTCCACAGTGTCCCCTTAGCTCCAGATCACCCCCGCTGCCGTTCAGGTCCCCCCATCTCTTCCCAAACAGGTGGCTTTGAATTAATGAGGTCTAGGGATAGTTAGAGAGTTATAAATATCTTCTGAGATGATGAATTTTAATCAGGAGTCCCTAACGAGCACAAGATGAAATCAGGAATGAGAATGATGGTCCTCCAATGGATCTTCATTAACAATTCAAACGACTGAGGTCTTAATTAAAGGGCTCGTGATTTAGCTGAGGGATTACAGATTGCCCAGGGGGAGAAATCAAAGGCTTCAACCCCTTTTTTTTACAGAAGGTAACGAGCTTTTAAATTAGATTTTTTTAAGGAAAAAAATAATATATATATATATAACAAAGCCTTGCTGTTTTATCTGGCTGCTTCACTGATTTAAATGATGGTCAGACCTTGAAGTGTGCAACCTTTGGCTGACAGTCCCCCATCTCCTGCGAGTATCCACCCCTCCTATAACTGCCTCACCTCCACTGAACACTGACCCTTGGGCATGGGCAGCATGGGGGTATCCCTGTTCCTCTTGGGGAATGCTCCAGGGTTCCCTGAGGCCAGGGAAATGTCAGTAGGAAGACAGCGAGATGAGCCCAACCTCCCATCAGCTTTATGACTCCCCCTCTTTGCTTAGTTGTTCTGAAATGTGTTTTCCTAGAGGAAAATGCTGCAAATAATCAGATTGTGCGTGTGGAAAGTTTCAGGATATAGAAAATCAGGGGGATTTTTACACTTGTAATATGTTTTCATGGTCTATCTCAGGCCTGTTGCCTGTGGCACACAAGGCTCCAGGCAGCAGGAGGAATTAACTCCTAGGGAAGCACTGATGTCTGCAACACCGAACCCAGCAGCTGTCCCTTCCTAGGACAGAACAACCCTCTCCTACTGTTCACACTTGGTTTGAAGGCAAACCAGCAGGAGGAATTAACTCCACACAAGTATCTTGTGAGAGATTCCAAGTCAGAATTAAAATTAATAGGAAAATTAAAATAAAGGCAATAGTACTGAAACATGGGCTTAAACTGAAAGAGTCAGAATACAACCTGACAGCCTGTCAGTCAGGGTGGTGGTAGCAGTCCAATTAAATGGTGGCTGCAGTCCTGTTGGAGTGATGAATGTGGTTTTGTTGAGGTGGTGATCCTGTGGAAAGGTCTGGTCCATCCCTGGAGGTCCAGTGGGCGTTATCACCTCTTGTCCTCCGGGAATCCAGTGGTGGGGCCCCCCTGGTGTTCCAAGGCTCAGATTTTGTACAGGTAGGAATGTTTGGCTCCTCCCCCAGGGCTGGGCATCTCTCAGTGGGATGATTTAATTCTGTGAGCCATTCTGTGGGACCCTGATGGCCCCTGAGCAGAGATGGCTCCCCCCAGGGTGGCTGCTGCTCCCCAGGAGGGAGTGATCAGGGCTGAGTCACGGAGGAGATGAGAACACTGCTCCACACATTTTAACAGCTCATGGGGAGGGCAGCAGAATCGGTACTTCTGGTTACACTGTGAGCCAGGACACACCAAGGTCAGGCAGTGCCTCTCCTGAGGCTGGGTCACCTTGGTGTTGGGGTGACACCCAAAAGCAGCTGATGTCAATCCCCCAGAGTGACCCCTGTTAATGCCAGCCCTGCCTGTGGCTGTCACATCTCGGGGACACACGCAGGGAGGGGATGCTCAGAGGTGGTTGGATGAGAGTCCCCCAGGGCAGAGGAGAGGTTTCAGACCACGGGGCAAAGATGAGTGCTCAGACCTCCTGATCCAGTGCTTCTCTCCAGAAAGGAGGGGGACAGACAGAGAGGGAGAGAGATGAGGGATGCTGCAGAGGGGTGAGTTGAATGAGATGCCAAATTACAGTGGAAGTGCCTCCAAAATCTGGGGCTGGGGCTGACTCCTGGCTCTAAAGAGGCTCATGAGCAGGTCTCACACAGAGGGAAGGACAGTCCCATGCTGTTCTTCTTAGATGTATCTCCATTCCTGACAGCTCCTGAATCTCTGCTGCTCCCACAGCAAGAAGCTGAAGCAGGGCTCCCTGCAGGGGCAGTTTGAGAAACCTGACTGAAAACCATTCATTTAAGAAGAGCAGAAAGACTAGAGGTGGAATTCCTGGTGATTTGTGCCTGGAGGAACAGCCTTTGTTGGTTAAGATCTGAACTTCCCCACAGAGCCTACAGGCACATGTGAAGGCAGATCCTGCACCCTCCTCCCAAAAATATCCCAGGAACTGCACTAGATGTTTGGAGAAGATTTGAGAGGGCTGAGTGAGATACACAGAGGCACAGAGTGCTATCCCATGACCTCTGCTGCATTAGGAAAATGGATGGATGCATTTGGAAAGTGAAGCAGGAGCGCTTTCCAAAGGGGCTGGCCTGGCTGAGTGCAGTCTACTAATAGAGATATTAATGACTTTTAAGGTAATCACCTCTGGTTTTTTCCTCCTCTTGCTCATCCATTCAAGGCTTGGTGACCACGTGCCCTTGTGAGATCTTTGGAAGGGGCAGCAATCTCCTGCACAAAGGGGAAAGCTGTCTGTGTGGGCTTTGTGGACATGGTCCTTGTGGGCACGAGGAAATGTTTGCCAACAGCATGTGGGTCCTGGAAGATGACACCAGAGAAGGTGACCCAGCTTGGGACCTGCAAAGGGGATGCTGGGATCAAGCCCGACCCATTTTCCTGTAAATGAGCCCTGTGCTCATCAGAGCCCCTCTAAAAACAGCCCCATGCATTCAGTGTGACGTTTCCCCCAGTGCACCCCCCTGCCAGACCCCCACCTGCCCGTCCTGTTGCAGAAACACCTCCAGGGTGGTGCCAGTGGTGCTGCCACCGCCACCTGCACCGACCCCACTGCCGTCCCCACAACCTGAGGTGCGAGGGTGACTTCACTGGCGGCCCGGGGCTGGCTCAGGAGAGGCAGCAGCTGCGGGTCTGGCTGGGACTTACACCTATCACTCTGTAACTTCTGACAGAGGCTGGATTTGCTGAAATGTTCACTGGATTTTTTCCAGCCTGCTGGGGCCCATAAATCTTGCTGTGTAGGGGCTGCTTCTGCTCCTTTCCCTTGGTGAGCAGGGCTGGTATTTTTCTTGGAGGGTGAGACTGGTTGCAACCCTCCTTCCAGCACCTGCTGCTCCACCTCGAGCCGCATTCCTGAGCAGTGGTGGAGAACGGATCTGTCTCCGCCAGTCGGGGACACTGTGGCCTCTGAGCTGGCCCTGCTCCCCCCCAGACCCCTGCAGCAAGGCAGGGAGGGGGTGCTGGTGCTCCCCCTGCTCCCACAGAAACCCACTCTGTCCAGTCACCAACCTGTCTGAGAGCTGGAGAGCCTGGCTGAGCCTCTGTCAGGGTCAGGACTCTGAAGACCATCCCTCACTGCTCTTTCTTGGACAGATGGGTCAGGAACAGTTTGTGAATGCTGAATGTCCTGTTCAGCATCGATTCCCAGGGAACTTCCCTGGCTCAGCTGGGAGTACCACGTGGAGCACGGCTCAAGCTGTTCCATGGGACTCTCCTTCCCCTCTAGGCATGGAGAGTCTGTGCCTGTGCCTCTCCTCTGGGGCTGAGGAGATCTTGGTGCTGCCATAGGGAGCTCCCAGATCCTAAGAAACAATCTGTGATTCCTGACATGGAGGATCTCTCCCCCTGCCCTGCATGAGCCACCTTGATCTGCAGGTGGGCAGAGCTGCACCCACAGGATCAGCTGGCAAGAAGAAGGCAGGTGAGTGGGCTGGGGCAGCTCTGCATGCCCATCATTTAACATTTCTCTCACAGACTGGGATCTGCAACACCCTAGATGCTTTTCATCCATTAATCATTCACCAATACCTCAACCACACTCCAGAGCCCACCTTTGAATGAGGAGATCTGCTCTGGCCCTCCCTGTGATGCACCAGAGAATTGTGGTGCCACAGCTTCAGCACTGAGAGAACTGAGAGAACTCCTTCTTGGTCACCTCTCAGCACAGCCCTCTTGCCCACCATCACCTGGGCAGTTTTCCCTGTCATCAGCATCCTCCAGGTCCCCAAGGTCTCACTGTCACGTAGGTGTGTGTCACAGGAGCTGGTGAGCACAGGGATGCTGGGCGAGCCTCGGGCTCTTCCGAGGCCACCTGGGATGTGCAAAGGGAAGTGTGTGCCTGTAAAAGAGGGCACTGAGGTGCACCCTTGGGCAGTGAGTGGAAAGGCAGCCCTGAAGACCTCTTCCTTTGCTGGAATCGTGTTACATGCCTCACTGTAATTAGCCTCTGGCTTGCCTGGAAGAATGAGCAATTGTTTCAGTGATCTGCCACAGCAGAGTTATGGGCATGTCAGGCTGGCACAGGGGGGCTGTAAAACCAGATCTGCCTGAACCACAGCCATCGTTTGTCAGAAGGAAACCACCTGGCCAGAGAAAAAGGGGATTTATTTGCCTCTTCCTTCATCCCATTCTCACAGGCAGAATGTCAGCTCTGTTACAACCCGCCCCAGGAGGAGAAGGTAACCCAGATCAATAGATTCCTTGGGGTGGATTAGAATGAAATAACACTGAATGATCAGTGATTATAAATACATATATATGGAGGGCTTATTTTACAACACTTTGGTTTTAATGGAAAATGGCTATGTAGCTGATTTGGTTATTATCTGTAGTAATACAGGAGCATAAAAATAACACTTAAGAAATGTATAAGGGAAAAGAAAAAAAGGATAAGAACAGAATGGTTGTTATCACCCAACAACCCAACCAGTGACAAAACCTGGTTGTAATTTTGATGTAAGTTGGTCAAAGTGATGTTCACAGTCTTGATCTATCAGGCATGGAGGAAGCCTGCAAAATGCAACATTGAATGGGTTAATACATGCTCAGGCTCGGTGGGAACAGCCAGGTACCTCCCCTGGGGAAGAAAGTTCTATGCTGCTTGACTTAACAGGTGGATCAGGGGAATTTTGAGGTTCTTTGATGGTTTATGACAGCTTTTAAGACATGACAGCTGCTTCTCTTGTCATCTTAGCTGAGCTAATTACAGCTCATCAGAAAGGGATTAATAACTTCAGGTTTATATATGAATGTCCTCAGTACTTCCCTGGAAGGGAGTTTTCACACCTGAGCCAATATGTAAGGGAGGGAGGACATGATAAAAAGAAATATCCTGCCTCGAAGAATCTGCTCATTATTGGCCTCTTCCCATATCTGTCTCAGAGCCCAGCTCATCTCCTCGGGATCTGTGTGTGTTCCAGTTACTTTGGGTATAGTCAGCAAACCATTTGCTGCTTTTGCCAGTGGCCAATTGTTTTGCATCATTAACCATTAACATTCCAGTCTCTCACAGGCTCTTCAGGGAGTCTCCATCCCTTGCTGCTGCCAAAAGCAGCATTTCACACCCTGTTCAGTTCTATTCCCTGGTGCTCCTTACCCAGCACCATGTTCTCACCAGGTATCCTAAAATCCTGCACCTTTTGGCCACAGAACATCCTGCATTTTTCTGCTGTTGCACAGGGACAAGTCAGGAGTTTTCTGTTGATGTCACATGTCTGTTCTCCTGGCTTCCTCTGCATGGAGATGGTCTGCCTCTGCAGTGGTTTAACTGGGTAAATAACCCACAGTTTGCCCAAATTTTTCTGTTCTGTTTGTTTCCAGGGATATGTCATTGGAAGTGTTTGATATCCAGCTGCAGCCATGGATCATCTCCAGCAGTGTGACTTCTGTGGCTTTTCAATCAAGCATCACCCATTAAACATTGTGTGCCAGGAAAAGGTCATGTAACAGCTCTGCAGGGAGCACACCTTGTTCCCCAGCTCTTCCTGTAAAATATCAGGTATCTTACAAGTGAATCAAAGATTTGGGATGCAACTCCATTCAAATTTAAAAGTGGATTCACTTGAGCTGCTGAATTTGACCTGAAAAATTCAGCCAAACTCCTGGTCCTAGTGCACTGCAGAGATCTGGTGAGACCTTCCAGCTCCTGCCACCTTCTGCCCACATCTGTCCCCCTGTATCTGACCCTGCTGCTGCTGGTGCACTGGGCCACCACTGTGTGCCAGTTTGGATGGCCAGTGCATGACAACATCTGGTCTCGTGGTAGGTGACTCATTTGGGCCTTAATCCCATTTCTACTCTAGCTATATTTTTAGTTCTCAGTTTTGATGGATGGGCTTGTTAGTCTTATGTTACTCATGAAACATCTTTCGTATCTTCTGATTAAAAAATCTCTCAGTTTCATCTTTTTGGGAAACAGAGGGATAATTGCTGCAGCTTCATTTAAGCTCTTTGGCCTAAGCTTAAAAAAAACCCCTAAGCATGCTTGATTTCAAAACCAGAGCTACCTGCCCACCATCTTTCCTGCAATGAGGAGTGACACTCTGCTCAAGTGTTGGCTGTCTGTCCCTCAAGCCCCCACTTGTCTGGGGACTGCCAGCACAGCAGGGTGCTCTTTGGGAACATTTTGTGGTCTGGTAGTCACAAGGGCTGGATTCAACAAAAGGCTGGGCTGGTTGATGTGTGTTTGTGGTGTCCCCATCTGCTCTGTTGAGTACCCACCACGTGAACATCTGCAGCTGAGTGTCTCACCACAGGTCAGCTTGGCCAAAGGTCACAGAAACTCTCTTGCCCACCGCTGGGCAGTGGTGACACTGCTCAGTTTGTGCATGAGGGGCTGCTGGTTGGAGCCATCAGCCTGTCAGCAGGAGATGGGCTTTCCAGACCGCTGGCAACAGAAGAAACACTTTGGAGGGGCCTCTTGTACAGCTTACACAGCTCTCTGGGAAACCTCCTTGGAGAGAAGCAAAAACTAATGGAGGCTGATGAAGGGTAGATTGATGAACGTAGATGATGAAGCTGAAGGAGGGCAGATTGAGATGGGATATTAGAAAGAAATTCTTCCCTGTCAGAGTGGTGATAGTGATACCCTGGTAGATGCTGTCCAGGGAAGCTGTGGCTGCCCCTGGACCCCTGGCAGTGTCCAAGGCCAGGTTGGACAGGGCTTGGAGTCACCTGGGATGGTGGAAGGTGTCCCTGCCCATGGCAGGGGGTGGGACTGGGTGGGCTTTAAGGTGCCTTCCAACCTGAACCATTCTAAGATTCTCTGATTCCATGAAAAATGAGGACCCTTGCCTAAGGAGTTCAAGCAACTTGACTTATCCCAAAGTGAGAACTTGTGTGCTGGAGAGGTGCTCCAAAGGGATGCAGCCCTTCCTGACTGGATGAGCAAGGATGGGTGCCTGTGCCTCAGCTCTGATCAGTCTCCCTGTGGTTTGGCCAATAGTTCTGGAACCAGCTGAGGAACAGCTCCAGCACTTTCCTGCCTTTGGTGTTTCCAACTGTGGCCCACATGCTACCAACCTGAGCCCAGTCCCATGTGTCATGCACGGGATATACAGGGGCCAAAGTCTGCTCCTAGAGCTGAGACCTCCCCTTGGGTTCTGCCTGGTGGATCAGAGAGACACGGTAAGTCCTCCAGAACAGCTTCATCTCATGCTCAGCTCCAGCTGGATGAGCAAGGCAGGGGAGCTGCAGGTGAACATGTGTCAGGATACTGAGGCTGGAGGGTTTGAGGGGGCTGGATTACAGTGTACACCCAGACTGGCGTTTCAGAGTGGCTGGAAGTGCTGTTTGGTGTTTGCTTCCTTTCTTTCATCACTTTCAGATCCAAAGAAACAGCTGAAACCTCTGGAAACAGCAAGCTTAAAAGGAGAAAAAAACAAACCAACCCAAACCTGAAACTAAAGATCAAGAGTTCTTGAAAGGCTTTATCTTCCAAGAATCTGAGGTTATTTTTGGGAAGGTAGATGGGGCAGAGAAGCAAAAGGCAGCAGAGAGCCCCTGCTTCTGGTCCCACTGGGCTGTGGGTGCCGTAAGGCCAGCCCGTATCTTGGATCCAGCTGGGCAGATCCCAGGCTGTGGAGAGCCAAGACTCAGATTTATTTCTGCAGTTTCCCATTATGCGAATGTCCTGCTGGAACAGCACCAGAACACGGTGCTGGGAGTTTTGTAACGCTATTTTCTACGGCTGTGTGTGGAGCCTGAACATCCCACACCCACCCCGGCTTCCTGCCTCAACCAAAGTGTCAGATGAGGCCAAAGAGGTACAGCCTCGTGGAGGCTCCAGAGACAAAAGCAGTGATGGTGTGGAAGGAGCCCTCTAAGGTGTGAATTTAAAGCATCAAAAGAAGGTTTTCCCTACATAAACACTGCAGGAAAAAGCTTTTCCCGCAGTTCTTTGCGCCCCCAGTTCTGGGTACCCAGTGCCCTGTGGGCTGTCCCTCCCCTTTGTCCTTATTTGTCCTTTCTCTAGAAAGTTCTCCCTTCCCTGCTTCCCCATTGGCCCCAGTTTGCTGCAATGCCCCGCCCCTGTGATCCCATTGGCTCTCCCTCTCCCTGGCCCCACCCATGCACCACTTTCCCCTGTTCCTATTGGACCCTGACCCTCGGCTCCACCCCCCAAGCCCATCCCTGGCCCCTCCATCGCTCCCTGGCTTTGTTCCTGGAGCCCTTCAGTGTGTGGCTGCAATAAACCCCACTGGAACTGCATCCAGAGACCTTTCCTGGCTCTGGGCTGTCACTCAGCAATCTGTGGTGTGAGTGTGAGTGTGAGTGTGAGTGTGAGTGTGAGTGTGTGATTGTGATTGTGTGATTGTGTGTGAGTGTGAGTGTGGATGTGAGTGTGAGTGTGAGTGTGATTGTGATTGTGTGATTGTGATTGTGTGAGTGTGAGTGTGAGTGTGGATGTGAGTGTGAGTATGATTGTGACTGTGAGTGTGAGTGTGATTGTGTGATTGTGTGATTGTGAGTGTGTCATTGTGTGATTGTGAGTGTGATTGTGATTGTGTGATTGTGATTGTGAGTGTGGATGTGAGTGTGATTGTGTGATTGTGAGTGTGTGATTGTGTGTGTGGATGTGAGTGTGGCCTGCCCAGACATTTCCTCTCTGGAGGTGCTTTTGGGAATGCAGCATCACCTGACCACCACCACCACCCAACACGACATTGCCTGTCCTGCAGCACCCCAGATATTCATGTCCAGGATAAATGGAAGCTCCCCCCAGTCAGTGGCACTGAGAGGTGAGGGATAGTGGGATGCTGGCCCTGGAAGAGGGGATGTGTCCCAGCTTCATTCCTTTTTCCTAGGGTGAATGTTTGGATCGGGCAGCGTGATTTTACCTTGGCTGCAAATCTGCCTTGCAGCTCTGTGAAAGTTCTTCTTGCCTCTCCAGAAATATTTCTCCAGTAGGGAGCCAGGATCTAGTCACAAATTATGAAATAAGGCAAATTGTTACCCATTTGCCCCAAAATTAAAGCTTCTACAGTGAGAGACATTAGAAACATCTCACCTCGGGGCAAACTGAGCAAGTGTGGCTAGCAAAGGGTCAACTCCCACCTGCATTTGAGCTAAAGGCAGAGGTGTGATGTGCTCCCCTAATGCAGAATACATTTCTGCAGAATACAGCATCACTTAGTGCAGGACCCCTTTCCACTGGGGGCATACAGGGTTGCTCTGCAAAGCACCTTTGGTGTGGCTAGGTGTGAGAAAAATCACCTGGCTAGCCAGGAAAAGCCCATGTAGGTTTTGGAGGTAGAAGAGCTGGGCAGCAGCTGCCATCTAAGGAGAGAATCTCTGTACATCTGCAAAATAACACTGTCTGCAGTTGAGGGGTTTGTCTTAAAGGGTTTCTGAGGTGTCACAAAGTGTGTTTCTCGAGTGGGTTTCATTCTCTGTGGGTTTCTGCATGGGACACATTATTGTGGTTTAAAGAAAAAACAGTTTGGAAGCTGTCACCCTTCCCTCTGAACTCCAAGACACTTCAGCAAAGGCAGATGAGTCTGTGTGGCCCAGGTGTCTCTCCCCTGGCCCAGAAGGAGTGTGCTGGCTGCTGGGGGAGCTGCTTTGCTGCACGGGATGCCTGTGGCTGCCACACAGGTTGCACAATCCTGGTTGAAAAACACAAAGCTGTCCATGGCAGTCACGCTCCAGCGACTCAGCCGAGAGCTGACCTCATCTGCCAGGGCTGCCAGGCTTTCCAAAAACCGATAAGATGCTGACAACAAGGGTTTTAACAATTAAATTGTGAAAATCCTTATTTCCTCCTGAAAACTGGGCAAAACCTGCAGCTGCTGCAATGCCCCTGATATTGCGGATGTCAAGGCACCCACGAAGTGTTGGATGCTGGCACGGAGAGGGAGGGATGGGGAGAGAAAGGATCATTTTTCATTAATAAAGCACCTGCTAAGGCCCTGCTGTGGTGGGGATGGGGGCTGTGCTGTGCTGGGTGCCTGTGCCAGCTCCTATCCCCAGGCAGGGTTGTCCTGGTCTAATGTGGCCAGGAGCAATCCCACACAATTATTATGAACAAGTGTTGTTTTCCTTGGAAATAAAGGGCCTTCTTTTAAAATATCCCATTTTTATGAAATATTGTTTTTTCTGTGGCCAAGTTTGATTAGGATTTTTTCCAAAAAATTATGATTTTTTTTTAAAAAAAAGTTGTTTTTGTTTTTGTTTTTTTTTTTAATCTGAAACTGTCCCAGAAAACTCCATCAAAGAGAATGGAAAGAACATGGAAAGAGCAATTTATTTTCTGCTCTAGTGTACCCAGGCTTGGTGTGATGAGTAGCCTTGGCTCATTTATCTGAGGCCCTGGCACAGGTTGCCCAGGGAAGCTGTGTCTGCCCCATCCCTGGGAGTGTTCAAGGCCAGGTTGGATGGGGCTTGGAACAATCTGGGATAGTGGAAGGTGTTCCTGCCCATGGCAGAGGGTGGAAGGAGATGAGTTTTAAGGTTCCTTCCAGCCAAAAGCACTCAATGATTCTATATTGTCAGTAATGTTGTAATAGAAGAGGGGAAAACCACACGAAAAAGCAAAATCCATCAGATCCAAAGCACCAGCACCCACCACAGCACGTCCTGCACTCTTGCCTAATGTGCAGAAACTGGATTAGGAATATCTCCCAGGAGGGGAAAGTGAGAAAACCTCTTTCTGCTGGGCTAGCTTCTCCCACACAAGGAGAAGGGGTTTTTAAACTGGTGTTGGATTGCTTTCCCAACCACATGGCAATGACCAGGGTTCTCTGTGGCATTAAAATTGACCTCCTGTGCTATGCATGGCACAGTTTGTAGGCTGAACTTCAAAGCTATTTGACTGGGCATTACAGAGTTTCCTAGAAAATTTTAGCACGTGAGCTTGGCATTGGCACTTCACGGCGATAAATAAGCTCAGTGCTGGTGCTTTCCATCCCCAACACTGTGAGTGAGAACATCAGGGGTTTCTCTTTCCTGTGAAAAGCCCATAAACCCGCCAGGTAATTAATTTTCTGCTTTTGAGGAGAGCTTAGTCTGGCAAAGAGTTCAAGGCAGGAGCATTAGCAGAGCTCAGCTTCCGCTGAACCCTAGGAGAGATGGATGTACCTTCTCCTAGGGGCCCGTTCAGCTGGGAGGCAGCAGTAAAAGCAAAACAGGCTTCCTAACAGGAATTGCATCCTGAGTCATTACTTTCAGATACTTGAGTGTCAGCCAAGGACATACAGTGAGCGTGTCCCAGTGTGAGCCCTGTTGATTTTATTGTCCTGTTATTCCTCTGTGCACGAGGTCGCTGCCTGGGGGGCGTCGGGGGGAGGCTGGGGGTTGTTTCTGCCCCTCTCATTGTTGCAGTAGTCATCCTGAGGGAGCGGGGTTACAGCTTTCTCCACGTGCTAGGATCACTGACCTGCAGTTGTGTGTGAGGTGACTCGATGAAAGAAAAACACACATTTTGCCAAGTCTTTTTGTGCTGATTGCTCTTCATTGACAACCCGCCGCCTGTGCCCCAGGCAGCTCCTTGTGCAGGTGGGGTTGGCTGGTGGCAGCAGGTCACCGTGGAGAGCAGCAGCTCTGGGTTCATGGGCAACTCGTGGCTTCTGTGCAGACCCAGGTACTGCCCACAGGTCAGCTGGGATAGATGGTCACTCAGGTCAGCTGGGATAGATGGTCACTCAGGTCAGGAGGGATAGATGGTCACTCAGGTCAGCAGGGATAGATGGTCACTCAGGTCAGGAGGGATAGATGGTCACTCAGGTCAGGAGGGATAGATGGTCACTCAGGTCAGGAGGGATAGATGGTCACTCAGGTCAGCTGGGATAAAGGGTCACTCAGGTCAGCAGGGATAGATGGTCACTCAGGTCAGCTGGGATAAAGGGTCACTCAGGTCAGCAGGGATAAATGGTCACTCAGGCCAGCTGGGATAGATGGTCACTCAGGTCAGCAGGGATAGATGGTCACTCAGGTCAGCAGGTATAGATGGTCACTCAGGCCAGCAGGGATAGATGGTCACTCAGGTCAGGTGGGATAAATGGTCACTCAGGTCAGCAGGGATAGATGGTCACTCAGGTCAGCAGGGATAAATGGTCACTCAGGTCAGCAGGGATAGATGGTCACTCAGGCCAGCAGGGATAAATGGTCACTCAGGTCAGGTGGGATAGATGGTCACTCAGGTCAGGTGGGATAAATGGTCACTCAGGTCAGGTGGGATAGATGGTCACTCAGGCCAGCAGGGATAAATGGTCACTCAGGTCAGCAGGGATAAATGGTCACTCAGGTCAGGTGGGATAGATGGTCACTCAGGTCAGGTGGGATAGATGGTCACTCAGGTCAGCAGGGATAGATGGTCACTCAGGTCAGGTGGGATAGATGGTCACTCAGGTCAGCAGGTATAGATGGTCACTCAGGTCAGCAGGGATAGATGGTCACTCAGGTCAGCAGGGATAAATGGTCACTCAGGCCAGCAGGGATAGATGGTCACTCAGGTCAGCAGGGATAGATGGTCACTCTGGTCAGCAGGGATAGATGGTCACTCAGGTCAGCTGGGATAGATGGTCACTCAGGTCAGCACGGATAGATGGTCACTCAGGTCAGCTGGGATAGATGGTCACTCAGGTCAGCTGGGATAGATGGTCACTCAGGTCAGGTGGGATAGATGGTCACTCAGGTCAGGTGGGATAAATGGTCACTCAGGTCAGCAGGGATAGATGGTCACTCAGGCCAGCTGGGATAGATGGTCACTCTGGTCAGCAGGGATAGATGGTCACTCAGGTCAGCAGGGATAGATGGTCACTCAGGTCAGGTGGGATAAATGGTCACTCAGGTCAGCAGGGATAGATGGTCACTCAGGTCAGGTGGGATAAATGGTCACTCAGGTCAGGTGGGATAGATGGTCACTCAGGCCAGCAGGGATAGATGGTCACTCAGGTCAGGTGGGATAAATGGTCACTTTGGCCAGCAGGGATAGATGGTCACTCAGGTCAGCAGGGATAGATGGTCACTCAGGTCAGCAGGGATAGATGGTCACTCAGGTCAGGTGGGATCAATGGTCACTCAGGTCAGCTGGGATAGATGGTCACTCAGGTCAGGTGGGATAGATGGTCACTCAGGCCAGCTGGGATAGATGGTCACTCAGGCCAGCAGGGATAGATGGTCACTCAGGTCAGCAGGCCGGGCTATGCTGCCCAGCACAGGTTCCTGTGGGTCCCCTCTCATGGCCATGCCACCTCTTGTCCCCAAGAGTGTGAGCACCAGCCACCTGTGAGCACCTGGTGGGTGCTGCAAGGGCTGGGGACCTGGTCCAGGATGGGTCCCTTGCTCAGGCCTGGCCTTTTGCTGCTGCTGCTGCAGTGGAATCACAAGTCAGGGCTTTGTTATTACCCAACATAACAGCACTGCACATCACCTGGGGACAAATGCCTGTCTGTGAGGAGTGACACATTTTCCCTCCGTGGTTGTCCCTTTTTGCCCCATCCTGCTGAGCCAGGAGTGCAGCAAATGCCTCTGCAGCAGCTCGGTGCATTTTTTGGGGGCTGGTGGACCACTCCCCCTGCGCCGCCCGCTGTGTGTAAGTGTTTTATTGTTTGCCTGTTGAGGTGTGAATGAAGTAATGGGCTTTCTCAGTCACTTCATCCGTCTCCGGCTGACAGCTTTGCTTAGACACATTGTGCTGTGCTGTATAAACCCTGTCACCTTGCCATCTCCAAACAGACAGCTTCCTCTGGGAAACTGTAATCAAGCCCTCCTGAGCACTCAGCTAGCACTGTCCACGGCTCGTAAATCACAGCAACTTTCCTGGAAAATGGTGAGAGGAGACAGACGGAGCGACACGCACGCACCCAGCCGTAGGGTCCCAGGGCTCCCGGGCAGGCGCCACGGGCGGCAGGGCTTTCCGGGAAGGAGGGAAGCTTTGGCTGCTGAGGTGAGCATGACTGGATGGGTCAGGAGGACCTCAGCAAGGTGAGGAAATGTCTCTGCTGACCCCCAGCACTGCACAAGCAATTGGCACTGTCATAGCAGCTCTGAGGTTGGAAGTGAGCCTTTTGGGAGCCAAGGCCGTGGGGATGCTTGATGGAGTCACTGCATAAAACTCTCAGCACCAGGAGAACAACACATGGGGATTTTCTCCATCCACCTGGGTTTAAACAGTGTGCTGAGAGGACAGAGGGCTGCTCCTGTTAGCAATCCATGCCTCTCCCTCAGTTATTTTGGGAAGGATGCTCAGGCAGATTCAGCTGGGTGCTGGTGGGGAGTGACCTGGTCACTGTGATGAGTTGCCACCACCAGTTCTGGAGCTGCACAGGCACAGATGTATCCTGTGGGACTGGCTGTCCTGATCAGCTGTGGAGATGTGGTTCATGGTTTTGCCCTGGCTGAGTGCTCACTTGTCCAGGGACACTTCAGCTGGAAAAAAGCACCCTGCTCTTCTCTCTCATTTTTATCAGCTGGCTTGGGAATTTCAGGTGCATGGAAACAGAAGCAGGATGGGAATGATTCTTTCAGCATGGCTGGAGAAGGTTTGTCCTCCTACTGAAGGGACCAGACTCCCTCTCCCTGACTGACCTCCGTTGCCATCAGTTTTGGACAACAACAAGGCTCTATGTATGGAACAAAGTCCTCATTTCAAGCCCCCTTTTCCCTGCCCTCCATCACCAGGCTATCAAGTCATCCTTTGCCTGAGTCCAGACTTCTGGAAAAGGCTCTGAGATCCACAAAAGAGACCAGCAAGCTGCCTACTTTGTAGAAGGTGAAGGTGTGGTCCAGCACAGTTGGTGGGGAGGCACAGATCTGGCCTGGGATGATGGAGCACTAAATACCAGCGAACAGGAAAGGAGACAGGCCCAAGAGGAGTTGGGGGTCTCTGTGAAATGCAAGAGGACTTTCTGTCTCTCTTCAGAGCCTGCAGCAGCAGGCTGAGGTTGACCTGGAGCACAGTGCATTAGCCTGGGATTAGAGGGCTAATGATCACCCACCAGGGCTGTCATGCCTCAGTGTGACAGATGCTCACAGGTTCTGCTGGCACGGTCCTGGAGGATGGACCAGTGTGGCTGGTGTGTGTGTGTGTGTGGGGAGAAGCAGTGAGCCTGGGCCCCGAATTCCCAGCCCAATTCAGGAAACCATCAGCGTGATATGCAGCCCTAATTAGGCGAATAAACTTAGTAAAGAATTCAAACATAAATTTGCTCTTGCTGATTTCGGGCTTCGCACACGTTCACCGAGTGGACGGGTTCCCCCAGGACCCTGGACTGAGATCTGCACTGTCTCTGATTTATAAGGTCCTCTTGGACATGCTAAATATAGTATTAAGTGTAATAAATGCAGATCACGTTCTTAAATATTCTGTGATTTATGCCCAAGCTCCTTCCCCTGAGAGCAGGGCTCATAAATCCTCTGTGCAGATCTGTAGGAGAGTGGGGAGCACTTTCCTCAGGCTGGTTGGAGAGTTAATAAGCAGGAAGGGACCAGCAAGCATGAAAGGGAGCAGGGGAGAAAAGCCAAGACAGGGAGGGTCAGAGAGAAAGAGGAGGGAGTTGTGGTGAAGGAGGGAGGGTTCCCATTGCCCTTTTTTTTGGTGTGTGTGGCACCCTCTGTTGGGCAGCAGGATGCCAGGATGCTTCTGCTGGGAAAGGATGGCTCCTCCACACCAGGCAATATGGCTCTAAAGGAGTCTGTGGAACAGCCCTGAAGCTCTTGGCACTTTTCTGTGGCTAGGATAATGTGGTTGTGGTTTGCAGGTTGGCTTGGCTGAGCATCCTCCTTTGCTGGCTTAAACTTGTCATTTCCTACTGGCACGGGCTGCTCTTTGCCTCCTTTCTCCCTGCAGCACCCAGCATGAAGATTAAACAGGGGAAATGCTGCCACAAAGGCTGGAGGATGTGCTGGGAAACCCTGGAACCCATCTGCAGGGAATGGGGTGGCACAGCCTGGGAATGGATGTCTCTGGGGATACCCAGCACAGGTCTCCACCCTTCCCCTGGGGACCACAGTGAGATCTGCATGTCCTCTGCTCGGTGAGGCAGCTCTCAGTGTATTAATCCCACCACAGCCTGGAGACTAGGGCTGCTGCTGGCAAGGGCTGAGGGGTGTGGAATAAGGAAAGATGCTTTCCCTGCAGGGCTTTTCTCAGCTGAACTGTCTTAGTGCAGCCAGCAGGACCAGGAAAGTAATTCTTGCCTTGTCCTTGGCACTGGTGAGCTGCACCTTGAGTAGGGTATCCAGTTCTGGGCCTCTTAATTTAGGATGAGCATTGAGCATTGAGATGCTCGAATGCATCCAGAGCAGGGCAACAAGGCTGCTGAAGGGCTTGGAAAAAAAGTCCTATGAAGGACAGCTGAGGGAGCTGGGGTTGTTTAGCCTGGAAAACAAAAGGCTCAGGGGAGATGTTACCACTCTCTACAACTCCCTGAGAGGTGGCTGTAGCCAGCTGGAGGTGGGTCTGTTCTCCCAGGCAAGCACTGACAGAATGAGAGGACACAGCCTTAAGTTCAGGTTAGATGTCAGAAGAAAATTCTTCACTGAAAGAATGATTGGGCAATGGAATGGTCTGCCCAGGGAGGTGGTGGGGTCACCATCCCTGGGCATGTTTAAAATGAGACTGGAGGTGGCACTCAGAGCCATGGTTTAGTTGATGAGGAGGTGTTGGGTTAGGTCATAGGTTGGACTTGATGATCTCAAAGGTATTTTCCAACCTACTTCATTCTGTGATTCTGCAATTCTTTGAATTTGTGTCTGCTGATGCACTCCTTCTTCACTGTTCTCTCTCCTTTTCCAGCCCTAGCCGCCTATTTTGTTTCATCCTAGGTGTGATTCCTCCTCTTTTGTTCCTCATAGTCTTCTGACAAGATCCAGAGTCCTGCACACCAGCCCATCACAGACCTTCACTCTCCTCCCTACCAACCACTGACCTTCTCTTCCCACCCCTTCTCCAGAGCCCATTCTCCATCCCCATCACTGAGCACACCAGCTCCTCACCCTGGCCTCTTCTTCCCATGGGACCACGCTCTCCAAAGCTGTTGCTGCAGCTCAGGCACTGTCTTGGCAGGACCAGCAGCTAAAATTGTGTCTCCCAGCCCCATCCTGCAGTTATTCCTCACTCCACCCCATGAGGAAGCAGCCTGGGATGAGGTGTGCTATCTGATGGGAAAGCAGGATGGGAAGGCTTGCAAGTTCAGAAAAGGAACCTCTGGGCCAAACGGGAAGGGGACTTGCTTGAAAGAGCCTCACAAAGAGAGGAGAAAGGGGTGGGGTGGGGAAAAAGAAATGGAAGAAGTGAAAAAATAAAGCTGTGGCTGGACATCAGTGTGCCCTGTGGAGAAAGGTTCGTTTGTGATCGCGGACCGTGCTTCCCGAGGAGGACAGGAGGGTGATTTATCTGCAGGGACAAGGGATGGGTCAGGCAGAGCTGTGAAACACAAATTTGGTCTGAGATTTTGTCCAGCCAGCCCTGGACACGAGGGAGGCTGTTGTGGGACAGAGAGGAGTCCGCAGTCCCTTTTTTGGGGGGGGGATTGTCCCAGTTTGTCTCCTTGGAGCACAGAAGGATAATCCCAGGGTGCAGCTTCATCACTGCTCACCCACGGCTGAGGCAGGAGGACTCGAGTGGGGCCAGTGCTGCAATGACCCTGCTCTGTGCTGACGATTTCCAGTAAAAATCCATCACGATTAACACATTGGATTTGTCACAGCCTAGGCTTTCATGACAAAAAACATGACTTTTTGGGTTTTCTCACAAGAAGTCATGTTCTTTGTAATCTAATAAGCACTGCTCCCCCACAGTCCTTTACAAACTCAGCTCTGTTCGGTTCCTGGGTCGTCATAGATGGGAAAATGACCAGAGCTGTGAAACACTTTCATGCCATTTGTCAAGTTTTATTAAATGGCTTGGAATATTTTTATTACCAAACAAGGGTTTCTCAGTGGGGTTTGGGACCCTGCATGGGCCCTGCTCCATCTCCAGAGCTTTTGTGTGTTTTTTGTGACTCTTTTCCCCTCTACTGCCCCCACAAACAGGCAGCCTCAATGAGAATCTGAGATTTCTCAACAGCCTTGTGTCAAGTAGGGGAAACCTAGAGGAGCAGTTGTATTCAGTTGCTTATTTCAGTGCAAAAATGTGGACTGAAAATGGCAGCAAAGAGGCAGTGAGTTACAAAAGCTGTTAAACCATTTTTATTTTACCGCAAGGAAAAGCACCACATAAAAATCTGTCCCCCTTGGTATCTGCTGTAAGAAGCTCCCCCAGGTGAGGATGGGACATGCAGGTCACATCCTGAGCATGAGCCCTCTGCCCTCCACCCCTGGCCATCCCTTCCTGGTGCTGTGTGATTTCATGCCATGCCCTAGCTCATCCCATCACCTGTTTCTCAGTGTTGGCCTCCTCATTCCCTGCTTGCAATTAATTTCTTAGGTCAATGCAGGGACTCTTGCAAGGAGAATGCATCCTGTCCAGTCAAAAATGATCTAAATTTTTACAAATGGCAATAGAGAAAGAAGGTTATAAAAAAGAGAGAGATTTTTTATGTGAGCAAACAGGGATAGGACAAGGGTGAAATGTTTTAAATTAATAGAGGAGAGATTTAGATTAGATGTGAATGGAGAAGCGAATGAAGAAATTCTTCATGAATTCCAGAGCACACCAGAGCAGCTGTGGCTGCCCCATCCCTGGAAATGTCCAAGGCCAGGTTGGACAGGGGTTGGAGCAACCTGGGATAGTGGAAGGGGTTCCTGCCATGGCAGAGGATGGAAATGGGATGAACTTTAAGGTCCCTTCAACACAAACCAATCTGTGACTCTCTAAAGAATGTGAAATCCTGGCAGCTGATGTGAACTGTACAGTAACAGGCTGGGATCAGAACATTATCTGTGAGGCCAGATGGTATTTATGACCCACGTCACAGAAAGCCTGTGTACAGTTTAGCTATTTATTGAAGAAATTTCAGGGATTTGGCAAGGAATGATAAGGATACAGGTTTGGAAAGTCCTCCTGCTTTGGGGCTTTGTCATGAGAGTTGGGGAGTCCCCACTACAGCAAACTGTTGTAGGAGAGTTTGGGAGACAAAAATGTCTTGATTTGACCAGACTTTATTTAGGAAGATGGGGCTTATCCAGGGGCAGACAATCCACTCCTGTTAGGCCCAGCAAGGTACAGCCAGACCCCCAGGTGACCTGGATGTCTTGGAGGACTCTGCAGGACCTCTGTGTTCCTGTGTCCTAGGCTGTGATTATCTGGGCAGAATTTAACACTAAATTTTTTCTGTCTCAGGGGAATTTTCTTGCTGTGATGGCAGCAAGGCTGGACTGGTAACCAGTGCAGGCAGACCATGGGGATGAAGGTGTGACCTGCTCTGGAGCACAAGGAACAGCTGCAGGTCCAAGGGCAGTCCTGAAGAGGTGCCCCTGAACATGTGGTATCAAACACAGAGCCCTGCCCAGTGCCTAAGCCTTGGGGCAGTGCTTTGCCCCAGACATTTTGTCATGCCTTGAAGGCTGAGGACTCTGTAAAATTGACTCTGAAATCAATAGCCAGTAACCCTGGTGCAATATTCCAGGGTCTGCACTGTGATGTCTCTTGAGTCTCAAGGGCCAGGATTGTGCTTTGGATGAAACAACGCTGTGCATAGCACTGATGAAAATGAGCTGGCTGCTGGAACTCTGCTCATTGGATGCTGAACATGTGCTGTGGGTTATGTGATGGGATTATTTATCCAGAAACAACATTTTCTTCTGTGCAAGCCTCAAAGCAATCATCACTGTGCAGTGTGCACTCCCCTGCTCAGCAAAGAGCAACACATCCTCCAGCCTAGCCTGTGAATAAGGATGAAATATTTGAATTTTATGGAAATCTCTGTAGGGAGACATTTTGTGGGACTAGAAACAGTGTGATATTTGGGTCTGCAGGCTAGTTTGCTCAAGGAGGAAAAACCAGTAAGGTAAATCTAGCTAATCTCTTAGTGCAGTGCAGTTTTTCATCTTACAGATATCACTCTTCCAATCACAGACACATAGAAAGGATCCCAGCAAACCTAGGGAATGGGCTTCTTCCAGGAACAGTTGCGGGGACATGGATGGGGAAATAAATGATTAAGTCCTATTTTAGGGGTTGTGTCCAGAGTTTTTGCTTGTTTCCCAGGTTGAGGCTGATGCTGGGAACATGACCCCACTGTGGAGTTCAGGGAGTCACAGACCTGGGACACCAAATCCCCCTGGAGCCATGTCCAGTCTCCCTTCCTGCTGCTTGCAGCAGTGATGGATCTCCAAGAGGTCAGTGAATTGTACTGAGTCCAAGCACCTTCTATTTACTTCTCTGCCTTAGATACAGCATTTTCCTGAGCTGATGATTGCCTAGTTCTGCCTTCTATTTCTGTTGAGGCTTGCTGCGTGTTTTCAAATTGCAAATTAATATTATTTCTTCCTGTCCTTAGTACTGAGCACATCCAATGATTTGAAACTTCCCCTGTGCCATTTGGTGTGTCAGGTTCTCTTCACTTTTATCTTATCAGGATAGCCACTTCTCTCTGCCATGATATAATATGTCCATAGATATTTGTATGTTTCCCTGTTGCCTGTTTCCCTTTCTCACCAATTTAATTTGCTTCTAACCTTACAGGTACTTTCAGGGCTGCTGCCCAAACACCTTGGGCCTTTCTGTTCTTTTATTGTAAGACATGTCCTGGTTTCCCTAACAGAAGCCTGAGGATATTGGATGTGCTTCACCACCATGGTAGTAGTGATGATTTTTCGTGGTCTGCCCCTTTGTTCCCCTTCACCTGGAAAGTGATCCTGAAACATACAGCTACACCAGGCATTGTCCTGACTCACTCCATGCATGTCCTGAGAGCTGTTCATGTTCTCAGGAGCCTGACACTGCACCATCCACACCCTGCTGCCACAGGACACGCTGTCACATACCATTGCCATGTAAATTCTTGGGTTTTTAACTTTTTTCTTTTTATAAACTCCAGTGTGACATTTAGTTAGTAGCACTGGAAAACACAGATATTTCTGTAGGATGAGAACATTGCCATCTGGTTGGGGAAGGCAGGTGTATCTTCTTGGGAAGGATGCTGATAACATCCTTAGACTAAAGGGGCTGCATGCAAGAGAAAGCAGGAACATCCTGGGCTGGTACAGCAATGCCTGGGGGGAAATGTTCTGCTGTAAATCCAGGATCTCAGCAGGTTGGTGGGAGGGCACACAGGGTCTCCAGACCAGCCTCCCACCAGCAGCAGGACTGTCTGCAGCACTGGCTTGGCGTGACCATGGCTTTGCCTAGATCAGCCCTGGAAAATCCCGTCCTGCCCCTCTCTGGGGACCTGTCCCAGAGTTTCTCAATGCTCTGCCTGGACCTACTGGAGCCACTGCCCCTGTATGGAGCCTCTGCCCTGATCCCATCAGTTTGGCTCTGTGCTCCTGCCCCAGGAGAGGCTGCTGCATGTCATGGCAGGGTGAGGTTGCTGTGCCCAGACTGCCATCCAGTGCCTGGGCTGGGCAGAGCTCAGAGGACACCCCAGAGCCAAGACAGCTGGGCACCAGCCCTCCTATATCCCCATGGCAGGCTCCCCACAGCTGCCACTTGTGTGAGCAGAAGTGATTTATGTTGACTTTTCATTTTGTTGTTTAGTAAATCAGGAACTTGGAAATCAGCATGGTTTCTTGAGCGAGCCTCACTAATGGCCGAGGTTATCACAACAGCTATAAATCCCCCTCGATTCTGGATGGGAAATTTCATTATTTCTCCTCTCTCCTCCCCTCCCTGGGCCATGAGACCTGGCAGAGCCATGGGAGAGAGGAGTTGATTCAATCCAGCTCTGGCTAAAATGATCAACCATGAATCATTGTCTGTTGGAGACCCTCTCCTCCACTGAGCCTTGACTCCCAGGGAAGCTGTGCTGGCTGGTCCGTGAGCAGGAGCAGCTTCCAGGGGCAGAGCACAGAGTGAGGTGAGACACCTCCTGCCCTGACCAGGCTGCTCACCATGTAAGACAGGTGGTAGGAATACTGCTCATCTACTTGTTTTGTCCCCTGCTGCTTCTCTCTGGGGACACAAAATGACCAAGACAGAGTGTGGATGGTGATGCTGGGATACCACCATGAACTGGACTGGAAAAAGCTGTGAAAGACCTTCAGCCAGTTCAGACAGGAGTGAAAACACTCATCAAAAAAGAAAGACCTAAAGAGAATTCCTCTTCTCTCTCCTACTGCCTTCCCATCTTTCTCTGCCCTCTGGGAGGGAAATGTCTCCTCAGCACCCTGCCCCACTGATCCCACTCCCCTGCTGCCTGCACCCTCCTCCTGCACCCCCTGAGCCCCAGTGTGGTCATAAAGAGACCTCCCAGGGCCTTGCAGTTGACATGTGAGGAGGGCATCTTCCTCCTTGCCAGCAGCCCAAAGAAGTCAGATGGTTTGCAACCTTCCCTTGCACTTGGAGCACTGGACAAGCTGTGGGTGTCTGTGTGAGGCCACATGAGCTGGTACAAATTGCAGACAAGAACTGCAGCACATCAATGAGTCCCACAGCATCTTGTGTGAGTTACTCCCTGACACCTCATTTTTGGGTAACAGAAGAGGGTGAGGTGGAGGATACTGCATTGTGTGGGTATCCCCATCCCAACATCTCCTCCTTGCCCCACCAAACCACCCTCCCTCCTGGTGTCCCTGGTGCACTCCACTGCTGTTTCCCCCCAAAACCTTTCTGCCCCTCCGCTCCCCCACATCCCACGGGGTGGGGCAGGACTGCAGGAGAGGGCTCAGCTCGGGAGGAGGGCACCCTGCTGCCTCTGTGATGGCTTTATAATGTGTTCCAGATTCCACCCATTCCCATCCCTGCTGCGTCCTATCATTTCCCTGGTTATTTTTGATTGCTGCTGAGCACTGACCTTGGTGTGCATATTTCTGTCAGTAGTTCAGTCATTTCATTCTTATGTTCCTACACAAGTCTTGGATGCCTCATCGGCACTCAGTGACTTATTGCTCTTCAGCATGACAATTTATTCCAGCATCCTCTTTTGATACCCCCACTGCTCATTTTAAAACCTGAAATGAGCTGATCCAGAGTAGCTTTATACCCCCACCCTCCATGGACCTGAACAATCCAGAGAAACCCCTCAGCTTCCTATTCCTACTTTTTGCCATCACCCTCTGTTTCCCTCCCAGGATTCCACCTACTCGCAAACATCAGATTTTATGTATTCTTATGTCTTTTCATTGCTTATTTTTGTACCTTTTTATTTTATAACATTTTTTGCCATTTGCTCTGATGAAATCCCATCCTAATTCCCTTGTTAGGTAATCCCTGGCATGCTTTATATTGTCTCTATTGCCTGTACTAAGGCTGGATTTCCTTTTTCTGAAGTGCCCCGTTCAGCTCAAATACACAATGAAACCCTGTCATTTCAGCAAATGCTGTTCATTTTCTTTCCCACATGGGTCTTTCTGCTTTTTCTCTTAAGTTGTGTAGCCTTCAGAGCCTCATTGATGGGCACATCCACAGCTTCCATATCAAAGCTATGGCCTGAAATGAATTTGCCTTTAGGGCCCTTTAAATGAACTCTCCTCATTTATTTATTTTGAAGTAAGTTCCCACTTTCTAACACTGAGCAGCCTCCAGCAGTTTTGGAGGCAGCATTTTCCCCAGTGACTGGCTAATAGCATGGTGATCACTGGAAGTTAATGGCTCATCACTGGCAACTTCTTGAGGTAAAACCTTCATGTGACTGTGGGGCAGAAATGACAAAATATCTGTTAAAAAAATCCAAATAAACAACCCGGGCAGTAGCCATAACTGTGTGTGTTGCTGTCTGGTTCATATCAGTCATCTCTGCCTGAACTAGAACCCAAATCCTTCGTACAGCAGTTGCAGTTATTGTGGGGGAAATGTCAATTTTAATAACAGACATTACAGTTTTGAGGTACACAGAAGCTTAATTTAGAAACCAAAGCTGTTTTGTCAGATGGGTTATGGATTCCTCGCCTCCAAAACAGACATGAAAATGAGGCTTGAAGCAGCCCCAAACACTGCAGATTCCCCAGCTTTTCAAACAAGATTAAACTTGAAAGTTTATAGACGGTTATACTGGGCTGAAATGCGTGTCTTAAAAGCATCCCTTGCAAAATTATCCTGTGTGTGCTGTGGTGAGAAACCATTCCCTGACGCATTTCTCTCTGGGCCTGCCTGCTGCAGGCCTCGAGTGCCCCAGACGCACCCAGCAGGACGTGCCTCCCCAAACAGCGACTTCTCCCTTTTGAGGGGAGAATTTATAAACCCGCTGGTTTATAAATTTATAAATAACTTCACGGCTGTGTCCCCGCCGAGGGGACAGCGCTGCTGCTGCTGCTGCTGCCCTCAGCGCACAGCTCAGGGCGGGCAGGCCGCGGGCCTCGTCGCGGTGCCGCCAGGCCCGCTGCAGGCAGCTCCCTGCCAGCTCCAGCCCAGAGCCAGCATTCCTCAGCCAGAGAGCCTCTCACGCCATGAAAAGGCCCAATTCAGCTCCTGCACGGCGAGTACCTGACACCTTCCCCAGCACAAAGAGGGCTTTCTGCCTCCCACCCCGGCCGCGGCTGGGGAAGCGGTGGCAGAGCAGCTGCCTCTCGCCCAGAGGGGTCACCGAGCCACATCCTGCGCACACCCCGAACAAAACCCGCTTGTCTTGGGGGGTGGAGGAGAACGTAGCTCCGGGCAGGTGGCTGCCAGCCGGGCTCGTGGCTCCAGGTCTGCCAGACTTCTGGATGGGATGGTTCTGTCAAGCCTGCAAGCCTTGCTCGGGTCAGTGCGATGGTGAGGCTTGAGATGAGAAGGTTTTAGGACAGGCTCTGCATCTGGGATTCTGTCTCTGAGCTGCTGACATGGCCAGGCCTGCTGGGGTGGCTGGTGCTCCCCTGCCTCTGTGCTCCTCCACAGCAAGCCCTGAGCTGGGGTGAGCTGGGATGGAGCCTGTGGTCACACCAGGACTGACTTGTGGGTCAGACAGGTTGGGCTGGGAGGTGAGTGGTAATGATTGAAATTGGGTTTCTGAGGGATGGAGGATAACTCATTTTGGGAGGTATCCCCTGAGGAAGCGCTGGAGAGGCTAGCAGTCCTCATACTATCATTGCTCTTTCCTTCCCCAGGAGAGACCAAGTTGGAAGCGGTCCACAGAAGTTCCCTGACCCAGCAGTGCCTGAATGCAGGCTACAGTGTATGCCACAGACCCCACAGGATGCAAATTGCTCAGCTCAGAGACCCTACAACGTTTCTGCTTTTCAGCCAGGGACTGTCAGATGCGATATGTGCAATACATCCAGGAGGAGAGGACTTCTGTGGAGAGGACTTTCCATATCAGGACTTCCATCCCTCAGCTGAGAGCCAAAGCTTCCAGGCTGCAGCCAGGGCCTCCCTGCCCAATCCTTGCCTGTGCCTTGGAGACTCTGTCTTGCTCATCAATGGTCTCTGGTCCAATGCTCCCAGGGTGGGATATTGGGAAGCTGGCCTCATTCCTCATATTGGGAAACTCCCCAGTTTCCCCATCCACCACAGGGGTATTCCAGCCTCACAAATACTGATCTGATACCTAAACCCAGACTGTGCAGTGCAGAGCATTGCAGCAAACCCTCTCCTTGACTCTTCAGCTGGCTTCATAGTGTCATGGAATCATTCAGGCTGGAAAAGCTCTCCAAGATCATCAGTTCCAACCATTAGCCCAGCACTGCCAGGTCCACTGCTGAACCATGTCCCCAAATGCCACATCCACACATTTTTTTTAGCACTTCACAGGGTAGTAACTCTACAGCTGCTCTGGGCAGCCTCTTCCAGTTTCTGACAAACTTCTCTGTGAGGTTCAGGCTTCTCAGTCATCCTGCTGCACAAAAGCACAAGGACAAGCCATTCTCCCCATATCTGGTGTCCCCAAAGCCCCTGGTGGTGCCCAAAGAGGCTCAGCCCTTTATAGGAGACAAAATTGATGCTGGAAGCATTTGCATTCCTTCTGAATGCAAGCCAGATGTGACGTGAAACATCACATGTCAGGCAGATTGGCCCAAAAACAAAAGCAAGATTGCTCTCAGCAAGATGTGCAAACCCTTCCTTGTCTCCCTTAATCATTATTCTGCCTTTTATTGCTCTCATAAACTCCCTTGCAGAGAAAACACGTGGCTGTAAAAAACCCAGATCCGTTCTAGGTTGGGGGGAAGTGAGAAATCGCTGTGAGTGTCTAATGAAGGGATAAAGGGCTGCAGTGCCCAGTAGGTGTGCAGATGTTGCACAGGTGTGTCTGCAGGTACCCTGGCACAGCTCACACAGCTCAGGGCCACACGGATCCCCAGCAGCAGCCTGCAGATGGCTGAGTGGGTGCAGTCCTTTCCAAATGGAATGGAAGAGCCTTGCTCCATCTGACACAACAGCTGGGAAGAGCAAAATAAATCAGGCTCCAAAGACTTCCCTGCTTGTCTGCTGAATGTGCTGAGAGCCCCAGGCTCCAAGCTCTAAGCAGGGGTTGCAGCAGGGGCTTCACAGGCGTTGTAGGAACTTCTGATGCTCAGGGAGAGCTGGTGAGTAGTGCAGGAATGGCTGTGGGAATGGACAACACTGCAGCAGCCACAGCCTAGGGCAGGTCCCTCCATCACCAGTGCAGCTCTGGAGGCTCTGGAGACCTCATCCAGGCATTCCCTGGATGCATTTGGGGCAATACTTGGCTATCTTGAAGACTGAAGAAATTCTTCCCTGTGAGGGTGATGAAACGCTGTGACAGGCTGCCCAGAGAGGTTGTGGATTCCCCATGCCTGGAAGTGCCCAAGGCCACGTTGGATGGGGCTTGAAGCAACCTGGGACAGTGGAAGTTCTCCCTGCTCATGGCAGGGGGTGGGATGGGATGGGCTTTAAGCTTCCTTCCCACCCAAACCTTTCTGATTCTGAGATTCTCTTTTGCTGTTGCTCTCAGTGGAATGTGCTTGGAGGTAGCAGCAAACATCTCTCCACCTCCTCCTTTCAGCATCTCCCTCTCAACCCTTTCTCTCTCCTGTTTGGAGCTCCCCCATAAGCAGCCTTGGCAGAGATGCTATAAACAGGATATGGGCTCTCTGGAAATCTGCAAGCAGGAGTGGCTGAAGGTATTTAATAGTATCTCTGCAGTAAACAGAGATAAAGGGGGATCAGCTGTATGGAGCAGGGAGTCAGTATCAGATGGAATTGCTCTGCCATGGTGACTATTTACTGAAACAGGAAACAAATATTTTTTTGGCTTTTGCCAAAGAAAGATTTCTTTAAAAATGTGTTAATATTAGGAGTAAAAATGCATCTTTTAGACATGTTAAGTGGCCACATTCACTGGAGTTTTATTTACTATATAAAGGTTAACATTGGTCTGTTTATCCTACAGACGAGATTTCCAGAAAATTACAAGAAGGGTCATGTAACAGTCAGCTCCTGCTTGCCTGAGCTTATTTGCCAGAGCCAAATCCCTGGAGCCTGAGGAGCTGGAGCAGATATTCAGAAGGACTCTGAGAACGGGAGAAAAGAAATAACTGAGCTTTAAGTTTTTTTGAGTTCATTCACCGGGAAGGTGGGGGCTGGGCTCACCCTCATGCTGGTGTGGGGGGCAAGAAGCAGAGGGGCTACCTTGGTTTCCCCCAAGCTGTGCCAGCTGGAGGGAGGCTGAGGAAAATTCATCGATGGTGCAAGCAAGCTGCTTTCCTGCTAACCCCAAAGAGCCATTTTAAAGCCTGGATCAGGAGATTTGATCCCCTAGCCAACACTTCTTATGTAATTTTACTATGAGTACTCTGCTTGACAAATGGGGGTGCTCCAAAGAAACATTCAGCCCCTGTCCTTCATCCAGTAAGGACGCCCTGGGACTTGTGCTGAGGGAACATGGTGATTTAAATTTGTCTCACAGCCACGCTGTCCCTTTTTTGAGGGGTGAAACTGCCTTCCACCTTGCCCTGTCCCCCTGTGATGTGGCAGTCCCCTGCCCTGGATGGGCTTGACAAGGTTGTCCCATCTCTTCCTCCTGCCAGTTTTGGGACTTGGTTCTTCCTGCAGCCTCCCACACTGCTCAGAGGGAAGCTTATTGTCAAAACAGCTGTGAAAGCCCTGGTAAATCATTCTGTGTTATAAAATACATCAAAAAATGGGTTCATTATTAATGGCCCTGCTGTCAGCACCATGAAATCCCGATTGAGCAGTGAGGCAAGGATTTTCTTCAATGAAGCAGTGCTGGTGCAATCCAGTAGCGTTGCTATCTGGAAGAGAAGCTTGAGCCAAATTATTAGCCCTACTATAGAAAAATCAAGACAAATATCAAAGGCCTAAGATACCCAGGAGGTTGGATTAGGCAATTTACTATTTTTCTCGTGATTTGCACAGTCTTATTAGCTGGAATCAGGATGACCTTAGGAGGGTCCTGACAGAGTCTGGCTGCAGTGCAGGGGTCTGGCAGCCCTGGGATGTTTGTTTAACACCCGGGGACACCTCGGTCACCATGGCATGGACATTCCTCAGTGTCTGGCACCCAAAAGGTGCAGTGTGACCTGCTGCCTGCTCATGGCATGAAGAGGCACCCTGGGCTCAACTCGCTGGGTGCTGGCAGCACTTCCATGGCACAGTGTGTAAATCCTGGCATGGCCAGGGTGTGGAGATGGCCCCAGCCTGGCTGGGAGGGATGGCCAAAGCAAGCCAACACCTGCTTGTCCAGGTATGGCCAGGCTTTGCACCTGCCACCATGTGTGGTACTGTCTGGTTTCAGGCTTCACCATGGGCTCTCGTGGAGGGTGGCAGTTAATTTCTCCCTGCTGTGTTTCACTATCTACCCACGCTGGCGAGGTGTAGGAGCTGATAGACATTAAAATATCAGAAATACACTTTCAGCTCCAAAACTGAAGGCTGGAGGAAGCCAAGAGCCACTCCACAAGGAT
Source organism: Poecile atricapillus (assembly GCF_030490865.1). Lineage (NCBI taxonomy): Eukaryota > Metazoa > Chordata > Aves > Passeriformes > Paridae > Poecile > Poecile atricapillus. Next base: position 6,191,072 of record NC_081270.1, read on the forward strand.
GCACAGCAGAACGTCTTGGCAGTGTTAGCCTTAGCTGCTGCCAGAGGCATTGGCTGTTGCAAGAGGGAAAATCTGAATCAGATATAATGAACTGATTGGAGCTACCTGGGCATAGTAAGATTGGGGACTGCTGTTCCCTGAATGCCATGAGCATCCCAGCATCAGCCTGAAAGGGATTGTCCCTCTCAGATGAACCTTTCCAGGACCAGTCCTCCTCAGGGCTCCACCTTCATTGCCTGGTGAATCATGAGCCATGTCCCCAGGACCTCACTTTGTCAGAGAGGTATGAACAGCTTTCCATGATCTTCATGGATCTGTTTCCAGTGCTCAACGAGCAGGAAAGCTGAGCTGTGTCCTGTCCCAGGGAGTCACTGTGAGTGGAGAGGCCATGAACAAATTCTCCATCATGCTGGATTTCCTTTCCACCTTGTAATGGAGGGACAGTCTGCACTGTAAGGTAGGGGGAGAAAAAACCCTACTCAAATTACATCCCAAAACATCAGGAAAAGTGGGGTCTGTACCTTCTTTGAGGGATCAGCCCAAAATGCCATTAAAATGAAAAATTTTGCCCTCTTCAGAAAAGCAAGCTGAGACTTGCCCCCACCACATGCAAATGTTTCCACAGATCTCCTCACATGTTTTCCCATATTCCCGCTTATTTTCCCATATCTCTGAGAGGGAAAGGTGAAGGAAAAGGTTATTTTATTTCCAACAAAACTGTTTTCAGTTTCTCAGTGTCTCATACCCAACTAGACAAATGTCCAGCATTCAGACTAGAGAGAAGAAGGGATATCAGCTGGTGAGTTCTCACATCTCCTGGGCTCTCAACTACTGCCCATGCACTGGCTTTGGATACATTTAGGAGCTGAACTCTGTTTTCATGTAGGTGTCACGGGCACTTTTGCCTCATTTTTTTTAAAGACTCCTTTAGACTCCTTTTCCCTGAGCATAGTCTCTCCTTAATTTTATGCTGTTCTTTGTTTTGGGCTGCTCTTTATTTTCCCAGTATGTGGGTCTTGAAAAGCTACTCACAGATGTGCTGCAATCTGAATGGCCTTGGTGCCATCAATGCCTCATACTCTTCTATCCCATTTTGACACTTTTTCCTGGGCTCTGACCCCTCATTAAGGCTTTATGTTTCTACTACACCTCTCCATAGATGCTCTCAGATCTTTTGGAGGAGCTGGCATGGCCTTTGCCCTCTTAGGAACAGTCTTTGCTTCCTTCTCCTCAGGGATGTCTTGATCCACATCCCTTTGACTGCTGGGCATGGTGAAGCAGCCATGGAGAAGAGTCACTGGGCTTCCAACCACCACCCCTCTCCTGTCCAGCTGGCACAACTCCAGTGGCGTGTCCCTTTATGCTGGCCATTGCTATCTTCACACCATTGCTGGAAACAGAGGATTAATAAACTGCAGCTCAGAAATGTCGATGAACGTGTGGGTTGGCTGTGTTGGACAGAAGATAATTTGTGGTGAAATCCACAAAACGTCTGGGATTTGTAAATGTTTCATGATGACTTGGCTCTTCTCCAAACACTCCCATCTACTGACAAACATGAGCCATGAATCACTGCACACAGGAAAAACTTCCAAGCCCTTGACTTACTCCTCACCCAGTTCTGCTGCACTGACAGCTGAGAGCATTCACTGCCCAGTGGGGAACAGGGATTCAGGGTCAAGGTGAAGGAGATATTTGGCAGCCCCGTTCTGTGCTGGCCTCGGGCAGAGGAGGTGGGGACATGGCACCCTGGCTTTTCTGGGTGGCAGCCCACAGGACTGAGCTGGGACCATCCCAGCTGATGCCAAGATGTCAAGGGCAGGCTGCCTGACACAGCCCAGAGATCACCTCCTTTCCCAGAGAATGGATTCACTTTCCACTGCTGAAGGCGAGGCCCAGGAGTTTTTCTGCCTGCTATCAGCTGGAGTCAGTGATGTCTTTCTGCAGCCTGGGCTGTTTGCGGTACTGCAGAGCTCCCTGAAGCATTTCCCACTTGTTCTGACTTTTGGATTCCAGAGTAAGGTTTGAGCAAGCTGGCTTTGCATGAAAAACCCTCAAGAGCTGTTACCTCAGGGCATCTTTGCTATTTGTCACCCTGCAACCAGCAGGACCCGCGGGCAGGGAGGTGACTCAACCCAGCTGCAGGGGACTGATCACCTCAGCCCAAATCATAAAATACTGAACTGTTGATTCATAAACACAGTGGCTGGCAGCAGAACACTGGCTACCAGTGCTTGGCTTGTGGGTCAGGGACAGACTCACAAAAATAGCTGTTGATGTTGTGGCAGGATGTCTTAGCCCTCTGTCTGTTCCCATTCCTGCCTCCATCCACTAGTGAGGCCAGAGGAAGACAAAGAGGTGATTTCCCAGGGCTCTGTGGTCTCTGCTGTCTCCTAGTCTCTCCAGGTGGAGGGAATTAATGGGAATTAAACCTCTGATGTGGGCTGTTAGAGCAGCCACACTTTCCCAGGAGTCCTGGAGCACCTGGAAAGGAGCACATCCCTGTGGGGTGGACATCCTTGGTGGGTTCTGTGGTGCGTTGTGCAGCCGTTCAGGCAGGACCACGGGCAACAGTTTGTGCACAATATTGCTCCTGGCATGAGGACATGTCCAATATTGGACAGAGGGTCCTGTCCTGTCCCCTCCCCTTGCCCCTGCCCCCTCTTCTCCCCTGATTCTGCTCCAGTGAGCTCCAGTGCCATCATCTTTGAAGATACAACAAGTTTGTACCAAGGAAGGACTGGAGGAATGCAGGCATTTATGTCAATATAGCCTCTAGTCACAGCATGGAGCACTACAGCTCTTCTTCAGGTGGATGTGAGGTGTGATATGTACCTCAGCTGTAAACATGATGGAGGCCAAAGAGTCCACAGCAATTCCTGGGAAGACACTTCATGTTTCTTCTGAAGTCACCTTCACATTTGCCATCAGACACAGGGTTTCCCTGTGGCTGTGCCGTGCTCTGATTTGATGAAGCCCCTTGAATCTTAGGACTTGTTTAAAGATGGTCAGATGCCAGTGTGCTGTTCCTGTCTAATTAAAAAAATTACCTCAAAAAGGACAAAATGTGTCACTATTTTGTTGCCTTGGATCCCCAGAGACTTGAGCCCATTCTAACTACCAGAATTTCTCCTGTGTGTTTCCAGCATCTCTTTTTATTGGTTTACAGAGGAGTTTCTCTCTCTTCCTCTCTCTCTCTCTTTCTCCCTCTATTCTTGTAATGTGTCCCCCAAAATGGATCAATGAACCACTCAAACTCTGTCTGGCATAAGGGGACAGTTGATCTGAAAGGAAGATTTCCAAGCACATGGATCACCCAGCTGGTCCTGGTGCCTCCTCAGAGGTAGCAGCTGCTGTGCCATCTCCTGGATGAAAGGGGAGGGCTCAGATGATGTGGGGCTGAAGGAAAGGAAACTTCTGAAATGAACTCCAGATAAACCCATCCTCTCTGTTTGCTCCTTGCAACCTTCAGGTCTGGATTTGGAGCTTGGCCTCTCTGGTAACCTGGTACAGATACTTCAAAGATGGATCAAGCACCTTTGAATAGCAAGTAGAGGACAAAAACCATTCTCCCAGCTCCAGCAAACCAGCCAAGGGTTGGGATTAAAAAAGGGTAATTCACAATTTCTGTTGAAAAACACTGCCACTTCTGGGAAAGGCTTGGGAATTTTGTTTTGCTGCTTCCAACCTCTCTGTTAATGATAGAATGTGAGACTGCACCTGTCTCCCTCTCCTGCAGGAGATGTGCCAGGAGGAGAAAAGCAGAACAGAGCAACGTTCTTCATTGCTCCATGTGGCTCCAAAGCTTTGCCAAAGTCTTGAGAAGAGAGGTTATGGACTCTCCATTCCTGGAAGTGTTCTAGGCCAGGCTGCACAGGGTTTGGAGCATTCTGGTCTAGTGAAATGTGTTCCTGCCCATGGCAGGGGGATGGAATGACATGAGCTTTAAAGTACCTTCCAACCAAAACCATTCTCTGATTCTGTGATTGTTGGCACTGGCAATATTATTTTGCTGTCACATGGCAGAAGTGCCTCCCTTGAAAAGTTTGAAATCATAGGAAAATGCCTTTGTCTGAGTTGGACTGACACAAAACTTCATGAGACCTTTCAAATAAGGAAAGCTACGGAGATGTTTTGTTTTGGAAACACCTGCAGTCCAAACATTTTGCTACTTCTGAAACCAAGCTATTCACAACTTCCTGCAGACCTGCAAGCTGCTGCTTCCTGCCAGCTGCTCTGGAAGTGGCTGAGGAGCACAGGAGGGTCTGGGATTTGCAGTTGCCTCAGAACTAGGTGGGCAGATGGGCCAGCAGAAGTGGGAGAGCTCAGAGGTACCAGCTTACACTCAGTCAAATGTGCATGATGTGTGTTGAGTGATATTGCCAAAAAACCATCCAGCAGTGAGCTCCTGGCTTGTCCCAGCCTCACCTCCTGGGCAGATTGGTGTCATTTAGCAGAGAGGAGCAGCAGCCAGGACGGGCAAGCAGTGGGCACTTAGTGTGAAGGCTCAGCATGTGGCTCCCACACTCCAGGACCAGGAATGCTCTTCCCATGCACATCTGGGATCCACGCTCTCAGGGCAATGCCAAACAACCTGAGCAGGGCTACCTTTACGTGGAATGACAGGTGGTGGTGTCTTCCCACAAGTGTCAGACATTCCCAGTGCTCTCACACAGGTTCTCCTGCAGGGTACCTGCCAAGGGGTGCTCTTGAAGAAGGCCAGGATAAGGATGAGGTTGGAGAACAAACAATCAAGGAACAATGAAATATTGCAAACATGGAATGTGTCTGCAGGGAGTGGCTTTGTCCAATGCATCTTGGGTGAGTGTCACCCTTTACAGATATTTTCCTTTTCCTCCTTGGGATTTTTTTGTTTGGTGAACAGCTCCTACCCCCAAGATATGATTCTTGGTGAGCCAAAGGCAGAGATCCTTGCTTCTGCCAGAACTGCAGGCTCTCACACCATGAGCCATGTCCATATCCTTGTGTTTCAGAGTTCAGTTAAACCAACAGGAACAGTGTAACATCGATATTGTTGGGCTGCTGGAAGCAACCAATATGTGGTGCCTTCCAAAAATATCATTGTTCAAACTGTGTATGGTCACAGCATCTCTGCAGGTCTTCCCAAGAGATCACCTTTCTCCACACCCAAGGGTGGATTTTAAATGAGATTTCACCAATGGCAGCAGGCTTCTAGAGAGGTTTTGCTGCACTACAGATGCCAGATGATAATTTGGAGAGGTTGGTCTCGTACTAACAATAGCCCTTGATAAAAAGAAGGTGCCTGTGTGGCATTTCCAACCAGAAAGAGGTCACTAAAAGAAGGTTTGGGAAACTCCATAGGCAGCTTGTGGTGTGTGGAAGGCAAGTCTCCCTCAAACATGTGCAGCATGTCTGTAGGGAATGAGTCTATTTTCTGGGGATTTGCAATGAAGTATTAATTCAGCATTGGAATTAAAATTCATTTTATTAAGGGGCCTTTAAATATTTCCAGAGCTTGACCTTTTCTGGAGGCTGTTGACTTATTAATGTCTGGTCTGGTGTTCTTCAAACTTTCCACACAGTTCAACTTGTTGCCAGCTGCTTTCAAACACATTTTTCAAGAAATTAGTTTGTAATTAAGTACAGTTATTAATGACTGTTTTTCCTGCCTTTCCCATTGGGTTTGCAACTTACTTTTCTCCATGTGGCAGAAAATGGCCAATATTTCACAGGGTGAGTGAAGGAATGTCTAATATGATCTTTGACATGTTGATTTGACACAGTTCCAACTTTGAAACAGAGTTGTGATCACCCAACTGCGTAGGAGAGACCTGGGTAAAAAAAAAAATAGAGTCAGAATCAGGTCCCTGTGGGCAACCAGAGAGAGGGGGAAGGGAGCTCCTTCACCCTTGGAGAGCAGTTCATGCAGATGGGTTGGAGGATGGAGAAGAAGAAGGATGGAGAAGAGAAGGTGCAGACCTGCTGGAATGAGGGGAATCACTTTTGTGCTTAAAATCCAGGGCATGAAACTGGGAGCTCTGCAAGTAATGTGAAGCCCATTTGTGTGAACACTCATCTCCTGCCCGGTCATCTCTCCACCCAAGAGGGACTATCAGGGAGACCCATGTGTGGAGAGAGCAGATGGAGCTGAGGGCAGCCAAAAAGGGAAGCGGCACTCCTACACAGAGCCCAGAAAGGTTTTATACACTCTCTGCTCTCCAGTGTCGCTGAGGTCACTCTTCTTTGTCAGGCACATGGCAGCAAATCCCCCTCTAAGTCCCAGATCTCAGAGGCATTAGAATATTAAAAGCCTGTGCTGAAGCGTCTGAGCAAACACATCAGCTGAGCAAAGTGTTTTTCCCCAGCCCCAGGACCCAGTTATTCTGGGAACTGGCGGTGCTGAAACATCAAGGCATCAACATCCTCCTGTGAAATCGGCTGCCAGAGGGTCTGCAAGGGCGAGGGGGGTGATGGGCAGGTGGGGGAGCCCACCCATGAGGGGGCACAAGGCAAGGACATAGCACCTATTTCATTTCCTGACTGGCCTTCAGCTGAGTCCTGGCAGCTCCGAGCAGCCATGGGGTGGAGGCAGAGAGATGCTGACAAGTAACACACGTGCACAGCCATGGGGTGCACACATCAACAGCCCCTTGCCAGAGAGCTGGGATTTCTCCAGGACCGTTTTTTCTCACCCTTTTGCTTTCTCTCGGTGGTTTAAAAGCTGTGCATTCCCAGTGGGGCAGAGGAGCCCTGTGGGCTGGCAGCACCTTGGCCCCAGGGGTGAGCGTGGGTGCACGCAGCCACTCATCCGCACCACTTGTGGCACATGGATCCTCACTCAGCACGGCAGGTCTGCAGGAACAGCGTGTCCCACAGCCATGGGGTGATGGACCAAGGTGGACACCAGTGCTGGAGACATCCCAGTGGCACAGAACCCCCTCTGGGCTCTGCTCCCAGGCACAACAGCTCTGCCCAGGAGGGAGCAATGAAAACAAACCGAGCAGCCACCTGCCTGGAGAAGGGCTGAGGGACAGATCATCCACCCAGAGCAACCCTCCTCCTCCTCCTCACGCAGCTCCAGCCACAGCTGGACCTGTTCCCGTTGTGTTCTTTCAGCAGATGCCCACACAGACAGGCTGCTGCAGTTTATCAGCATCTACTGCTGCCCTTCAGCAGCCAGGACCTGGGTTGGGCTGTTCCTTAAGGGCTCAGTACCCGATGCCAGCCCTAGAAACAGCAGGAGGAAGGAATTAGGAAGGAGGTAGGGACAGAGGAGATGGGGAGATGAGCCACCAATGAATCCAGAAAAGTAGGATTTGGCCATAATCAGGACCCAGGTCAGCCTGTGGGCATTCCCAGAATCAGAGCAAGGCTGACGTCTCTGAAAGGGTGAACAACAGGCCTGCTTCATCAGCTCAGCTGCTAGAAAGGAGGAGCAGAGCCAAAAATCCAGGAGAAAAATGTTATGCAAAATTGTTCATCTGTTACTGATTGGGAGGCTGAGAGCTCAATGCAAACCACCCAATAAAACTGGCTTGGATGAGAATTTCCTGAATCCCAGATTAAGTGAATAAAGATGTTTCAAGAGTTCAGGGCCGTGGTTGGGTGGTTTGCACACAACTTGCTGTTGGTTTCACCCTTTGTTGCTTAATGAAGAACAGAAGGAGGATCTCCCATCTCATTCAACCAAGGCAAAAAATTATTTCTTCTAAATTTAAATTAATTTCCTGTTGCAGGCACAGCTCTGTTTATCTATCCTCCAGAGAGGCTCCATCTTGGATTGTGGCTCATTCTGCTCCCTGCAGGACACTGCTCCCCTCAGGGACAGTGGCATTCCAGGCTGGTGGCATTGAGGCAGCATGGCAGGATTTTGCATGGCAAGGTTTTTTGTCAGAAGCTCTAATGGTGAGAAGTATTTTGAAAGCCAGGCCAAATTCTGAGGAAAAACCTGTGATATGACACACCCTGTGTGTGTCTCTGACTCATCCAAGCCCCTCTCCATATTTTTCACTGCTGCCAGGATGCTCCTGGCTGTGTCCTTGGAGGAAACCTCAAGGAGCAGAGGGTGCTGCTCTCACCTGCAAGGTCTGAGTGGCCCCAGGAGGGGAAGGAGCACGTTCCACACTGAGCTCACCAAGGAGCGAGAGGATTCCCCACTCTTGCACCATCTAATGTTGGAGAACTGCTCTACCACAGGGCTACACAACCCTGAAAACCACTTATTTCAATAAACCTCTTACCCACAGCGAGGGGAAGGAGCCAGGCTGTGTGCACTGAAAACTTTTTTAGAAAGTTTCATGGCTACATCTTTTGCTCCTAAAGGCACCAACCTACAGATTTACCCATCTTCCTTTTTTTTCCCCATCTTTTCAAGGAAATGCCAGAGTCTCTTTACAAACTCAATACCTTTAAGTCATCTGGCACCTGGAGCATCTTCCAAGTGGCATCATGTGCCTTGTTGGGACTTTAAGCTCTAATTAAGTGTGGAAACAGGATGGAGATCCCTGGGGAAATCAGAGAATGAATTTTAAAGAAGGAAAACTAGATCAGAACAAAAGATGAAGAATTATCATGAGAAACTTGACTCAATGGTCCATCTCTCTAAGCCTCATCCTTAATTTCCTACAAAAAACTCTTCAGAAAATTTCCCTTTGCAGAGTATCTGGGGAATCTAGCTTCTTAGGAGGGGTCCAAAGGCTCCAAGGACAAAGAAAGCTATTTGCAGCCTTGGGTTTGGAATCATTACCACTTTTGGAGTCATTTTACTACCAGTAAAATGCAGCTTGTCTAGATGGCAACCCAGGGAAAATCTGACTGTAACTGTCAGGAGGAGGGTGATGGGCATGAACACCAGGGAGAGCTGTGCTTTCAGAGGGAGGATCAGCAAGAGTAATGGGATGACTGTTAGCAACAGCATATTTAGGCAGGATATCGTGAAACGTTTCCATCTCAGCTATTAGTTTTATTAGGAGAAGTCTCCCATGGGAAACTGGAAGCTGCATCACTTGACTCACTCCAAGCTCAGCTCTAGATAACATGAAGCAGAGAACAGGCGTGTGTTGGCGGGGGTAGATGGCCCAGATGACCTAATGGTCTTTTCCATCACTCCAATTACAATCCAGCCTGGGTAGAGGCTCTTTACTCGTCTCTGTCTGACTCAGGGTAATGACAAGCTGGAGAGTAACATCTGAATTCGTTCCAGTGTTATTTTCCAGTGTCTTCATTTGATGTCTCTTGGGTAGAAGATGGGCTGCAGAGTGACCTCAGCTGAAGTGACAATATTTCCCAGTCTTCTTGCCAGGTTCTCCTCCTCACAGGGCTTGTGTGTGTTGGTGTGGGGCTGCAGGGTGGCCTGGGCCCCAAAGGCCAGGTCTGGGTCAGGATCTGGCACTTGGCAGAGGAGTGAAAGAAATACAGGTACAAACACCATCCAGAAAAGGTAGAAGAGCCTCTTACCAGCTTTTGCCATCCAAGACACAGCTGTTCCAGAGTTGCTTATTTCCTTTGCTTGGCAATTGCTGGATTCTTGTGGATGGATGGTGGGAGCAGTGAGAGGTGCAGGATGTTTTGGTACAATCAAACAAGCAGCAGGAGCTGAATGCATCTTCCTGGTGCTTGAGGAAAGCACAGCTCTGATGAGATGGTGGCAGAAAAGATCCAGGGATTCATCTTGTTCCCAAAGAGAACCCTCTGAGCCTGTTCCTCTGAAAATAAAGCCTTTGTTGAGGCCTCCTGAGGCCTCATCCCGTGGTCTGAGGTGGTCAGAGGTGTGCAGACTGCCACCTCTTTAGCTGATACCCATGTGGAACCCATGCTGGGTTCCCTCCTCTCTGCCCTGGGATGAAGGTCTGGGTTTACTCTGGAGTGGGGTCTCACAGCCTGTGGTAGTTCCCCATTCCACTATCCTTAACATCTGGGAACAATATTCCTTTTTCTCAGCTGACTTCACCCTCCCCTTCCTTCAAATACTCCTTTTAAACTATTTCATCAGAAATCCACCAGCCTCTGCCCAGGAGTGCCCATCAGAGGACACAGGACACAGGACACAGGACACAGGACACAGTCTGCCCTGAGCTATTCATGGTTGAGAAAGAACAATTTGTGGTCCACCAAACAATTCACACAGCCTCAGCCCACCCCTGTCCTGGCCACGTGCAGAGCCAAGTGGGATTTGCAGGGAGACAGTGAAGGGCTCCAGGCTCAGACTGGTGGCTCTGGAACCCATCCAAGCTTCTCTGCTGAAATCTTGCAGGTTGCCTCTGGCTTCACAGGGCTTGGGTTTGACACTGTCCCCTCAGCAAAACAGCTCAAACAGGCACAATCCAGCTGACATTGCCATGCTACTCCCCTGGCAAAGTACTTCACTCAAGTTCACCTCTTAACATCAAAGATATTTCTAAGTGCATTATTAAGAGGCACCAAAACCTCTTAAATACTTTGTTAACTAAGAGCCTTGACAGTGACAGGGGAAGGATCCCTGTGAGATGTGCAGTGAGGGGAGCTGGAGGAGAGTGTGAGAACCTGGTGGGGAAACGAGGGGCAGCCACAGTGGCCAGGGTGGGGAGCACAGCGATGCTGCTGCCCTGGCTCCACCTGTCCTGGGGCTGCAGGAGGATCCTGAGCTCTCCTAGAAGGTCCCATAAATGCTGGGCCAAGAATTTCAGGGGATTGCAAAGCTGCATTTCACTGACTCTACAGCTTCCTGAGGAAACAATCTGCATCTTCCTCACAAGGGTCGGTGGAGGGACAGGTGCTGATCTCTGCTGTCTGGTGACAGTGACAGGACCTTCCCCCAGAGCTGGCACTGCCCAGGCTCCCCAGGGAATGGGCACAGCCCCTGCCAGAGCTCCAGGAGCCTTTGGACAATGCTCTCAGGCACAGGGTGGGATTGTTGGGGTGTCTGTGCAGGTCCAGGGGTTGGACTCAATGATCCCTGTGGGTTCCTTCCAGCTCAGGATATTCTGTGATTCCCTGATTCTGTTACTCTTATTTGCTAATTGAAATTTGACTTTGTCATTCAGCTTTGCCTCACTTTGCTGTGTAGTCTAGGAGCTCTCTGGGATTCTCTGCAGCTGGAGAAGAAATGTGGATCCCTCCAAATGGAAACTCCTTTCAGCACTTCAGATGCTTTTTCAGAGTGGGATGCACTGTCTCTGCCAAGCCCATGATACCCTTCCCAAAATTCAGACATTGGACTGCCTGTGATGCTTCCTAAAACATTCTCATTTTAGAAATACCCTACTTAATGCTATAGAAATCACCTGCTCTGTACTGCAAAGGGATAGCATGGATTTTCTTTCCCTCTTGGAAGCAACTGGTATGCTACAAGAACAAGAACATCATGGGAAAAGCTTGTTTATGGGATTCCTGACAGCACAGAATGGTTGTCTGGGATGGGATAAAACCTTATCTAAAGAAAAACACAGCCAGATACTTGGTGGCACAGGAAGAATTCAAGCTGGAGGGATGAGGGTCTCACAGGCACTGGAATACAGAAAATCAGGGACACTTCAGTCAACATTTAATGATGGCTTGATATGAGATGTGCAGGCCACTCTGCCATGATGGAACAGGGAGAAGAGGGACCATGTGAGGGTTCAGCTTCAGCTGAAACCCAAGAACAGACAGTCCCACTGCCTCTGCAAGGCTGGACAGGACCTTGACATGCACAAACCATGAATTTCACACAGGTGGCACTGCTCCTGCATGTGATCTTAGTGCCATCATCACTGAAATGGTGCACTCAGGTCTACTGCTTATGCTTGAGAGTGACACTGAAAACTTGGAAAAGACTCAGGAAAGAACGAGAAAATGATCCCAGGGCTAGAAATCATTCTCAGTGAGAGACAAATGGAACATGATCTGTTTAGTTTATCTGGTTTTTAAGAGGTGATTTAATCGTGGTCTGTGAGAACTGATGTGGGGGAATACTTTGAGTGCAAAAGGCTCTTTAAGAGGGCAGACAAAGACAGAAAAAGATCCAGGGATTGGAAAGCAAAGCTGGTGGTTGTTGGGCTTGAGATAAAGGAACTATTTTTAACAGTGGGAATAACTGACCATTGGAACAAGGAGCCCAGAGACGTGATAAACTCTTCATCCCATACAGCCTTGGAACGTAGACTGGCCACTTTTTAGTGGATGTGAACTGAATCATAAGCTGTTGGTCTTGGTGAAGTTAAAAATGTGAATTTTCAGCTAAGAAAACCTGAAATGACCCATGGTGGTATGAGAGATACTCCATCTCCATCAGGCTGAGATGATAGCAGGGCCTGAGACTGCAAGATGAACCTTCCTTGGAATCCTTTCTTCTTTTCCATCAATGCAGTGTTCCTGGGTGCTTGTTCAAAACCTGACAAATGTGAATGAATACTTTTCTGCAGCTGACTGATACTTTGAAAATCTGTTTTGGAAATGTATTTTCATTAGGAGAAAACTCCTGGGAAGTTGTACAGAACAAAACTTGGTGAAACTGGAGTGCTGTGGCTGGGACTTGTGGCAGTTCAGTTGCTCCTTCTCACACTCAGCTCAGCTCACAGGAGTGAATTTGTGTTACATGTTATGATAATGCTGATAACAGGAAGATATCAAGGGCAGGATTTCATGAATGTGCAGAGTGTTACCTTTGGAGAGGATCCTGCCTGATGACCCTTGGAAGGGAGAGTCCTCCTTTCCCTCACATGCAATACAATTAATTTCCCCAGGCACTTCTGGGAGGCAGCCCCCAGGTCTCATTACTCCCAAATTCATTGGGTTGCCTCATTAGACAATTTCTGCAATTCTCCTGAAAGGCAGATCGAGAATAACATCCTTTATTCCAGGAATCAACATGTTAGGCTTTCATCCAGACTGGATGCTTTGGTCAAACTGAAATCCTGGGCTTGAACTGCACCCCTCAGCTCACTGCTGCAGACAAATTTCACCTAAACATGTTACTGAGGCTGTGAGGAGTCCTGAATCTTGATACAGATGTGAAAAAACACAGCTGTATCCTTACACACGTTTCTGTGCCCTGGGAAGGACTTAAAATCTTCTAAATCACTTCTTTGTGAAACTAGGAGTATGTTGAAAACTGAGAGATGAAGACTGAGACTTCTTCCTAATCAAACCAAACCCATTTTACCCATCCCTAGTTGCTTCCTACATGACCTTATGAGCACTTTCTTGTCACGGAGCACTTGGAGTGAGATGGGTGTTAGCTTGGCTGGGAAGATGGTTCATTATTATGATGTCCTAGGTCTGTCTGAACATCACACCATGCCTTCTGCTCAGGAGACTCAGAGAGTCACAGAACAGTTTATGCTGGATGGGACTTTAAAGACCCTCTTATTTCAATCCTCTGCCATGGGCAGGGACACCTTCTATTAGACCAGGTTGCTCCAAGCCCCATCCAAAGCAGTCCAAATAATTTAGGAGAAATATGCTGGAAAAGCCGATGGGTTATTTGCCTGTGCAAAGACCCTGAAAAGAAAAAACTAAAACTGTATGTCCTGCATGAGTCTGTGTGTGGTACACAGCTCTGCTGATGGCTGTGCTGGATTTGTGCAACAATGGTGTGTCCCCATCAGACCCATACTGGTACAGATCTTGTCTGGACCAGGGCAGCTTTAACCAGTTGCCTGCATTTTCTTTTTCAGGATCTCCAGAACAGAAGCACAGCAAGGCTCTGGCTCCAGCACGAGGCACAGGCAGTTCAGGGCTGTGCAGGCAAGGATGGAGCTGCCAAGGGCGTTATGTGTTTGTAGCTGTGTGTGGATGGTCTCACTGCCTCGACACGGGCACAGCACATGCTTCCCATCTGTTCCATCCCTATCAATAGGAGCTTGTCCTCACCATGATGAGGGTGGAGGTTATCCCCATGGGCTCAGTCCTGTTGCTGAGATGCCCCATTAGCTGAGTGCTAACTAATGGAAAAATCCTGCAAAAGAAAATTGGAACAGGAAAGGGGATAGGAACCTCACTGGGTCAGAGTCTTGCCTGCAGCTAGCAGAGGCAGTGGGAGATGTTTTGGGGGAGCCTTCTGCAGCCTAAGCACCTCCTGCTCTTCAGCATTCATGGTCACTGGGCTTGGGACAGCAGCAGGCACATGTCTGACTGTTCCCTCTGATATTTCCTTATGGACCTGCTCTTCATTAGCTGGTCTAATCCCTTTCCACCCATGCTGACAGCCTCTTGTGGCAGCAAATTCTTGAGATTTTACTCACTGCATGAAGAAATCTTTCCTTTTCTCTGTTTCAGAGTGACATGCTACCAGTGCCACTGACTGTCCCTAGCTCTTGGGATTGATTTCAGTTTCACCTGATTCACTCCCTTTGGTCACTGCTGTCACATCCTTCCCAGTTTTCTTCTCTTCAAACTGACAAATCCCAGCCTTTTCAGTGCTTTTCACAAGACAGCCCCTCCAGCCTCTTGATCATTTTAATTATTAATTGAAACACCCTTAGTATATGAAAATTAGAGCCTTTAGGTTTGTTTCTATCCTCTGTTTAACTTCAGAAGAGATCTGGAAGATCTGGAAGATCTTCTCTTGGGACTCTAACTGTGGTGAGTGAACATTCAGCTGCTTGAAAATATATCCTAAAAATATCAAATGTCTTGTCTGTGGGGTTAGCTACAGTCCTTCTGAATTTATAGTTTCTTTATAGGGTATTGCTCTTGCTCCAGCAACCTGCATTAGTAGTTGCAGATGCAAGTGACCTCCTGCTACAGCAAATGTCAGGAATTCTCTCAGCTCTGCTGAAAGAAAAGCCTTTTGTGGCTTAACCTGAAGGTGAGGAACAGCAAAATTGTGATGGTGACCTTAAATCAAATATCTCACAGGCCAATGTCCCTGGTGGTTTACCATAAACATGCATTTATTTAACACTGGGCTGCATGTGGTCTTGGGGCATTTGCAGAATGGTTGATGTGTCTCACCCTGCTTCCAGAATTGTCTGAAGATGGCAAGACTTTGCTCTGCAGAAGCACTGCTGTGGTTAGGATTCTCAAAGCTCACTACAAAGGTTAAGCTGTGTCAAAGGAAGATGTTTTTCCAGGGTCAGGGTAAAAGGACAGAGCTCTGGATCACCAGAACACTGTAAGTGTAGTTGTGATGGTGCATAAGGGGCTTTGGGACAGAGAAGGTGGACATTTATTTGTAAACTTTCTGTTCTCCTGAAATGCTCAGTGCCAAGAGAATGAATAAAAACCAATTCCCTGCCACGTTACATCTTCTTCAGCTTCTGAAAAAGCACAGATGATGGGGTAAGGTCATCTTGAGAATGGCATCAAGCTAAGCATCTCCCTGGCTTTATGTTCATCCCACACCCCCTGCTCTGTCCTGGTCTCATGCTTGTATGGTCCCTCCCCTGGCAAAAGCAGGTAGGTTTTGCTAATTGAGGTTTTGCTCCTGAGCCTGGTGTCCACAGTGGCAGCTCTCCAGTGAGGGTTCTGGTGGCTGGACACAGATGTCCATCAGGCCTCTGTCCAAATTTGAAATATTTTACCATGACTGAACCACTTTCTCTTTCTGGAGGTTCCCATCCCAGGAGATCAGGCTAAATCAAGGTCTCTGCTTTTCACCTAGTGATATTTCACATCCAAGAGCAGTGTTCCAGACCACCACATCATGTGCCATTCTTCATCCTGGAGTAAAAGACCTCCAGAGGTTGACCCACAGGCTTGGTAGGAAATGTTTAATCCACACAACACACCTGGAGCCTTGCAAACTTGCTGGAAACCTTTCACCACCCTATTTCTGAGTCTCCCCTCCATTTTTGCAGGTGGTGCAGGTGCCTGTGAGGTACAGAGGAGGTGCCAATGGAGTTTTTCCCAGAGGATGACTGTTGCAGGGTCCCATATATTAGAATACAGCGCAGCATACAGCCAGCACAGGGTGAGCACTGCCCTGGGACGGCTGTGCAGGGGTGGGTGGTCATGCACAACTTGTCCCCAATGTGTGGGGACAGAATAAAACAGCCAGAGGCCTAAAACACTTCTCTTGCAAACAGCTCTGTGACAGATAGACCTTTTCCATATCTGCCCTGCTGGGAGAGATCCCAAAATAAATAACCCCAAGGCCTGAAGCCCCAAGGGAGACAAGCAGGAGTAGGGAATGGGCCCAGGCCAGAGCACTCAGCCCCACACACAGCCACACAGATCTGTGCTGTTGACAGAGCCAAGAATAATTCCAGCATCTCTATTTAATGCTATTTAGAAAATCCTCCCTCTCCAAAATGGTGAACTTCCCCAAAGACAGGATCAATATTTATAAATGCCCTGGTGATTTATCTCAGAGCCAGGTTGGGCAGGGTTGCTGCAGCCCCAGCTGGGCCTGTGGGCAGGGACTGTGTCCATAATTTTGGCTGTTCCCAGGGGAGCAGGATGCACTGGGGCAGCCTGAGGAGGAGGTCTGGACTGTTCAGGGAAGCAGCTGGGCAGCAATAGCTCATAGAGAACCTGAATTTCCCACATGATGAACTTTTGAGGGAATTCACTGCCAACCCAGTCAGGAGAAAGTTTTCCAGTGAGGATGGCTGGTTTCCCACATCAGAAAGAGCTGGGGGCTCCTCTGTGATAGCAGAGTGGGTGAACAGTAGACACAGGGCACTGACTCCATCCTCCCACATCATCCAGGTTTCAGGCCAGCTTTCCCCTCACCAGGAGCATGTTTTCTTGGGGGACAAAGATGGTTTTACTAATTTCTCTCCTCTTTCTCATACTTTGCCATCCCCTGCACTGTTCCCATCCAGCTGACTGTGACTGCTGTAGGAAGCACATGGGGGTTATATTTACCCCTTTCCCACCCTCAAGTCATCCCCAGGACTCAATCTTTAGCCCAAAGGAGTCAGCAGATGGCAGGGACAGCACACTCTGGTTGAGGATGGAGAGATGATCAGCAACCCCACAAACTGATTTTTAAATAAAGTTTGCTCTGCAACACCACTTCCCAAAATGTCCAGCCTGGCATTTGGACTGAGATAGCCAAGGGATGATATATGGGGTGCACGTTGGAAAGGATTCTTGTGAAGTGTTTGAGGTGCAACTCCTCGGTGATGAAGGCTTGCAGGCTTGATACCCCCCAGGGGCACAGATTTACCTGCATGGCTGGTGATGGAGAACATCCCCCTTGACAAGACAAGAGGGAATGGCTTTAAGCTGAAGGAGAATCGATCTAGGTTGGATGATACGAAGAGATTCTTCACTATGAGGGTGGTGAGGCTCTGGCACAGGGTGCCCAGAGAAGCTTTTGCTGTCTCATCCCTGGAAGTGTTCAAGGCAAGGCTAGACCGAGCATGGAGCAATGTGGGATAGTTCCTGCCCATGGAAGGGGGGTGGAACAGAATGAGCTTTAAGGTGTGTTCCAACCCAAACCATTCTGTGATTCCATGATCAAGACCTTCTCTGTTCTTCAACACAACACTGCTGCCCAGAGAGGAGCTTTGGCTCCAAATCATGGCATTACCTGGGAACCATCAAGGGACAGCAGGTGATTCCATCTTCTGCTCCTCCAGCAGAAAAAGCAAAGCACAGTCAAAGGCAAGCTGAGCATGCTCCCCACTCCCAGCCAGCAGCAGGCACTGGTGTGCAGCTGCCTCCCTGTGCAGCTGAGGGCCAAAAAGGGATTGGCAGTTCTCTGCCCCAGCAGGAACATGGTCCATGCAACAGCTAGGTTGGGACGTGCAGAGGGACATGTGCCATGGGGGGTAGTTTGGAGGGAGAGCAACTAAATCAGCAAGGGAACGCATGGCTGGAGCCCTGCCAGCACCTGCCACCTCTGGAAATAGCTCTTACAGAGCCCCAGGGTCCAGGCATGAAGTCCCCTTCCCTTGGGTTATTACGCAGCACAGGATACGTGAAACATGTTGGCAGCAGTCGGTCTAGGGAGAGCTGAGCAAGGGAGGGAGGGAGATTAATGGGAAAACAAATCAGCACCTAGAAACAGAGCAAATGGACAACACAAAGGGACCCAGACCACCGGGGATGCTGGATCACAGACAAACCCAGGCACATGCATGGAAGGAAACAGCCTGCAAGAAGAGCTGGCCACCCAGAGCAAAGGCAGGAAAATGAAAGGAAAACACTTTATTATCTAAATGGGGATACAATTTCTGGAAGAACAGACTCTTCAGCCCAGGAATGGTGTTTGAAGCACTAGAACAGCTGAGAGAGGTGTTGATGGCGGCTGTCACCAGAAAAAATGAGAGTACGGAGATACTGTTTTTTACCTAAAGCCAAGGCACGGGAGAAGAAATAGATACTTGGTTCTGAAGCAGGGAACTGTGCAGCAGCAAGGGCCTGCAAAGGGAATAAAGCAGTGGAAGAAGTGCATGTGCTCAGTGCCCAGGGCAGTCTGCAGCTTGCAGATCTTGGTGCAGGGATCCTGCCAAGCCAGGAGTTTGCTGCTCTGCACACAGCAGTGACAGAGAGGAGGGAGGTTGTGCTCACACACAACAGGAGCTTTTGACTGCAGCTTCTGGCAGGGGAGAACTGCCCAGCTCACTGGAGCATGGATGCTGAGCCATCCCTGCTCACCATGAAGCCCCTTCTGAGGAGCCTTGGAAAGAGGAAAGAGTTCAAGTTGAGCTGGGCATCCCTTTAACCACACACAAATGGATCATCAGTCTGTTAACTTGTGATAGTACTGGTGTGGCTGGAAGGAGAGGCCCAAGGGATGGCTCAAAGATCCCAACAGACTGAGCAGGACAATAATTTGTACAGCAAGGTTGTTGAGATCACAAAAAAATCAAGGTACCAATAGCTCCTACCAGCAGCAGATAAAATGTGAACTCTGTGCACATTTAAGGTGGGATTTTGCTTAAAAGAGGCCAGGCACTAATAGCAGGGGACTGGAGAGCTGACATCATGGACAGATGCCTAGGCATGCTGAGTGGAGGATGAAGGCATGCCTGGAGTGGTGCCAGGGCTGGATATTGATGCTTAGCTGAAGACAAGTGCTGTGCCTCATCCTGAAAGGAATCTCTGCAGCCTCCTGAAACTCCAACCTGTCTGTGGAAAGACTGGAAGAAACCTGATCACATTTAGTAATGGATCACAGATATGTGATAGCTGCAATAGCAACCACAGAGCCTGGGAATTGGACTTTCTAGAGGCCACAGAAGTCAGAATCTGATGGAGAAGCAGAAGATGGCCTTTGGAAAGCCTGATCTCAACATGTTCTCCTCAGACTGGACCACTACACTCAGCAGCAGAGTGAACACAGTTCAGTATCCTAAGGGAAGCTGTACATGAGACTTCTTTCCCCACATATCCCACAGAAAGAAGCAGATGCCACAAAGATGGTCTGTCCTGGGAATCACTGCAATAAAAAGTAATCAAGTCAAAAGCCAAGGTAGCTGATGGACCAGGAACTACAAGAGGGCATTGCAAAGTCAGCCTGGGTGCCAGCAGTCCATCTCTTCAGGGAAACCTCACTTTGGCTGGAGAAACATGGAAGTAAAATATTTCAAACCCATTTACAGTCCCTGCTTCTTAATGGGAGCAGAGACTTCCTCAAGACACCATCCAACTCAGTTTTGAGGGCAATTCAGATGGAATACCAGGGCAACTTACAGTCTCTGACTGCAAGCCTGGAATGAGCTGGTAAAGGCAAGAGGATGGGGCAAAGAGAGGCAGGAACTCCTCTACCATGAGCCAGCTGCTCCAGTGGCAGGAGGGAGGAGGGCTGGGGTGAGAGGAAATTTGGTTTGGTACATGGAGAGTGTGCTTTGCTTGGTAACTCCCAGTGTGTCCTCTGGGACAGCTCGGAGGGGTCGTGCATGGTGTTCCGCTCCATTAGCAATTACTTTATGCCAGCACATGTAAATAATTATTCTGGCAAAGGTTCCCAGCAGAGAGCTGTGCACAGAGCCAGTGCAGTGCTGACCCCCAGCACAGCCTGTGCTGCTGCCTTTCCTGGAGATCAGCACCAGGAACGAGGAGATTTGTGTTCACACATGGACAGGCTGCACATCCTTGCATCAACAGTGCTTTGGAAAATTAAACCATCTGTGCAGGTGAAGAATAATTCCATGTGATCAAACTCTCTGCTTCCCCTCAAGAACTCACTGTGCAGCCCAGCCTTTTCCTTGAGATCTGACCCTCATGACAGAAGCCTTGGGGTTAAAAAGTTGGGAGAAATGTTTACAGAAAAAAAAAATGAAGATAAAAGAACTCCACATGACTCGATATTTTCTGTGAAAGGTTTTGCCCAAGACGGAGCATTCAGGCCAAAGCTACAAACCCCTGAGAACAGAAGCCACAAAACTGATGTGCCTCTGCATGGTACGAAAGGAAACAAATCTTTCACACCAGGAATCTGCCTCTTTCCAAACTCCAACAGTGCCCCCAAGTGCTCAAAGGAGATGCCGCAAGCCAGGGATGGAGCTTGCTAAACCATGAACGCGGAGAGATGCGGTTGCATGGCTTTCTTTAAGCGTGGCTCACTGCTGTCCCTGCCTGAGCTAAGGTGAAATGTCTGTGTCTTTTCCTACTTCTTTTCCCCGAATGGGTAGATCTGTGCTGATAGCCCATCTGTGACTGCTTCAAGATGCTCCAAGAGCATCAAAACCAGATTGAAGGTCTGTGTTGCCTGGAAATGATGCATACATCACAAGCTTGTGGAAACAGCATAGTTTGGATTTGGCCACTGGAGGGATCCCACCCAGCCAGACCTCCTGGATCCGCTCCTTCAGAAGACGTGACCTCTGGAGAGGAGAGAACTGCATCTCAGTGTCCCAGCTCCAGAGGGGAGGCTGAGTTTAACCCAATCTGACTCACTGCCATGAGCTTTCCAAGCTGTGTGGAGCCTGCTTTGGCAGAACTGTGCAGGGCTGTTCTCACTTCTTCAGTGAGCTGGGTGTCTCAGCAAGAGGGGCTCTTTCAAGGGAGAGGAGATAAGGCCTATTTGGATCTGTGGGACTTCTGCCTGCTCCCAGTGAGAATGGTAGCTGGAGACATGGTAAACGGTCACCTGGACTCCTCTGTGGGACACTCAGGTGATCCCTGGCAGGATGCTGAATTCAAAACCAGCTTGCCTTGCTCAGGTCTTTCCCTGTGGGTTCCTTGGAGTGTTACCTGGAGCCAAAGGGCACGAGCCACTGGTCACTTCTCAGTATGACCTTGCTTTGACCACCAGCCTGGGGATAAAAATAACCAGATCTGGGTCCAGATCTCACAGAGATCTCTTCAACACATAAAACAGGTGCGCTCAGGAGAAAACTGGTGGAGAGGTGACTGACAGCTGTAGCAAAGACAACTCAGCACAGGAGAGACTGGCAAAGGACCATAGTGTGAGCACATCCCCACAAACCTCTCCACACCTCCACAAGAAAACAGCCTGTCCTGCTTTTGTTGCATTCACCAAAAGTGACCTTGAAACCTGCTGCTGAGATGCCATTTCTATTGTAATGGCAGAATAGCTGTCATGCCACTCTCGGTCGACAGGCCCAGCCAAGAAGCATTTCCCTGGCAGAGCACAGAGGCCCCCAAGCAGAACACGTCTCATCATGAAATTGTGGGTTTCTAATTAATACCCATTTGTCTGCAAGCTGATCTGTTTGACCACATGCCAGCCCCAGAATTTCATCTTCTTCCCTGGGGACAGGGCTTGGCAGTTGCCAGGACCCGCAGTCCCAGGCCCTACTGCCTGCCTGCTGCTGGTCACCAGGTCACACTCAACCCAGGATATCACTCTCCACACCTCTGCACACTTATCCCACAATTAGCACTTGTTTCTGCAAATGAGTCAGTTCATTAGCTCTCCTCTGTAATCTATCAATAGATGGAGCAGATACCACCCTTCCCAGGCCTGGGAATGTGAATGGAAACTACCCTGCTATTCCATGTACTGCCTGGCGAGATAGCAGGGTTTTTCTTTTAATTTTCATATAAATTTCAGCCAAAATCTTTCTGCTTCTCCAATGACACAAATCAGACAAAACTTCCCCAGAGCTCTGTTAGAGCTGAGCACAGAGAGACCAGCAGCTTTCAGGTGTGCAACCATACAGAGAGCAGAGAATGCCTGCTTGGCTTTAGCATATGGGAGAGGGGTCTCTGAGCCAGCCAGGGCATGGTCCCCACACAGCTGTGGCTTAGTGAGGCCACTGGGGACTCTTGGTGGCCTCCACTGCATTGGCTGCTGGTAGCAGGCCCAGTCCCACTCACTGGGGCCATCTGGAAGCTCTCAGAGCTGCTGAAAAAAATGCCACCAGAGACCCTTTGTGAGCCACGGGCTGGGTCAGGCTACCGACAGAGGGACAGGGAACAGAAACACAGGGAGGTCTCTGGGAGGAACAAGGAGCTCTTCTACAACAGCAGAAACACAGATAGGGGTCTCAGGGAGGAACAGTGAGTACCTCTGCTATGACAGAAATACAAACTGGGGTCTTGGGGAAGAACAAGGAGCACCCCTGCTACGGCAGAAATATAGATTGGGTTCTTGGGAAGGAACAAGGAGCACCTCTGCTATGGCAGAAATATAGATTGGGTTCTTGGGAAGGAACAAGGAGCACCTCTGCTATGACAGAAATACAAATTGGGTTCTTGGGGAAGAACAAGGAGCATCCCTGCTATGACAGAAATACAGATCAGAGTCTTGTCACTCCTGCCCTGAGAGCAGGATGCTGGCACATGGGCTGTGAGAACAGTCTGGTCCCACTCTGCATCCTGTTGCACACAGACTGACACATGGCTAACACACACAAAACTTGGGCAAATATGGTGGCATTCAACACTGGGGGGCTTCTTAGCTATTTGCATATCCTAGGAGCAGCCACACACCCCAACATCCCTGCCTGTGACACGCACATATTTCAGCACCCCAATTCTAGATGTGGTACCCCAGGTGACCCTGGTGGCACAGGTGTCCTCTCCAGCACCCCAATTCTAGACGTGGTACCCCAGGTGACCCTGGTGGCACAGGTGTCCTCTCCAGCACCCCAATTCTAGACGTGGTACCCCAGGTGACCCTGGTGGCACAGGTGTCCTCTCCAGCACCCCAATTCTAGACGTGGTACTCCAGGTGACCCTGGTGGCACAGGTGTCCTCTCCAGCACCCCAATTCTAGACGTGGTACCCCAGGTGACCCTGGTGGCACAGGTGTCCTCTCCAGCACCCCAATTCTAGACGTGGTACCCCAGGTGACCCTGGTGGCACAGGTGTCCTCTCCAGCACACCTGGTGAGATGCTGCCAGGAGGGCACAGAGAGCTGTTCCTACAGCACACGGGGAAGCCAATGGCTGGAAACTGGGCAAGCGGGTAATGGAGCAGCAGATAGCGCCCGCTTGCCCCATGTCCCACAGCCAGCACCCCAAAGTACACGCAGGGTGTGGGCTGGAAGGTCCAGCACTGCCCAAACATTCCCTTGGGCCAGGCAAAGGTGACGCTGAGGTGGACATGTCTCCTGCTGCCTCAGCCCCACATGCCCCTCATGGCTGGCTGCCCACAGCCTGCACCCCGGCCACACTACCACCTCCCTCAGGGAATGAGCCCCTAACACAGGAAAGGTAACGTTTTATTACAGAATCACAAAAACAATTAGGTTCAAAAAGGCCAACACCACCTTGTCAACTAGACCATGGCACTAAATACGATTTCTTTAAAGGCCTCCAGAAGCAGCGACTCCACCGCCTCCCCGGGCAGGCCCTTCCAGAGTCCGTGAGGGAACGAGGTGGGGCTGTGACAGCGGCCACCATGGCCGGCGGCTCCCTCAGCGCTGCCCGGGCCGGGGCGCCTCTCTTACCGGTTTTAGGAGCTCCCAAAACACACACAAAACGTCTCATTCAGAAAGGAGACATCATTTAATCCGCGCACGGTGTAAGGTGGAGGTTTCCACAAATCAAGCGCACCAAGGGGTAAAAAGCTGTATCTTTTATGCAGCAACATTCACACGAACCTGCCCATCGAACACATATTCTCCGCCTATCTAATGCATATTTATTTCGGTGACGTGACCTTGCGCGATGCTTGAAACACAAGATTTTTATTTTTTTTTCCATTAAGCAACTTCTGTTGTAGAAGTTACCTGGCTACATCAGTTACGTTTGCAAAAGGTGAGAAAATTCAGCCAGGGGACATAAAATTCGACTGGAAGGCAGCAGTGGGGAGGGGGCGAGCGGCCCCAAGATGGCGGCGCCGTGAGGGGGAGCGGGCGGGACAGGGGCGGCTGTTGTTGAAGCTTTATTGTTCCCGCTGCCGCCCGCTGTGTCCGCCGCTCCCAATAAAGGTAAAACATTTAGCCGGGCCTGCTCGGTACCTGGGGGTCGCGGCGGCTCGGCGATCCCGCCCGGCTGTCCCGGCTCCAGCCACCCCTCGCTGTCCCGCCTCGGTGCCAGAGCCGCGCCGGGGATGGGGCGCTTCGCCTCGGGATGGGGAGCCGGGGACCAGGACGGGACGGGTGGGTGCTTCCCCACCCGCAGGGAGGGACCAGCTCCTACGAAACATCCGAGGAGGTTGAGGGGACCGAGGGGTACCTCTGCCTTCAACCTGAGCGGGAGCGGGGACTCCCGCACCCCTCCCATGTTAAATCGAAGTCAGCCTTGTAGGTGCTCCTTGGGTGCCCAAAAACCGCAGTCCCTCTCACTTAAAACACTCCCCATCTTCCCTCTGCCTTGTGGCAGAGGCCTTACCTTTTGTAACCTACACATAAAATATGTTTCATCAGAAATTTTGTCTCTACCAGCGAGCCAAAGCCTGTCTTCTGGGTTCCATTGACCCTCCAAAGGTGTTATATTAGCTGTGCATTAGGGCTGTGTGACCCTCCAGGAAGTTTTTTAAAGGTAGGTATGAAAGGGTTTATCTTGTGCTTTGGTCACAGCATATTCCTCTCCTTGCTTTGGACCACTAATCACATCTGTTCTTTGAGGTGCAGGGTTCTGCAGGTTAAGATATGCCAAGTGTCTTGTATTTGAGGAGGACTTTGGGTTGACACCCTGGTTTAAAGACAGGGACAGCCTGTTTGAGTATGGACCAGAACAGAGGTCCTTTCCCAACATCTATGCCCCTACTCATTCACTCTTGTTTCCTCTTTCCAGTATATTTTAGCTTCCTGGACATACCACTTAAAGAAGATGCCAAAGACGTTCCTCAAAAAGCAGCTCAGCAGTTATAAAATTCTTCCAGGAGATGGAGGAAGCATGTTGGCTTTCTGGAGCAAACCCTACTTGGCTTTCACAATGCTGCATCTTCCTCTGCCTTTTTGGAGGAGCTGCACTCATGTTTGAAGAGCTGTTGAAAGTTCTTTTGTCTTAATGGAGTTTTGGGGCTGAGGAGGAGCCTCACTGACAAGAGGAGGTGACAGTGGTGGAAGTCCAGGTGTCTTGGACTGTCATAGCTTCCAGTAATTCTGTGTATTTACTAAGAAGTCTGAAGGAATCAGACTTGTTTTGGGGTGACCATCTCTGAGAAGTGTAATTTTAAAGGTTTTTGCATCAAGGTACCTTAGTGGAGTGTTGAGCCATGTCTGCCCTTGGCTGTGGGAACAAATGGCTCCTGAACTTCTGCTGACGCAAAATGGGTCACAAAAACTGGTCAAAGTAGTGTAGTTTTGTTTTTTTTTAAACAAGTCACTAAGAAATTGCAACACATCTTCTTCTGTGATGTAAACCTTCCTGACAAAAAGCAGTTCAGATGCCCAGCTTTTGTTTTTTGAGGATGTTAAGGGAAATTATAATTAGCACTTTTGGTATTCTTGGGCACAGTGATCCGTGGCTGAGCAGTGACTGGAGCAAACTTTGTCTCTTTCTTTGAGTTTGTGCAGGTTTTTCACTGCATGATTTTGCTTGCTTTTTGGGGCAGCTCTTGGTTTTGAAGAAAACTTGCCAATTAAGAGTTGTAGCAGAGCTGTTTTTGTTTTTTGATCTATTGTATTTCTATTCAGAGCATCAGTGCAGACAGACAGCCAAAATGTGTGGGGTTTGAGTGGTATATTCTGCTGCCTTTAGAGACTGGAGCCCTGAATTTAGTCAAAATGCTGCTTATTTTCCTCTGTTACCAGTCTGCACTGATGCTCTGAACTGCAACAAAATAGATTGAAAAACAAATTGGTGTGCCCTGGTTCCTTGTGCTGGATTTCACATTATCCTCTGTGTGAGCTGCCTGCTCTGCCCCTTTGGAGCGCCCTAGAGACAAGTAATGACCCCTCAGCATCTTTCAGCACTTCAAAGGCTGAATTACTTTTTGTGGGAGAGGTAAGAAAATTGAATTGCAGTCCTTGATTTTCTGGCTTTCCAATAACCCTCAGTGTAAGATCATCACCTTGGTAACAAGAAAACAGGAAACTGGTAAACAGGCGCAGAAAGTATTCAGATTGTGATTTAAGGCTGTCACTGCTCTTAGCTCCCCAGAGCTAAAAACAGAACATTGCCCCTCACTCAGAGGCCACTGTCATGCCCAAGGGACTGCAGGGCTGAGCAACACAAGAGATGTATCCCAGCTTTCTGTCCTGCTTCGTTCACTGATTTCCATGAGGATTGTGAAATGAGCCTTTGAGTGCCAATGGGCTGGGATGGGGTGAGCTCCTCTCACAGGGCAGGGAGCCTTCCTGGACTGGCAGCCACACCTCCTGCAAAGACCACTTTGGATTTTAGCTCCCCAAGCAGAGAGCTGAGTGTGGGGAACAGGAGGGTTGTGGGGTGCTCCTGTGAGCCTCTCCAATCAGCTCCAACAGAAGTGGCATTAACTGAGGACAGAAAAGTTGGATTCTCCCATTTTCCTTATTTCTGTCCACTTTTTTTCCCCCCGCCTTCTTAGTTTTAGATTTTTAGAGCTTGCATAGGACTTCCTTTCTTTCAGTTTTGCACTGGGTGTGCAGGGTGATTTTATACAGCTTCATTATCCCTGTGAGCACTGCAAGTTCCCTGTCTCTGCATGGCTACAGCAGAGCAGTAGGCTGTGGAACCACTATGCTTGGAGGGCTTGGCAGTGAGGCAATAGTTGTTGGGTTTTTTTTTAATTTGGCAGAGGCAGACAGGCTCTGCCAGCGCTCATTGCTGCTGAGCTATCAGTTACCTGCTCTGAGAGACTCCCAGTTCTGCCCAGTCCCCCGGCCAAATCTCCCAAAAGTCATCTGGAGGATGGCTGGGAGACATAGCCACACAAACTCGGGTGAGAAACAAGATGTAATTTGTGTGGCAGTGGAGGGTCCTCCACCTAAAAATCAGTTATCATTACTGGGCTCCTGACTGGAAGGGAGACTTTAGCCAAACCCAAGCCAAAACTGAGCCTGGAAATCTGGGAGGCAGTGATGGATGAGCAATCAGATTGCTGATGGTGGTCCCTTCTGGCTCTAGAGATCCAGAATAAAATGCTGAATAAAAGCCTGAAGTGTCCTCTGAGTAGGGTGCAATTGCCTTGAGGCTAGTCTTGGTCAACACCCCTTGTTATAAATGCCTGTTCTCTTTGGTGGTATTGGATGGTTTGGGTCCCTATAATTAAAGAAATAAAATGTTTTTAAACAAATATGTCTGTGCTAATTGCTCAGGACACATTTTCCAGTGCTCTGAGTTGCTGTAGTGAAGAAGAGGACATGCTGGTAGCTGCTTAGAGCTTCACTGTTTTGAGCTCTCATGAGCAAATATGTCTTCTATATTCCTGCCAGGAATAGAGGGAGCAGACGGTGCTGCTGCTTCCTCCAGCTTGCCACAGTGCAAGCAATGGGTTTCATGCAGGAGGATATTCATGGCAAAGTGAGCAGACGTCTCTTCCAGGACATCGATGTTTCCTGCTTATCCTTTTGTAGGAAGAGTCATAGCTATTATTATTTAACCAGCAGACCCAATTTCAACTCAGATACTGGAAGTCCTTCAGCTCCAGGGAAGGAGTGGGTGGACTAAAAGTGCTATTACACGGAGTCTGGCAAAAGAATCGGGTCTGTCTCTTCTCCCACGACCAGCAGCAATTCTGCTGATGGCAGCTTGGTTCCTTGTGATTTAAAATGGTGTGGGAGGAGAGCAGAGCCTGCATGTTGGATTGACTGGAAGTACAGGTGGCTGGCCCTGTGCATGGGGGTGGGGGTGGATCTGCTGCTTGGAAAGATGAGTTGCAGATCAGCCAGCCTTTGGTAGCGATGTGCCTGGAGAATCCCTGGCTCTGGAGGGCAGGAGGGTGGCCTATCAGCCCACTCAGGTTTTTCTGCCTTCCAGAGAAGTGCTCTTGTTTCAGAAGTACTCAGAAGTACTGAGGAGCGTAACACCTCTGTTTTGAGGTGATACCAAAACCATCTGTGATCTCCTGGTGCCTGAAAAACAAGTTTCATAGCACTTCATCTTTAAAGCCTGAGGGAGTTCTTGGCTGCGCAGGAGAGCTCTCCTGAATTTCTGGTATCCACCAACCTGTTTTTCAGCCTTCTGTAGCTCTGGGATGAGGTGATGTCTCTTCTATTTTGTCTTCCCACAGCCACCACAGGCAGTGCCATGCAGAAGTAAGTGGGGTCCTGCCTGCCTGTGGACAGGAAGTCCTGCTTCCACAAAAGCTGATCTCCAGAGTGGTTGATGCCTTGGAGAAGTGAGATGCTAGCTCAGCCTGCACCCAGTGTCAGCTTGTGATGTGATTTAATACAATCTGTGAGTTGCTCTAGCCTGGTTTCATGTGAGGCAGAGCTTTGAGATTGGTGTATGTGCATTGGTTTGTTAAAGCTCCAACCCTGCTGTTAGGTTATGCTTCTCCTGAGGGCAGAGATGTCCATCCAGGTGCTCTTTCTCTAATGCTCATACTGTTTTGTGGCCACGCCAGCATAGGCATCCTAGTGTGGACAAGGCAGTAACATCTTTATCTTGTCTGTCTTAGATGAAAACTCCAGGTGTCCCACTGATAAAAATTCTGTTAGCAGATGTCCTATCGGTTCTCCCTCCTGCAGTGGGTTGGGGAGTGGGGGAAGTTAAAGGGAGGCTCTGGTAGATGGAATTAGGGTTAGTGACTTCTGCCAAAAATTACATTTTAGAGGAAAAGACTCATAAATCAGTGAGCTGAGACCATGGTATGCTGAGAAGGAGGTGCTGAAGGCCCTGGACTGCAAGCAGACCTGTGTTTCTAATATTCACATGGCCCTGCTCATCTTCCATCTGTATGGAAGAGAAACTTGCTGAACCTCTAGAGGGGAAAGGGCAATTGAGGGATTTAGCTGAGAGACATCACAAATCTGGGCACAGCGTTGCCTCTTATTTGAAACACGAACATGTTGGCTCACATTTGCCTGTTTTGGGGTATTTTTACTCTGTGTTTGATCTTTTTAGTTTGCCCTGGGTTGGGAGCAAGAGCAACATGTCCCCCTGTTCTGCAGAGATTTTCTTCCTTTGGTTTTTGCTTCACGCTCATTGCTCTGCCAGAGTGAGCAAAACTTTTATTGCCCAGGCATGTGATTGCCATGCAGTGGGATCTGTGTTACTGCAGGACATGGGGCTGATTAGACAATTTGTCTAACAGCAAGTGAACAGAGTTGCTTGCTAATGCTACCTTATCCTTTAAACTCCTGTTCAGCATGGGAGGAAAACAGAGGCTGTACTGGGTTTAAAATAAATGTTCCATTTATAACTGGTGTTAAATAAACTGTTGGTTTTCCCTCCAGGCTGTGTGATGTCTTCAGAAGGGATTTATAAGTCACAGTTTTCCTATTATAGCCAATGTTCTGGTTACAAACTGATGCCTTTCAATCACATCATGCTTTCTGCGAATCCATTCAATTAGCAAATAGCTCATCTTGTTTCTCTCGCACAGCAGCAGAGAGCAAAAGCTGTAAACTGGATTTCTTTGTTCAATATGAAAGTGTTTTCTCTGAGGCTCTTTCTGATACCCAGGCTGTGCTGAAAAGACTCAAAGAGTGCAAAGAAATTGATGCCTCTCAAAAGGAGGTAGGTGTGTTTACTTCCATAATTCATGCAAGTTTTTTCTTCCCCCTACTAAGAGCTGTAATAGTTTGTGCTTTGTTTAGGAAACTGTTTCATGGGAAACTGGTGCCTGGTTGTTTGAAGGGCAACATGTGCTCACCTGAGCAACACCCTGGAGAGAAGCATCTCTAAGTGCAAGCTGGCTTGGGCATGCAGGTAAAGAAGGATGTCCTGCCCTGAAGATATTCTTGTGTTGTAGGAGAGCTCCAGCCCAGATTTCACTCCTTCTGCTCATGGCATTTGCTTCAGGAATTGTATCGACTTGTAAACGACTGACATATGAGATCCCAAAATAGATTTCCCAAGCCTGGGCACTGTCTTGCTGTGAAGCATCTGCTGCTCTTTCTGTACAGGCAGAGCTGCTGAGGGAGGGATGGGACAGGGTGTGGCAGGGGAGCTGGGTGCTGCCCCATGGTGCTTCTCCTGCCAATGTGCTGCTCGAAGAGCAGTCAGAGTAGGGAAACGATGCTCCATTCCTGTTGGAGGGGATAACTGAGTCTGCTGCTGGGTGTATGCTGAAGGGTTCTCTGGGCTCTGAGCTGTGGTAGCCAGATGCCACTCATGGTCCCAGCTCGGGGGCAACACAGAATGTGATGTCTGTACTGCTGTGAGCAGGAGGACATGGAGCTTGGGAATGATTGTGGTGAGTCTAGGTGAGCACTCATGCTGGCTGTGCAGTGCCAGAGTCTGCAGAAAAGCTGTGGCCAGTGTAGAGCAAGGATGGGACTGCACTTGCTGCTCTCAGCTCAGCCATTTCTGCTTGAGCATTTTTCATACCAAGCTGCATGAACTGCCCTGCATGCCTTCCTGAAGGGGAAAAAGTTATTACTGTTTCACTGCTGGCTTTTCTGTGGCTCCCTGGTTATTCAGCCTTTGGAAGCTGAGCAGTGTTGTTCCCTAGGCTGGGGGCTGCCACGCTCTCTAGGTTCCCATGTAGTTGCTGGCTGGAAGCTGTCTGGATCCAAGTTCCTCCAGTAACAGTGTGATCACAGGACATGGTACACTTTAACCACTGTAGCATTCTGCTTATAAAAGCCCAAGACCACATCTTAGAAATAAACCCCAAACCTGTGATGGCAGGGAGGAGAATTCCCTTGAGCTGGGGAGTGCAGGATTGTTTTCTGCTGAGCCCTTAAATGTTCTGGTGTTCCCTTAGCAGCTGGTTCTCCTGATGTTGTGGAATATAAAATACTGGGGGCTTTAGGAGAGAGATGTGGGTCCTAATTCATATTTGCAGTAGCAAGCATGATCCCAGCTGGGCAGACAAGCACCTCTGAGTGCCCTGCTCAGAAAAGAATTAGATTTTTGTATGTTTGTTTTTTACAGTGATCAGATAACTATGTCAGGTTTAGGGTTTTACAAATGGAGCTGAGCTGGGGTGTGTGCTGTGCCATGTGGATCGGTGCTGCCAGAGGGGATTTGCCAGCTCCATGCCCCCGTTCCAGCAGGTCCTGTCCCTGTTGCTGGTGCCAGTGGAGTGCCCAGGCAGGTGAGCTGCAGCTTCTGCACTGCACAACAGCCCCCTTTGCTATTGCTTTGCAGTCACTGCTGGACCCAGTAGGGAAAGTTTACAGATCCATTCCTGGCCTTTTGTGCTCCCGAATGGGCTGTTACAGCAGGAGCCAAGTGAGAGGTTGTGAAACTCAGAGTCAGTTTGGGTGTCTGACTGCAAAGCGGTAGCTGGACAATTTTTCTGCAGCTACAAATAAATGCTGAATAAATGAGAAATGGATTTTCTTTAAACCTTCCTGAAAAATCACTTTTCAACTGTGACAAGCATGAAAAGCGTCTGCCCCAGGGCAGTGGGAGAACAGTCTGCAGCCTGTTATAAGCAAGGGCTCAGCCAGATCTGTCCCTCTCTGAGCTCCCCTCTGGGACCAGCAGGACCTGTGGACCTTAGCACTGTTTCCAGCACACACAGCAGCTTTTCCCCACAAGAGCCTGGTGTTTCCTTTTAGGGGGGGAAACACAGCAGTGTATTTTTAAAGTCATGCTTGAAGTGCAAGTTCAGCTCCAAAGAGCCGAACTGGGATGTGTAACTCGGGCTGAGGTTGTGTCAGTGGTAGATGTCAATGGATTATTTTCCTCTTTTTTTTCCCCCCCCTCCCTTTCTTTGTATTCTTTTGCTAGTCATTTGTTTGAAGTCTCAAGTGCCTCGGGGCAGGTAAAAGTGTGTCTGGAAGCCGGTGAGACACCGTTTCTTTGTAGAAATCATTCTTGCTGGGTGTGCATGCCCTGCTGCAGGGAAGATCCCCCATTCCTCAGGATTATTCTCTCGGGAACCTTTTGGAAGCAGCTGATCTCTCTAGGCAAGCACTGGTTGTTTTGGGCAGTAGAGCCACAGGAGTTTAGGGGTGTTTTGCCAGCCTGCCCCTTGGCACCAAGGCTGGTGTTCCGGCTCCTGTGGTTTCAGTGGAATTTAGCCTTGAATGCCTCTCTATTTCTTTTCCTTTGCTGGTGAACTCTTCCCTACATGGAATCTTGTTCTGTGCAGCACTCTGCTTTGCTCCCCTCTACTGTTCCTGCCTGTTTCCTCCTACCTCCAGTAGAGACTCGTTTGGTTTTGGGTTTTTTCCCCAACAAGGTTTGTGGTGCAGGGCTGGCTTTTGTGAGAACTATTGCTTCTCTCTGAGTTTGATGTTCTGTTCTGCTCCCGAGACTGAAAAATGCAGATGAATTGCTTTTCAGTTTAGGGAGATGTGATTTTTAGGGTTGTTTCTGTTTTATAGTTTCTCTGTATATTTCACATAAACTATTCCTCTCTAATTTGGTTTTGGCTTGGATGAAACCTGCTTGGAAACGAGAACAAGACTGAAATTGCAGTAATTTAGGGAAGCGTAGAAGAGCTTTGCTGATGTCAAGTCTTATCTTCCTGTGCTCTCTTAGAGAAACTCAATTCAAATTATTGCACAGCTCATTTGTTCCCTCTACTACCAGGTTCAGATGAAGTGGGGGAGTGTTGATTCTCCCACGTAGAATAAATGTCACTGTGTTTGTGGATCATTTCCATTGCCTGTGGGCCTGTCCAGTCATTGTCGCCCTTCATTTGCAGCTGCAGGGATTTCTGGATGAGGCAGAAGAAAGAAGTTTCCTGTTATCTTCTGCATCCTGATTAGGAGAGAGAGCTTGTGAGAGTTTGGCTTTTTTTTTTTTTTTTTCATGTGACAGAGCTAGAGAACTTTTTTTCCTCTGTTCTGGTGTATTTTTGTACAAGTTTGAGCTTTTCTTGTGTGGAGCAAGCAGGGGGTCAGAGTTTTCCACAGAGCTTTCCTGGGATCTCCCTCATGAGTCATATACAGATGCAGGCTTGAAAAAAAAAATCCCTTTATATTTCTACAGGAAAAATATGAACATAGTTTTTCTCTGATTACTGTATGCATAATACAATAGCTGATTGGTAGTTGATTGAATTAATGGTGGGGAGCTTCTCTGAGGCTCAGGTGTGTGGGGCTGTCCATGCCACTGACCCTGCGAGCAGCAGCAGCTTAGGGAACAGCATTGCTCAGCTTCCTAAGGCTGGATAACCATGGAGCCTCAGAAAAGCCAGCAGTGGAACAGTCCCTAACTAACCATGCAGGTTTCCAATCGCTTTTTTATGTTTTCTTCACCTTCTGTACATCAAAACCCAAAGCAGTGTGCATTTAGGGGGGACTGATGATTGTGGCTGTGGAAGTTTCCCCACAGTGTCAGCCTTCTGCAGTGTACCTGAATGTCCCTCAGGTCTGAAGGGAGTCAGCTTTTTTCTGCCACCCTGAGCAGGTGCTTCCCAATCTGTCACTTGCAGGTCCCTACCCACCACCCTCTGCATGCTTGCATTTACTCTAAAGCTAATGCTTGAAGGAGATCACTCAGAAATAGTCAATAAAGTGGCTTTTTGCTGGGATGTGCTCTCACAGTGGGGGCCAGGAGCATGGATCAGGCATGAAAAGCCATAACCATGCTCACCCACCTGCAGGGAAGAGTTAATGGCCAGCTGGGCTAGTGACTGTGCTGCTGCCCTCCCTCTCTCCTCACATCCCTCTTCAGTCTCAGTTGTGGGCCATTGCTGGGGACGATGTACATTACTTGCACATGAGGTTGAGGTCTTCTCTGGATAAACATGGAAGATGTGGAGATGCTGTGGAGACAGGAGACCTCCTGCATCCTTAACCTGCAGAGGTTCCTGTTCAGAGCTTGCCATGGGGCTGCTGTGGACATGGGGATTTTTGATGAACTGGGAAGGCTGTTCCATGGTGCTGAGGTGGGAGTGTTTCAGCCACCAGAGCTGATATCCTCAACTGGGACCAAACCTCTGGGGTGCCATGGGATCTGTTTGGTGGCACAGCTCTGACCAGGCTCAAGCCTGGTGATGCAGTTTCCCAGAGCAGAGGCAGTCTCTTCCTCCCACGTGGAACTGGATGTGTGCTAATTTGTGCCAATGTGGCCATGAAGGGTTTTGCAGTGCCCCAGGCAGTGGAAGGCTGGTGGGTGAGGCTGTAATGTGGGGGTACATTGTGACTAAGTGGAAGCAAGGATTCCTGCTGGTATTTCTCCATTTTTTTTCCAGGATCTTTGGGTCTTGTTAGTGCTTCGAAGTAAGTCTGAAATATACTGTGTGCTCTTTCACAGCAATGCTACAAGGCTGTTGTTCCCACTGAGCAACGTGTACAAGGAAGTGTCTTCTGGAAAGAGCTTATAAATAGCAGAATATTTCAGTTACTGAAAACTCAGTTCTATTAACCAAATCCATGCATTGAGGAAGGGATGTTACCTGGGGCTCTGGGTAGCAGTGCTGTGCTGCTTTTAATTAAAAACCCCTAAAATTGAAAAATATATTGCAACAATGCAATATATATATATACTTTCCATCCATATTAGTGCAAACATGGATTTGACAGGATCTGAGCACCTCTAGGATGGTGAGAGTGGAGATATTTTGTGTTTTACATGCTCATTTTGATCTGGAAGGGGCCAGGCACGCAAACCTTGAGAACAAACATGACCTGCTTATCAAGTCTCATTACAAATTAATGTTTGCATTAAAAAAATAACTTTATGTTTGTTCTTCAGCACATCTGTGGTTTTTTTACAGCAGAGCCCTTCATGTCCACACTCTCTGTTCGACAAGAAAATGCCGTGAGTGGGGAGAGCTGGGGCTGCTGCAGTTTCCCCTCTGCCGAGTGGTTGCAGTAGGTCATTGCACTGCCACACTGCCCTGATGTGTGAGCATTTACACCTGCTAGGAAAAGCCAGTCCACCGGCCCCTGGTGCAGCCCCAAGCAGTTGCATACAGCCTTTTTATCATTGGAATAAAAATGACAATGACAGCAGAAAATGCCCATTCTCCCTGGAGCGGAGCTGAACTTCCCACTTCAAAGGTACCTTTATGGAATCCCTGGAGTCTCCAATAAAGGCTGCCTGCTCCGAAAGGCTGGCACCTCTCCTGGAGAGCTGGGGAGCATGTGTCTTCAGGGGCAATATTTACAGCATTAAAGGACTCTGGGGAAATGGGAGTAAGAGTTCCAGCTTATTTCTTTGCCTTTTATTTCCATAACTGTACAGGCACGTCCGCCTCTGTTTGCTGTTTCAGGTCACTGAAGTAGATTTTGGAGCTCTGGGTTTGATTGCCAGGTGTGCTGAGAGCCCACGTGCCTTCTCTCCAGAGTTTTCTCTATGAGACAGAATTCCATAGTGATTGAGAATAGAGATTCCTGTAAGTTCCACTTGAAATGCTCTCTGCTTTCTGTGCAAGTGATCCTGCAGCAAGATCCTGTATCTCTTGCCCTTGCTTTGCCTTCCAAAGTAGCAGTTAAATTCATGCTTTGTCAGGTCTTTTACACTTAGTGGTCTTTGGCTAGTTGGACATGAAGAAAGGTTTGGTGCTGGAACCAGCTCCAGTTTGGGATTTCCTGGATAAGGGCTGGCAGCAGGGCTTCTTGCCCTTCTTCCCAGGGCAGGTCTTGGGTTCAGTGCTTTGTGTCTGTATGATTGGTTTTTTTGTTCAGATTCATTTTTTGTCCCCTGACCTAAACTCCAGGATTCTGCTTGTTGTGTCTGTCTGTATAGGGCAGCTGACTGTTCTCTGAGCCTTCCTGTGTTTCTGCTGTAGGCTCTGGCTGCCTGTCTGGCCAAGGCAGAGGAACAGTCAGAAGCTGGTGGGCAAAGTGAAGGATGCTCACACCCAGGATAGAGGCACTCAGGATGCTCAGCCCCTGGACACTCAAACCTTCGTGTCTTTTCTGAAGCTGTTTCAAGACATGAATCCTGGGCTGAGAGCAGCTTTGCTGGAGAGGGAACAGGGCAGCAGTGAAGCCCCACATCAAGCAGTAGGAAATTGGGTGCAACCTCTGGCAAAGTGAGTGGGCAACCTTACAGAGGAATCCTGTATCTGGGTGTGGGAGGTTTATCCAAGATCCTGGAGCATTTTTGCCTGTAGCAGGAGGTGTAGCTGTGCAGGGCTCTCCCCACTGCTGCCTGGAGGGCTGGATCAATGGCTGGCAGGCAGCGTGGGTCAGAGCACAGCTGAGGCTTGGGATTGAAAACTTCTTTTTTACTCCAGTCTGACACAAAACAGTGGCCTTGCAAACCTGGTGTTAACCTCCAGCTCGCTTTATGGCTTTGTGCTCTGTTAGATAAATGAGACATTTCCTTTCACAGAGTTTAAAGAGAATAGTAAAGTGATTTTCCTCTGCTGCTTGTGCTTGGGATGAGCTTTGCTATTCACTTAGATCTTTCAGAGAGTCTCCCTTGCTTCAGGAACCTGTCAGTTTCTTCAGACTGACTTATTTCTTCTCTTGTGTTTCTGAAACTTTTTCCCCACAGAGAGCACAGCCAAGGAAGAGACGCTGACCGCTGGCTTGCTGTGCTGTAGGGAGGAGCTGATCCAGCTGAGCCCCATCACAGAGCTTTGGAGGCAGTAGAAGAGGGATTCCTGACTGCCTCAGAGAAGTGGGTAAAAAAAATCTGAATTAGGTAAACTGTGTGGGCAGGGTGGGGTGTGAGTCTTCAAGGTAGCATTATACACATGGTTTAGGTGATGGGCAAGCCTTGCTGGCACTTCCACCTGCCTTCTGCACAACATCAACTGCACGTGTGTGGTCTCAGGTCCTCCTGTGCTGGATTGTGGCAACAGTGAAAACTGAGCAGTGAAGGCAACCTGGAGACCAGGATCTGTGTCACACTACCCATGCAAGGGGGCCAGAGGAGGTGTCTGGTACTCCTCATACCCTGAAAAAGCCTTTTAGGGAACGAGGACAAGACTCTAGGGGAGTTTGAGCAGAACCACTAATACCTCTCCTCTGCCTGCCTGTCAGTTCCTGGTCATCAGCTTCCCTTTCAGCTGTCTCCCAGCTTTATGTAATTTTTACAGCTCTTACCACACAGTTGCCTGCAAGACTAGCACACCCACTAAATGATTTGGTTTCATTTTTTATGTGTTGCAGGCAGCAGCTGGTGGGGAGGACTGTTACTTTCCTTTTCTGTAAGCAACCGCACTCTGTATGCTGATTTGCAGAAGTCATAAAGAACAAAATGCTGTTTATAACCTGCTTTTCTTTGTCTTTGAGGGGAGCTGGCTGTACCCAGTGCAGCTGGAACTTACAGGGTGCCCTCACATGCTGTGATCAGGACACAGCTTGACCTCCTGTCCTAGTTTGTCACATCATTGAGCTCCCCAGACACAGGATTATAGTGAGTGGAAAGTTGTGTTCAGTGGCATGAATGATCTCTACTTTCTGTCTGAGTAAGCCTGATCAGAGCCACAACAGGTGGGCTGAGAACTTCTGCCCAGCTCATAAGCCCCTCAATTAAGGTCTCATGGTCCCTCACCACGCCCAGCATGGAGCATCCCTGAGCACAAACACAGATTGGAATAAGGTATCTAAAAAGGTATTGCCAGCAGAGGCATCTGTCCTGTCCTCGTGGGCTGGGGTATGATGGGTGGCTGGGGACTGATGAGTTTTTGCCTCTGAAAGCACATAGCTGAGGCTGGAATGGAGATGTGAGAGGAGAGAGCAGGGTGTGAGTACAGCAAAGCACTCGGCATCTGCTGGAGGCATTGTGGCTGTGTGGGGGGCTGGAGTTGAAGCTTCATCTGCAGTGGGGAGATTAGGATTTTCATATGTGCCTGTTTGTGTTGCAATGCAGCCTTTCTTTTAAAGGCTTCACTTTTTTCCTGCTCTTTTCTCTGTGTCTTCATAGAATTAGGTGGATAAAATTCAGCAATTTTTATTATCTCCCTTCACATTGAAAAAACCAAACACAACCTCCCTGTAATAAACCACATCTCTGCCATCATGATTCTGCTCCTTGGGCACAGGATACAGCCTGTAACTGCATCATCCTGTCCTGCAGAGCTCCTGCCTCCTTTGGTGGAGGAACAGTGTTTCTTTTCATCCTCACCAGTCACCATGTGCTCTGTTTGCTACAGAGCCTCCAAACCCTGCTCCGAATACGAAATCCTACTCCTGTCTATGGGATCCCTTCCTGCTCTTGTTTCAGCCCAAATTTTCCATCAAATGACAGATCTATTTGGGGAGCACTCTGGTGAGGCTGTGGGCAGAGCTCTGTCCTGCTGTGGCACAAGAAAACAAGAGAGAAATTGCCAAGTGTAGACTCACCTTGGAGGGGTTTATTTGTTTAATTCCACTCCCTCTCCTTCAAACAAGTGGGAAAGTGTTTAATTATTCCAGGAATTAAACTGAATCAAATGATGGGCCCATGGCATGTATGCAGGTGGGATCCCTGGTGTTTCAGGTGTAGAATTGGGAAAACAAACATGGAATTAGCAGCCACCTCTGAAGGTTTCATCTTACCTGGTTCATTCAGTGTTGCACTGGAGCGTTGGGCTGGCAGGGATGAGATCTAATTCTCTGAAGTTCATAAAGATGAGGCTTTCCTTTTTCTTCTCATTGTCACTGCCTCATTAGCTACACACTTATTCAGCAAGACAAGCACGAGTTTCTCATGGAACAGCCTTTTTTTCTTGGCAACTGGGTTCTTTCTGTGCATGGTCCGAGCTGTGCAATGGAGCAAGTTTGATTTTCTTTGCTGGAAAACCAGTATATGATGTTTTGTGAAGCATCTTTGTAAATCTGTTTTTTCTGGGTAACTTTTGAATCTAGTCTTTCTCTTTTTTGAGTGCTTAACTTCTGTGGCTTTTTTGGTGATTTTGTAATTGGGGAGGGGTGGAGGATTTGGACACAGGTTATCACTTAAGAGAAATAAAGTGGATACAGAGGAAGAGTGGGTAACTTCTCCTGCCTGGTGCCCCACACTGCAGATTATTGCAGAGTTCAGAGTGAGCAGTCCCCAATGCAGCCCTGAACCCAGAAAATCAGAATAGGTAATAAAAACATCAGCTCCTTCTGTTCAGGCTCTTCCAGAAGACACCTGGGTATTCTGAGTTATGTGTTTTTCCTCCCCTTTGACTCCAGTGCCTGCAGACCTTGATGCTCAAACCAAGCTGCTTCAGAGCTCACACAGGTATCAGCTTGTTGGCCACTGCAGAAGTTTTAACTGGCTACACTGGGGATGGAAAAATCCTACTGCAAGCAGAATTGGGGGATGTTTTCTAATTGTCTCACCTGGTGGTGTCCAAATAAGTCTTAAAATGTCACCACTGCATCTCCCACTGCCAGGGACATCTCTTCTGCCTGGGAGAAGTGGTAGGTTACAGCAGGAGCTCCCCAAAGGATGCTGCTCTTGTACCTATTTTTGTGTTTTCTCAGAAGAGGACTTCAGACTAAAGGATCTAGAGGCAGGTCAGTGTGAATTGAAGGGGAGAATACATCAGCAGGTTCACTAACAGAGTTTGGGCTATAAAAGGACAGATCTTTAGAAATGAGAGAAACTAATTAAGGAGTTCAGGTGCTCATTAGAGCGCAGGAGGAGCTGTTGGATTAGTTTCTTTTATGTTAAAGGTAGGGGAACTGTCTGAAGTTTGTATCCTGAATTAGAGAGAAGAACTTATATGAGAGGTTACAGACCTGAGTGAGTGAATAACTTGAGGAAGAGCTTTAGGACATTCAGGGAATGGCTGAAATGTTGGACAGGCAAACAAACATACTGCAGAGCTATGGAGAGGCTTGTGGCACGTCAGGCTGCTGGGTGATCTTGATGCTCCTAGAGGGCTTTTCCAGCCTGAATGATTCTATGATTCTGTATGAGTTCCATGGCTGGGGAACTGAGCAGTGAGAGTTGACTGATGTGGTGGTATGAAGTGAAGGGTGTACATTGGGTGCAGTAATGAGAACTAAGAGTTAGGACCTCATCTAAAATTTCTGTTCCAGTCTGGTCCAAAAAAGGTCAATTCATATTTGAACTTGACAGATCTTCAGTGGGAAGTCCAGGGGAGTGTAGAAGCTGTTTTATGAGAGGAGCTGCCTTATTTAGACAAGGGAAATGAAGACTGAGAGGGAATATGATCATGCTCTTATAATGAAATCAGAGAGGAAGGATAGGGTAAACACCTCAGAGAGTTTGAAAGGCTTTTTAATCTAAAA
Organism: Poecile atricapillus; assembly: GCF_030490865.1. Classification (NCBI taxonomy): domain Eukaryota; kingdom Metazoa; phylum Chordata; class Aves; order Passeriformes; family Paridae; genus Poecile; species Poecile atricapillus. The sequence continues at coordinate 6,231,390 of NC_081270.1, forward strand.
GATAATGTTGGCACATGAACAAACAGACATAGACTGGCCATGAATAAATTTCAGCTGAAAATCAGAAGAATCAGCAGGGGAATGAGGCTGTGGAAGAGCTTACCAACCAGAGGAAAGGGAGCAAAAATATAACTAGTTTTTGGACAGATCTTAATAATTTTATTGATAGGATTGTGTAGTGCTTATTGTCATCAGGGAACTGGGCTGGTGCCCTGCAGAGGTTCTGCTCAGGAGGACAGTGTTGATGGAAAGGAGGTCAGCCTGTATTTGCCAGGTTGCAGGAGCTTTGCAGGTATTTTACTGTCATCCTAGAGCTTTTCCAAACTACCATGATTGCATCTCATGTAAGAGATGTTGATGATCTCATCACAGAAATAATAATTCAGTTAATTAAGTAATTAAGTAATGAGAATATTTTCTTCTGGCCATCAACTTTTTGATGGCTACCAGAAAAATTGTGGAGACAAGGGAAACAAGACTGTCAGTTTTAAAAGTACTCGCTAAAAAATATTACACAAAATGTTGTTTTAAACACTCTTTTTAAGCCTACTTTTGTTTTCTTTGAAAAAGTAGTTCTTGCTTGTCAGAACTGGACTTGGTAGAAACCCAGCAGGTTTGTTTTGAAGGTGACATGTCTGTCATACCCCTCCAACCCCTTCCAGTTCAGTGGTGTAAGCAGTGGCTTGGGATCTAGTGCAGTGTTGTGTTCCTGTTTTTCTGTTCTCTGCTCAGATCCAAGAGTTTGTAGGAAGCTGTCACAGACAGTTCTGTGGCTGTTGCTTTGTTACAGGTAGTTTTGGATTGCTGTGAAAGCAGCTCTCAGAGGGAAGCCATGGACAATCTGCTCAGAATGAAGAGAAAACCCTGAAAGTGGAAACTTCTGGGGAAGCTTCTGAAGAAGCATCCTTCCCTGGACTCCAGCTTCTGCTGGACAACTGCAGAACTGCAAACAACTGTTTGGGAACAGCAAACATCTCTGATGGTAAAGGTATAAATAAACTAAACTTCCATTGGTGACTTTACTGGATGGTAGTGACTGTTTTTAAATTAAAAACAAATATCTAAAAATTCTCCTAAGCTGGAGATGTCTTGAAGTTAAATTCAGTGTCTTATTTGAAATTGCTTGTGATGAGGGAGATGGGGGGAAAAATTTATTTGGGCTGTGCTTTGTTTGATTCAGGTAGCATTTCTGCTCGTGTTGGTCACTGACTCGTGGTCTCCTGTGTGGAGCAGAGTGTGCTGATGGGAATCCTACACTTAGTTTGTAATTGTACACCATTACAAATCATTCTTTTAGATGTTTTGTTTTGGTGGGATTTTATTGTTTGCTGCCTGCCTGTGGTGGCTCAGGGACTCAGGAGCCCCCATCTTTTGCCTGGTGGGACAACCTTCCAAGTTCAGGTGGATTTAGGCATACCCTGTGCAATTCAGATCAAGAGACTCTGAAGTCACATAAAATTCAAAACTAAATTAACATGCAGCGAAATGTAAATGAGGATTTAGTAGAAAGCAAAACTGTGCTCATAATGCTGATAATTTCCTCTGTAGCAAACATTCCCGAGAGGCACTTGGCTTTGTCATTTGTTAAGCACGATTGCTTTCTGGAAACACCAGATTCCCAGCATGGTTAATTATCTTGTGGTAATACCCATTCCAAGGAGGGGCATTCCTTAATTACACAGAACTGAATTTCCTCAAATTGCAGCTTGAACAAACAGAAGCACAAATATTTCTTATGATGAAAATGAGGAGGGAGGGGATGATTTGAGTCTGCTGGTAAGTGATAGATTAACTGGTGGTTCCTTTGGTGTCCCATGCTGTCCAGCTAACAGGGAGCAGGAGGTCCTGCACTGTGGCACAGGGCAAGTGCTGGTTCTGGAGATCACCTTGGCATGGCAGCAGAGCAGCGAGTGCATGCATAACAACTCAATTTAGTGTCATAAAAACAGAAACATTCTAATGGGAGAAGAAGGAAAATATTTCATCTGTGAATTTCCCTTGGCTTTGCTGCAGATCAGATTCAGGTCTCCAAGAAGTCTTTGTTCAGGGAACTGTTCATAGTAGCTCAGAATCTTCCACTGAATATTCCCCCTCCTTCCCTTCCCTTCCCTTCCCTTCCCTTCCCTTCCCTTCCCTTCCCTTCCCTTCCCTTCCCTTCCCTTCCCTTCCCTTCCCTTCCCTTCCCTTCCCTTCCCTTCCCTTCCCTTCCCTTCCCTTCCCTTCCCTTCCCTTCCCTTCCCTTCCCTTCCCTTCCCTTCCCTTCCCTTCCCTTCCCTTCCCTTCCCTTCCCTTCCCTTCCCTTCCCTTCCCTTCCCTTCCCTTCCCTTCCCTTCCCTTCCCTTCCCTTCCCTTCCCTTCCCTTCCCTTCCCTTCCCTTCCCTTCCCTTCCCTTCCCTTCCCTTCCCTTCCCTTCCCTTCCCTTCCCTTCCCTTCCCTTCCCTTCCCTTCCCTTCCCTTCCCTTCCCTTCCCTTCCCTTCCCTTCCTCCATCTGTGAATTTCTCTCTTAATCTCTCGCCTTGATGGTCCTCTCTGCTTTTTGCTGTTTCTGGGCAGCAGACACTGAAGATCCCTGTGACTGCAAGAAGTGCCAGATGAGCTTTGCCATCCCGCAGGAACACTGCAAATCCATTCCCAGGAACACCACCTCACCTGCTCCCAAATCTTCAGTGCCCCATCACTCCTGGAGTGCCACATGGTGACCCATGGTGGGGGAAAGCCCTTTACCTGTGAAATGTGTCACAAGGTTTACCAGGTGAGCTGGTGCAGCCAGGAGTTGATCTCACATGCCAGCACTGCTGTTGCACTCTCCTGCATCAGGGTGTCTCTCCTGGCCACATGCAGCATTTTGGGGTTGGCAGAGGGAAAAAAAATGTACAGAGGCAGAGTCCATAGGAAAAAAGTCCGTAGGGAGAGATGGGCTTTGGCTGCAAATTGCTGTCTGCCCATCAGGATCCTCAGGAATCTCATTCACTCAAGTTTCCAGCTGCCAGGAAGTGTAAGAATAAAAATAGTCATGTTGCAAATGGCATGCCTTGGAGGGAATGTGTGTGGGAGCACATTGCTACAAGGGAACAAGAATTCACACCCAAAGGAGACCTGCAGTGAATGAGACAAGGATCAGGGATTCAGCTGTGTTCAGCTCATCAGGGACAACAGAGAAACAGAGTGAGGTGTTGGTGCTTGTTCCTGCAGAACCACGTCACCAGCCAGCACTCCACAGACAGACAGACAGACAGACAGACAGACAGACAGCACCTTCATCTCTGAGCTCTGTGGGGAGCTCTTCCCCTCCCAGGGCAAGCTGGAGGGGCACCTCAGCACTGAGCATCCCAGGGTGTCCTTCTCCCAAGCCACCACCCAGATTGTACAGGTAAGGACTGCTCTGTGTCACTGCATTGTTCATCCAACCTCCTCTCCCACCCTGTCAGTATTCCCAAATCCATCCTGTGGCACCTGTTGCCCCTTCTGCTCCCTGATTTCCCATTCTTGGAGGGGTCCATGATGCAAACCCCCAGCCCACAGTGCTCTGGGATTTCTGTGCTGGTATGAAGTGGGTTTGTTGAAGGGGAAGCAGCTCAGTCATGACTTTAGGGGCTGAGGAGGAGGATTGGCAGTGTGTGTGGAGGTGCCTGGTTACTCAGGGGTTGTTAACATCTCAGTGACACCCTGTGACACTGCAGCTGTTTGTTTGGAGGCCCAGTTCAACCCAGCCTCTTCCTCTTCCATATCTCATCCATCATTCAAGAAGAGTTCCTTGGATGAGGAAGCCCAGTGTGCAAGATTCCCTGGGATGGCATTCCTCCAGTGGATAATCACAGAGTGTTTACTGTCTACGACTGCTTGTGGAGCTAAATTATAGCAATTTATGGAGAGAAATATTTAAATTACTCTCCTGTCTTCTTTTACATCACTGGTGTGTGTGGTTTGGTGTTTCCTATTAGTCTCATGCCTGTTGTAATTGCAGACCTGTGGTGTGAAGCTAAATGTTATTATCTGAGCTGGGGCTGGGAAAGGTGTGAGCAGCAAAGGGATCCAGGAGAAAGTGGTGCTGTACATGTCTGAATCTTGGCTCATTTTCCTTCCACACAGGTGACTCAGACATCAGAGCAAGGAGCAGCAGAGGACATAATCTCTTTTGATGATGCCAAACATGTGACATTGCCCAAATCCCAAGTGAGCCAGACTGGCTCTGAGCTGGTGACAGTGACTATGGAGAACTTGTTTGATAACAATCACTCTGATTTGTGAAGAAATCAAGTGAGGGACAGAGGAGGGTGCCTGTGCCTGGCACCTGATATCCACTAGGCTTGTCCAGGAGCTCAGTGTGCTTCCCCACCTGCAGATTTGGGGCTTCTTTGGGAAAGCAATCCCAGGCATGCAGCAAGCACAGCATGACCATGGACAGAAGAGGTTCACAGACATTCACTGCATGGGAAGGCTCCCTGCAGTCAGCTGGTAGAACACATCTCCCCCAGCACATGAGAAATAAAGCAGCAGAGGAAGAGATGGGAATCAGGTGTGATCCTCCACTGCTGTGAGCAGAGAGCAGAGGATTGGTGCAGGACAAAGCTGGGGCTTATGGACACGGGAAACCAAAAAAAGCTGTCCTGAGAATTTAGGCTGGAGATTTTTATGGCTGAATCAGTGATGTCCTCACAGGTATCTTCCTCTGCAAGGTGTAAGGGCTGCTTTGTTCCTTCTGCTCTCACCTGTATTGTTGAGCAGCTGGAGAACTGTTCCAGCACAGAGCTGAGGAGCTGACTTTGGGCCTCTCTTCTTCAGCAGAGACTTCCTGGGAGTTGTGCTAAATGACTTCAGCACTGTTTGGATGGCACCTTGTGCCACACAGCTCTGATCCCATCCATATTTTTGCTGTGGGTCTGTTAGGAAGGTCTGGGCACATCCATCCCCTCTGTGAGCAAACAGCCCTGAGATCTGCCACCAGCCTCTAACTCACCAGGGACATGCTGAAGAAGGGGAAGGAGCTGTGCCTGTGTGCCAGTGTCCCTTGTGGCACTAATGAAGGTGTGGGAGTGTGGGATAGCTGCTGTGACTGCACAAGAACCTTCCTCTGGCACAGGGGGCTCTGCCTTGTAAAATGCACTCAGTACCTACTGTAAACTTTGCTTTTCTGGTGCTGGCATGATGCAACAGCTCCATTGTGCACACCAGTTCCTTTAAGACTAAATTTCATAAAGCTTTTTTATCCTCAGCTTCCTAAAATATAATCTGATAATTAATGGCTTGCTGAATCCATTATGAAGTGCAATTAGATAGATGCAGGGCTCCTGTGGCTCTGAGAGGACTGGTAGCATTTATCTTCCTTTTCCTCATGCCAAAAGGTTGAACTCCGCCGCTGCGATATTTACACGCGGAGCGCTGATCCCTCTGGATCCCGGGAACACGCTGGGAGCAGTGCCTGCTGTATCCTGCTGCCCAGAGCCACGGCAGCATGGCAGGGGAACAGATTGGAGCTTTCCAGAAGCATCTTGTGCAGGCTGCTCAGTGCCACCAGGCCGAGATGGTGACACAGGAGCGTGTGCCAATGCCAGAGTTTGTTCCCCTTCAAACTTGGAAGAAGAGAGCAGCAGAGCTCTCAGGAGAGGGGCTCATTTTGAACCTGGGATATTCAAGTGCTCGTGTTATTTGCAGTATGAGTGACCCTGCTCAAGTGTTGCACATCTTCAAGGGCTGTAAGGTTTGTCCCCTCGAGCTTGGCAGGGATGGTGCCGTGCAGGAAGCAATGAGGTTAAGTTGCCTCTAAATCCAGGAGTGACCAGGAGATGGTGCTCAAGGCCTTGAGGATTAGTGCTAGTGCCCAGGTGCCTCAGCACCTTTGTGGAAGCTCCTCTGAGCTTTGTGGAAGCTCCTCTGAGCTTTCCAGCTGGACTGCCACAAATCTTGAGCCACCGCCAGGCTGAAGGAAAACTCCAAGCTCTGGACAGATTACCTCCAAACCCTGAATATCACTGCTTAAAGAGCCTGAAACTAAGCCTTGGCCACCTGTGGAGAGTGAAATGCACCTGTTACTGAGTGAAGAGGTGAAAAACCTGGGATGCCCCTTGGCCAGGAGGAGAGGAGCCAGAGGGGGAACTGCTGGAGCCCATCTCATGCCTGCCTGGACCCTGTGTAGCACTTTGGATGAGCACTGGGGACAGAACAAACAACTGTGTCTTGGTGGTTTCAGAACAGACGTGCTGGGAGGCAAGCAGTGGATTTTGTCCCATGGGCTGGTGAAGTTGGAAGCTGTTCCCCGTTTTGTGGGGGCTGGGAGCTGTGGAAATCCTGCACAAGCTGTGGGAGTGCTCTGGTGTGGGAAATGGATTGTCCAGACAATGCTTTACAGGTGTCTGGCCTTTCTGTGTGAGCCAATATCTGCAGGGAGCACTGTGGTGAAGCTGACCTCTCTTTGTTCCTGAAAAACTGTGGAGGGAGGAAAAGGTTCAGCAGGCTTGAGGAGAAGTTGCCTTATTTCTATCCTAGGGCAGAGACAGCTCAGACAGGGCAGAACATGAGCCTGGGACCTGTTGGCTGTGATCCCTTTGGTCCTTGTTGCTGGAAAAGAGAACAGTGTAGGTGTTAGATTGGGGTGGTTTGTCTTTTTTGGGTCCATCCCTCCTGCAAGATGCTGTGTGGACATACCCAGAGCAGAGTCCTGCCAGCAGCACACACCCAGCAGCAGCTCTGCAGCTTTACAGAGCCCAGTGAGCAGCTCCCATATCATTATGAGGAGATAATAACTCACACTCCCCCCATTCCAGTTCTTTCTTGATGGATGAGATACGCACAGCAGAGCAAATTGCAGCATTAGCAACACCTATGTTTTACCCGGGAGGGAGATGAATTTCCCAGGACACATCCTGGTCCAGTGTGTACCACACCAGAGATACTGATTGCTGCTGGTTTCTTCTTATGCTCCTTTTTTTTTTCTCTGTAAAAATAAAATATGGAGAAGGAGAGATGCAGCTGTGGGGTTTTGTGTGATGCAATTGTCTGGAAGAGAAATTATTGAAAAAAATGATTTTTTTCAAGTCTTATCCTGGGTGCTGGGTGAGCTGTTGGGTTTTAGAGGAGTCCTGTGCCCCTCTTGACCTTGGTACCTTCCTCTAAGGAAGCAGAGAAGCTGTTGTGAGGTCAGGCTGGACCATGAGACCATCCTGCCCTCCACTGTGTCCTCCTGTTGCAGCTGCCAGATGCTTTTGGGGAAGTGGCAGAGTGCCTGTAACAAACTGGGGAGTGACATCCCATGGAGGATGTTAGATCAGGTAATGCTGGAGTGACAGGACACAGGGGAATGGATTTAAGCTAAAAGGAGATAGATTTAGATTGGATACTGGGGAGGAATTAATCCCTGTGAGGGTGGGGAGGGCTGGCACAGGGTGCCCAGAGCAGCTGAGGCTGCCCCTGGATCCCTGGAAGTGTCCAAGGCCAGGCTGGACAGGGCTTGGAGAAAGCTGGGACAGTGGAAAGTTTCCCTGCCCATGGGGGTAGCACTGGATGAGCTTTAAGGTCGTTTCCAACCCAAAGCATCCTATGATTCTATGATTTATACATCTCTGTCCTGCTTTAACCCCAGCCAGCAGCCAAACCCCTCACAGCCGCTTGCTCACTCCCCCACCAGTGGGATCCAAGAGAGAACTGGAAGGGTAAAACCTGGAGAACTCGTGGGTTGGGATAAAGACAGCTCAATAGGGAAACCAAAAGCCACACAAACAAGCAAAGAAAAACAGAATTAATTCACTGCTTTCCATGGGCAGGCAGGTATTCAGCACCTGCAGGAGAGCAGGGCCCCATCCCATGGAACAGCAGCTTGGGAAGATGAGCTCTTCCTCCTTCTTCCCTCCAGCTTTATACACTGAGCACGATGGCATGTGGTCAGTTGGAGTCACCTGTCCTGTCACCTGTCCTGGCTGTGCCTCCTCCCAACCTCCCAACCACCCCCAACTTCTTCCCCAGCGTGGCCTTAGGAAAAGCAGAAAAGGCCTTGGCCCTGTGTAAGCCCCACTCAGCAATAACAAAAACATCTCTGAGTTATCAACCCTGTGTTCAGCACAAATTCAAAACACAGCCCTGCATCAGCCACTGTGAGGACAGTGAACTCCACCCCAGCCAAAAGCAGCACAATCTCCTTGAATTTGGGGTGCAGGACTAAGCCTGTGGCCATTAGCAAATGTCTGTTTTCTGCACAACTCCCATTTTTGACCTGGGGTCAAAAATTTCCTGTTGCTGTGGGATCCTTGGGAAGAAGGCAGAGTGCCCTGGGTACAGCAGAGGCCCTGAGCAGCCCTCAATTGACATTTCCCTTGCAAAGTGTCATTTCACAGCCCCCAAGTGTTATTTTAACACAGTATATGCAAATTCAGTGCTCAAGGCTCCGTTTTGGGGTTAAGGCTTTTAGTGTATTTAAATCCAGCCTGTCTGTAATTAGGTGCAAAGTTCTGCTGCTTGCCCAGAAGTGAGGGATGGCAGTGGTGGGAGCACAGAGGCAGTTTGGATGTTTCTTGAAGCCTCTTGTTGGGGAGAGCAGGAATAAAATGGATACCAGTGGTCTGAAAACTCTCTTTGTGATTTGGACAAACCCTGGCTGTCCCAGCTGATGCTGATGGCGTGGCAAATTTTATTATTGATCTGGCAGGCTGCCAGCATGTCCCCAGTGAATCTGGGCACTGGAAAAGGGAAGTGATGTCTCCAGTGACCTCCATCCAGCTCAGCAAACCTGAGTGTCCTTTCACAGCACAGACATGAGCTGCTTCAGCAGCCACAGGGGCTTTCCCAAATTTTTGTGTTGTGCTGCAGTGAGATCTGAGACATGTCCCCAGGAGATGGGCTCGGTGATCTGTCCTGGGGAGGAGCAGGCTGGCTGATGGGTGCTCAGCTGCCTCTCCAATTTATGTGCCAGAGCCCCCAGAACAATCAGCTGCATGGAACCCCCACAATTCCTGATTTCCTGTGTTAACACAGTAATTCCTTTTATTAGAAGCAGAAGCTCCCTCTTTTCTTTCCCTGCACCGTTTATGATCACTCAGAGCAGGAAATCTACCCAGACTTCTAATCATGTTAAGCAAACCTGATAAAACGTGGTTCTTAGTCCATGTAAGAACAGCCACGTGGATGCTCTGTGTGTTGTGCTACAGAGCTCTCATCTGCAGTGGGAGTGGGGCTGGGACAATCCCATGGCACTGATTTCTGTGACCTGTGAGGAAACAGCAAGGCTTTGCTGAGCCAGAGGCTGAAGGAGCAGTAGGATCTGAATTTCCCAGCACATGGGCACAGCTGAGCAGCTCTAAATGTCAGGCTGTGTGCCTGGGAAGGAGCAACGCTGGCTGCATGGGGACAGGAGGGAACTGTTGAGGATGTGTGACCGCATCCTGAGGGCTGCTGCTCAGAGCAGGGTCCTGAGCGATATTTGGGGGCTTTAGGAGCTGCTTTGGGCAGGTCAGAAGGCGTTCCCTGCTCTGAGCATCACTGCAAGGACATGTCATTGCCTACAGCTGCTCACCCTCAGCAGAATGTGACATGTAAACAGCAGACTGTGCAGGAAATAACAACCAGCACGAGTCAAGAGGTGGGAAATGTGCCACAGAGTACAAGAGTGGAGGAGCTCACACTGCTTGGCATGGCTGAGGAGAGAACTGGTGGCAGCCTTCGCCCCTGTGCTGCTGCTGGTGCCATCTCTGCTCTCTGGCAAGTGCTGAAGAGCATCAACACTAGTCAGGGCCCATCTGTGCAGAGCACAAATGCTTAGATTTGCCTTGTTTCCCTTGTCTTGGACAGCCTGGAGATGCCCAGCATTGTGGCCAGTCCAGACAGTGACCTTTCCACTTCTAACAGGAGTAGTCACTCTGTGTCTTGCTCTCAGGGAGCTCAGGGCCAACTCTCTTGGCCTGTGTTCCTTCATCCCATGGATCAGGGATGCTTAGAGCCCTGCAGCACATGGAGAGCTCTCCTCTGTGCCTCTCAGAGCCTTTCCTGCTGGCCCCAGAGCCTCCTGCTGCTGGGGAGGGCTGGCCAGGATGGGTCTGGTGTGCACATCCTCGCTAGCAGCACAAAGGAGCTGTCTGGATAAATGGGGCTGTCTGGATAGATCAGATCTAGCTTGGGACTCTGCAAATACAGGTTTTCCACCCACTGGAGGCTTCCTGCTGGAGATGGAGCTTGCCCTCCTCCTCTTGGCTGAAATAAGGTAAGCAGAGCCATGCCTGAGGTTTCAGGCTGCCTGGGGAGATAATCTGTGCCCCTCCAGCTGTGCTGAACCTGCTGATGGGTGTGAAGATGTCTCACCCTGACATGTGAATCTGGCTTTCTCTGGCAAGGAGGCCAAGGCCATATGTCACCTACTTGATGACCTTGTCCTTCTGGCCACCACTTTGGTAGGGAAGAGTTAAACTCCAGCCCTTGCCAGCCACCCTTGTCCCTCTGCTTTGCTGTCCTTCACCTGGACTAGGTCCTGCCACCTTCCAGCCCAGCCCTCCACCCAGCTTGCCCTGGTCTGCCATCCCCCAGACCTTCTTCCCAAAGCTCATGCTGCAGGGGTGGCACCTCTCAACGTGTCTGCCCATGCTCTGCTCTCTGTAGAGACGTGTGGAGGCACATCTGGAAAATCTACAGGTAAAGAGTTCCCATTCTGGCCTCCTGCAGGAGTCACAAGGGGGGCTCTGTGCTGGGTAGAGGATGGGTGGGATGGCTGGAAGGACCCCTTGGCAATTACAAGTGTGGGGGTTGTTCCCTTTATCCAACCTGTGTTATTTTTATTTTTTCCAGCTCAGAGTGGAGCTGCCCCATCAGCTGATCCTTAATGCCACACTAACATCACCTTGGTTTAGGACATTGTACTTCTGACCTGAAGTTGATTTTTTTTTGTCTCTGAGCGTGTAAAGCTGTTATTACTGAGCTGCCTGGTAGACATGGGGCTTTCTCCAGCAGGGTTATAGATGATGGTGAGTTTGTTGGTACCCAGGAGCAGGTCAGATGATCCCTGTGGTGAGTGTGAACTCCCATTTATCAACACTGCATTCCCCTTGCCACACAGACAGTCTCTGTAAGCAGTGAATTCCCTCTGCAGCTCCCTCCAGCCTCTCACATGAACTAACCCAGATAATCCTTTGCTATCTGCCACATCTCAGAAGATCTATTAAACACACACGAGTTCTTGTGTCCTTGTGTGTAACCAGGGTAAGCTGAAAGATTTCAAATCCCCCAGTGTAGGATTCTATCAAAGTTTCTGTCAAAGTCTAAATAAATACACCCCTTTTACTCATCCATTTCTCTGTGGCTCCAAGGGTTTTTCTGTTTTAAAGGCGAGGCATTGCTGTTCCAGATCATTGGTGGTACAGCTGGCCAGGAGCTGATGGGAACCCATGGTAGGGGGTTGGATTTGGGATTCCAGGAGCGAGGTTGGGTCTCCCTGCAGGATGAGGGCAGGCTGGACTTGCTCTGGGGGTTCACAGTGACTCATTTCATGGTGATGACACCAAACCCTCAGCCTTGCCACGTGCCCAGACTCAGCCTGTGTCCCTCTGGGATGTGCCCAGGTGTTTGCCAGGTGTTGGCACTGGTAGCACACAGAGCACATCCTTGCTGATGCTCTCCTTGCTCGGTGCCCGTTCCTGTCCCCGCCTCCCTGGCTCTCTGCAAAGGGCTCTACCACTCCTGCATTCCTAATGCAAACATTGCAGGAAGATGATTCAGCACTTGGCAAAGAATTGCAGATGCTCCAGAGATTATTTTGAGCACATTGGAGCAGCTCTGGGAAGCCACGGGATGCTCGGGTCCCTGCACTCCTCCATGTGGGTGCAGCCCCACACTCTGCTGTGCTCCTGTCCCTGAGCCTGCCCTGCTGCTCTCCCCCTTCCAAAGCCCTGCCACACCCTCAGGGGACAATGACACACAATCTCCTTGTTCTGTGGCACCAGCTCAGTGCTGGGGCTGTGCTCAGGCCAGGTGTTTGCAGGGAGAGGTCTCCTGTTGGGAACGATCCTTTCCCCTGGACTGGGGGGATTACTCAGACCTGTAATTCGAGGGGGGACTAACTGGTGTTGGTTAAAACATGGAAACTCCTGTCTGCCATGATGGGAAGCGAAAAGAATCCAAAAGCAGCTGGAATCAGTGGCTGCAGCTCAGGGGGATGAATGGAGGCCCAAGGGCTTCCTTCAGCAGGGGCTGTAGGATCTTCTCATCCCTGGGGACACTGGCTGGGCCCTGAGGGTTCAGACTTTGGCATCTCCAGCGATCTCTGATCCCCAGAGTGCCTCTGCTGTGGTGCTGTGCCCTGCTGAGCCCCAGCACTGACAGCAGTGCCTTGGAGGAAACCACGCTCCTGGAGCTCTGGGGACCCCAAACAAACCTTGGGCAGCTTCACCTGCACAAGCTGTTTAATTTGGGGCAGTGAGGAGGGCTGGGGCAGTCTGAGGGGAGCTATCCCCACCCTCTGCTCTTGTGTGTTTGGGGCAGGTCTCTGCTCATTCAGGGCTTGCTCCATTTTCTTCTGGCCCTGCCCTTTCCACCGTGCCACATCCCTCCCTGACCTCAGTCAGCTCTCCTGCCGAGTCTTCCTCCACGCTCTTCACTCGTATGCTGAGCAGCCTGGATGAGGTTTTCCCTCCCACACAATTCCACTGTCTGCTGAGCCTCTCTGCTTCCTGCCTTGTCCTGGCATTGCTGATGGCCCTGCTGAGAACAGAGAATCAGCCTGGTCACTGCCCCAGAGGCAGCAGGGAGGGGATGGGGCAGGAGTTTCCCAGCTGCCTGCCCAAGGGATGGTCTAGGAGGGCATCTCAGGTGCCTGCACAGCTGGATCAGGGCATGGATGGCTCCAGAGGGAAAGGAGAGAGCAGGAAGGTGCACACATGCTGCTCTCAGAGGAGGAGCAGGGGCAGACCCAAGTGGCTGTTGCTGGGCAGGATGATGGAAGAAGAGGATTATAACAAATGGTATTAGCAGGGAGTGCTTGTCCCGCCTCACTTTCTTTTTTTTCTTCTTTTTTTTTTATTTTTAATACAAGCTCAGATAATGCAGAACACAGCCACAGAGATTTTGGCTCAGGTTTCCCCCAAAAAAAACCTTTCATCTGTGATGAAGCTTGAGACATCTCCAGCACAAAGAGTTGGGTTTTTTTTAAAGTTGTTAATGCCTTAAAAGAGGGGTTTAGGAGAGAACAACCTTTGGTGTTGGTTATAATCTCACGGCATGAGTCTCTAATATCCCTTGCTCACACAAATACATATACCCAGCAACCTCTAGAGCATCCTGCAAGAAAATCGATGAGGAAATGGGATTTGCCATGCTGGTCCAGCTCACTCAGGGTCCCCTCTTCAGAGGTGACTGGACTCATGCACTAAAGGTGAAAATCTTCTGCCACCCACTGAACACTTCTGCAGCAGCCTGAGGGGGAAAGAAATCCCTTTGGATCACTGCAAACCCTCAGATCTGAAGTAAATAATTTGGCTATCACTGTTGGAGGGCCAAACCTCGTTACAGTGCTGCAAGGCTATGGTGTTGTCCAGGCTGGAATTAATTTAGGGATTGGTTGGCAGGATTGTTCCAGGCCCCTGGGGCATCTAGGGGAGCAGCTCCAGGAAGCCCCAGCTGTGAAATCATGACCTCAAAAAGAGTGGAACAGAAGTGATATCTGATGGGCACTCCTTGTCCTGTCACCACATGCCCTTGTAAAAAGTCCATCGTGCTGCCCAGAGCAGCTGACTCAGTGCTGGTGTTGGTGTTCAGGAACACACACAACCACCAATGGTTCTATGAAGGTGCTTTATTTAAAGAGCTCTGGGTGCCAGGGGTGCACAGACCCAAATCTGACCCAATTTGGGTTTTCGAGTTGAACATATTTTATACTCTATCGTTATACAACTTACATATTAATTATTAAACTTACATTGTTCTATTGTATGCATTGTTTTTACCTAAGCATGGATTTGTCATGATCCCCCCTTAGCCCCCTAACATTGTTCCTCATGTTCTTTAAACAATAATTATATCTAATCACATCTAACAATTGTATCATTTATCATACACTGACTACACAGGTGCAGCTTGACCTGGTCTTTAGCAAGCACAAGGCCTAACATTTCCCAGGGCCTGCTTTTCCCAGGGCTTTCCAAACCTAATTTTCTTCCTAAGTCCCTGAATTTTCTGAGATTTTAAGGCCTTTTACTATCACTGGTCACAAAACTGAGCTGCAAAACCCACCCACTCATGTCCCACCACTGCTGTGGTGCTCCTGCCTGCATTTCCTCTGGGCAAATCCAGTCCACTTGCAAAATTTCCTCTCCAGCAGGGCACACAGAGGCATGTGACTCTTCTAATGACAGCTGAGATTGGTGAGTATTGACTTCATTATTCAGTGATTAAAATATTCCAGCTTCATTGCGACACGGGGGTGCATTAAAGATTTATAGTATTGCATTTTGATTCAACACCTTAGCAACCCTTAAAAAGCAGATTGTGCCGTGGATTCTTCTGAAATCTGGAAACTAGATCTTAAAATTTAGCAGCTCATTGGCTTGACAGGTAGGGCAGTGGATGCACCATGGAGAAAATAATCTGGAAGGGTTTTTGAGCAGTGATGGTGCCCCAGGGTGGGATGGTGGCATCACCTGCCCGAGGGACACACCATCCATTTCCTCACAGGACATGGGGCTGGTGCCTGGCGTGGCTGTGCTGACTCTCTGTCATTCCTGAGGGAGCTTTTTCAGAGTTTTAAGTCTTTTATCAAGTGATGGGGTCCTGGGAGCACAGGGGCTCCCAGGAGTATCTGGGCTGTGGCGCTTCTCTCCATGCCTCTGTCCCACCTTTCCATGGGGCAGTGACCATCTGTCCCAGCAGAACACCCAGCCCTTCTTGCTCCTCTGGGGGAGAAGGCTGAGAGTGAGGCACAGTCACTTGTGTCCTTGCTGTCCCTGCAGGGAATCCATCACTGAGTGTCCACGTCCCTCCTCTGCCTCACCTGTTATTATCAGCAAATGCTTTGAGACCTGCTTGTACAGACTCCTGTACACTGTGGGGGTCCCCATCCATCACTTCATCTCTTACCACTGCTCTTAGCAGACCCCTGGGGCCGTGTCTTTGCCTCTTGCCTGTGTCCTGAGAAGAGCAGGAGGGACAATTTCAGAGCTATGGATGGGAGGAGGGATGTTTCACTCATCGCAGAATTTCCCCCTTGAACTGATGCCTGCAGCAGCCTCAGCCTCGGGGGACCCCCAGGCCCCTTTTGGGAGTTTCATCCCATCCCCTTTTATCTCCACTCCTCCCCAACCCAATTAGCTATTTGTTTAAGGTACTGCAAACTTCACTTGATAAGTTTACCTAATTGCTTCACTTAAGTTAATTACTACTTGGCTGAACAAGAAAGCAACATAATTGATGTCAAAGCATATTTGTCATTTCCATGACTGTCCTGGGAGAGGGACAGCTTGGGTCTCTAGCACCACAGCACCCTTCCTTGAGCAGGTGGGCAGCAGCACCCTGCTCCCCGTGGCTGTAGGAGAGTGGAGGTGGGTGCATACAGATTCCAGGGTGCTGGTGATGCTGCCTGGCCTCAAGAACCCCAGATCTTGCCAGGAGCAGGCAGGAGTTTGGAGGAACTCTCAGTAAATGCCATTATCTGACAGTGCCTGATGCACAGGCAGGGCTGGCGAGGGCAGGGAGGCTGCCCAGAGCACAGGCACTGAGCCCCACTGCAGGCAGAAAACATCTGGCATTCATTTGTGGCTAAAGGGATGATCCTCACCGATCCAGCCTGCCTGACATGGGGAGAGCATCACAGGGACACCCTTGGCCACATCCAGGCCACATCCAGGCTAAATCCAGTCCCTACTCTGGCTGGATTTGGGCCAGGACACAGCCCCAAGTGGCTTCCCTGAGTCCTGGCTGTTCACTGGGAGTTAGGATAGCTGGCAGGATGCTGAGCTGAGGTCTTTGCTGCTAAATGAGGCTGGCAGTGATTGTCAGGGAGTTTGCGTCCGCTTCTTTCTTTTGGAGGGTTCTTATTTTTGTTCCCTTTGCATGTGAAAGGATTTGAGGCAGTAGGTTAGCTCATAAAAAGGTTTCCCTGGGAGCAGCTGCCTGCCGGACTTGAGGTGAATGCCCCAGAGGAAACGCCTCCCACTCCAGTGAAATCTTCCTCCCGTGACCTGCACCAGGAGGTGAACTTTTGTGCGAGAGAAAGATAATCCCCTTCGCTCACCGGGACTGAAGGCGCTGTGATAAAAGCTTTATTCAAGATCAAAGACATAGACTGCTTTTTTTTTTTTTTTTTTCCTTTTTTTATTTTTTTATTTTTTTATTTTTAAACTACTACCTTAAACAAAAAGTTTGGTTTATGCTGGATTGAAGCTCAGAGTGGTGACAGCTCCAGAGCTCATCTTGCTGGCTGGTCAGTGCCAGTGGGGATTGGGACAGTGTGGGGATGGAGGGCACCAGGACCATTATCCCAGCACAAAGAGGGTTTGGGGGCTCAGCTCCATTTCCCAGTGCATGAAACCACTCAGGGTTCAGGTTCCCTTTCAGTCAGAGGGATTATCAGGCAGCTGGAGCAGGCAGGGGGGGAGCCTGGGGAATGGTTTGTGTTTGATCTTGCTCAGCAGTTTCATCTGTGAGTGTCCAGTGGGGACTGTGCTCAGGGCTCCGGGAAACCTTCTGTGCTGGAGGTGACATAAAGGGCTGGGGCTCTTCCCAGGGTGAGCTGGGCAATGGGGGGTGTTGTGCTGGTTTGCACTTCAAAAGCCTCAAGATGGGCTTCCAAAACTCTGGGCTCAGCTACAAATTGCAGGGTTGTTTCTTCATTATCGGAGCCCCAGTGCTGGGATGGTTTTTTTGCTGCTTTCTGCCCAGCTGCAGACATTTCCCTGCAGCCAGCCAGGCTGGTACCCAGTAAAAATCCACCCAAAGTGTCTTTTCTCAGGGTGCTCAGTGTATCAATACCTGTGTCTTCAGGACTTCCCATTCTCTGGATAGCATGGAACTGAGGATACCATGTGTGGTTGGGTGTATCACAGGACACCCCATGTAGGACACCCCCCTACACATCCTCCATGTCCCAGACACCCTTTGGTGCCCCATCCTGCAGAGCAGAAGAGCAGCCACAGCAGGAGAAGTTTGATTACCAGGATCACGTGTTTCAGCCAGTGAAATAAATCCCACATAACCCCACTTTCACCCCAGCACTGATTTTCACATCACAGCCGTGCAAAATGGCAGAGGTTCTCTCACTTGCTCTGCTAAACCTCTCCGTGTTTAGCCCTTTGTAAAATGAGGGATCACAGGCCGAGCTGTGTGCTCAGGATAACTCCTCTGAAGCTAATGGACTTATTATGGTCCCTCATTTCAGACCTAAGCTCAGCAAACCTGGTCTCAGGGGGGAAAAAAAAAAATCTCTCCAGGGATGAAATTCACTCTGTCATGTGCAACACGTTTTGCATGGAGATAAAGTTCCCTCTGTGTGGCTCCCACAGGGCCTGGTCCCCTCGCTGTCCCCAGGCTGGGCACGCAGCCCACAGCCCAGACCCAGCTCTGCTGCACCTGCAGCAACGTCTGTGTCCCAACTGTGCAGAGCCAGGGACGTCAGATGATGTTTGCCAGCTTGTTCTGGTGAAAATCTAACAATCCACAGGCCAGGGCAATAGAAAAGACCCAACTGCCTTATGCTGTTGGAGAAATGAAACTAGAGAATTCGCTCTCCAGCTGGCTTAGGCACAACTGTCTCACCAGATCAGCATTAGGCTGGGAGAAGATCCTCCCCAACAGCACCAAGGAGCCAGGGAGGGTGGACCAGCAGCTTTATTGCTGATAGGATGCCACCACCTGCAGCTCGAAGCCTCCTTACCTTCTGCTCCTCCTGCACAAGCTTCCCCTGCACCCACGTGCAGATGGCAGCTTGGATGTGTGAACATTTGCTGAGGTTGAAATGAGAAATCAGGAAGCCCAGGGGACTGGCTGAGTTTGGGATCTCATGGCCCAGGCACAGAGAAGGGGTTAACCCACACAGATTTGAGAAAGGGGAACATTTTCCCTGTGGAGCTTATTGAGACAGTGGCCATATCACAGGCTGCTGCCAGCAAATGTGTTTTGAGAGGCAATAGAGATTGCTCCTGATTCCTGCTGGGAATCCACAGAACAGAGTGGAAAATCAGCAGAACATCCTAAATCACTCCAGAGACAGGAGTGACATGGACACCTGGGCCCACTCTGGGGTTGCAGGGCTCTACCTTGCAGTTTTGAGGTCTGTTTTTAATTAAAGGAGAGCAGCTGAGCTGGGATAGTTCTCAAACCTTGGGGATGACTTCCCTTTCCTGGAAAGAAGATGCAGGAGATTTTTGAAGTGGGGAAGGACTTTCCCTGAGGGCTGGGCCAACACCAAATCCTTCTGCTGTGCCTGTGGGGTGCAGCAATGTCCCACTCTGCTCTTGTCACTGCCAAGGACGTGGCCACGAGCCACACAGAGCTGTCTGACAGCAGTCAGGGAACAGGTGGGCACAGGAGAGGGGCACCTTCTCATAGGAAAATTGTTCTTTTCTTTAGAGTCAAAGCTGCACTGTCAAAGGGGTCACTCTGGACACGGGGGACTGGCAGCACAGTGGCTGATGGAAGTGCACTCTCACTGGGTAATCCAAGAGCTCTAATGATCTGCCTTTGATCTCCTATTCAACAGGGGAGATTTATTACAGCTTTCATTTCATGTCAGAACTGATGAATTTCAGTGGACCTGTCGAGTGGCTACAATCTGGAGGCATTTATCTTTCAGGAGGAAGAAACCATCTCCTCTCTTTGTCTCTTGAAATGATGGGGGGGAGACATGGTACCCAGCCAGGGAGCATCAAATGATGCCTGCTGCATGGCAGCAAGCTCTGCCTTGCTCAGGGCAGGCTCTCTGCTCCAGCTGTGGCCCAGCAGCTGCTTCAGGAGCTTTTCTGCTCTGGCACAAAATTAATCTGTGAATTACATGTTGCTCTCCCTCTCCCCTATTTCTGCAGAAGCCCAGAGGGGCTGAGATCCAGCATCCCAGCATCCCAGGCTCCCAGCTCCTCTGGATCTGGAAGAAGCCTCTGTTTCTCCAGCAGAAGGTGGCGTGGAAGCCTGGTGTCCAAAACTCTCTTTTGGGTAGTGCAAGGGACCTCTGTTGCATTTAAACTATTTTCTGCAATTTAATCAGAATCAACACATTTTGTTTCTGGCTGCTCATAAGTGCTGGGGGAAGCCCATTCCAGAATTTTCATGTAAGTGCAGTTTACCTGAGTTTACCTGTCTCATCTAACTCTATTTTCTCTCACCCTGCTGATGCAGATCTGCAGCTTCAGAGCCCTTAGAGCTCTGTGATGGGCTGTGCTGTCCTGCAGCAGGGAAAAGCTCAGGCTCTTGGTTGAGTAATGCCAAATTTACCATTCCTGAGAGCCACAGCAGGGCTCTCAGGTGCTATTTGCAGCCTCTTCTCAGGCTGCTCCTGGTCAGCTCTGGGTAATTCTTGATGGTGTGGCAATGGCAGGAAGGTGTTTCTGTTACACGTTGGTTTGGGATTTACACTGAGAAATGCAGCCCAACTGCACCTGCAGCTGTTTCTCCCATTACCACTGCTGTGGCTCATCCTCTTCCTCATCCTGTCCCCATCCCTCCCTTGGAGGAAGAGCTTTCACCTGGTCAGAGGCTGCACCTTCTGTGTCCTGCACAGGTGAGCACAGCATCCGTGCAGCTCCTGCTCTTCCCACCTGGGAACCCCAACTCAGGGGCACAGGGCAGATTTATTCTGCACAGAATATAAATGTGGCTGTCAGAATGGCAGGAGGACACGCAGAAACACAGAGATCTCTTGGTTATCCTCCCTCTTACACGGATTTTGGCTGCTCTGTTATCAGAGCCCTGTGGAGGCTGGGACAGGAGGGTTTGTTGTTCAGTTAAAGGGTGATGCACACTCAAACCCCACAACACAGACATCAGCACTGGAAATGTTAAAATTAACCTTTTATTTTCGGTGAGCTGTGGATTTTGACAGGATAGAGAGGTGTGTGAAGGCAGTGTCTTTCCACATTACATAATTTCTTGCTTTGAGGCTGCTTGGCGAGGTGTAAATTCTTCAACAGAAGTGCTGATATATTGTGTGATTGGTAAAACTGTGGGATGTATAATGCCTTTTCAGGAATTTTGATTTAAAAGTCTGATTGGACTGAATTAACACCGATCCTTTGCTAAGTTATAATGATGTTAGCTGTCACCATGAAAATTAGAAACTTCTATACCTGGGAAAATATTTGCAAGTGGATACCCTCAGAGCCACACATATCATTATGTGGCTCATGTTTTAGTTTGTGCACAGGAAGATTCATATTTGTAAGATATTGTGGCTCTTTAGAAAATCTGATAGATCCTTCCTTGGAAATATTTTGGGTGGATATTAATGGAACACAATGTTAAGCCACAGCAATTAATGCCACTCATAAATCAGGCATTCTTTTGCTCATTTGAAGGCAAACCCTGAGTTTTATCTGCAGCAGCTATTTGAGAAATAGATATAATTAGCTCACAACTCTCTGCTGTAAAGAACTGTGCTGCTTTTACCTGTTTGCTGGATTTTTTTACCCCACAGCTTTGGTAAGGTAATTTTATCGAGGATATTTTGCCATGGAGATACATGTGACAGCATTTCAGAGAGGTACAGCTATTTAGTGATTCTTAGTTATTCTTCCTTGCCACTTATAAATTGAAATGGACTTGATATCAAAACAATTTAAATTGATGAACCACAAGTGCAGTGAGGAGTAGCTCAGTCCTTTAGAATCACCTGAAAACACGACTTTGTAGCAGTTTAGTTCCACTCTTCAGTCTTAAACACCCACTGACCTAAAATGTACGAAACTCATGGCAGTGTGATGTTTTATCCTTAAATTTCTATATCTCATTACTTTATTATATCTTGTATTATATCTTATATCGTATCTCGTATTGCCTTTAATATATATAAAATACATATGTTATCTAATATATATTATGTGTTATTTTATATGCTATATGTTATATAATATATGATATATAATGTCTAATATATAATATATAATATATAATATATAATGTCTAATATATAATATATAATATATAATATATAATATATAATATATAATATATAATATATAATATATAATATATATTATATATAATATATAATGTCTAATATATAATATATATTATATATTATATAATATATAATATATAATATATAATATATAATATATAATATATAATATATAATATATAATATATAATATATAACATATGACTTATGATATATAATATCGAATATATCATATATAATACATAATACATAATACATAATATATAATACATAATATAGAATATATAACATATAATAGACAATTTGCAATATGTAATATGTAATATACAATATATAATATATATTATATATTATATAACATAAAATATATAATATATAATATATAATATATAATATAGAATATAGAATATAGAATATAGAATATAGAATATAGAATATATAATATATAATATATAATATGTAATATGTAATATATAATATATAATATATAATATATAATATATAATATATAATATATAATATATAATATATAATATATAATATATAACATATGACTTATGATATATAATATCGAATATATCATATATAATACATAATACATAATACATAATATATAATACATAATATAGAATATATAACATATAATAGACAATTTGCAATATGTAATATGTAATATACAATATATAATATATATTATATATTATATAACATAAAATATATAATATATAATATATAATATAGAATATAGAATATAGAATATAGAATATAGAATATAGAATATAGAATATATAATATATAATATATAATATAGAATATAGAATATACAATATCTAATATACAATATATAATATATAACATGTAATATATACTATATAACATATAACATATAGTATAGAATATAGAATATAGAATATATAACATATAGTAGACAATTTGCAATATGTAATATGTAATATACAATATACAATATATAATATATATTATATATTATATAACATAAAATATATTATATAATATATAATATACAATATATAATATACAATATATAATATATAATATATAATATATAAGATATAAGATATAAGATATAAGATATAAGATATAAGATATAAGATATAATATACAATATACAATATACAATATATAATATAATACATAAAATATGCAATATACAATATACAACATACAATATATAATATATAATTAATCTATATTATATAAATATATAGCTCATAAATATATATAAAACTATAAATAAATACAATTAATCTATTGTACAGTCCATCTCAAAAAGCTGTTTTACCACCTGTGAACTGAGCAGGTTTGAAGTGCAATTTGCCCAGATATCCACTGCTGTCACTTTTCTGAGTAAAGCTGCACTTTAATAAACCCTGGCAACCAGAAAAGCCCTGACTACGAAGGGATATTTTCAATAATATTTGCACTATTCTCCGAACTAAATGATATAAAATCACTTCACATTTGCCACACCTTTCTAATCTCTGCAGTAAATCCATGTTGCAGCTATTTCCATCATAAATCAGCTGTTTGCCTGCACACAACTTTAATTAACTTTAATTAACTGCTGGGTGACAAATTCTTGATAGCTTTCTTGTCAAAAATGAGTCAAAATGAGTTCAATTCTGTTCTATCTGAAACTTTGAAAGGAACACTCTCAACTCTGACTTTTGTTTTGTTAAATCTAAGTGATGTTAATTTTCAGTTCTGTACAGTTTAAGTGATGCTAAGGTTCAGTTTAAGTGTTGTTAAATTCAAGTGGTGTTAAGTTTAAATTTTGTTAAATTTAAGTGATGTTAGGTTTGCATTCTGTTAATTTGAAGTTCTGTGACATTTAAATTCTGCTAAATTTACGTTCTGTTAAAGTTAAGTTCTGTTAAGTTTAATTGTTATCAAGTTTAAGTGTTGTAAAGTTTAAGTGAAGTGTTCTTCATTTTAAGCCTGTTATTTTAAGCTCTGTTAAGTTTAATTTCTATTTAGATTAATTTGTGTTCAGTTTCAGTAATGTTAAGTTTTCTTAGGTGTACTTTTTATTACGTTTAGGTGACGTTAGGTTTGTGTGACATTAAGTTTAAGATCTGTTGAAATATTTAAAATTTTAAAATTATTAATTAATTAATATTAATATTAATTTAATATTTAATATTTAAAATATTAAAATTTAAATTTTTACAGGATACAAGTTATAGAGATGAGATGGAACTGACTGAAACAATCATGATGAAGAATTTGGGGAGTGTGGTGTTTGCTGGGCCTGGGCTCTTTGCAGATGCTGTTTCTGTTTCTGGAAGGAGAACAGTGACCCAGTTCCAGTGAGAAGAGCTGGGATGTTCAGCACCAGAGTTTCCAAACCCTGCTCCAGCCTCTCCAAACTCTGCTCACTCAGCTTTGGGTGTTGTTTATCTCTTGAATGAGAACATATACATATATATAAATAGTTTTCTTTTTCATCTGCCCCCTCATTAAGATAATGCTGAGCAGGAGAGCAGACCTGAGAGTGCTGTCAGACCTCATTACAGGGATCCAGCACAAAGAACACGCAGCTCTGGAAGCTCGCTGTGAGGCCATCCATCACCCACACCCAACTGTCCCCATGCAGACAAAATGCCAAACCCCAGCAGAAAGAAGAGAGAGTGGTTCCCTCAGCCCAGCACAGACTGAGCTTCTCCTACCATCCATCCTTCCAGAAAATGTGGCTCCTTCCTCTCACAATGGCCTTAAATTGAAAGAGGGGAGATTTAGAATAGATATTGGGAAGGAATTCCTGGCTGTGAGGGTGATGAGGCACCAGCACAGGGTGTCCAGAGAAGCTGTGGCTGCCCCTGGATCCCTGGAAGTGCCCAAGGCCAGGCTGGATGGGGCTTGGAGCAACCTGGGACAGTGAAAGGTGTCCCTGCCTGGGCACACCCTGCAGGAGCTGGCCAGGATGGGATCCCACCAGTTGTGAACCACCTGCTTATCAAAGCTTGGGGTGCTCAGGCTGGATTTCAGGAAAGGTTCTTCCCCCTGAGGGTGCAGACACTGCCCAGGCTCCCCAGGGAATGGGCACAGCCCTGAGGCTGCTCCAGGAGGGTTTGGACAACACCCCCAGGCACAGGGTGGGGTTGTTGGGGTGTCTGTGCAGGGCCAGGGGTTGGATTTTGAAGGTCTTTGGGGGTCCCTTCCAGCTCAGGACATTCCATGATTCCATGATATGATGAGAAGCAATGGTGGATGTTCCCAGTGGTCCCTGGGCACTGCTTTTCCTTCCCAGCTGGAGATTGGTGGCCTTGGCCAAGCTGCAGTTGCTGCTTCAATCCTCCTCCCAAGCAGGGAATTTGGGGCTGTGTGTCAGAAGCACACACTCAGAACCCTGGCACTGCCTTCCCTGCTTGCTGCTCCTGCCTGGGATGTTGGGATGCTGAGCTGTACCACATCATGACCTTCAGAGGGTCCCCAGCCCATCCAACACTGCTGTTCAGCCCACTCCAGGCTGGGAAACGCAGTTAAATGCCATGAACTAGCCAGGGTGGTGGAGAAAATCCTTCTCACTGTGCACTCTGATGGTGTATTTGCTAGATTGGATCTGTGCCTCCTTGTGCTGCTTTGTCAGAAATCCAGGGAAAATCACAGTAAGGAGTGAACAATTTGGAGGACAGGCTCAGCCCTGGACTGTGTGACCTTTCTGACAAAACCCTCAGCAAAAGCCTCTGCTCAGCCTGTGCCGAGTGTGCTGGTGAAGGCAGGAGCTCCTCTGCCTGGGCTGCTGCAATTTGCATTAGCTCAGGAAAATGTCACAGGTTACATGCTCTGGGGCGAGTTCTGCTCTGTCTCCTGCAGTTCAGGGGGGAATTGGCCACGCTCTCCACCCCTGACCTGCTCCCAACCCCTCTCCGAGCCCTGTGAAATCTGCCACCGATAGCTCTTGGCTCCAAGACACTCTGTGTCAAGACACCAGAGTGTGACTGGTGCCACTGTAAATCCCATCACATCAGGGATGAAAGAAACAGCTCTATCCAACAGCAGCTGTCTGCCTAAGGATTGGGGCTGATTGGGAAACCTCTGCTCAGAGATTCAGGGCAGGAAAGGAAACTCTGTGTCCTGGGCTGGTGGAGCTGGGAAAAGAAGGAGCAGTGGCTGGTACCTCCTGAAGGGTTGGAATGCTGTGCTTGGCCTCCCAGGAGAGGGGAGGACCTGGGAGATGGGCAGGAGGCTGGTACCCATCCTAAAAAATCAGTATTTCTGGGCAAATCCTGGTTGGACTGAGCTGGAGCAGGTTGACAGACCAATTTTGTCTGCGTTGAAAAAAAATCTGCTAATGGGAGATTCTGCAGCTGTTCTTGGGGTCACTGCCCCCCATCCTGCTGAATCCACTGGTTTCCAGTGCCTCGGGGGAGTCCCACCACTGGCTCAGCAGGGCTGTGAATGCCTGCTCTCACCTCTGACAGGCACCTTAGGGATGCAAAGCACCTGGGGTTCAGGGGAGGAGAAGCCTCTGCTGGGACTGATCCTTTTTTCAGGGCTGGATTTTCAGAGGAAATCTGCCTGGAGCTCCTGCTGGTGCTGCTGAAGCTCTCCAAGGGTGGTCTGGGGCTCTCCAGGGCCCTTCCTTGGGGCTCAGCTACCTCTGGCACAGCAGGATGCTGACTCCAGTCCGTCTGGAAGGTGCTGGAATAAAGCACAATGTGGAAGAAGCCTGGGGAGGGGACTGTCCCTGCTTTTGTGGGACTGAGCCTGGCTCTGCATCCCCCCAGAGGGCTGTGATGAGCTGCACATCCTGAACACCACACCAGCCTTCCCTGGGCTGGGACTGGAGGGGTTCCTCTCCCCTGGGCATCAATTTGGCTCCTCTAACGAGGCAGCTCCTCATTTGTGTGGCTGTGGCAGGGACCTGGCTCCGAGGGCAGGGACACGGGGACAGCACCGACCTGTCTTTGCCACCTTCCCTGTGAGCTCCAGCCCTGCCCCTTAATGGGAGCTTGGAAACGACTCTCTCATTTCAACTAATGCAGTGAGAGCCCGGCTGGAATGTGGGCTTTGTGCAGGAGCAAACTGCCTCTGCTCCCTGGAAAGGCAGCATTATGCTGTCTCTCTCACTCCAATATGCTAATACACCAACTCCCTGCAATTTCATTTTCAACAGGGACTAATTTAAAAGAAATGGCCAGCCTGCCAGTGGACTTCAAAGATATCTTTTGATGAGTTTTAGCAGCTTCAGCAAAACTCTAATTTGAATTTCAGTGGCTGCCGTGTGATTTTCTCCGTGACAGTTAAGAGAGATGATAGTGCCAGCTCCATCTGTCATTGGAGCCTCTTCTCTTCCCTCTTTTCACTGATTTGTTACAGACTGGGGGAAAGGAGAGAGGGGAAAAGTTGAAAGAGAGGGTGGCTAAATTCTGCTGCCCTTGTGCAGAGGCATACAAAGGGGAAATGTGGAGCTGGTGGTGGGAGGAGGTGATGGGAGCATCCCTGGCACAACAGAGAGCACAGGGAACATCTCAGCACAGGGAACATCCCAGCACAGAGAACATCCCAGCACAGAGAACATCCCAGCACAGGGAACATCCCAGCACAGGGAACATCCCAGCACAGGGAACATCCCAGCACCACAGGGAACATCCCAGCAGAGGGAACATCCCAGCACAGAGAACATCCCAGCAGAGAGAACATCCCAGCACAGGGAACATCCCAGTACAGAGAACATCCCAGCACCACAGAGAACATCCCAGCAGAGAGAACATCTCAGCACAGGGAACATCCCAGTACAGAGAACATCCCAGCACAGGGAACATCCCAGCACAGGGAACATCCCAGCACCACAGAGAACATCCCAGCACAGGGAACATCTCAGCACAGGGAACATCCCAGCACAGGGAACATCCCAGCACAGGGAACATCCCAGCACAGAGAACATCCCAGCAGAGAGAACATCCCAGCACAGAGAACATCCCAGCACAGGGAACATCCCAGCACAGGGAACATCCCAGCACAGAGAACATCCCAGCACAGAGAACATCCCAGCATAGAGAACATCCCAGCACAGAGAACATCCCAGCACCACAGAGAACATCCCAGCACAGGGAACATCCCAGCACAGAGAACATCCCAGCACCACAGAGAACATTCCAGCACAGGGAACATCCCAGCACAGGGAACATCCCAGCAGAGAGAACATCCCAGCACAGAGAACATCCCAGCACAGGGAACATCCCAGCACAGGGAACATCCCAGCACAGAGAACATCCCAGCAGAGAGAACATCCCAGCACCACAGAGAACATCCCAGCACAGGGAACATCCCAGCACAGGGAACATCTCAGCACAGAGAACATCCCAGCACAGGGAACACGTCAG
Source organism: Poecile atricapillus (assembly GCF_030490865.1). Classification (NCBI taxonomy): domain Eukaryota; kingdom Metazoa; phylum Chordata; class Aves; order Passeriformes; family Paridae; genus Poecile; species Poecile atricapillus. Next base: position 6,258,805 of record NC_081270.1, read on the forward strand.
CATAGGGAACATCCCAGCACAGGGAACATCCCAGCACTGGGAACATCCCAGCACCACAGAGAACATCCCAGCACAGAGAACATCCCAGCACAGGGAACATCCCAGCACAGGGAACATCCCAGCACAGAGAACATCCCAGCACAGGGAACATCCCAGCACAGAGAACATCCCAGCACAGGGAACATCTCAGCACAGGGAACATCTCAGCACAGAGAACATCCCAGCACAGGGAACATCCCAGCACAGGGAACATCCCAGCACAGGGAACATCCCAGCACAGAGAAATCCCAGCACAGGGAACATCCCAGCACTGGGAACATCCCAGCACAGGGAACATCCCAGCACAGGGAACATCCCAGCACAGGGAACATCCCAGCACTGGGAACATCCCAGCACAGAGAACATCCCAGCACAGGGAACATCCCAGCACAGGGAACATCTCAGCAGAGAGAACATCCCAGCACAGGGAACATCCCAGCAGAGGGAACATCCCAGCACAGGGAACATCCCAGCACAGAGAACATCTCAGCACAGAGAACATCCCAGCACAGGGAACATCCCAGCACAGAGAACATCCCAGCACAGGGAACATCCCAGCACCACAGAGAACATCCCAGCACAGGGAACATCTCAGCACAGAGAACATCCCAGCACAGACAGATTGTTCCACAGCTCTGGGGTCTGACAGGATGGGCTCAGGCATTGTGGGTTAAACTGATAATGGAACAGAAATACCTTCACAAGGAAATGAGCCAGTGTTTTCTGTCCTAGCTGGGCACTCAGGCTGGCAGCCCAGCGAAGGTGAAGCACTCTGGGTGCTGCCATCCCCTCTGCGTTAAATACATTTCATCCAGGGCTGCAGCACTGGACAGCAGGATCCAGCAGCTGGAATGGTGCCCAGGATTGGGACAATTCCCAGTCCCTGTGAGACAGGACAGTGTCACCAGGCAGTGACACTCCCCTCCTGTGCAATGGCACCTGCAGCGCTGGCCACAAAGGCGGCTGCGCCTCCCGGGTGGATGCAGCCCAGCTCCTGCTCCCCCTCTCACGTCTGGAGCTGCCTGTTATGGTTGTCACCCGTGATTTCATGCTGCCTCTTGCATCTTTAGCTCCCCTTGTCAGAGACAGCTTCATCGCTGGGCCCTGGGGATCCTCTCACGCTGAGCTGGCGGCTTTGGGGGCAGAGGCGCCGCAGCCTTTTGTTCCCCAGGACCTGGATTTCCATCCTCTGTCTGATGCCTGTGGACAGAGCCGGGGCTGGGCATGTTCAGGGCCAGTCCCAGCAGCCCAGCTTGCCCTTGTCTCCCAGGGAAGCCCTGGCCCGGATGGTGGGAGCCACTCGGGGCAGCTCTGGCTGGCCAGGGCACCCGGGCAGCACGGCAGCGGCTGTCAATCCCACGGGAAGCCCCAGGCAAGTGGCAGGACCTGTTCAGCTCATGTAAAATCTGGGATTAGAGACAGGTTCAAGTGCCCCTGTTCCAGTTACAGCTGCTCCCAGAGACCCAGGCCGGGAGTCACGCCAGCAAAGCCTTGTTTTTCTCTGGTACCCTGCATTGTTGGCTGGTCCCTGGGAACGGGGTGATCACAGCCTGGGTTTCTCAGTGGTGAGCATCCTGCTAGAGCAGCCTGGTGACACCCTGCTGCCAGACTGGCAGCACCCTGTCCTGGCAGAGGAGTCTGGAGAAGGAAATGCTGTGCCCCATCCCCATGCACCCATCCCATCCATGTATTCTGTGCATTCCCAAAGCTCTGGGGCTCAGCTCTACAGGGGTCAGTGCCAGGAGGTGTCTGTGTGAGACAGGCTGTGCTGCCAGGAGGGCAGCAGGACCCTGGGAGCTGGACACAGTAACTCTCTGCAGGCCCTCGATGCAGAAAGGTGCTGAAGATGTGATGAGAATCATAGGATCATGGAATATTCTGAGGTGGGAAGGACCCAGAAAGGTCACTGGGTCTAAATCCTGGCCCTGCATGAAAACCCAAACAATCCCACCCTTGTCTGAGAGCGTTGTCTGAATTCTCCTGGAGCTCTGGCAGCCTTGGGGCTGTGCCCATTCCCTGGGGAGCCTGGGCAGTGCCAGCACCCTTGAGGACTGTCCTTGGCTGGGGTCAGCTGCTCGGGTGGGATGCCAGCTTTGAGGGGTCTTTGCATCACATGGGAACACGACACAGCAAGGAATGAGACAGAAGCAACAAGGAAACCCCAAAAAGGGAGGGGAGCGTGTCCTGAGGGCCAGCTGCAAGGCCAAGGAAGGGTTGTATCCTACCCCTGCTAAACCTGGGAGTGTTTGGACCAGGACTGCCAGTCCTGATGGTGGAGTCAATGACATTCCCCGTGTTCCTGAGCATTCCCCTCTTGTGGATTAATAGAGCTACTCCTACTGATGGTGGCTCATGGATCCAGCACCTGCCCATTGCCACCCTCGGGTGGTGCCCCAGGAGGACCAGCAGGACCCTCCAGCACATCCCTGCCTCTCCCATTGTCCCCTGAGCACAGAGCTGGAGCCATCTGAGCTCGTGTGACAGTGCAGCCAAGGCTCCCTGGTGGGGATCCAGCTCTCAGAGTCAGCCTCTGCTCTGAAAGCCTCTGTGAAATCACTCCGACGTTAGGCACTTCCTAATAAAGCTGTCACAGACACCCCCATTATCTCCTGGCTCAGCCCCCTGCCCTCTGTTTAACCAGATAATCTGCTTTTTAAAAATACCTTTTCCTCTGGCTCAGTGGAAGCTCAGGTCTGTCCCAGTTCCTTGTCACCAAGGCGCGCTGAGGAATTATCAGCACGCAGAGCTTTTTTTTTTTTTTTTTTTTTTTTCTCCCCCTTTTGTCATTGTGTGATACTGAAAAGTCTATTTTGTGGCTAATTATGCTGGGATCTGCGTGCCTCCCTCAGCGTGCATCTGAGCCTGTCCCTGCTGCAGTGGAACAGCCTGTGTGGGGAGGCTTCTCTTCCATTAGACATGCAGAGATCAGACCTGAAATTTGTCCCAGCCCTGTGCACAATGCTGATGCTCCTTACACATCCTTTTGTCCTCGACCCTGGGAAATTCCCATTTCTCTCCCACAGCCCAGGGGATGTGGGTTTCCCAGGTTTTCTCTCCAGCAGCGAGGTCTGCCACCAGACGGTGGCGATGGGATGTGTCAGGATTTGAGAAGGTTCCTGGGATCAGGCTGCAAATGTCACTGTGGCGTCATTCTGTCCTTCCTGCCAGCCTGGCCATGTCCCCTGCTGTCCCCACCAGCCCCAGGTGGCCTTGGGACTCTGGGCAGAGCCAGGGTGGCCCCACTCAAGGGTCTCAAGCTGTGACCCAAGTGATGTCCCTGCAGATGTCACTGTCCCTGAGGGTCACCCCAAGGACCACGGTGTCAATCTGCTCCCTGTCCCCGCTGTGCCCAGCCCAGGTAACTTGTCCACGGTGATTGTGGCCTCAGGCATTGGGGACAGCTGGGGACAAACAGCACAAAGGTTGTTCCCACCTCGTGGAGGAGCACTCTGATCTCCTGGGAAGTGCCAGGATGCTCCTCACTGTCAGGTGTGCCCTTCAGGAAGGCTCCCTAAGCCCAGCAAGCATCCAGGCAGGGCAGCATCTCCCCAGGCTGTCCTCAAGCTGGCACTTCTGAGCTGGTCACCTGGCCTTTCCTTACCTGGCCTGGCTCTACAGGGAATGGACAGGGTGGGAAGGGTTTCACCTGTGCTTTCAGGCTCAAATTCTGCTGAGAGCAGGGGAGAGGCAGGAGCAGCCACCCTGAGCCTCAGCACTGCAGGCTCTGCTGGTGGTGCTGGTCAGGCTTGGTGTGACACCTGGAAACCACACACAAAAACCACTTGGCCATGAAAGGGCACACCACAAAGCCCAGCTGCCATCACTAATGCCTTGCTTAGTCAAGGGGAGCTGCTGTAAAGCACTGCAGGACGCTCTGGGGGTCAGCAAAGTGACACATCCACCTGGAGAAGAGGCTGATTTATATTCCAGGACTGAGCCACCATCTCCTGGGAGGGTGATGTCTCTAATCCTGCTCACCTTGCTGAGACAGAGCACCTGTAACACCCACAGCCCTGGCAGAGCTGGAGGCAGCTGCAGCTATAATTACCCAAGTTCACAGCAACGTGTCTGGGGTTAAATCGCTGCTTTGGAGAGCTACAGGAGCAACACTGCGGATTTGTGTCAGATAAGAAGTGTGACATTGTTTTGCAGAATAAAAAAGAGCCTTATCAGGAATGTAGCAGCCCAAGTGTTTGTTCAGCTCTCTGAGCAGCTGACTCAGTGGCTGGAGGAGCTGGAAGCCAGCTCCCAGGTGGGAGAGGTTCTGTCCCAGCACTGCTCTGTTGGGTGGAACAGAGAGGCTGAGCCAGGCAGAGTGAGCCTGGCCTGCTGCTGTTTGCACGGTGCTGGCACTTCTCTGATGGCTGGGACACCACCCACAGCTGGAAATGCCTCCAAGCCACTGCACCCCTCTCAAGGATGGCCATGCTCCTGATATCCAGGTGAGGAACTGTTACCACTGAAGATGAACAGATCACACGCACACAGGTCAAGGTGTGGTGAAAAGAAGAGAGAGTTTATTTTTCCTCCCAGGATTTATAGGTTTCTGACCACAGCCAGGGATTGGATGGTCAGGATAACACTTTCCCACTGCACTGGCCATGAGAGATGCCCATCACAAGACGTGGAACAGAAAGAATGTACACATATCTATGTTTACAGTTACTGTCCTGGGAAAGTCCTTAGAAAACCATGGCAGCAAGCTCAGAAGCTGAGTTTTCAGGGTGACAAGGAACCATGGGGAGGTACACGCTGCATCTTCCTACAGCAGCATGAGAGGGTGAAAAGAAGGAAATTAAAGTGCAACAGCTGAGAGGGAACAAAACCCTCAGATGTGTTTCCAGTGCCCCTGCACTGAGACAGGGCCTGGGAACAGAGAGCACTGAGCTCTCACCAGGGGATGGTATCGCCACTAAAAGGGAGGAAAATGAGTTTTTCCACATGCATTAAGACAAGACAAGAAGGCAGATGCTCCACACACCCAGAAATGCGCCGGGAACTGCTGCGTCCTCCTGTCTCATCGCAGTGGATACAGCAGAAAGTGAAATCATGAAAATGATAATGGGTGGAGAGTGATTTCCACATGAGAAGAGAGGAGAAAGGAGCTATTTAGTTTGAGAAGGGATGAATGAAAGGGTGAGATGGATAGAATAATGAATGGGACGGGAGAGATGCATCCACCAGCCACCCTCAACAAAGCAAGAGGTGCCTGGGGAGCTGAGAGGGCCCTTCCTGTAAATGGATGCAGGAAAAAGCTTTCTCAGGGTTCAGGTGATCTGTCTGTGGAATCTGGGGCAGCAGGGTTCAAGTGACCTGTGGGATCCAAGGCAGCAGGAAGCAGAGGACAAAGTACCAGCTCATTTCTGCCTGCAATGCCTCCACATCTCTTCATCTTCCCACCAAGGCAGGGTCTCTGCTCTGCTCTGCTCTGCTCTGCCCTGCTCTGTCTGCCTCCCCAGATGGCAGAGCTGCCCAGCAGCTCCTGGTGTGGTGTTTCCCTCTCCCACAGGCAGATTGTGGCTGTGGCCACTCGTAGGCACAAAGATTGTGGTGGTGGCCACTGGCACACTGCAGATGAGCAGCCAGGTGTGAAATGCAGCAGCTCCCAGGCAGTGCTGAGCACCAAATCCCTCCTGAGGTAGCTGAGTGCTGCAGACACAATCCATGGGGATTGCAGTGCCAGCTGCACGTCCCCAGCCGTGCTGCACCCCAAGGCAGAGAATGCAAGTGGGGGTGAGCTCAAAGACAGCTCCCTGCTGAGTCCTGGCCACTCAGTGCAGGTGGGACTGGAGCTCTGGAGATTGGGAAATCCTGCCTGAGATGTAATTGGGTACTCCAGAGTAAAGGTGGTGAGTGAGGGGGAGCTGCATTGCTGGGAGGCTCAGAGGGGCGTGTGATGTGGAAATAAATTGATATTCAGAGGATCCCTGCAGGATTTAGGAACAGACAGAAGGGAGTCACCCATCCAGAGTGACTGGGGAAGGAGAGCAGCGTTCATACAGCTTTTTGTGTTTGTCCCCTTTCCCCAGGGTCAGGCAGGGATGTGCCTGCTGGGGCTGCCAGTTCCCTGTGCCCTGTCCTTGGGACACTGCTCTGGGCACACTGGGAGCTGCTCCTCAGTCCTGGGCCCCTGTCTGGTGACAGTGACAGCAGGAGGGTGCTGCTGTGGACAGTGCCATGGTGCCACAGAGCTGCATTAGGAGCGTTCTGGGCGTTTTTCCTGACGTGTCCAAAAGGCTCTGCTGCCACCGGGAGGTTCTTTCTGCAGCGTTTCCATCCTGCTGGGGACCACCTGTGTGCCAGCCTCACCCTCCCTGTTTGGGCCAGATGGAGCAGGGGGGGAAGGAAAAGACCTAAAAGACCTCAGGGCTCCTCACCGTGTCCGTGGGGCATCCCTAAAGGTTTTCTGAGCCACGCTCTGCTGAGCAGCACCGCCTTGTCTCACCTCTGTGCAAAGGATCTGCCCTGCCCCGGGGTCTGGCGGTGCTGGGGATGGCAGGGGCAGGTCCCCAGCAGCCCCCCAGAACCCAGGAATGATGCTGGCACAGAATTTGGAGTGAGTTGTGGAGAAGCCTGACTGCTGCTGCCTTCAGAGCTGCATCCTCCCAGGATGGGGTGGCTGGGTCAGAGTTCAGCTTTGCTGCCAGGTCTGTAAATAGCACCTTTAAATCAACATCTGGGACCAGTCCAGAATGGTACTGGCTTCTTTTTCCATTCTTTTTTTTTTTTTTTTTTTTCTTTTCTTTCTTTTCTTCAGCATTTCCCACAAAGCAGAAAGTCAGAAAAAGTCTCTGGAAGGGTTAAAAAATGTGTAGATGTGTAGCTTTAGGGACATGGGTTAGTGATGGATCTGGCAGTGCTGGGTTAATACCTGGACTTGATGATCTTCGAGGGCTTTCCCAACCCCAGTGATTCTATTATTCTGTGACTCTAGGTTGGTTTTGGGGTGAATTGAGTGATTTTTGCCATTTCAGCACACAGCAGATCTTGGGCTCGTGGGGCTGAGGAAAAAGGACAGATAGGCAGGGACCTGGATGGGTTTTTAGAAGGACTTTGCAGCTGCCTTGCAGAGGATGGAGAGCACACAGCCAGCAAGTTGCACACAGCAGTTGTTGTGGATTCCATCACATCACCAGGGATCCATTGCATAATCCAGGATCCGCTGCATTTCCAACCTAAACCTGCAGCACCTCCTCACCTGAGGGGATCCATCTCCTCCCTGATGAGCCCCAAATGCTGCTTAGCCATTGTGCAGGACTCTTGGCAGCCCCTTGCCTGCAGGCTGGGTCGGGAGGGCAGGATTCCAGTGCCTGGCTCATCCCTGTGCTTCCCATCCCGCACTTCCCGACACTGACAGGGTAATTGCAATATTGTCATGACATGTAGCAGATCAAAGACTTGGTGCAGGGGAGGTGGCGATGGTGGTAAGAATGACATGCAGTTTGCATTTAGAAAGCACTTAAAAGGCAATTATCCAGCGCTGGGAGCCCTGGCCAGAGAGTGTGGCTCATGTATTTTAATGTGGATTTCAAAGAGATGAAGATTGGTGCCCAGCAGGAGGCCTGGCAGTGCAGGCAGCTGTGTGCAGCTTGCTGCAGGCCAGGCTCCACTGCAGTGGCCTGGCAGGAAGCTGCAGGCACTGCCCTAAGCCCTGCCCTGAGCCCTGCTCCTGATGCTCTGCTGCAACCAGACATCCCTGCTCTTCCTCTCCCTGCAGGGCTGTCCTGCAGGTGAGTGGATAAGAGGTGAGGAGGAGGAGGAGGGAATCTTGGCACTGACCCCAGGCATCACAGCTTTGGAACAGCTCCTTGTGCATGGAGAGGGAGGTAGAGCTGTCTGTGCAGGGCCAGGAGACTTCCATGATCCTTGTGGACCCCTCCCACCTCAGGATATTCTATTCTATTCTATTCTATTCTATTCTATTCTATTCTATTCTATTCTATTCTATTCTATTCTATTCTATTCTATTCTATTCTATTCTATTCTATTCTATTCTATTCTATTCTATTCTATTCTATTCTATTCTATTCTATTCTATTCTATTCTATTCTATTCTATTCTATTCTATTCTATTCTATTCTATTCTATTCTATTCTATTCTATTCTATTCTATTCTATTCTATTCTATTCTATTCTATTCTATTCTATTCTATTCTATTCTATTCTATTCTATTCTAAATTCCATTCCATTCCATTTCTATTTCTATTTCTATTTCTATTTCTATTTCTATTTCTATTTCTATTTCTATTTCTATTTCTATTTCTATTTCTATTTCTATTTCTATTTCTATTTCTATTTCTATTTCTATTTCTATTTCTATTTCTATTTCTATTTCTATTTCTATTTCTATTTCTATTTCTATTCTAATCTATTCTATTTCTATTCTATTCTATTCTATTCTATTCTATTCTATTCTATTCTATTCTATTCTATTCTTCCATTCCATTCCATTCCATTCCATTCCATTCCATTCCATTCCATTCCATTCCATTCCATTCCATTCCATTCCATTCCATTCCATTCCATTCCATTCCATTCCTATTTCTTATTTCTATTTCCATTCCATTCCATTCCACTCCACTCCAGATGAGCTCTGGTTCCTGCAGCCAGCTGCAGCAATTCCTTCCTGTCCACTGAGGAAATTGTCCCCTCTGTGGGAGACCCTGGTGCCAGGCTGGACATCCTTAGGACATTTGCCACCCCTGGATGTAGGCTGTCCTCATCTCCTCTCTTCTGCTGCATGGGAAGTGCTCACAGTGTCTTTGGGAGTGTATAAAATAATTTTCCAACCCTATGGGGCAGGACAAGGGCATTCCATGGAATGTGCATGTGGAAGAACTTGAGAGGAAGTTGCCTGAACAGGAAATCTGCAGCCTGGGCTTTAGGGAAAGGCAAGAGTTGGGGAGTAAACCTGCAAGCAAAGGAGGGAAAAGGTCTCTAATCTGCTGTGCAAAGGCAGTTCTGTCCTCTCTGTCCCCTTCTCTCCTCTTCAGCCATTTTATTTAATAACTTCTGGAGCAGCAGCCTTTCCTTCTGGGTAGAGGAAAAAGATGGTTTGGAAATCTTCAACCTTGATCATGTTATGGATGGTCTGCTGTGCAAGACTGAGCTTCCCAGTCAAGCAGGGAAATAAGATTTTTAATTGGCTGGTGAGAGCCTGGTACAGTTCACTCTCGTGTGTCTCCACTCTGGGCAACATCTTTAATGGGATTTTGGCCCCACAAAACCAGTCTGGTTGGTGCAACCCACCCTCCCAGTCCAAGGCACCTGCAATAATTCCAGGACAGGCTGGTGTCTTCTGGAGCTTGGGAAAAGCAGAGAAGCCAAAAATTCTGCTCTTTCTAAGGTGTGTTCCTAACTCCAGAGTGGTCTTCTGAGTTTGGTTTCCACATCTGACCCTACAGGGACCTTGCTGGGACAAAATCTGTCTCTCCTGAAACTTTTTAATCTGTTTTTCTGATTCTGCTTGCACTTCTTGCACCTGGATTTCTCAGTCTCTTCTGAGCTCCTTTGGGATACTCCCTCACAGGGAGTTCTGTTTATTTCAGTTCTCCAGGTCAGGAAGAAAACTCCAAAGCTCGTTAGGATTTTGTTTTTTGTGTTTATTAAGATGTTATCACAAAACTTGGCAGGTCTCTCCAGACTTTCTGCACAGGTTTAAATCACTACAACCTGGCTCATTTGGGCTCTGATGGTACAAAATGGCCCTGAACTATGCAGTTCTTTTATCTTTATACTTATTCTTATCCAATTAACAATAGACACATATATTATTTTTCTTAATGACCCAATGACCCAACACCTGTGTGCTGCACTGTGGCATTTTCTATCCAATCACTGACTATTACCCAAAAACCTCTAGAAGAAGAAAATGAAGAAGAAAGGAAAAGTGACAACACCTTAAATCCTCCATCTTGTCTTCTGTTTTCTAAACTGGTTTAAACTCAAACTTTTTCACCAAGTGACTAAAGAAAAGTTTCTAATTTACACACTCACACTTTTAGCTTTTCTATCTAACTTTAACAGTTGTTTTCATGTATCACCATGAAAACATGCCCATAAATTTCATGTTGTATGAAATTCAGTGTTCTCCTGGATCTCAGAGCCAGGGATCAGAGACAAGGACTCACATTCTGTGTCTCACACTCCAACATCTCCAAGCCCTGAAGAAAGGTGAGCTGCTGCACGAGGCTGTGCTCAAGGCTTGCATCTCCCCAAGGGGCTCCCCAAAGGCTGGAGAGGCAAAATCCTCCTGGAGGATTCAAACCTCTTGGGCAGAGGGAGGTGTGTTGGGAAGGTAGAATTAGAAAGAAATTATAAATATGACTCTTTAGCCAGAAAGGCTAAGGAAGAAATACAAATGAAAGCAGGGTTTGAATAATTCAAATGAACCAGTCTGGTGTGCCAGAACACATTCTGTCCCCCAATAAAACCAAGCTGAGACCCCTCTTCCCACCCTTATAAGGAAAGGTCTGAAGGACCCTGAGATAACTAAAAATATGCAAAAATAGCGATTTCTATAGGTCACACACAAATGTTACTGTATTAGTAATATATATAAGTATATAAGTATACTTAGAAAGATTGGTTAGTGAGGGAATAGAATATTCAAATGTATAGATTATATAAGTAATTGTAAAAGAGAGTTTGCTCTCTTGGTTCTCTTAGTCTCTCTTGCTACTCTCTTACTACGCCCTTAGCTCTCTCTCTTAGCTCTTTTGGCCTTCTTGCCTCACATTTTCTACATGCTCTTTTTCCCTGGTTCTCTCACTTCTGTTCTGTCCCTCTCTTTCTTAGCAATCTGAAGTCTTGAGCTCATGTATTCATATTTTACCCCTTTTTGTATTGTTCTCTCTGAGCCTTGAGCTCTATCTGCTGGCTCATAGCAGAGCTCCCTCTCTCTCTCTCTCTCTCTCACACCCTGAAATAAACTTCTAACACCTCACTCGATTATAGAGGTCTCTGCTGTGTCTCAGACCGTCCCCAGAAAGGGTCTCCTACAGAGGTGTGATGTTTCTGCCCCACAGCACGGGTGGGTTTGCTGGTCACTCGTGCAGTGTTTATTCTCCTGACCTGCTCCTGGGAGGATGCTGGAGTTCCCTGGCATGGGCAGAGAGCTTCCAGCAGCTTTCTCACAGCCACAGGAAGCAGCAAGTTGTGGTAAAAACAAAGGTGTTAAGTCCTTATTTTTGCCACTGGCTGGTTCTGAAGCATTTGATTTCTCTGGTTCAGCTGACTGAGGCTGAGGAAGCTAATTATGGGAGTGCAGCACAGAAACCCAAGGCATGTGGGAACACCATGGGAAAAAAAAAAAGAAACATATAAAAGACATGCTTTAATCAAAGAGCACTGAAAGAAAGGGAAATCTCAGAAGAGCTGGTGACTGATGTGTGGCTGGAGAACAGGCAACTGAGAGGGAGGCACGGGCACTGAGCAAGGTCTTGTTGCAGGGCTAACACTGGGCACAGCAATTAGAATTTGCCAGGCAAGAAGTCACCCTGTCCAGAGTGACACCTTTGAAGGGTGAGCAGTGTGGAACCTTCAAAAACCGCTGAAAACACTTGACAGCAGCAGAGTGACCCGTGGCAGGGATGAGAGCAGATCTGAGAGCAGGGATGAAGCCAGCACAGCACCTGAATGCTGCCTGAGCTCTGATAAACGCCGAAATTAAAGCGCCCGCAGTTGGGAGAGGCAGCAAATGCAAGAGCCTGTAAGCACCAGCAGATGCACGGGGAGGATAAAGATGAAATCGCCCATGCTATTAGCTCAGATGAGTTCTTCAAAGCAGTGAAGGAAAGAGCTGCTGCAGAAGGCAAATGGCCTCTAAATATCCAGGTCAAGGCAACTTGCTTTACTTTGGATACAGATATTTGAGAGGGAAACAGAAAAGCATCTCTACAAAAGGAGCCACCTCTGAGAGTGGTGAAGAGACTTGTCTCTGCTGTGTGTGAGCATCACCTGAGCGTGCCACTGACCAGATAAGAACCTATTTCTGCTAACATCAGCACCTGGGTGCTGTCAGTGGAGGAGCAGAGGAGTGAAAGGTGTTAGGGAATGTCCTCCTGCATAGCCAGATGACAGCAACACGGGGCATGGAGCAAAGCTTTCAGGGGCTGGGCTGGGATGAGAGACCCTCAGGGCATGACACGAAGTGCAACAGGCAGCAGAGTTGCCTTCAAAGGGAGCCAAGTGCCTAAATTAGGGCACCTCAAGGTCCCCAACACGCTGCTGGGAAGGAGAATTACTCTGCTTTTCAGGGCACCTCAAGACCCCTGACACACTGCTGGGAAGAAGGAGAATTACTCTGCTTTTCAGGGCAACTCAAGACCCCCAACACACTGCTGGGAAGGAGAAGAATTACTCTGCTCATTTTCAGGGCACCTCAAGGCCCCCAACACGCTGCTGGGAAGGAGAATTACTCTGCTCAATTTTAGGGCACCTCAAGACCCCTGACACACTGCTGGGAAGGAGAATTACTCTGCTTTTTAGGGCACTTCAAGACCCCTGACACGCTGCTGGGAAGAAGAATTACTCTGCTCATTTTTAGGGCACCTCAAGACCCCTGACACGCTGCTGGGAAGGAGAATTACTCTGCTTTTTAGGGCACTTCAAGACCCCAACATGCTGCTGGGAAGGAGAAGAATTACTGTGCTCATTTTTAGGGCACCTCAAGGTCCCCAACACGCTGCTGGGAAGGAGAATTACTCTGCTCAATTTTAGGGCACCTCAAGACCCCCAACACGCTGCTGGGAAGGAGAAGAATTACTCTGCTCATTTTTGGGGCACCTCAAGGGCCCCAACACGCTGCTGGGAAGAAGAATTACTCTGCTTTTTAGGGCACCTCAAGACCCCCAACACGCTGCTGGGAAGAAAAAGAATTACTCTGCACATTTTTAGGGCACCTCAAGACCCCCAACACGCTGCTGGGAAGAGGAAGAATTACTCTGCTTTTCAGGGCACCTCAAGACCCCTGACACGCTGCTGGGAAGGAGAAGAATTACTCTGCTCATTTTTGGGGCACCTCAAGGGCCCCAACACACTGCTGGGAAGAAGGAGAATTACTCTGCTCATTTTTAGGGCACCTGAAGACCCCCAACATGCTGCTGGGAAGAAGAAGAATTACTCTGCTTTTTAGGGCACCTCAAGACCCCCAACATGCTGCTGGGAAGAGGAAGAATTACTCTGCTTTTTAGGGCACTTCAAGACCCCCAAAACACTGCTGGGAAGGAGAATTACTCTGCTCATTTTCAGTGAGAGCTCAGAAAGAAGATGTGGACCTAGGGGTGCTGCCTCGGTGGGCTGAGGGGTTTAAGGAGACACTCTTGCCTTGTGGGCAGATGTTAGGATGTTATCACAAAACTTGGCAGGTCTCTCCAGACTTTCTGCACAAGTTTAAATCGCTACAACCTGGCTCATTTTGAGCTCTGATGGTATAAAATAACTCTGAACTATGCAGTTCTTCTATCTTTATAAAAAAACCTTGGCTGGCTCTTGCCTGGTGGCCCATGGAACCTCACACAGCACAACAGGACCTGTGCCAGAGCTTTGCTCACCTGGGATGGGCTACAGGAGAGGAGAATCTGGAGTGAGTAAATCTGCCTGGAGCTACCTCTGAGAGTGGTGAAGAGACTTGTCTGTGCTGTGTGTATTAAACCTGTTTACTTTGCCTTATGGAGAGACTGTTTCCAAAGATAGAAAGGGAAAAAATGTGTATATTTAAAAATTAGAGACAGCTTGCTGTCAGTCAGAGCAAGAGGAAGATGACTGCAGTGTCTGTCCTGCCTATTCCTGGGCATTCCTCTCAGGCCTTGCAATATCTGCAGTTTGATTACATTCTCATCTGAAGCCACTTGACTTCAATTTAGCCCAAATTCCCCAAACCAGGGGAGAAATCAACTCCATGCTGCAGGCTAGGAAAACCTCACAATGTTTGAAAACATGGCAAGGGGAAAAACCAGCCAGAATCTGGCAATGTGAGCCTTGCTCCTGACTCGGCTGCTGATCCCACTGCCTTCAGCTGGGCAGGCAGCAGCAGAACAAGGTTTGGTCAAGCCCTTGAAATCTCTCTTCAAGACCTGAGTCCTGTCTGTGGGAAATATCTGTGTCCTCCCTGAGCCTTTTCCTCCTTCTGTTAAACACAGCTTATATTCTGGACAATCTCTGAGTGAAGCTGTTCATTATTTCCTGAGACAGTGTTAATTGAATACACTTCCTTTGTGAAAAAAAAAAATAAAAAAAAAAAAAAAAAATATATATATATATTTATATACACAAATATATAAATATATATATTTATATATAAAATAAATAAATAAATAAGTATTTATATATAAATAAACAAACACATATACAATATATATTTATATATAAAATAAATAAATAAATAAATAAATAAATAAATAAGTATTTATATATAAATAAACAAACACATATACAATATATTTATATATAAAATAAATAGATAAATACAGAAATATATATTTATATATAAATAAACAAACATATATAAAATATATATTTATATATAAAATAAATAAATAAATATATAATTATATATTTATATATAAATAAACAAACATATATAAAATATATATTTAGATATAAAATAAATAAATATATAATTATACATTTATATATAAATAAACAAACATATATAAAATATATATTTATATATAAAATAAATAAATAAATATATAATTATATATTTATAGATAAATAAACAAACATATATACAATATATATTTATATATTAAATAAATAAACAAATACAGAAATATATATTTATATATAAATAAACAAACATATATAAAATATATATTTATATATAAAATAAATAAATAAATATATAATTATATATTTATAGAGAAATAAACAAACACATATACAATATATATTTATATATAAAATAAATAGACAAATACAGAAATATATATTTATATATAAATAAACAAACATATATAAATATATATTTATATATAAAATAAAGAAACAAATACAGAATTATATATTTATATATAAACAAACATGTATAAAATATATATTTATATATAAAATAAATAAACAAATATAGAATTATATATTTATATATAAATAAACAAACATGTATAAAAATATATTTATATATAAATAAATAAACAAATACAGAAATATATATTTATATATAAATAAACAAACATATATAAAAATATATTTATATATAAATAAATAAACAAATATATATATTTATATATAAATAAACAAGTATATATTATATATAAATAAACAAATATATAAATATAAATATTTATATATATAAACAAACATATATAAATATATATCTTAAAATATATATATATGTATTTTTATTTATATTTATATATTATAATCGGTTATATTCACGGGAATTTCCAAGCATATAAATAGAAAACATATATATTTTATATATAAAAATATATAATATATATAATATAATAAATATATAATAAATATAATAAACAAATATATAATATATAATATAATATATATTATATTATATATATTATAAAATATATTTTAATATATTATATATAAAATATAGATACTGTATTATATATTATATATATAAATATATTTTTATATATATACACACATATACACACACATACACACACACACACACACACACACATATATATATATATATATATATATATATTCAGGACAATTTCTGAGTGAATCTGTTAATTATTTCCAGAGGCAGTATTAATTGAATGCACTTTGTGAAATTTCAGTTTGTTTTTTCATCTTCTTCTGACCCTTGAACTGATGAAGGCCTTTTATATATTTTATATATATATATATAACTAAATATATTAAAATGTTACAATAAATATATTATATATTTAGATTTATATTTATGTATTATAATAGATTATATTCAGGACAATTTCTGAGTATATAAATACAAAAAATATATATTATATATACATATTTAAAAATATAAAAATAAATATATTATATATTTAGATTTATATTTATATATATTATAATAGGTTATATTCAGGACAATTTCTGAGTATATAAATACAAAAAACATATATTTTATACATATATATATATATATATTTAAATAGGTTATATTCTGGACAATTTCTGAGTGGAGTGAATCTGTTAATTATTTCCAGAGACAGTATTAATTGAATGCACTTTGTGAAATTTCAGTTTGTTTTTTCACCTTTTTCTGACCCTTGAACTGATGAAGGCCTTTTATATATTTTATATATAAATAAATAAATAAATAAATATAAATATATATATAAATATATTAAAATATTAAAATAAATATATTATATATTTAGATTTATATTTATGTATTATAATGGATTATATTTAGGACAATTTCTGAGTATATAAATACAAAAAATATACATTTTATACATATATATATATACATATATATATATACACATATATATACATATATATATATATACATATATATATATATATACATATATATATATATATATATTTAAATAGGTTATATTCAGGACAATTTCTGAGTGAATCTGTTAATTATTTCCAGAGACGGTTTTAATTGAATAATCTGGGAAAGCAAAGCCAAGGTGAGTAGGACCTGAGTCCCATTCTGTGGGAGCAGCTCCTGCCTGAGCAGCACCACAAAAAACCCTTCCTGAGCTCTGAAGAGCCTGAGGCTGTTCCCATAAGTTTTGTTTTTGTTCCCCCATTACTCATCCCATTTGAAATTCAGCTTTGTTTGGTTGTTTTTATAGCATCAAAATTATTTTTGGGCAGCGTCTCTTTGTCAGCTTTCAAAAGGATTTTGTCTGGGTCTGCCCAGCTCTGTAATTAAGTCTCTTTGAGATTTCCACTCCCAGCAGAAACAATGTGCTTGAAGTGAAGTTGACATTTTCAACAGCATCAGAGCATTCTCTTGCTTGTGCAAGGGCTGCCTGAGAAGAGCCTGGAGGTTTTTTCTGCACCTCTTGTGTCTTTGGCCCTTAGCATCCGTGATTTGGGGCCAAACAGATCTTTAGTTTGGCATGGCAGACTGGGAATGCTGGGCTCTGGAGACGGCTGGTGAGGTTGTCCTGCTTTCCTCTCCATCCCATCACAGTGTCTAAAGGCAGGTTTGATTATTTTGGTCGAGAAAGCACAAGAGGAAACAACCATGGGAGTGCCCCGTTTGATCCAGTGGAGGGTTTGTATCCCACAGCAGAAATATCAGGGGGTTTGGGTGCCTTGGGGAGCTCTTCTCTCATTGCTGCTTCTGGTGTGGGAGAAAAGAAACCCCTGAGCAGCTTAGCCAGGGGAAGCTGTCCCTGCCCATGGCAGGGAACAAGATGAGCTTTAAAATCCCTCCCAAGCCAAACTATTCTGGGATTCTTTGGGAGCAGTGACCAGCTCTGTGAAGAGAGGAGGCGGTGATGGGTGGCAGGGGATGGGGACCGAGGTGGCACAGCCATCTGTGCTGCTCATCTGTCCATGTGGGATAAAGCCCCAGAGACAGGACACAGCAAACCATGCACGAGAAAGGAAAGAGCAAGGACAGAAAGGAGTGGAGAAAAGTGTGGAATAAATTGGGAGGAAAGAAGCACAAGCTGGGTCCAAAGACACGAGAGGGATGGCCCAGAGCAGGGGCCATAGTAAAAGATTTTAAAATCATAGAAAATTTGGGGAGTTAGAAAGAAAGTTAGGCTTGGAAGGCCCTGGGAAATGTTAGACCTCATGCTTGCTAAGATCATGTGAAAATGCATCTGTGTAGTCAGTATATGATAAATAATATCATTGTTAGATGTGATTAGATATGATTATTGTTTAAAGAATGAGAAATTATGTTAGGGGTTTGAGGGGGATCATGAGAAATCCATGCTTGGGTAAAATCAATGCATGCAATGGAACAATGTAAGTTTAATAATTAAGTTATATAATGATAGAATATAAAAACATGTTCAGCTCAAAACCAAGTGGGGTCAGATTTGGGTCTGTGTACCCCTGGCACCCAGAACTCTTTAAATAAAGCACCTTCAGATAATCCTTCTGTGATTGTGTGTTCCTGAAGGCTACCAGGGGATGCCAGGCTCCTGTGTGAGAGGGGTTCTGAGCTGGGTGTCACTCAGCTGTCCTGCAGGGACCCTGTGTTTTCCCCAAGTCTGAGCATTTCAAACCTCCTGCTTAGCCCACAAAGCCATTCCCTTTGGCAATGTTGGAGCTGCTGGGCTCTGGAGACTGGGGTTAAACACATGCTGTGCTGTGGGCTTGTGGCAGCCCCTGTTTTATCAGCTCCAGCTAATTTCTGTTTGTTTGTAGCTTCTCCAGAGAGCTCTGGGGCTGTCCCTGTGCCCCTTTCTTTTCCAAGTGCATGTACACTGGATGAGGGCTGTCTTCCTTCCTCCACAGCCTCTGTCTCTCACAAATGCCGTGGGCAGCTGTGTTATTTTCAGGTGTTTTCAAGCCCCAGCTCCTGGAACCTTTAGCAGCAGAACCTTCAGCCTCTGTGACCATTCAGAGCTGCGCCAGGGGCACGCCAAGGTTAGAAACTGGAAGGCAAAGGAAAGATATTTAGAGTGCTGAGGTGTACTTGTGGCCCTTGTGTCATTTTAGCACCCAGTTCATGGCTTTTGTTTCGTGATGTGGCTTTGAAGTGGTTGGGATTGACTGTGTTGCACCTCTGCTTCTTCAGCCAGCAAAGCATCTTTGGGCTGTGGGCAGAGAAATTCAGAGGCTGCCACAGCCCTGCCTGGGTGCAGAGCTGGAGTGTTGGCTGCTGCAAGTGCTCAGCTGGCCATGCCAGCATTGCAGACAGGCTTGGGGACCTCTGCAGAGCCCCCCAAACCCTCTGCTGTGGTCCTGT
Source organism: Poecile atricapillus (assembly GCF_030490865.1). Taxonomy (NCBI): domain Eukaryota; kingdom Metazoa; phylum Chordata; class Aves; order Passeriformes; family Paridae; genus Poecile; species Poecile atricapillus. The sequence goes on from NC_081270.1 coordinate 6,277,677, forward strand.
GTGGCCCCAGCCCTGCTGTCCACCCACGCTGTGGTGGTTCCCTCCCTCCAACGTTGCCATTTGGTGGGAATTTGGGTGGTTCCCAGTGCCTGAAGTCAGCACAGCACCGTGTGGGGCAGAGGTGCTCCCCTCTCCTTCAGGCAGGGCACAGAAGGATTTTTCTCTGTGCTTGGAGATGTCTGGGGATCACCAGGACTCAATGCCAGACACATTCCAAGCTCAGTCCCCCGCCATCCCTCAGGTGATGCTGCCAGCTCGGACCTGGGGCTGTTGGGGTGATTTCACTTGATTTAAACTTCTGGCTGCTCATCTCAGGACCAGACTGCTCTGCCAGGGCATGAGCTAACACCTCCTTTTGTAGCAGGAACTTGGTGGGACTGGGAGGTGCAGGGACCCCACTCATGATCCCTGGGCGATTCTTGCTGTGCATCCCTGGTCCTTAAGAGCTCCAAAGCCACTGTGTGCCCACGTTAGACAGCAGACTTAGTTCCACTTCAGCAAGACACAGAATAGGCAAGAAGGCAAGTGCAACCCTGGTGCTCTTGGATAAAAGGACATTAATGCTGTTAATATCCAGCAATCAGAATTTCTTAGAGAGAGAACAGTGCTGCATCCCCTTCCCTCCTGCTCATCCCCTGCTTGTTTAATGAAAATCAGAGACAGCCCTTAAAGAGCTGCTTAGCATTTCAATACATTTAATATCCTCACTGATAAGGGAACGATGGATATTACCTAAAGACCTTCCTTAAACTCTCCCCTTCTGCAGTCGCTTCTCCTGGCTTGTGTTTGTCTCAATTCCAGTTCCAAATTGTCTCTTTCAATGAGGAAAAAATTATGATACGATGACTTTTTTTTAATATAAAGGACATTAATACACAGCCTTTCTGATAATGACAAGGAGGAGAGGCATGCCCAGCCTCCCCAGCCTTGACCTGAATTAATTGGGTGCTGATTGCTCAGCTGGCCAGGGGTTCCAGGAGTGATGCCAAGGGCTGGCCCTCTCTGCTGGCATTAATGGAACAGCCTGGGCACCTGCTGGTGATAGCGAGGAGGGAGGCTGAGAGGCTTTTTTTCCCTCTCCAGTGCCTGGGGATTGTTCTTTTCCTAATGTGCCAAGACCATTTTTCAGCCAGGTTTTTGCCTGAGTCCTCCCTGGGGCTCACCAGCATTCCCATCATTGCCTGGCCTCCTACCCAGGGGAGCACCAACCAGCCAGGATCTTTCATGACTTCCCATGGCTGAAGATCTCCTCCAGTCCTTCAGCACAGCCAGGTGGAGGGTGCTGCTCCCTCCTCACCATCACCAGCAGGTGCCCAGGCTGTTCCATTGATGCCAGCAGAGAGGGCCAGCCCTTGGCATCACTCCTGGTGAGGCAAGACTGTGGGAACCACTGGCCAGCTGAAGGACTGGAGGAGATTTTCAGCCATGGGAAGTCATGAAAGATCCTGGCTGGATTGTGCTCCCCTGGGTAGGAGGCCAGGCAATGATGGGAATGCTGGTGAGCCCCAGGGAGGATTCAAGCAAACACCTGGCTGAAAAAATGGTCTTGGCACATTAGGAAAAGAACAATCCCCAGGCACTGGAGAGGGAAAAAAACCTGTCAGGCTGCCCAGGAGGCAGGGAGATGTGGTCCCTGTGATCCTCAGCCTCACAGCTGAGCAATCTGTTCCAGCCCCGACACAGCACAAGGAATTACAGTGATTTAGCAGCCAGACTGCTCCAGGTGAATTGTTAGAAGGATGTAGGTAACCTGTCAGCATGTTTTGTAGCAGATCCAGTTTAAAGGGCTGTCCACAGGCACCCTCGTGTGGGGTACACTGGAGCTCTCTGGGAATTCCTGCTGGCAGCTCAGCCTGGGGCTCCAAATGCAAACTTTGCTGGTGGATGTCCTGCATGTGTCCAAAACCCTCCTCCTGTCCTGTGACCTCTGCTGCACAGCCAGCGTGGAGGGCTCAGGGTAGTAGGAATCTGACTTGTTAAACCTCAGGGTTTAAAGCTCCTTGGATTCAGGGCTGTTGTCTGGATGTCTGTGGATGGAGCACAGTTTTAAGGCTATTTGGGTGGAGAAAGTCCCCCAGGAGCCCTGTCCTCCTACCCACAACAATCAATGCTTTCCTGGGAGGATCCTGGAGCTCTGTGCAGCGCTGCTGCTGCTCAGGGACATGCACAGCTCATCCTCTCCTCCTGATCAGCGGGACAGAGATGAGCACGGGGCTTGGGAGAGAGCACCCATGTCCCATCCTGTCTCATCCTCCTGGGAGAGGGATGTAGAGCAGGGATGAAGAGATGTCAGGACCTGCAGCACGGCTCTGTCCCATCTCCTCCTCCTGGGAGAGGGATGCAGAGCAGGGATGAAGAGGTGTCAGGACCTGCAGCATGGCTCTGTCCCATCCTGTATCCTCCTGGGAGAGGGATGTAGAGCAGGGATGAAGAGGTGTCAGGACCTGCAGCACAGCTCTGTCCCATCCTGTCTCCTCCTCCTGGGAGAGGGATGCAGAGCAGGGATGAAGAGGTGTCAGGACCTGGACCACGGCTCTGTCCCATCCTGTATCCTCCTGGGAGAGGGATGTAGAGCAGGGATGAAGAGGTGTCAGGACCTGGACCACGGCTCTGTCCCATCCTGTATCCTCCTGGGAGAGGGATGTAGAGCAGGGATGAAGAGGTGTCAGGACCTGCAGCACTGCTCTGTCCCTGCCCTGAGCACCTCCTTCTCCGCAGGGCTTGGAGCAGGGAGGGAGTCCTGGCTCTGCTGGTGGCCCCACAGAGTGACAAGGCTGTGGAGATGGTGCCATTCCCTCGATGGCAGCCCCCTGTGGTGCCCCCACCAGCCCTGCCCCTAAGGCAGGTGGCCCTGCAGGACATCAGCAGTGCCTGGGCGTGCTGGAGAAGTGCTGGGACACCAGAGACAGGGCTGCCCTCCTCAGCCCAGGCACAGGTTTGCTCTTTCAGGGCTGCAATCCCTGGCTGCAAAGGGCAGCAAGCACTCAGGTTTGAGCTATTGAGGAGGCTGTGGCCTGCCTGCTAAGTGCACAGACCCGGGTGCTGCTAAAAGGGGGTGAACCCAGGCTTGGCTCCCTCCTTTGCTGATCTCCCTGTCTGAGCTGAGCCCTCCTCTCTCTGCTGCATCTATAAATATCCTCCCCATCTCAGTGACAGCCAGGTGCAGGACCAGGGCTGAGGGACGTGGCCAGAGACTGGTGGAGGAGCAGAGGCAGCAGCTCAGCACGAGGGGGAGGCAGCTGGGCCAGAGGGAGCAGAATGGGAGCCTGGGGAAGGCTGCAGGTGGGGAGAGACACAGGGATGCTGCTGTGATGCCCTCCATGCCTCTGTTTCCTGGTGTGTTTGGGGTTCCTGGGATGCCCTGTGACCAGCCCTTGTGGCTGCACGTGGATCCCAGCACGGATGGGCTCTGCATTCCCAGCCAGGAGCATCCCAGGAGTGTCTGACCCAGCACCAGCTCCAGCACCCCTGACAGTGCCCAGCCTCGATGCACAGGCATTGATTATGCACTCAAGGCACATCCTGACCACAAAACCAAGTGTCCAGGGAAAGCAGAATGTCAGCCCCTACCCCCACAGCCCTTCTGTGCCCAGCGTGTGTGCAGTGCTGTGGTACAGAGCTCACGCTGAGCCTGCTCCCTGCTGCACCCACCACTGCTTGCAGGCATCCCAGCACTCACCAGCCCCTCTCCCCTGAGCTCACAGTGTGTCTGAGAGGCCTCCCATTCCCTGGAAGGGATTTTGGGGCATTTCTGGAGTGGCTGTGTCTTGGCTCCTGCAAAGCTGCTTTACAGTGTGTGACAGTGCTCGGCCAGCCCAGCTTCCCTGCGATCCTGGAGCACAGCAAAGCCAAAACCTGTGGGTTTTGCAAGAGCTGGTAGCTCTTGGCACCTTTGCAAGACCCAGAGGACCCACAGTCCTGTCACAGGTGGGGCTGGGGTGGCACCAGGGGACTGGAGAGCCCATGTGTGCAGCTGGGATGTGTTGAAGGTCTGCAGGGTTAGGGGAATGGCACTGGGAGTGGAATCACTCAGTCCTGGCAGGCCAAAACTGGCTCCTGCCTCCCCAGAGCTTTTCCCAGAGTTTGGGACTGAGATCACAGAATCATAGAATTGTTTGTGTTGGAAGGGACCTTAAAGACCATCTTGTTCCACCCTATATCCAACAGACCAGGTTGCTCCAACCCAACCCAGCCTGCCCTTGAACACTCCCAGGGATCCAGGGGCAGCCACAGCTTCTCTGTGCCAGGGCCTCCTCACCCTCACAGGGTGGAATTTCCTCCCAAAATCCCATCTATCCCTGCCCTGTATGAATGTGAATCCATTTCCCCTTATCTTGTCCCTCCATCCCTTGTCCAAAATCCCTCTCCAGCTCTCCTGGAGCCCCTTTAGGCCCTGGAAGGATCTTTGAGGTCTCCCCAGAACCTTCTCCTCTCCAGATGAACACCAGAACTGGAGGTAGCTGTGCAGGGGGGTTTCACAAGAGCCAGAGGATGGTGGCAGTGTGAACAGCATTCCTCTGGATCTCCTGGCTCTGCCAGGGCACTGGGGGACAGAGAGCTGAAGGATCCAGCCCTGAGCTGTGACAAGCCCTTTCAGCAAATGGAAATGTCTGGGTCAGAGTAGCAATGTAATAGCTGGCAGAAAATCTGCTTTCCCCCCAGCTGCAGGGGTGCAGCTCCTGTGGCATCATCTGGGCCTTCCTGGTGGCTTGCTGTGATTTTGGAGACCATCAGCCCTGAGCCCTTTGCTCCGAGGTGCACTGCAAAGGCCAGGGGGTGTAGCTGCACCCCCAGCCCACAGCACCGCTCTGCCAGCTGCCCTGGGAACCTCTGGTGACTTCCTGAGCCGCAGCTGTGCCCCTGCCCGAGCCTCTCTGCAAGCCCATCCCATGATACCGCTGATGACAGGATCTCTCCAGCACCGACGGCTTCCCAGGCAGGCAGGGTAAAAATCCTGGAGGGACCCGAGGCTCCGTGCTGTTCCCAGGTCCTGGTGATGAGTGCTGCAGACAGGTCCCTGCAGGTACGCTCCTCATCCCTTCTGAATGAGGAATTGTTGCCATTCTGAGCCGGGAGTCGGGCGGGGAGCTCCTCTCACTCCTCCAGGCAGAAAGCTGCTGCTAGCACCGTGGGATGCCCCAGCATGGAGCATCTCCAGGGAACACACGGAGAGGAATGGTGTGCAACACCCCCTCTCCCTCCCTGTCCCCACTGAGCACGTCTGGGATGAGATTTTTCCAAGGAATGGCCTGGCAGACAACAGGGATACCTGTCCTGCCCTGTGTGCCTCGTCCAGGGGGAGTTTTTGGGGCAGAGCAAGGCGCTGGCCACGAGTGCAAGGAACAAATAAAGTCACTGCCCGTGGTGTGGATGGGATTCAGCATCTGTGCTGACCACGGGCAGGTATTAACGATTGCTCAGCATTTAGATGGGGAAGCAGTAGTGGCTGTAGGGGGTCTGTTGACAGATGCCGAGTGTTTAATGCTGAGCAAGGTGCTCACCCGGCTCGGCGATTCTGGTGGCTCCGAGCAGGAGGGATGAGGAGGGTGTGGGAAGGATGCTTTGTGCTTCCCAAGGAGCCCCAGGCCCCTTTCACAGGACACCCCTGCCCAGTGCCCAGCCTTTCTACCCTGGCACAGCCGCTGTGTCTTCCCAAAGTGCTTTGGAAAGGGCTGACCCTCGACGTGGCCGTGGCCAGGGCGCTGTGAGCCCTGTGCTGTCCCTGCTCCCACTGCCACAGGTCAGCCGTGAGTCTGTCAGTCTGTCCCAGAACCGTGTGGCACGGAAAGCACCGGGATGGGGGTGTCCCAGCCGCCTCCCTCAGCGCAGGGCAGCACTTCCAGGGGGTTTTCCTCTCCTTGCACACCGGGAGGGACGGGTGACCCCATCCCCTTCACACCTGACCCCGAGCGAGCGCACAGCTCCCCGCAGGGCTCCAAGTTTGTCTCCGGCCGCTGCCGGCGAGAGCAGCGGGGCGGGATGGGGGGCACAAGATGCAGCGGGGACCGCTGGAGCATCCCGAGGGCGGGGGCCGGGGGAAAGCGGGGAGCGGAGCCCGGCTCCAGATGCCGGGGCTGGGTGCGGAGAGGGGGGCTCGGCACCGAAAGGGGGGCTCGGCACCGAAAGGGGGGCTCAGCACCGAAAGGGGGGCTCTCTGCAGAGCCCACCCAGCCCATTGGCTTGCGAGCGGTGACGGGCAGGCTGCTCCCTCCCTGCTCGCCCGCCCGTGTGGCTGCGAGCAATGTGCGCAAAGTGCCTTTGCATTAGCCGGCCAGCGCCGTAGCTCCGGGCAGAGGTAGCTCGCTCGCAGAGGTGCTGGGACAACCGAGGTGGCCCCGTCCTGCACCTGGTGGCCCCCTCCGGACCATGGCATGGGCACAGGGGGATCTGACATCCTCGCTCTCCATCGTCATCACCTTGGCTGCCTGCCTCTCGGCCACCACCAGCGAAGGTAGGACTCGGGGCGGCCCTGGAGTGATGGGGCAGCGTTAGGGGCACCCTGGGGATGGCTGTGGCTCCTCGGATGTGTCCGAACAGGCTGAGCCCTGCCGGGCTTTGCCTCTCCGTGCTCCCAGGGGAGCGCAGCTCCACGTTCCTGCCTGCCTGAGTTTGCTAATCCTGGAGCTTTTGCACCGGAGGCAAAACTTCGGAGCTGGTCAGGAGAGCCTGAGTCTGCAGCAATGCCGGCAGCTCTGCCTCCCTCCGGTGCTGCAGCATGCAGGGGTGGCTGCACGGGGACAGGGACACCGGCACCGGCGCTCCCCATCGCCGGGGCTGGCAGCAGCGCCTCGGCCGGGCGGTGAGCGCTGTGATGGAGAGAGAGGATGGGCACGGGAAGCTGTGCACAGGATGAGGGGAGCTGGAAAGGGCGCTCAGGTGGGAAACTTCTGCTGAGAGAAAGGGCTGGAAACTTCTGAAGTGGGAAGCAGGGATGCAGCTGAGGATGCTCTCCCGACATCTTGGTGTCAGCCACGTCAGGCCTGCTCTCTCCACCCGGCCGCTCTGCCCAGCTGCCGGCTGCCTTCATCCCCGGCCCCTCTCCACGTCCCTACTCGGGGGTCTCAGGCCCCCCTCGGTTTCGGCGGTGCTGCTCCTGCCACCCACCCTGTGTCCTGTCTCCCTGGCGGCACGGCTGCTTCCCAGGTCTGCTGATCTCCATCGCCAGAGATCTGCCGTTCCCGCTCCCGAGCGTGTCCTTGGCACCGGCAGCAGCATCCTTCCTCCCTTCTGCTCTGCTTGAGAGCCACGGCACAGCCTCTGCAGCGAGCCCCGGGGCCCTGCTCCCTGCCTGGTGGCATCTCTCCCTTCTCCTGCCCCTGCATCCCTGCCACCCTTGCAGCTCGCCGAGGCCCAAGGGCTGCACCGCTGCGCCTCGTGCACCTTGCAGCACCCTGCTGGGCTGGGTCCTTGTGCTTACCGCCATCGTCCAACACCCACCAGCATCCTCCTCACTTCTGTGCCAAATTTCCAGCTCTTTGCTGGCCCTAACCCTGTTTTCTGCCCAGTGCCTGCTTCCTGGCCCTCTTGCTGCTCCTTTTCCCATCTGCTTTGCTGCCCGTGCAGGGGGACGTGTTGGGGTCTGGCTGCTGGGGATGGGCTGTGAGGGAGCAGGATGGTGCTGGACACTGCCAGCCCTTGCTTGGTCTGTGGGATGCAGCAGCTGCCCCGTGCCCCGTGCCGGGAGTGCTGCAGGATGCTCTCAGTGCTGCAGCCCCGCAGAACCAAACAGCCCTGCCTGGACATGGCATTGACCAGCGAGGCAAGGGCCTCCTTGCTGTCCTCTGTGGAGATCCCTGCATGCTGGGCTGGGTTTTATGGTGCCTGCATGGACAGCCAGGCCCTGGACTGCTGGGAGAGACCTGCCTTCCCCGCAAGACTTGTTGGGCACAGAGCTACCCTCAATCACAGCCTTGGTCAGGGGGATGCGCTGGGCTCTGGGGCAGACCAAGCAGGCTGGACATCACTCAGAGCAGACAGGAGGTACAAAGTGGCATCAAGAAAAGGTGTGGGAGCCTGCAGAAAGCTGCTGATGCTCCAGGAACCACCACCACGGTGCTCGTGGCCCCGCGGATCCCGGGGCGCTCCGTGCCAGCCGGGTCCCCAAGGTGAGCAGCGGAACTGGGATGTGGCTGTGGGCTCTGCCAGTTCCCGCTGTCCCAGCTGCTGGCACGGGCTGTGGTGCTGCTCTTTGAGCAGCCTGGCATGGGGCTGGAAATGTGGGCAACAGCGCTGAGCTCAGCCCAAGCTTGGCTTAGAGCTTGGCTTAGCTTGAGCCAGGCTTTGGTGCCCCGTTCCCAGAGCGTGTGGCGATGGCGGTGTGAGGGTGTAGCCTCGCTGCCCATCACCTCTGCCTGCTCCCACAGCCTCTCCGTGCCCTGCATCCCTGGCTGCGCTCCCCAGCTAAACCCAGCGCTGGTTTGGGAGCTGCAAGGTGGAAAATTGCAACCGCAAAGCAAATTTCAGGCCAGGGTGTGCTACGCTCTGCATGCATGTATTGGGAGGCAGTTGGTGTATAAAAACCAAAAAAACCTGATTCAAGCCTAGGGTTTTTTTCTTTCCAAGAGCTCCCAGTGATTTTCTCTTTCCTGAAATATTTGTTCCAAGAAGTTTTAAGCTTATATTTTTTATTCCTTTCAGTCTCGTGTGCAGGCGTGCCCGAGAAATAGGAGGAAAAGGGAATCACCATTCCATGGGAAATCCCCCATTTCAGCACGGCAGCCATTGCGAAATGCATTGAAAGCCAAAACTCAGATTTTTGATTTTAAAGAGGGGCAAAAATTTGCAGGATGTGAAAGATTTTTATTTGGAGCACCGAAAAAAGGAATTGTCTGAAATTATTGAATTGCTTTAGAGCAGGGAGGTAGAAAAGTTATTTTCAATAATAAGAAGTATGAGAGACTAAAAATATTTACGCTATTGCACACTGAGTTGCATAGGTGCAATAAAATGTTATTTAATATTTAAAATATTAAATTATTATTTAAAATATTAAATATTGAATAGAGTATTTTATATTATAGCACAAATTGAAGTTAAATAACAAAATATTAAATATCTTTGTTAAATAGAAAGAAAATCGGGCGAGCAGAATTATCACATTTGGGGCTCGGGTGGGGGGCTACGAAATTGTATTTTCTGTTGAAAAATGGCATTTCAAATGCTGCTGGTGGGGGTTTGCTCCCTCCCAGGTGATGCCCCCAGCTCAGCTCTGCCCCCATGACCTTCTCACACACCCCATGGCCCGCGCCTGAGCTTGGAGGGGTCCGTGTGGGGAGCTGGAGAAGCAGGGAAGGAGGATTTGGGGACATTTCCCGCAGCATTTTGGGGCACATCAGGCAGGCTGAGGCAAGCAGCAGCTGATGGGGATGGGGTGATGGACAGGGGAGGATGCAGAGCCGATGAGGGGATGCTCATCTTTTCCTCGTGGCGCGGTGATGGGGTTTTGTTCCTGCACTCAACAGGGATGGGGTGCGGGAAAAACCTTGGGAAACCTTGGGAAAACCCAGCTGCTTGCTGCTGGAACGGGGAAGGGTTCATGGGGGTCTCCCCCGCTAATCTCTCATTGTAATCTCATTAATTGCCCCTCTGCTCAAACAGAAAAAATAATAATAAAAAAAAAAAAAAGGTAAAAAAAAACTAATCTGCATGTTTATTCAATGCTTTCTTTCCTACTCCTCTGCAGCAATGCCAAAGTCGGGGCTGCGGGAAAGGCACGGCACAGAAAGGGAGAGGAAATCTCCTTTTCCGTTTTAAAAAGGCTGTGGGGGTTTGTGTTCCTCTGTAAGGGTAGGAAACAAGAGCGTTTAATTCTATGGACTTTTGGTGATAGGGGATGGAGAAGCATTGGTTTGAAACAGGGAGCTGATTTAGGCTTAGTGAAAAAAAAATAAATAAAATTTGGGGGTGTTTAATTTCTTGATTGCTCCCAAAATGCTGATATGTAAAGCAAATATTTGCATAATTTTAGGTAGGCTTAGGGGGATATGTTTCTGGTGCCATCTTAATTTCCATCCCTCTTGTATTAATATCTTACAAAACTTCCTGGAAAAATCAGCCTCCAAAATTTGCAGAAAAATAATGCACCTGCACAAAAAAACCCATAAAAACCTACTTTGGCAGGTTCTTTCATTCTCCTTGAATTCTCGTTTCCTGAAATTGCAAGGGGTTGCTTCCAGTGACAACAAACGAGCTCCCATTTTGGCGATGGTGGGAATGGATCCGAGGAAGCCAAATTTAAGCACAACTGAAAACCAGACAAATCGTTCCGGGGAGGAAAGAATTCCTTATTTTTTATTATTTTTTTTTTTTTTGATTGCTGGAAGACAAATCACCCCACCAAAACAGTGAACCCCCAAAGATGCTCAGGAAGGGTGGAAGCTCATCCCGCGCGTCCCGGTGGCGGCAGGATTTTGGGGGAGCACCGGTTTTGAGGAGATATCCCGACACCTCTGCTCTTTGTTCTGCTCAGGTCCTGTGTTTTGCCTGTCCCTGCCGGCCTCACTGGCAGATTTCGGTGCTGCCTTTATCTCCAGAGGCACATCCATTCATATGATAACTCTATTCATGCCCTGACAGTTTTTGATAGTTCATTCTTCTAACCCAGCCTGTTTGCCTGGCCAACACTCAAAATGATTCCCCTGTCACAGAGGCTTTAACCCCTTCAGCCTCACCGATCCCAAAGGGAGCAGCTGGAAAAGGAAAATCGCCTTCAAGATGGACCAAACCCCGCGTCCTGCCCGCGGCGATGCGCGGTACTCGGCGTCTTAAACAGCTGTGCCAAGGATGTAACTCCTTAATGGATCAGATCCAGGCACCCCAGTAAAGTCTAATGAGGTGTGTTTGGTCCAGGGATAACATCCAGAAAAGTATTTTCCATTTATCTGAAGGCATCAGCAAAGGCACCGCTGCTTTTAATAATCCGTTCCAAGGGCTCATCAGCCCCAGCCTTTAAAAAACCGGGCTTCTCTTTCTCTAATACAAATTTCCCTGGCTTCACCTCCCAGCCATTTGTTCTTGTTAGGCTTTTCCTGCAGGATTAAAGAGCCCGTGTTTTTTGGCTGTGAAAGTGGTGAACTCAACCCGTGCACCTCGCAGCCCTGGTGGGTACGAGCAGATTGGGCTCTGGAGGTTCCTTGTTGTGATTTTTCTTTACCTCCAACCCTGGTTATTGTGTGCTTGTGGCATCTCCTGCTCTGTGTCCGGTTTCTCGTATTTAAAATGCTTATTTAAACACGTTAGTGAGTGGCAACAGCGCTGGCTGCAGCTGATGAGTTCCATCCCAGTTCCATCCCAGCATCAACGATGCCACAAGGTCTTTCCTTGGATGAAACACCTCCTGTGTTATCCACCTTCCATGCAATTATTAAGCACTTCTGTGATATTTAATTACCAGTGGCGTGAGATATTCAGCCTGTCCCCTCAAACATGGTTAGTATTGGTATTTTTGTCTGTGAAAACGTTCCGTTTTAGAAAGCTATTTTTAAGAAAGCAAAGGCAAAAAGCCTTTAAAAGAAATAATCTTGCTTTAAAAACGCCACCGGGGGTACAAACAGCTCAGCAGAGTTTAGGGTGGCCAACTGGTGTGAGAGCAAAGATGTCCTCAGAGAAATTAAGGAAAAAAGCATATGACAGCCTGAAAAACTGCCATGCAAAGCCCCTCCAGATAATCCAGATAAACCAGCACAACCCACGTTTCCCTAGTGAGGATTCCAGAGAGGATAACACTCAAATCTGTGCCAGGACTGCTGGGACGCAGGGATGGGTGGGAAGGGCAGAGTGGCATTGCAGGGTGCTGCAAGGTTTGATTCAGGCACAGATCTCCAGTCAGCTCAGCCTGAGTCACGGGGGGAATGGGCAGTGTGGGGTAATCCAGTTTAAATCCCAAACAGGCAGGAGATATCGAAGTGGGCACGCAGCTTACGTGTGGGGAGTGAAATTCTCTGGGAAAAGGACTTGGGAAGGTGTTAGCAGTCCTGGCACGAGCTTCTGTGTCCAAAAAATGCAGCAGGGGTTGGAAACCTCAGTGAGTAAAGCTGAAAACTCTTTTGTGTCTGTTTTCTTATACCAAACAGATGGGAGAAAAGGGAGTCAGGACTAGTGTGAGGACACTGGGACAAACCCCTCTGGACACAGCTCCCATTTCTTGGATCCTGTACCACAGAGGTGCTGCTGACTGCAAGCAGAACACATTTATTTTGTGTTAGAAAACTCCAGTGTCATTTTTAAAGGCTGTCACAATATTGCATTAGTGGTACCACGAGCTCTGGAGGCTGTCCCTGTACCTGGACTGCAGCTCAGTGGGAAGTGCCCGTTTGGGGGCAGGTCCATTACCTGTTCCTCAAGCTTCTGCCTTTGGGGACGGTGCTCAGGGGTGGCAGGAGCCACCCTTTGGTGCTGTGGGAGCCACCCTTTGGTGCTGTGGGCATTGAATGGCTCTGTTCTCACAGGGCTTTAGCCAGATGAGGTATCAAGGGGTGGCTGTCCAGGCATGGACAGGGCTGTGTTGTGGTAGACAAGACCTGTGGGACTCCCAGATGGCCAAACCCAGACCTGGGAGCACCAGTTGTGCCTCCTGCAGGGCCACAGGGACCCCAGTGCACCTTCCTCAGCCTCACCGCTGTCTTGCTTCTCCCCCTGCTCACACTGGATGTTTCCATGGAATTTCTGAATCCCTGACCCTTCTCACCCTCCATCCCCAGGGCCTTCCCTCCTCCTCCTCTGCTTCTGTCCTGAATTACAACGAGCCCAGACACCCCTAGAGCCCGAAACAGTTCATTTCTGTCTCCAGGAGCAGGGACATGGAAGTGTGGGCTCACTCTGAGCCCTGTCCAGCCCTGCACACTCATCCTCGAGCCCCGGCACAGCCCAGGATGTTCCGACTTCTCCAGTTTCAGCTTCCACTGGAGCTGCTGAGTGCCGCAGTGCCGGGCTGCAGCCAGTACTGGGGACGCACAGCTGGACTGGGGATGCACAGCTGGACTGGGGATGCACATCTGGACTGGGGATGGACAGCTGGACTGGGGATGGACAGCTGGACTGGGGATGGACAGCTGGACTGGGAAATACACCTGGACTGGAGATGCACAGCTGGACTGGGGATGCACAGCTGGACTGGGGATGGACAGCTGGACTGGGGATGCACAGCTGGACTGGGGATGCACAGCTGGACTGGGAAATACACCTGTACTGGGGATGCACATCTGGACTGGGGATGGACAGCTGGACTGGGGATGCACAGCTGGACTGGGGATGCACAGCTGGACTGGGAAATACACCTGGACTGGGGATGCACAGCTGGACTAGGGATGTACACCTGTACTGGGGATGCACAGCTGGACTGGGACACACACCTGGACTGGGACACACACCAGAACTGCGGATATACACCAGAACAGGGGATGCACACCTGGACTGGGACACACCAGGACTGGGACGCACACCTGGACTGGGGATACACACCAGAACAGGGGATGCACACCTGGACTGGGGATACACACCAGAACTGGGGATACACACCTGGACTGGGGATGCACACCTGGACTGGGACACACCTGGACTGGGACACACACCTGGACTGGGACACACACCAGTACTGTAACACCCTGCCAGTGGTGGGGACTGTGTTTAATCTGGGTCTCCTACACCTGCATGCCCAGCTCTCCCTGCCTGTCCCACTGCACACAAGCTCTGGGAGTCTCAAAGCGAGCAGGAGACATGAGCATTTTACATCTCTATTTTCTCACCTGTAGTTTCGAGAGGGAACATCTTTTTGTTGTTTGGCTTTTGATGTGCTTTTTATTTTTTTATTTTTTTTTTTTCTGGGAAGAAAAAAACCCTGCCCTATAATTTCAAGGTTTTTAGCCTTAGAAATACTTTATTCAGGGTGTTTTGTTTTGTTTCATTTTTTTGCATTATTTCACAACACTTCAGTCCTACCACGGGTTATGCTCTTGTGCTGCACATTATCTTACATGATATCATGCAGGGGCTGGAAGGATCAGGTTGATAATTTTATTTTTAAAACCTGAACTGAGGCTTTTTGTTAGCACTGATTGAACAAACAAGCTTTCTTCCTACATCAAAGTATCTCCTGCTCTGGGTATAGTGAAAAGGGGTGACCCTCTGGGCAGTCCTTATGGGCATTGCCTCTCCTGATGCATTACAAAATGATATAAAATTAAATACAGAAAGTTCACAGCAACAATCTGGAGGTCTGAGAAGAAATCCTGAAATGGGAATTAGGGCACAGCCAAAAAGCAGCACTGCTTTTGTTTGAAAGTGTTTCTTTTTAACTTGTTTTGTTTTGTTTTTTGTGGGTTTTTTGTGGGGTTTTTTTTTTCCTTTGGTTGGTATATTTCTTCTCTGTTTTTTTGTTTTTGTTTTTTTTTTTTGTTGTTGTTTTATTTTGTTTTGTTTTATTTTCCAGCCTGATTCTGGCATTTCCAGAAGTGTGGAAATCCAAAATTCCTGCCAGATTCGATGAGATTTCCTGCATCTACCCACGGTGCTTTCCTAAACTCCTTCTCTGGGTAGCCGAGGCCGGTGGGTGCCGAGGGCAGCCCCATCCCCGCTGTGTCCTGAGTATGTGCAGCCTTGTGGATGAGCAGCTGCTGGATAAATCCTGCCTGGTCTGGCACAGCATCCACCCACTGCCGACCTGGATCCGTGGGGAGCATCCCTGCACTCAGCTCCCAAAAGGGGAGAGCTGAGCTGCCCTCCAGGAATGCTGCTCCTCCCTCCCAGCCCTGCTGTGTTGGGGAATAAATGGTTATTTTTCATTCCTTAAAGATAAATACTGTCCCAGGGATCAGGAGGCTGAAAGTGAAGTTCCCATCCTGTCCCCTTGCCATGTTCCAAGGGCAGGAAGACACGACTTTGTGTCTCAGCTTTGCCTCCCGAGTTGGAAAGGTCACGGCTGGCTATTCATGGCCCTTGGATTAAACTGTGGGACACAAATAGCTCACCCACCCTGGCCCCACCTTCCCCTCCCAAGTTCTGCCCCAGATTACGGGAAATGAATGCATGTTCCCCTCCTCTCGCTGCCCCTTTCCCTTTTCACTGTGGATATCCCTCCCTGTGTCACTGCCCCATGGAGAGGGGCTGTGGGGCTGCTGTGGGGTGTGCAGACCTGCCTGCTGGTCTTTGGGTAGCGGGGAGCAGCCAACCTGCACTGGAAAGAGTTTAATTATCCATGCAAAAGGCGTTGTTGCATGGGGGCGAGCCTTGCTGTGAATCTTGGGAGGCCTTTGAAGTTGTGATGGAGAGGAACTGAAGCCCAAGGGAACAGGGCTGCTCCCACTGACCCTTCCTCCCCACGCCTGCGCTACAAAGCCCCTGCCTAACGGAGATGGAGTAATTAGAGGGAGTAACCAGTGGGTTAACAATTAGTGAGGATGCTCAGAGCCCTCTTTGGTCCCCCACTGTCACCCCCAGGCTGGTTCCACCTCCCCACCATGAAGCTGGAGTGGGCTGAGGATGCACAGGCTCCCCCAGATAGCGTGAGCCCATCGGATGTGAGACCCCCAAGGTGCTCCCACACCCGTTTGTAGGGATGCAATCCATCCCTGCAGGAGCTCTGGGCACCAGCACAAGGCTTGGGAAGGGCAAATCAGCACTCAGTCTTCATAGATGATACAGATAAATATAGATATAGATAAATATAGATAGAGATAGATATATAGATATATAGATATAGACAGATGTAGATATAGATATAGATAGATATAAGTATAGATAGATATATAGATGGATATATAGATATAGATATAGATATATAGATGTATAGATATAGATATAGATATAGATATAGAAACAGATATAGATATATAGATAGATAAATAGATATAGATAGATAGATAGATAGATAGATAGATATCAATAAGTATATAGATATATCTAGATAAAGATATAGATGTATAGATACAGATATTGATATAGATATAGATATATAGATAAATAGAGATAGATAGATATCAATAAATATATAGATATAGATACAGATATAGATATATAGATAGAAAAATATAGATATACAGATAGAGAAATATAGATAGATAGATAGATAGATAGATAGATAGATAGATAGATAGATAGATATCAATAAATATATAGATATATCTAGATAAAGATATAGACATATAGATATAGATTAGATATAGATATAGATATAGATATATAGATATAGATGACCCAGATATCAATATAAATATAAGCTAGAGATGTACAGATACAGATATAGCCGTATGACAAGAGATCTATGGTCCCAAGAAAACACACATCCTCTGGATGCTAGTCCCAGTCTCAGCTCCCTCACTCATCCCAAGCAGAGTTTAGAATTTGGTAGATGTGGGTATGGAAATGGATGCAGAAATAGATCCAAAAGCAGAGGTACAGGTGTAAATCCAATATGCACATAGATGATACACTGATCCACACCCTCCTGCTCAGTCTGTGTCTGTGAGGCTGCAATGGTACTCATGCACCACTGCACCATGCAACTTTACTCAGCAAGAGGGTCTGCCTTACGTGAGGCCCCAGTTGTGCTGGGAAGCGACCTGCTCGCTCCTAGGTGCTTCCATTTGAACGGGCAATCAGGCTTGACAGCTTTTCCAGCAGGGTGAGAATTTCCCCTGACACCTCCTGGTGTTTTGGCTCAATACGCCCAGGCAAGGCCAAGGCGCGGAATAGGGAAATGACAAAATGGTGCTAAGGGAAACAAAATGGAGCTGAGGGTTTGAGACTGATACGTGCAGACAGTCCATAGCATCAAAGAGAATTGCCCAGCTGTAGGAGAGAGGTCTCCCAAGCATTTTCCAAAAAAATCTTTTGGCTGAAAGGGGTCCTTCGTGGTGGTCTCGCTCACTGTGCGGCATCAAAGGCAGGCTCAGAGCATCACGCCCAGAGCAGCAGCCGGGAGCTCACCTGCACTGAGCCCTTGTCACACGAGGTGTGGCAGGTTCCCTTTGGAGCTGGGCTGTAACCAGCTGGGTTTTGGGGGAGTGTTGGTGTCCCCCTAGCAGAGTGTGTCAGGGATCCAGTGCTCTGCCATGAGTTACAGGAGCTCTCGGACACACGGTGCCTTTGTGCTGTGCAATGCCAGCTGTGAGGGCTTAAAATGCAGGGATCTGTGCACTGGGCTGAAGTGAGGGGGTAAAAGGAATTTATCCTCTTCCTGCAAAGAGGGATCTGGCCATGGAGGGGATGCAAGCTGGTGTAGGCTGTCTGGGAACCAAAGCAACTGAAAGGAGAAGACTCCTTCAGGTGCTGGGGACATC
Source organism: Poecile atricapillus (assembly GCF_030490865.1). Lineage (NCBI taxonomy): Eukaryota > Metazoa > Chordata > Aves > Passeriformes > Paridae > Poecile > Poecile atricapillus. The sequence goes on from NC_081270.1 coordinate 6,294,950, forward strand.
TCTGTGAGACTGGGTGATGACCACACGCTCAGGGTGGTGGGATGGGGTGTAGCAAGCCAGCTCCAGGTCCCACACAGGGTTGGCAGACAAGTCTGGGCTACACCCCACTGTGTGCTCTCAGCGTCATTCCTGATGATGGATCCCAGTCCAGGCAGGCTCCTCCTGCTGCCTGCAGAGCAGTGGGAGGCAGCCACATCCATTGCTGAGCATCCCAGCGTGGGAAAGAGGGTGCAGAGACCACGGAGAGGGGGAGAGAGGGTCTGCAAAAGCTGTCCCCTCCCTGCAACCTGCCTGCTGAGGGTCACCGGGACTGTGCTCCTGCACTGTGAATAGGGAAACTCCCAAGCCTGGGCTCCTGCTGGGTGAATTACCCAGGGAAAATAGGCAGAAAATCTTCAGATTAACAATAACAAATAAAAATGGATTTGAGATCTCCGAGGTAATTACTCCGTGCTGAGGGCAAGGGGCCTCTTTAGCAGTGGGAGCAGCGCCGCGCAGGGAGTGGAGGGGCTTGGCCTGCTGTTGGGCCAATGGAACCACAGAAGAAACCCTGGAAATTCTTTCAAATTGTTCTGCTAACATTAATAAATGCCTCAAAAGCTCCTAATCTGCTCTGTCAGGAGCATAACGTCCGGGTGTTTCACAGCCAGCTCACGTCCCTGCTCCTCTCTCCCCCCTCTCCTTCCCTGCCTGGTAATAGTAAATGAAAGTGGCACCCGTTCCTCGGGCTGCAGGGACCAGTCTCACACTGAGCCCAGGCTCTGCCAGGACTGGAGCTGCTGTCCTGATATGCCCTGTCCCTGCTGTGACAAGCTGGTCCTGGCAAGGAGGCCACCGTGCCTCCTGAGCCCAGGGACCAGCCCAGCCCTGCTGCTGCAGAGGGATGCTGTGACAAGGTGCCTCCAGGTCCACTTTGCTGCTGCTCAAGGGTGAGGAAAAGGCAGCCAGCAAGGATGAAACCTCACTGTGTGGCTTCAGGATAAAGGGAATGGGGGAAAGCTGGAGGCACTGGGGGTCCCTGTGGGAGCCTGGTGCTCTTGGGGGGTGTTGAGGCATCAGAGTCCTGGTGCTCGCTGCACTCATTCCTGGCAGTTTCCCCCAAGCCTCCATCCCTCTGGATCTGCACCATGGAGCTGGGGCTTGGGCTCCTTCCCCAGGTGCTGAGCAGCTGGGGGTTATCAGGCAAGGCAAGGCTCTCCTCTGCCTGATGCTGTGGGATCTGGGTGTGGGGCTCAGATGGCTCAGAGGCAGCAGTGCCACCGCATCCTGCTTTCCTCCACAGGTTTCCACAGGAAGCTTCTGAGCACATTGGAAGGCATCCTCGCCTCTCCCCCCACGCAATCTGCTCCCCTCTTCCTGCAGTTTGCCTCTGTCTCCTCTTTAAGCTGGGCTCCAGGTGGTGGCAAGGATTTGGAGGGCTTGGCTTTGATGGACTTCTCCAGTGGGGTGTCAGCCAGGACCATGGGGAGTCTCTTTGTGCTGGAGCTGGGCACTGCAGTGTGCAATTACAGCAGCTGCTGGAGTGCAGACTTCAAACCAGTGATGCTGGGAGGCAGCTGAGCCCAAAGGGCTTCCAGAGGAGAAGTGTCCAAGCCAGGGAATGGTGCTCCAGTTGCATCAGTCTTGGCCCACGGTGGGACTGGTGGAAAACCTGATGCTGGGAGTTTGTTTCCACAACCATTCCTTGCTTTGCATTGCCTCCAACCTGCTGTTTGCAGTCTCCTCTCCTCCAAAAGGTCACTGCTCTCAGTGCTGGGGCCAGGACCCAACTCTATCCTGAACCACCAGCTCTGGGGAGCATCTCTTGTTGCTATCCCCAAACTCCATATCCATATCCATATCCATATCCATATCCATATCTATATCCATATCCAGCCAGGCAGTCCCTGGTGAAAGATTGATGGGTGAAGGGCATTTTCATGGAAGTGGCACGTGGAGAGGGCTTCTTCATGGTGGCTCTGTTCCTCCCTCCTTGGGGACGGGGACAAAGCTTTCTAACTCAGCTTTTGCTCCTGTGTTTTCCAGTGAACTTGCTAGACACGTCAACAATCCTGGGAGACTGGGGCTGGATGACTTATCCCTCGCATGGGGTAAGTATGAAGTGACTTTTTGGCACGGGGGGACCCCAGTGGGATGGGTCAGCACGGGTCGCTGTGGCAGGGGTCAGGGGATGGATAGGGAATGGACACCTCAGCTCCAAGGCAGTGCTGATGAGGCAAACAGACCACATCTGTTGGGAAAATGACAGCCTGACAGACTGGCAGAGGGATACAGCTCTTCTGGAAGTGCCATTTAACCCTCCATGTCCCCTGGTAGGGAGCAGGCTGTCACCAGGCCCTGAACTTTGATGGGATTCAAGAGTGGGACACACTAAGAAACATCTCATTCCTCACTGCACTGGGTGAGCACCAGGGGAAACATCCCCAAATGACCAGGAAGCTCCCAACCCCCTGTAATCCGAGGAATTTCTGTGGGAACTGGGCAAGGGGGGCAGGGGAGCCTTCCCTGGGGATAACATCTTACAGGAATGGGCATGCAAACTCACAGCCCTGCGTGTCCAGGAGGGATGGTGTGGTGGTGACCCCCACGTGCTCCTGCCTCCTTCCATCCCCACTGCCTGCATCCTTTCCACACACTCCCTTCACTTCCATTTCCACCCCCAGGTTTGCCCAGGTTTTTTAGCTTTCTGGAAATAGTGAGTTTCAGATGTCAGGGTGACCTGGCTGGGAGGATTTTGCTCATTCATTTAGTGAACAGAAACAATCCCATAAATACCCACAGGACCAACTGCAAGGCACAGTGGGGCTTTCTGCAGGCACAAAACGTGCAAAATTGGGGTGCCTACCTGGCTGTTGCTGCTGTGTTGATTTTTCATGTCCATTCTTTTTCATCCTCTCTCTGAACTAAACGGTCCTAATCTTTTCAATTCCACCTCCCACAGAAATCTTCCCAGGCCTCTAATAATTTTCATTGATCTGTTGCTTGAGACTTTCAGTCCCAGCACTGCTTGAGCAGGAGTGATCAGAACACTGAATTCATAATAATACCAACGATCAGATTTCTATCGGACTTTATCATATATGTAAATACATTAAATCGTTAACTGGGCTCTAATTTTAGCAGTTAGTTGTTGCAATGATGAGTATCCTGGGAATGTAAGAGATTGAGAGGTACAAGGTCAGAGGGGACCGCGGAACTAATGTGATGTGATCTCCTGCATAAATACGGGCCTTCAGACCTGTCAATTCATTCAGCTCTCAGAGCAGCCCAGCTTTGAGGAAAAAACATCCTTGGCTGCAAAATTGCTGGTGCTGGTAAATCCTCCAGGTCCTGTGGCGATGCTGTTAACGGGCCCCTGTTAAAAACTGATTGCTGTGAGGGTTTGCCTGGCTCTGGTCTCCAGCCAGGGGACCTTCCTCTGCCTCTGCCTGGATGAGGCAGATGCTGTCCTCCTCGTGGCTGCCCTTGGCTGTCACTGCTGTCCTGTCACTAATCAGCTGTCATCTCATCCCAGCCCTGCTGCCAAATCCTGGCATCCTGCAGGAGCCTGACACACATCCATGGAATCAGGGGCCAGGGGTTCCTCAGCTTCCCTGCAAGGGAGAATGTTTCTGGGATTTTCTGGGAGTCAGGGATGTTTCTCCATTGCTCACAGACTGCCCAGGACTCTCCTGGATGACCCCCGTGCTCCCTGGCAGGAATGCAGGTGGGATCCACTGCACCACTGATGTCACTTGGGTGAGGATGGACCCACCTGAGCCAGCTGTGCTGGGCAGGGCCTTGCACTCCCAAAGCAGACAAAAAGCTTGAGGAGCCTACAGGAGCCTCATCCCACCACACCAGGGACTTCCCTGGCCAGCTGAGGTGCAGCATCCTGTGCTGGACATTCACAAATTCAGGGATGAATCCAGAGCCCTGACCTGTCTGCACAGCCAGGGCAAAGCTGGATGGGTACCACTTGCAAAGTGATGTTTTCATCACCCCTGTGGGCAAGGTGAGCTGGTCTCACTGGAAGGTTCCTCCCTCTCTGGGCTTGTCCTGGCCAGCAGGAGCAGAGGAGCAGGAGCTGGGGGCAGTGGGCACGGAGAGGGTCAGCAGTGCCGAGGGCCCCGGGGAGTGTCAGGCCATCAGGGAGCCACGCCTGGCCTGTTTTGACATTTTCTCTTGCCAGACAATTAACTGAGGGGTAATTGGCTGTAATTGCTGCTCAGGGGTTTAATTGCATCGCCCCCCTCACCTCCACCCCAGAGACACGTGCAGGAAGCGGAAGGGTCACCGGGAGCATCCCTGTCCCGCAGGCTGCGGTTCCTCTCAATTATAACTTCAAAGGGCTCCCAGGAGCTTTGCAGCTCGCTCCTTTCCCAGAACAATTCCCTTTGCATTGAAAATTAAACTCTTATCAGTGCGGTCAACCCTTTCCCTTGCCATGCCTCCCGTATCCCAGTTCTCCCCAGCAGAACACCCCAGTGCCCCAGTGCCCTTCTCTCCCTTCTCCTTGCTCAGCACGTGACCTGCTGGATCAGAGGGAGCCTGATCAGCCCCCTTGCAAATTGCCTTTCTACTCACTAATTAAAACACTGATGAGATAAGTCAACATATTATTAATAATTATTGTATCGTCTGCTTTGATTTACAAAGTCAAACAGGAAATGATTTTGTTCAGACACAGGGTATCTAAGGAGCTTGAATGATGCCTTGCAAAAGCTAATTAGAATGGGAGCACCTTGAGTGCTGGAGGAATGCCCCCCATGCTGCCCATGACCTCCTCATCCACCCCCACCAGCATTTTCTGTGGTGGTCCCACAGTTTCCCCCTTGCTGCAGGGGCTGGGGCCAGCCCAGAGAGCTGCTGGGCTTTGCCACCCAGGCAGCTGCCCCAGCATCTGTCACAGAGTCACGGGATGTCCTGAGCTGGAAGGACCCACAAGGGTCATCGAGTCCAACTGCTGGCCCTGTACAACCCCCAGCAATCCCACCTGGCATGCTCCATGTTGGCTTTGTGGGTGGCAACCAGGAAAGACCTTCAGAGGGGTTTGGAGCTCCTCATCCCTGCCCATTGCTCCTCAGAAAGGGACATCCTGAGGCCCCTGGGCACAATTAGCTGAGTGTGCCCCTCCTTCATCCTGCAATGCCCAGAGAGAGCACTGTCAGAGGCACCAGATCTGAAAGCACAGCCACAGCCACAGCATGGTCTGCCAGCAGGATTTGTGCACCAGGAATGGGGATTTCAGCCCTAGGACTGAGCTATTTGTAGGAGACTTTTTTTGCCTGGGTCTGGTCCTGCAGCCAGCAACCAGTTCATGGCTGGGATGAGCTCTCAGGGAGCAGGGTCTCCCTTTGCCCCAAGCCCACTCTGTAAAACCCCATCCCCAGCTGAGCTGTGCTGTGTCCTTGCTATTCCAACCCCCTTCAGGTTCATCCCTTCTTCCCAGAGCATCAAGAGATATTGGGGGCTCTCTCATGCCTAGGCCATGTCTCTTCTCTCCCTCACTTTGATGTTCTTGCTGTATTTCTTGGGTTTCTCTTCCAAGCTGGAGCCTCTACCTGGATCCAGGAATACCAGCAAGTTACAGCTCAAGCTGTGGTGAAATTAATTTTCTTTGGGGGAAAAAAAAAAGAAGTGTAGGAACAGAACATTGGAAAATAAAGATTTAGACTGGTAATTGAGATAAAAGCTCATCTCCCAGTGCTTGTTCAGTAAACGCTGGGTTATTGCTAATTCCCCAGATGCTGGTCACTACCAGGAGTTAATCACCTGCAGTGAAGCTCAGGGTAGTTAACTGCCTGACAAATCCCTCCTTAGCCACAGCAGTGACTGATTTCATGGGGATTATCTCCATTAAAGCCTCCCATCTAATGATTTATAGCTGCAATAACAGCCTTCTCTTTTTTTCCCTCTCCCAGTGACAATGGTGCGAGGAGGTGCCATGGCAAGCTGGGAAGGAAAGTGCTGGATGTCTCAGTGGCCACAAAAGCTTTGCTATGCCAGGCAGAGCTGGCATCCCTCCTGGAAGCTGTCCCAGGGCTGGGGACACTCGTTCCTTTGCACTTTAAGGATGGTGGGAAGCTGGGCTGCTGCCCCAGGGGGACACAATCTGTCCTCTGCTCCTCCTCCTCCTCCTCTGCTGTGCCACACAGGCCCTGGGAGACTTATAAGACCTTACTCAGATATCTGGTGTTTGCATCTCCTGCCTTTCATAATCTGGCAAATTTTTTTTATAACTGGTGTTGACTTTAATTTAAACTATTAGGCAAACTCCTGAATGCAGATGCAATCACATCCTCCCCCAGTGCGTGCGCTCACCACGTTAATTATGATGTCCTCATTTCCATCTCGCTGGGGGATCTTATCACACTGGTGGGTCCGAGCTGAGCTTTGGTTCATAAAACTGCTGCAACCCCCTGAACTGAGAGCCAGCAGTGCCTGGGGCGTGCACGGTGCCTGTGCTCCTGAACCAGTGGTGCCCCTATCACAGACATCCCCTCCTGCTCTGCCTGGGATGGAGGTGAAGCAGAAAAACCCCTCCAGTCATGGGGATTCCTGATGCAGATCCTTTCTTCTCCCTTCTGGTACCTAAAAGGGCCTACAGGAAGGTTGGAGAGGGACTTTTTGCAAGGTTAGGCAGTGATAGAATAAGCTTTAAGCTGAAGGAGGGTATATTTGGGTTGGATACTGGGAAAAAAATTCTTCCCTGTGAGGGTGGGGAGGCCCTGGCACAGAGAAGCTGTGGCTGCCCCATCCCTGGAAGTGTCCAAGGCCAGGCTGGACAGGGCTTGGAGCAGCCTGGGATAGTGAAAGGTGTCTCTGCCAACCCAAACCATTCTTGGATTCTGTGATCCCAAATGCCCTGCAACTCCTGGGACCTGGCAGGGCCCACGGGGCCTTGGTTGCCCTGTGAATCTGTGGCATCTGAGCCAGGAGCTCAGGTAGCCTTGCCCCATCCTCAGAGCACCTTCCCTGCAGGCCCAGTGTGGTGTTTTGGGCTGGGATCCTGAGGCACCTGGGGCACAACTGACAGAACTTTCACAAATGTAAAACTCTCCTAATTCACCCCCGGGGGTGGAGGTGTGGCTGTTGCTGGCTGGTGCTTGGAGGTGGGCATTTTTATCTCCTGCTCTGCCAACAGGGAGCCTGCTGCCAGCCCTGGCGCTGCCGCGGCCTGCGGGACATGGCAGCAGCGAGCTCCATCTCCTCCGCCAGATTTGGGCGAGGATTGAATGCCTGGAGACCAAAACCAGCCAGATGAGCTGGAGCCAAAGCATTTTGATGCACACAAAAACCTCATCTTTCCCTTGCCAGCCCCTCGCGGAGAGCGCTGAGGCCACGGGCAAGGCCAAGGGGAGCTGGCTGCGCACCCTGGGCACATCCTGGGCACAAACCCTGCTCGCCCCGTGCGTCTCCTCCTGTGCACAGCTCGGCTCCTCTTCCCCCGGGAAACTCAGCAGGGGAACGACAGGAAACAGATGTTGTGTTAATTTGTGCTCGATTAATTTCGACAGCGGCTCCCAGCCCCTGGGAAGCGCCGCAGCAGCCGCAGCAGCCGGAGCACAAGTGGGTGTGGGGCCAGGGCTGGGTGGTTCCAGGTGCTGCACACAATTCCAGCACCCCAAGCAGCAGGACAGTGTCCTGGGTGGCCCAGCACCCTCGGCAGGCTGTTCCCTGGGCTTGGGAAGCTGAGGGGCTCTGCCCTCATCCCTCCAGCCAAGCACACCCAGGGCCTGGCCCCCCTTCCATGTTGTCCACCGGAGTGCAGCACATGTTCCCAGTGATCCCAGGACAAACCTGGGCATTTCTGGAATTCAGAAAGCAGTTTTTTAAAATGCATCATGAAACATTTTTCTTCCCTGGGAATGGTTTGACTTCAACCCCCTTTGCCAGCATATTCCCCTTAAAATGAACTTCCACTGTAGTTTGCACCTGGAGCTGCTGCCTTTTCCAGGTTGCTTTAAGCTCTTCAGTACAGAGAAGCAGAGTTTTCTCCTAAATGCAGGAGAAAACTGGAGATGCTGGAGAAAGCTGAAGATGTTCATGACTGCAGGGACTGCTCTGATCACCCTCAGACGAGCAGAAGGCACCACAACACCTCCCCAGGCGCAGCAGGTCAGGGAGGTCAGACGAGGAAGGGCATTCCCATCTGAGAGGGGAGAAGGGAGTGGGCTGTCTTACAGGTATCACTGATACCTCTTTCCTGTCTCTCTCATGCTCTGGAGGCATGCTGCCCTCTCCTAGCTGTGCCCTGTCCCTGCACAGCTGGCAGTCACACAGCGAGGCTTTGTCCCAGGGATCCTTGTCAGCTCCCACATCTCTGGGGTGAAGGCTGCAGGCTCTCCTCCTTTGACCTGAGCATCCTTCTCCCGAGCCTGCTGTTGGTTTTGTGTCTAATGGAACACAAGAAAACACCATTTTCACCCTGTCAGAGCAAGCCTAGAGGTTTATTTTAATGTGCTTATAATGCTGCCTGAAATATTTGTTTTCCTGCTCTGTGCAGCACGGCTGGGGATTTACTTGTCTTCCCCAAGCCCCACAGACAGCTGGGTACACACAGGTGCCGAGGTGGGGGCTGCTCCCTGCCAGCTTCCAGGCAGAGCCAGGACCCTGGGAAGGTGCAGGAGGGGGATGCTGAGGCTGAGGAAGGTGGTGATGATTTGGAAGGCAGAGGAGTAGGAGTGCCAGTGCCTTCCCCAGTTTCTGCAGCATCTGAGGCTGTCCCTCACAGCTGGAATTGGGCACGGTGTGGGACTTCAAAGCCTGTTTCTAAGTCTGGGGAAAAGCCAGATGGTTTGAAGTTCTCCTCTGCTCCTCTTCCTCCTCCCCTTCTCTCCTATGAATTCGGGGGTCCCAGACCTGTCCATGGGGGTGTCATTGGAGCACCTGGTTTGAGCAGAAATGTGAGCTGAAGAGGCAGTGGGAAGCCCCCAGAGCAGTGAAAGCCTGGTGAGGCATTTGGTGAGAGTGGAGAGGGAGATGCGAGGCAAGGCTGAGCCCCCAGAAGTGTCACGTAGCCACCAACAGCTGAGTTCTACTTGTCCCTCACCCATGGAACTCACACCCAAAATATCCCTACTTCTTCTCCCTTCTTATCACTTAAATCCACTTAGCAACCTTCCCCTGTGTGACACCCATGTCCCTGTCCCTCTAAACTCACCCAGACCATCCTCCATTGCAATCCTGCTCAGGATCTCCTCCCCAGGTTCACCCTGCAGCCACAGCTACATGGAATTTTCACCCCTTTTTCAAGCCATGAAGGTCCCAGCTCCCAGAGCCAGCCCTGATCCAGCGTCTCAGCTGGGTTGGGCACTGAGGAGCCACTCTGGCATCACCTTGCAGGGAGGGAGGGACCTCTGAGCCCCCATGGCTCAACATTTCTTGCTGACAGTCCTGTGCTCAGTACGTGCTTCCCCTTCACCTTCTTCTCTCCACCCTGGAGCTCCTTCTCCAGATGGAAAGCGCCCAGTTTAGTTTGTGCACGGACAGAGCACAAGACAGCGAGATCCAGGTGAGCACAACACAGGTGCTTCCTGCTGCTGCTGCTGGAAATGACAGGCTGAGCACCAAGAAAAGGGACTCGCAGTGACCTGGAGGGTTGGGAGCCCTCCCAAACACACATCTGCCAGGACCTCAGCAGGTGTCCTTGTCTGCAAGCAGGGCTGCACGTCCCACAGTGCTGCAGCCGGGTGTCACCACCCAAATTAGTGCAGTTAACGAGGGCTCCTCGTTTCCCTTTGCCCTGTGGCAGCGTTTCCCCTTGCCCATGCAGGCACAGGAGCAGAGGGGTGGGAGACAGCACACGCTCCTGCATGCTCCCTGCTCCCCCAGGTGTTGGGAACATCTGGAGTGACCCCTTTTCTCTGTCCTGCAGTGGGATTCCATCAATGAAATGGATGAGTTTTTCAGCCCCATCCACACCTACCAGGTGTGTAACGTCATGACCCCCAACCAGAACAACTGGCTCCGCACCAACTGGGTCCAGCGGGACGGGGCGCGGCGCGTCTACGCCGAGATCAAATTCACGCTGAGGGACTGTAACAGCATGCCAGGTGTGCTGGGCACCTGCAAGGAGACCTTCAACCTCTACTACATGGAGTCTGACCGGGATCTGGGCACCAGCACCCGGGAGAGCCAGTTCCTGAAGATCGACACGATCGCAGCAGATGAGAGCTTCACCAACGTGGACCTGGGCGTGCGGCGCCTGAAGCTGAACACGGAGGTGCGGGGTGTGGGGCCGCTGAGCAAGAGGGGGTTCTACCTGGCCTTCCAGGACATCGGGGCCTGCATTGCCATCGTCTCGGTGCGGGTGTACTACAAGAAGTGCCCGGCTACGGTGAGGAACCTGGCGTCCTTCTCCGAGGCGGTGACCGGGGCGGACTCGTCCTCCTTGGTGGAAGTGCGGGGAGAGTGCGTGGGCCATTCGGAGGAGAGGGACACCCCCAAAATGTACTGCAGTGCCGAGGGAGAGTGGCTGGTGCCCATTGGGAAGTGTGTGTGCAGTGCTGGCTATGAAGAGCAGCGCGATTCCTGCATGGGTGAGTCCCTACTTCTTGCCTGCAGTGCCTGCAAGGGGAGGGGTGGCTGCAAGGGGCTCTTGTCTCTTTGGGGAAGGGCTGAAGACAGCAGCCTGCTCACAGAAACTGGGACAGGCATTCTCTGTGGAGGTCCAGGGCTGTCCATGCCTTTGCTGGCTGGCTTCATGCTTCCAAAATGTGTGGCTGGTACCACTGACAAACTCCCTGGGAGTTCCTGTGGCTCTGACAGGGGCACAGGGCATGGCTTTAGGATGGGGACAGGCTGGCATCAGATAAGAGGCTGCTCTGGCTCCATCTTTCTGTGCCATGGATCACTGGCCCAGAGACCCCAGCTCAGTGCCCCCAGCAGCTGAGATCCCAGATGTGCTCCAGCAAGGCGCTCCCTGGCCTCTCCAAAACACCCACCGCTGGAAGGGGTTTAAAAGGGAGGAAAGCAAAGCCAAAACCACTGAGCTTTCACGGAACAAGGTCGTTGTGGCCATCCCTCACCTCCCAGGGCTGCTGCACAGCCCCTCGTCCGGGGGTGTGGGGAGCCTTCCCAGGGGCCCTCAGTGCCACTGGGCAGCTTGGAGCTGCCGACTGAACAAACTGAGATAAGGAAATGGGGTGACCAGCAGCAGGCACAGGGATGTGTGTATACAGAGCACAGGCTCCCCAGGAGAGCCCTCCACACTGATTTGTTTGCTCTCTGTTTCTTCGTGGGACGTGTTGAGGGGGAGCAGCACAAATACGAGTGCGGGGCCTTTGTTTGAGCTTCGTGGCAACGTCAAGTGGAGAATTTGTCTTAGGGAGACTCGACTCAAGGTTAGGATGTCCGACACCAGACTGGAGTGGATCCAGGGGCTGCTGGGACCCACGCTGGCTCCTGCAGGTCTCCAGCTACAGAGTGGGAAGGATGGGCAGAATAAATGCTTTTATGTGAAACTCTGCCTGTCTTTGACAGTCGATTTGAAAGTTGCCCTGGGATAGATCTAATGACTCAGAAAAGGTCTTCCATCGTGTCAAAGAGTGGGTGCAAGGTGTATGTGGGGCCACAAACTGCAGGAGGGGGCACTGGCATGGGCTGCAAATTGGCTCAAACAGACCAAACAGCCCTTCCTTGTGCTCCCCTCCAGCAGCCCTGTACTGCACACTCTGCCCCAAGACATCCCCACCCCAAAGGCAGGAGGCTGAGCAAGGCTGTGATGCTGGTGCTGGGCTCTGCCTGCCTCATTTTCCTGTGATTCCTTGGATGGGTTTGTTCTCTTCTGGTGCTGGGCTCTGCCTGCCTCGTTTTCCTGTGATTCCTTGGATGGGTTTGTTCTCTCCTGGTGCTGGGCTCTGCCTGCCTCATTTTCATGTGGTTCCTTGGATGGGTTTGCTCTCTCCTGGCACTGAAGCCGTGGCAGAGCCCCTTTTCTGCCCTCCTGCCCATTTCTGGTGGAATTGCTCCTGCCACAGGCAGGACGAAGCGTGGTCCAGCACGTGTCCCCAGGAGGTCCTGCAGATGGACTCAGACACAGCAACACTCTCTGGTATCTCCAAGCCTTGTGGCATCAGAAACAGGACAGAAATGTCACTGGAATTCCTCTGACCTCTGTTATGTCACCCTCCTGCCTTCCCTGCTCCATTTTTCTGGCTCCAGCCCAGCTTGATGACCCGACATGGAGTGAACAGGAGCATCACCTCCTCTCCTGCATCTCCTTTGGTGGGGCAGCAGGACATTTATTTACACAGGAAGGCAAACAGATGCAAATCTCTGATCTTGTGCCTGATTGGGGCAGAGTTCATTTTTCAGGCTGAAAAGCGCCTTTTGGGGATGATTTATAAGCCCAGAGGATCTGCTGGAGTTGGAAATTAGCCGTTTTAATTGTCAGGTGGACAAAAGCGGGATTCCAGTGGCTGTCACCCCAGCAATTTTTCATTCTCGGTCACAGGGATGAGATGATATAAATCACTCCTTGTGGCCCTAATAATCTTTCTATAAATATCAGGGAAATTCATTTTTTTGCTTGGGGAGAGGAGGTGTGCAGGGGGAGAAATTAGAGCAGATACTTTGCCTCTATGGCAGTGTTTAAAATATGATTCCAAATTAATTTCCTTCTGCCTTTCACAGCCGGACGCCTTATTTGTCAAAGCTAAAGATATTTGAACAGTGGAGGTTTCTCCCCCTCCTCTTCAACATTCATTTTTCTAAGGGCCTGCCAGAGTGATGGAAGACAGCTCAGGAAACCAGACCATGGCCAGAGCTGTTCCCAGCCCTTCAGAGGAGAAGTAAGGCAGTGCCACAGACCTGGGAAGGAAGGGGTGAGGTTGGACATGGTGGAAGATGTGTAGGAACACCAGGAACTTCTTTGCCTCTCATCCCCATTACAGAACTGTAGAATCCCAAACTGGTTTGGGTTGAAAGGGATGTAAAAGCTTATCCTATTCCACCCTCTGCCATGGGCAGGGACAGCTTCCACTTGACCAGGTTGCTCCAAGCCCCATCCAACCTGGCCTTGCAGACTTGCAGAGATGGGGCTCTGCTGTCACCCATCCTGTTGGATCCTCTTTTGGGGCAGGGGGTGGTGGCTGGGGTCTCTGACAGGAAGATCCACACATTTCACCTTGCTTTGATGTCCTGCTGTTTGCCATAAAGATGTGAGGGGCAGTTTCCATGGGATTGAGGGGGTCAGATCTCAGCCCAGGGGCTCTGGGATCAGGACCATCGCTGGTCTGGCATCCAGTGTGTCCCAGCCCCCCACACCAGACATTTGTCCCCATATCTGTGCCCAATGCCTTTGCCAGATTCCTCTTCAGAGAGCCCCCTTCTCCAGCTGGGACTGGGCCCATGTGCTACAGCACCTTTCTGGGAGGAAATGGGATTTGAGCTGGAATTCCTACCTCTGTTGATGGAGTCTGCCAGCTCCTAACATTCACAGCATTTAGTCCTACACCATCTTGTTCCACAGACACCCCAAGGATAAAACCCCTCCTGGCACAGCACAGCCCACTTGTTTTTCTGTTTTCAAGGTTCTGAAGGACTTTTCTTCCCTCACCCACAGCCCTGGACTGCTCTTTCCTCCTTGAAATGCAACAGTCCACACACATGGCACGTTAACATCTCTTACACACAGCAAATAGCAACTGCTCTGCTTAAACAGCAGAATAAGCAAGAGCAGGAGGGAAAAGGATCTGTCCTGGCAATTTATCAGATAAGGAGACAATCAGCATAATTCACCTTATTGATATGCAGCTGTTGTGCAGGACAAATAGAGACCCATTTCAATAAGGTCAGTGCAATTAGAGGGATGGGAAAGGGGAGCCTGGTTGTGCTTCTGTGGGCAGGGAAGGGCACATAATCCACCTCCCCAAAGTCTGGGAGCTGGGACATGAGTACCCTGTCCTGTGTGTGGATGGATGATGGATGGATGGATGGATGGATGGATGGATGGATGGATGGATGGATGGATGGATGGATGGAGAGGTGGACAGGATGCTCAGGCAGGTGGGGACAGTGGCTCTTCAACCACATCCCTCCTACCAGCCCTGCTCAGCCCCTCTTTGGGGAGATTGCCAGGCTCCTGAGCCACCAAGACTTCGGGTGCTGGTGGTGGTCCTTGGTGGACAGACCTTGGTCCTTGCACCGTGTAAATCCATGGTCTTTGCATCAGGGTCCCCCTTTTGAGTCAAGTCTGAATTATTTCTTGGGCTGCATCTCTCACCAAACTTCAAGTTGGGCTAAAATCTGTTCAGCTGCTCACAAGTTGTACACGCAGAGGGAGCTGGTTTGGAGCACCAGCAGCAGTGCCATGGCTATGGATCATGGTGCTGCTCTCTGGGACTGGCACAAACCCATCCAGCCATCCCCAGGAGCACAGACTCTCCCAGGAAGGGTTTTTGTTAATAAACAAGAGGAAAAGAGGGCAGACCCTCTTCCCTGTAGTCAGAGTGGGTGGACGAGCCTTTGGCAGAAATGCCTCTCCCAAAGAGCTCCCACAGAGCTTCTTTGTTGAATATCCATGGCTTTCAGGAGCCTTTCAGACATTTCTGGCTGAAGTTTGGGAGCAGGCATCTTATCCTCTGGGTGTTCTGCTTGCTCTGGCTGCTTTCCCTCTGCTGCTCTTGGGAGCTTCAGTTTGGCTGCTCCCTTTAGATGGAAAACAGTGATGAGGGAGCAGAAATCCCGAATTCCTGCACATGAGGATGGGTGTTTGTAGCCTGAGAACAGCCACCAAACACAGGTCTGCTGAGCAAGGATCTGGCCCTGGGTTAGACTTTACCCAGCTCTGCTTCAACAACAAAATTACTTTTTTCCTCTGGACAAGAGTAGAAAGAGACACTACCACTGCTGGGATCCTTTCCCCTCCAGCCCCCAAAATGAAGGAGAGGTGGGAATAGACAAAGGACTGCTGAGCTCTCTCGTGCCTCCTGTGGGACACAGCTGGTGGAAATGGACCTGGAGAGTCTGGTTAGCAATCTGGAAGCCAGTTAATTTTTTCCAGTTGGTGGGATTCATGCTGATGAACCAATCAGCAGATTTAATGTACCTTAAACCTTCCTTGTGGGCAACTTTAATCGAGCAATTAAAGCACGGCGGCATTGCTAATTAAGAGGAGAAAATACCCAGCTTGGTAATTATGTGCTTGTGAATACAGTTTTGTATCCATGGACGTTTATGAAGAAAGTCCCACAGCTGGTGGGGCAGAGGGGGGAGCAGAGCTGTGTGAGAGGAAGGGAAACCCCATCCAGCAATGACATGTCATCCATAGACTGGAAATACCCAAAGCCCTGGAAATACCTGGGGAAAAACATCCCAGGTGAAGCCACTGGCTGGGGCTTGGAGCAGCCTGGTCTGGTGGAAGGTGTCCCTGCCACAGGTGGGATGAGATGGGCTTTAAGGTCCCTTCCCATCCAAACCATTTGGTGATTCCATGATTCTATGGGAATACCCTGTTATTGCAGCTCCAAGCCAACATCTTGGAAGATGTTTCAGTTTTCTTCTCCAAGAGGGATTTCTGTGCAGGTCCCAGCACACAGAGCTCGCAGCATCCTCTGCCTGATGTCTGGGTGCCCGGCTCAGAGCTGCTGGGTGTCCCCCACGGGGGTTCTGCCATGAGTGTACCACGCCAAAGCTTCCGTGGGCAGGAGAGGAAACAGTTCCAAAGTTGTGCTGTGGGAGCTGTACAAAAATCCTTTCTGTGATGCCAGAAAATTTGGGATACAAGCATCATAAAGTCACCCCAGGATATAGGGAATGAAAAAAAGTTGGTGAATCACAAGATTTTCATTGTGTTTTGCAAGGCTGTGTTCTGTAGAATACAGGGAGTACTGGCTGGTGAGATCATGTCACCTCCTGGTTATCCCAAAGCTCTGCATCCTCCCAGCAAAAAAAGAAAGAAAAAATCAGTTTGTTTTCCAAGACACAAAAGCTGTGAATATCTAGGAACACCAAATCACAGAAAGGTTTGGGCTGGAAGGGACCTTAAAGCTTCCACCCCCTGCCATGGCAGGGACACCTTCCACTGTCCCAGGTGGCTCCAAACCCTGCCCAACATTTCCAGGGATCCAGGGGCAGCCACAGCTGCTCTGGGCACCTGTGCCAGCACCTCTCCTCTCCCAGGGGAGAATTTCTCCCAGTGCCATCTTACCCTGCTCTCATCCCTTTTTCATTAGGAAGGACTTCTTCTCCTAGAGCCTTACCCAGCCTCGGGGTGGGATCCTTGGATTCACACTTGTCTCATACCAGGACCTCCAGCTCTCTGTCACAGACCTGACTGCAAAGCCTGGACCCCAGGGGTGCTGGGCTCTGTGTGTGTGGCTAATTCAGACCAGTGGGATCACTGGAGGAGGGAGGAGGCAGGACAGGGTGATCCCAGGATCTCCAGCATCACTTCTGGCCTCTAAAATCCAATGGCTGATTGCATTTGCTTGGAAAACAAAAGAAAACAGAGCCCCAGCACCTAAACCCATTTATTTCTTTCTCTTCTAAGGAACAAACAAAAAGGATGGAGGTGCCTGCAGAGCACCAACACAACAATATGGGGTTTGACCTTGGCTGACTATTTTGTGTGCCACTTTTCCTCTGAGTTTTCTGTGTTTTGGAGCTGACAGAAATGAAGGGTGAGAATGATAGTAAGCTGGAGTTCAGGGCAGTGATGGGGATTAATCAAATTTTATTTGTGCTTAGCAGGTCTCTGTGGCCCTCTGAGAAGTGGTGAAGAGCAGCTGGGCTGTGATGGATAGACATTCACCGCTTTGGGAATGTGGGTTTTTTGTTCAGGGATTTTTGTTTTGAACTCTTCCAACAAAATTTGGCTGCCTCTGGGTGGTGAGCACAGGTTGTTGCTCTGGATTTCCAGTGTGCCTGGGAAGCTGTTGTTGGGGAGTTTGGACACAGAGCAAAAGAAAGACCTGGAATTTTGCACCAGTCCTTACACTGGGGGTAGCGTAGCACTCTCAAATTCCCCACATTGAGAGGCTTGGTGAGATTGCCTCGCATGGAGAAGATTCTCCTCATCCCACAGAGCAGTAGGGCCCTGCCAGAAACTTGTTCTGCCCTTGGCAGGAGCTCCAGATGCCACTCATGTCACTGTTTGTGTGAGGGCTTCTTCCCCTCCTGAAAACAAGCTGCTGCTGCTGACACTTCTCCAAGAAGGAGAAAGGGATCCAAAAAGGGTTCCAAAAAGGGATCCAAAGGCTGGTGGAGCTCAGCTGTGCGGGGGCGAGGGCTGTGCTGGCCCTGGGAAGTTTGGGCACCCTCATTTTACAGCTCCTCTACACATCCACAGCCATATGGGTGTGCTGAGAGGGCTCACATGCCCCCCCAAACTGCATTCCAGCTCCTGCCAGGGATGGGATGAAGTTCTTGGTGTTCTGTGTGTCCTTTCCTCTTTCATGCCTCACAACAGGGACACAGAGTCACCTCCAGCACTGTCACCTTCAGGGGTGCCCCATTCGCCCCTTCCTCCAGACTGAGCCTTCTGGGTTTGTTCCTCGCTTTGGTGAAACCTGTGGGGTTTGTTTTTCTTTCAGAAGCTTTGGATACTTCTGTCTAAAACTCTTTGACAAGACTGGGTTTGGGAAACAGCTTTTTTTTCTAATTCTGGCACTAGGCTGCCTGTTTCCATCCTACTCCAGCAAGCTGTAGCGTTTCCCTGGATAAGCTTTGTAAAAAAACCCCTTTGCTCTGAGCGTGCCAGGCTGTCTCACCTCCACGAGTCTGCACAGCACCACCCCCACAGAAGGATGTCTGCACCAGGCAGAAGAGCAGCACTTGTGGCAAACTGGGATTTGGGCATTTTCCTGCTTTTATTTTTCCTTTTATTAAGATGTGGGGAAGAGCAGAAGAGAGTCAGGTGTGTGTACTGAAATCAGGCTGAATGTGAGCAAGCTGGGCTAGTGGAAGCTGTCCCTGCCCATGGCTGGATGATTTTTGATGCCCCTTCCAAACCATTCTGGGATTCTGGAAGTCTAAGGCTGTAATTCTAAGTGATTCTGTGACTCCAGGACCTGCTGGTTTTTCTACAGCAGCATCATGCAGATTTCCAGTTTGGAACTGGAACTGTGCTTCCAGTTCTCCCAGCACTGCAAGTGGAATTATCCCACCTGGAAGGGCAGGACCCTCCTAAATACAACTTGTTGTGGTGGCAGTGAAATCTGGGTATTACCAAGAAGGATGCCAGGGTGTGCTTTGCTGTGTGTGCCATTTGCTGAGAGCACCAAGCACAGGGTCCTGCTGGCTTTGCTAAGAAATAAAAGCAAAGTTTTGGGTAAAAAACTCCTCCTGTTCCCCTCTTCTGAAAGACTCAGGGGTACAATGGGGTATGAAGTGGGTTAATTGTGGGAAAAAGGGCCAAGGAGTGGGGAAGTGATGTGAGGTGGAGTCTGGGGGATGGGAGACAGACTGAGGGGTGTGTGGTGGGTTCTGTTGGGGGTGGGAATTGCTGTGAGCTGTGCAGAGGGGCTGCAGGGTGGGAGTGGGGCTGTGGACAGCCTAATGTGGGGACCAGAGGTGACAGGGATGAGGCAGTGCAGGGACAAGGAGGGTGTGTGAGCACCAGCAGGGCCGTGGGTGAGGCATCACCTCAGGAGATCACTGAGAGCACCAGCCCAGCCAGGCCCCCAAACTCCCTCCACTGAACAGCTCAGAGCTGGGCTCACCTGGGATTGCAGGGAAAGGGGAGCACAGCCCTGCTAAAACAGAGGATTTTGTGCAATGAGGCAAAGTGCCTCATTTGAAGACATGACTGAGAATAACCTGCTTCTGTTTCAGCGTCTGTGTCATATGGGAGCTGAGATTTGAGGCATCATGCTGAAACTGGATTGAAAGGAGGCTGGGATTTTCTGTGCTGGCTTGTGCAGCCTGGGGGGCTCTGGGACTGGTGCCTGTCTCTGGCTGTCACAGTGGCTGTGACACCTTTATTTCCATCTCTATCTCTTCCCAACATGGCCAAAGGGAGGCACGTGACTGCTCTTCTGCTGCTTGCAGATGCCCAGATCTGTTGGAGGGTCAGGAAGGGGGGCAGCTGGTGGCACCAGTGTCACAGAGCTGCCCCATGTCACCCCCAGCCATGCCCTCATCCTGCCTGGGCTGAGGACAGAGCCAGGAGAGGGTGACATGGGGGCAGCCAGCCCTGCTGGAGCAGCCCTTGGTGGTCCCACCAGGGCCACCTGCAGAGCGCTGCTCCCAGGCAGCCACTTGAGAGGGAGAGGAGCAGCTCGTTCCCTGCTAGCGTATCCTGACAGGTCCATCCATCATCTCTTGAGCTCTGCCAGCTTATTAGCAGATGTTGTCCTGTCCCCAGAGGATGGAGAGGGAGTGAAACAAATGGATCAGACTCCAGATGGCTGGCAGATCCCTCCACGTTCCCTGTTCCTGAGACAAACCTGCTGCTCCGGGGTCTTTTGGGCAGGCGAGACGTGAGAGTGGGGCTGGTGGGCAAAGCAGGCAAGGTGTGTGGTGCAGGGTGGGGGGATCAGTGAAACCCCATGGGATGGACCCAAATGGGTCTGGGGTGATCACTGGGACTCACCTGTGTGATTCAGGGCCAGACAGGAGCTCTGCCACGCACAGGTTCAGCGCTGGGCTTTGTAGGCTCTGCTATCAGGATCACCCAGGGGTTTGGGCTGTAGGGAAAGTGTAGGAGAGCAGGGTTTGAGCTGAGTGAAAGGTGAAGGGCTGCTCCTGTCCCACATGCACTGCAAAACCACCCTGGGAGTGAGACCAAGCTGCAGGGACAGGCAGCCAGGGCTGGCTGTACAGGGGGTGGCACTGGGGACACAGCAGCGCTTCTGGTGGCTCACAGACAGGCAGGACCCGAGATCCTCACACTCAGAGCAAGTTACATAAAATTATGGGAATAAAAGAAACCCTCACCTTCCCCAGAGCTGCAGGCAGCACAACAACCACTCTGCAGCTCTCTGATGGCTGGCTGCAGATTTGGGAGGCTTCACAACCAGGGCTGTGGAGCCCAGCGTGCTCCAGACCTGGTGCATTTGATTGAATTTTTCCTGCTGGTCAATTCTCTGCTGTTTGCTCTTCCCAGAGCTAAACTGGGAGGTTCTGCTCCTCCACATGTCACGAGAGAGCTCAGTCCAGAGTAGGACATGCCTGGCATCCTGTACTGCAGGTATCTCATACCTGAGCCTGTGCCCTGCTTCCCTCTGTGAAAAACAGAGTAACTCTTCAGGATTTCTGAAAAGTTTAATAGGGAATAAAATAAGAGTATAAATAGAGAATAAAATAAAAGTCCAGTGCTGGAGTGCTCCTGGCAAACAGCCAAAGAACACACCTAGATTTGAAATGGTTTTCTTTATACTGTATCATTCCTGAGGCTCATGCATATTCATATGTTTTATTAGCCAAACTTCCTTGGGAATTCTTGATATTCCAGGTTCTCTTCTTTTTTTAATTTGATTTTTAATTTAATTTAATCTTTTTAGATTGATTTTTAACCTCTGACCTCCCTGCAGGATGTTCTATAGGTAAGGTCTTCCCATGTTCCTGTCCTGTTACTTCACACTCCAGATGATTGTGTGTCAATTCACAAATGTAAGGGAAATTAGTGGTTTTGCACCATTCTTTAAGTTGGTTACATAGAGGTATTTTTAATCTCTATTTTTAACAGTTTGCTAATGCCTATGACACAATGAATATAATTAATATAATATGATATGATATGATATGATATGATATAATATAATATAATATAATATAATATAATATAATATAATATAATATAATATAATATAATATAATATAATATAATATAATATAATATAATATAATATAATATAATATAATATAATATAATATAATATAATATTTTGCATTTATAGATTAACTTTTTGTGCTACAAGTATTTTGATATAGTACAAGTTATGCTTATTTTAACTGCTTTTGTATAGTATAACCTGTCAGTTTATGTATATATAGTTTATATGAAAATAATGTATAATATAATGTAATATAATGTAATATAATGTAATATAACATAGATAATAGATAATAGATAATAGACAATAGATGATATGATATGATATGATATGATATGATATGATATGATATGATATGATATGATATTATATTATATTATATTATATTATATTATATTATCATTTCTAACACCTCCAAAGTGGGCACTGAGACACTCAGAGGTGCCTGAGCAGTGCCCCAGGTGCTCCCCAGCCCTCCCTGCCTGCTCCTGCTGTCCAAGTGCCTGGAGCTGACTCCCAATGGCTCTGCCCTGGTGCACAAATTCACCTGTAATTTGTCATTTAGTATAATTTTCCCCCTGAGTGCACCTAAAATAATTGTGACTCATTGCTACAGGTAATTAATGGGGTTTTTTTGCAGCATTAAATGCTAAGTGATTACAATTGCTCCGTGAAAATCTGCTGTGCTTCGTGTTCCCATCCTTCCTGCTGCCTGTCTCTCCATACCTGAGGTAGCACTGATTTCTCTGCCCTTAATTAAATAGTGGTGAGGGGAACCACTCCAGTGCCTCTGGAATCACAAATCCCTCTTTCCTGCGTGGCTGGAGATGGTTGGTGGTGGTTGGCAGGTCCAAGGGACATTCTCACAAGTTAAAGGCAGCAATTCCTGACCTTCACCTGCCCAGCACCGACTGGGGCTGTCCCATCCGTGCTCATGCAGTGTCTCCACCCTTTCCCTAACAGAAAAAAACAGGAAATTCTCTTTCTTCGGATTTATTTTGGAGTTTGGTTGGGGTTTTTGTCCCCAGCTGAGAACAGGGTGTATCCGTGCTCATCTCAGTCTTACACCCAAAACCAATGGGCTGCAGACTGGAGGGTGCTGCACCAGGGCCACTTGGCAAGGGCAGAGTCCCTGAATCTCTTGGTATCATCAGGACCTGCACTGCATCTCAGTGCACCAGAGCCTGCCAAATGTCTTGGTGCAGCTGGAAAAAACAGCAAACCTCTCCTGAAATCTGCAGCCCCTGAGTTCTCTCCTCACCTGATGCCCTTGAGGAAGTGAAAGGTGCCAGAAGAGCTGGGGAACAAAACCAGCTGCAATTTCACATCTGCCTTCCCTTGCATCCCAAACTTTGGGCGTTTCTGCTCCTTGCCCTGATGCCCTTTGGGGAGTGGAGGAGCAGAAATTTAGGAGCAGAGTCTGGAACTGCTGGCCTTTGCTGTACCAAGATGTGACAGCAGTCTGTCACCTCTGGCATGGGCAGCACGTGTCCATCCTGCCAGTGGTGTCACTCCCCTGCTGTTAACAGAGCATTTGGTGCAAAAGTGCCACAGAAACTGGTGCCAGAGCCTGGAGAGGGACCAGCAGGTGCTCCCCACACCAGGGATGTGTGACTGGAGCACTGCCTTCAGCTGCCACTGCCAGAGCAGCTCAGTTCTAAAAAGAACACCCTTGTGTGGTGTGTGATAGGTGGGATGTGCTGGTAACATCCAGGGAGATCCCTGGCAGGGAAAGGAGGGCTGTTAATAAGAAAGGAAATCAGCACCTTGAAACAGAACAAACAGCACGGAGGGACCCAACCCACTGAGGATGCCGGGTCACAAAAAAATCCCTTTTACATGCCTGAAAGCAAAGATTGAGGCTGTATGCAGATCTGGCCACTGGAGGTAAAGATGAGAAAATGAAGGTATTACTACCTCAGTGGGAAAAACCAGAGATGAGTCAGAGTCAGGAATAATCCTTGAATCACTGGAGCTGGTCCTAAAAGTACCTCATGAGTTCAGGGACCCAGACAGAGCCTGCTTTCTCTTATTTGGAATCTGAGCCTGCAGGAGAGGGCAGATCCTTCCACTCCCAGACAGATACCTGACATGCCACATGTCACTCTTGAAGAAATCGATTTTTTAACGAGAGACGAGCTGTTTGTTTGTGTGACAAACGATGTGCCCGAGGGGCTGCTGGGAGAAGGGGGTAGGATGAAGCAGAGTGATGCCAGACCTGCTGTGGGATGAGCTCCTGCATCAGGAGGAGGCAGAGGAACTGCAGGCAGGTTGTGTTGTCAGAAAAAAAAACCCTTTTTTCCCAAAAGAGGCTCTTTCCTTATAGTTCTGTGCAAGGGAACTTGTTGCTCTGTGTGGCAGCTCCCCAGGGTCTTGCAGAGGGACATGCCCCATGTCCCAGATGTGGAGATTTAATTTCTGAAACCTCCCACACAGACGCTTTTGGGAACCTGGGCACAGCCACTGTTTGTGGCAACCACCATGAAGTGAGGTCTGGGCTGTGAATTTGCCCCATAAACATTATTTTGGAATAGCTGCCAATAGATTTCCAGTGCTGTGTGGTGCTTTGATCCCTGCAGTGCTCTCTGCCCCGAGGGCTGGGCAGCAGGCACAGGTGCAGGAACACCTGGAGCTTTGCAGGCAGCAGAGGCACCCACGTTTGCCTGTGAAGCAGTTGGGTGTCAGGCTGACAGGAAGGGCAGCTGGGGGAGCAGAAGTTTCCACAGAGCCCCGTTTCCAGACAGCTGGAGGGGACTCAGCCAGGTGCAGGGGAGAGAGGCTGATTTCCCGTGCCCTGAGTGAGAACACAGCTGAGCTCTGAGCTGGTGGGATGCTCTGAGCTGTGGGGTGATCCTCACCCAGGCACATCCCTCTGACCTGTGCCCCTCTCTCCGCAGCCTGCCAGCTGGGGTTTTACAAATCAGCCCCCGGGGACCAGCTGTGTGCCAAGTGTCCCCTGCACAGCCACTCGGAGAGCCGGGCAGCTCGCGTGTGCCGCTGTGACAGCAGCTTCTACCGCGCCGTGCAGGACCCCCCCTCAGCTGCCTGCACACGTGAGTACCCCCCGAGTATCCCCCGAGTACCCCCTGAGTACCCCAAGTACCTCCTGAATGCCACTGAGTATTCCTGAGTACCTCCTGAGTACCCCTGAGTACCCTCTGAATACCACTGAGTGCTCCTGAGTACCTCGAGTACCTCTTGAGTACACCGAGTATCCCCTGACTACCTCCTGAGTATCCCTGAGCACTGCTGAGTACCTCCCTGAGTATACTCTGATACTCCCTGAGTACCCCTGAGTATCCTGAGTATCCCAAGTACCTCCTGTGTACCCCCTGAGTATCCCCTGAGTATCCCCTTAGTACCCCTGAGTACCCCCAAGAACCCCTGAGTGCCTCCTGAGTACCCCTGAGTACCCTCTGAATACCACTGAGTGCTCCTGAGTACCTCTTGAGTACACCGAGTATCCCCTGACTACCTCTTCCTTTCACCACACCTCCACCTGTGTCCGTGTGACCTATTCACCTCCAGCAGCAACACCAGCAGCCCTCACTCTGCTGGGTTCAGCCCCCAATCCCTGCTTCTCTTCCAGGGCCCCCCTCTGCTCCCGTGAACCTGATCTCCAGCGTGAACGGCACCTCGGTGACGCTGGAGTGGGGCCCGCCGCTGGACAAGGGCGGTCGAGCGGACGTCGTGTACAACGTGCGGTGCCGGCGCTGCGCGGGAGCCGCGGGGCCGTGCGAGGCCTGCGGCAGCGGCATCCGCTTCGTGCCCCAGCAGATGAGCCTGGTGCAGGGAGCGCTGACCGTCACCAACCTCCTGGCACACACCAACTACTCCTTCTGGGTGGAGGCCGTCAATGGAGTCTCTGATCTCAGCCTGGAGTCCAGGAGAGCCGCGGTCGCCAACATCACGACAAACCAGGCAGGTAGGAGGAGCAGACCGGCCCTCCAGGCTTGGCCCGTGGGGGTGATGCTGATGGTGCTCCAGCAGTGTCCAGAGCCTGGTTTGGTGATGGGTTTGAAACAGGAGCCTGTCCTCTCTGCTGCTGGAGCTGGGTCAGGGAGCTGGGATGGGCTGGGGACAAGTTGCTGCCCAAGGTAACTCTTACCCTTCTCTGCCTCTGCTTCATGGTGTGCTTTTCCCTTCTCTGTTCCCTCCACTTGAGCTTGCAGCCACTGTTGGAGGCTCCTTTTCTGCAGGACACAGAGAACACTTGTTATTGATAGGAGCACTAAGTGGAGCATGAATGTTTCAGGCTGATCCTCCAGCCTTTTGTCCTTTCCCAAAGGGTGAGGCAGCAGTTCAAGCTCTGCTCTTATCTCCCATCGATGTCAGGCCCTGTGACAGCAAGGTTTGCTGGGGAAAGTCTCTCCCATGCATGTCTCACCTTTGCAAATTCCTGACTGCTAAATGATGTTTCCCCAGGAAATTCCTCTGAGCAGTGCTCTAGCCCAGGCAGGACAGGACTTTGCTCTGTAGCACTTTTCTGTGGAGCACACTGCAGGCAGAGAGATCATCTGGGCAGCGTCTGACCCTCCTTGTCACTCCTCCCAGTTTGAAATCATCCCACAAGAACTTCCCGTGATGCTGAGCCCCTTCTGCTCTCGTGGCAGGGGTACCAGTGGGAGAAACTTGGGGAGCCCTGCTGGATAGCTCGTGGCTGGCGTGAGAACAGGTCCCTTTGTCACTAATGCCAGCCTGTGAGGAATGGCTCAGTCCTGCTGGCTTGATCCCTCACAATCCTTCCAAGTGCTGATGAGCTTCAGATGGAGATGCTCTCAGGAAATGCTGAATATTCCCATTTCGACCACTCAGCTGCGAAATGGATTCTGAGCAGGTGCTGGGAAGGCAGCGGGGTTGGAAATTTGGTAGTTCAGCTACTCTGCTCCAGCTGCCCTGCCCTCCAGGGGGCTGAGGGACCCCAACACTGCATGGGGGGACCCTGACACTGCATGGGGGGACCTCCTGGGTGCTGGTCACCCTTGTCCCCCCAGCCCCAATGGCTGAGCATGGCTGAGGCAGATGCAGCACAGATTCCCTGGGCAGTTTGGAGTAAAGGTTTTGCCCTTGTTTAACTGATTCCCACCATCCCAACCTGTCCAATCTCCCCAGGGTGCTCTGTACCAGCAGTGTTTTCTGCTGCTCAGAGGAGCCAAACCCAAAGAGCTAAAACTGCTGCCTTTCAGTCCCTGAGTGCCCCACTGCAGCCCCTGGGGTCTCTTTTGGCCTCTGTGCTGCTCTGGTGACACCCCTGCACTGCAGCCATGGCCATGGCAGCTTCCCCAGAGCTGCCACATCCCATTTTTGAAGCTCACAAGTGGGGCCTGAAACCTTCCCATGAGTCAGACCCAGTGGCTGCAGCTGGCCATCACAGCACCCACCACACCCTGGGGAGCTTCCAGTGGATGTTTTCCCAGCAGGAAAAGAGGACACCCAGGGACAGTTCATGCATGGCTACAGGTACAAGAACTGGTTCAGAGGCTCAGCTCAGGACTGGGAAGATGACAAATATCCCAGGGCAGTAGAGCACCCCTTGCTCTAGACTGTGCTCAGACCCTGACCACACTTATCATCTCCCCTTTCCCTCTTCCTCTGCCCCTCTCCCCTTACCCCAGGTAGAACAAGAGGGGACAGAGTGCTGTTAGGGATCTCCATGACCTGCAACCACCCTGGTCCTTCTCCTTTCTGGCTCCAGATCACAGCAAATCACCAGTGTCCCCTCCTGCCTGTGCTGGGCCAGTGCCCTCCTCTCTCATCTCCTCAGAGCTGCTTTACTCCATGGCAAAGAGACTGATGCAGCCCAAACCAGGGAAAGCCTCTTTGCAATCCCCATCACAGCACTCATCTCCACGTGGCTTTATTTAAACCAGAAACCTGGTTTAAGCCAAGGGTCCTGCCTGGGGCTCTGGTTCTGCCCTTCCCTGTTGCTGTCTCCTGCTGCCCCACCTCTGCAGGCACCTAACCCGTTGTGTCTGGTCCCCAGCCCCGTCACAGGTGGTGGTGGTGCATCAGGAGAGCACAGGCCAGAACAGTGTCACCCTGCTGTGGCAAGAGCCAGACCAGCCCAATGGAATCATCCTGGAGTACGAGATCAAGTACTACGAGAAGGTAACGCGAGCTTCTTTCTCAGAGAGGCCCCTGCTATCAGCCAGCCTTGCTGGCTTCTTCTTCAGAAGTCTTCTTCTCTGGAAGGCTTTGTGGTCGCTGTGCTGGTGCAGAGAAGGTTTTGTTGTGGATTTTCCCCAGGATAAGGAAATGCAGAGCTACTCAACTCTGAAATCCAAGAGCACCACTGCCACCATCTCTGGCCTCAAGCCTGCAACCCGCTACATCTTCCAGGTGCGGGCTCGCACCTCTGCCGGCTGCGGGAGGTTCAGTCAGACTGTGGAGGTGGAAACGGGCAAGCCGGGTGAGTGTGTGCAGGTGTGGGGTGTGGGAAGGGTGGGGCAGGGAGCATGGAGCCTGGTGATGCCCTTCTCCACGGCCACTGTTCCTCTGCCACACAGGGAGGGGGCCTGGAGGCACATCCCCTGGCGTTTCAGCCCGCAGGGATTGCTCGGGGTTGAATTCCTGATGTATTTGGAACAAGAGGAAGCAGACTCAAATGGAAACAGGGTTTAGGTTGGATAATAGGAAATATTGGAACAGGCTGTCCAGGACAATGGTAGAGTCACCATGCCTGGAAGTGCTCGTGTGGCACTTGGGGACATGTTTAAGTGATGGCCCTGGCCGTGCTGGGTTGATGGTTGGACTCGGTGATCTCAGAGGTCTTTTCCAACCTTAACGATCCCATGATTCTACGTTTATACATTAGAAAGAGGGAGGAACGATGTAGCAGTTAGGGCAGGGAAGAGCTGGGGAGGTCCTGAGGCTCTGATCTCCTCCCTGTCCTGGTTTGCTGTGTCACCATGGCTTTCTCAGATCTCTCCTTGGTTTCCCCATGTGTAAATGGTCCCTGCACGCTGGGAGAGGCCAAAACTGGGAGTAGGTGGGACAGCGCTTCATCTTTGAAGACCATGACCCCATTGCCAGCCCAAGGGTTTATCTTTGAAGACCACAGGGTAGGTACATGGCTGAGCCCAGCAGTGCATTCCCCACTCCAGCTCACCCCCTTCCTACCCTGCTTTTCCCAGTGTCTCTCCGCTACGACACGATGACGATTGTCTGGATCTGCCTGACACTCATCGCTGGCCTTGTCACCTTGCTGGTGGTTCTGATCTGCAAGAAGAGGTAAGGCTTTTCTGGAGGCCAGTGGGGTTTCCTGGAGGTCTCCAACAGGGACAGGAGGGATGGGAAAACTTGGGCACAACTTTTCTCCTTTCAGTTTGCCCAGAGCATAAGTCCAGATTAATAAGCAGCTAAGAGAATTCACCACTTTCACTGAGGCAGAGCTGGTTTCCAGATCTCCCCCTCATGCCAGCAGGCTGAATAGTAATAAATCAGTATTTTATAAAATATATATTATCATATATTAATCAGTATTTTATAATATATATATTATCTATATATATGTAGTATATAATACACAGAATATCAGTAGCACAAGCAATAGCAATACCAGTACCAGAACTACTACCAGTACAAGAGCTGACTGGATGGACTGGTGGGTAGGTGAGGAGAGGAGGGATCTTTTGTACAGCAGACAGATCCAAGGGAGATTGTGTGCTCTGTATGAGCGTGGCTGAGCCAAGCACGTGGAGCACACTTGCTTTTAGCACTGCCAAGGCTGGGAGAGCACCTGGAGAGCACTTTGAGCCAGACCAAAGTGTCAGCCCAGTGAGATGCAGGGATGCAGCTGGTGGATGGCCAAGTGTTTTCTCTGGCTGCCCACAGCCCCAGCCTGCACTGCCTTCCACCCTGCTTTTGGGATGTTTGTGGGAGTGAGGAATGGGGGCTTCTCTTCTGACCCTTGTCCTCCCGTGGCAGGCACTGTGGGTACAGCAAGGCTTTCCAGGACTCTGATGAGGAGAAGATGCATTATCAGAATGGGCAAGGTAGGACACTCTCTGGGAAGAGATGTCCATGGATGGGCAGAGATGGACTGTTCCTCCCTGACACTGCTGTGGTTTCCAGGGGAAGGGTTTTGTATCTTGCCTCCTTCTGGGAATGTGTTTTGGGAGACTTGAGTGGGTGATCTGATGGCAGGGGCATCCTGGTTGTGGGGTTGGGAAGTTGAACACTGTGCACTGAGAGTGCAGCAGGATCACCCCAGAGAGCAGCAGGCCAGGGGCAGAGGTAGGGGGTGATGGAGTGGGACAATCACGTGGAGAACACCTGGGCAGCCAGAACTGCTCTGAGGATGCTGCTGGGCCAAAGAGTGACTTAGGGCTCCTTGTGCTGCATCTCCATGGCTCCTCAGCCTGTCCTGCCCCTGCTGCTGGGTGTCCCTCCTCCCAGCAGGGCTGCCTGAGAGTGCTGATCTCCTCTCTCCACTTTGAAACCCGGCAGTGAAGTTCCCTGAGTCCAAATTCTACGTGGACCCCCACACATACGAGGACCCCTGCCAAGCTGTGCATGAGTTCACCCGTGAAATTGAGGCCTCCCGGATCAAGATCGAGAAGGTCATTGGGTCTGGTGAGTCCTGGGGCCCAGCTGCCTCTTTGCACCAGGGAAATCTGAGGTTGTGCAGTGCCCCTGGGCCACTGGGATCAGAGCCGTGCTCAGCAGGGCTTCATCTGCTCCTCATCCTTGTGAGATCAAAACCTTGGAGGGACTGGGGGTTTGGGGAGGGTGAAATAAACCCTTTGGAGCAGCCTGGTGCAGGGGGCTGCTCGTCAGCAGGTGTGGCACTGGCGGCTCAGGCTGACACAGCAGATGGCTCAGCCTGTCCCCATGGGCGTCCCAACGTGCACCCATGAAAAACCTGGGCTGACAAGATGCAAATGAAATTGCAGAAAAGCGGAATGGTACGTTTTCAGGACAAAAGGGAATTTTTATCATAGGAACAGGGGGCTTTTGGGGAGACACAGTGCAGAGCTGGAGCTGGAACTTCACCAGCAGCATCCTGAGAGCTTAACCCAGAAGAATGAATTATTTTGGCTGCTCTGAGACCCTCAAATTTGTTCATTAAAAGCAGGAAAGCAAGTGCCACTGTAATGCCCTTGGCCCATTGCCTTCAGTGACAGGCACCAGACAGAGGTGGTTTCTGATGTTCCCACCCTTTCTGAACTGGAAGCCAGAGCTGAGCAATCCTTTCAGAGGATTGAATCCTGGAGGGGTTGGATGGGATCAAAATCCAGACTGAAACCCAGGGGTCTGGGCCATGCTGTGAGCATGCTGACAGACTGGAGGATTCCCAGTGTTGGTGGGTGAGTGCAAGAAGCTGAGGAGCTCTCCGTGCCCCCACTGTCCCTTGCCTTGCAGGGGAGTCGGGAGAGGTGTGCTACGGCCGCCTGAAGCTGCCAGGGAAGAAGGAGGTTCCCGTGGCCATCAAAGCGCTGAAGGCAGGCTACACAGAGAAGCAGAGGAGGGACTTCCTGAGTGAGGCCAGCATCATGGCACAGTTCGACCACCCCAACGTCATCCACCTGGAGGGGGTGGTCACCAGGAGTATGTGGCTGGCAGGGGAGGGAGTGTTTGGCGGGGCAGAGCTGGGATGCATCTCCCTGTAGGGGTCAGAGCTCACTTTGGGTGCGCTCCATCCTTCACTGCCCCAGTGGCTTTTCAGATTTGTGCATTTACCTGGGACAGCCACCCCCTTGCCTTCTCTTCCAGGACAAACTTCCCCGTGGCAGCTCCACACCACGCTCTGCTGTGTCTTCCAGACCATTTGTTGGTTTGGGAGATGTCCTACTCAAAGGCATTTATTTTAAAAGGCTGCCTGTATTGAATCATAATTTGAAGTCTTCCTCAAAAAAGGCACATTCTGATGCAAAGCCTTACATTAATGGCATGCAAATTTCAGCAGGGTAACAAAACTGACCCAGCCATATCAACAGCACCTGGAGGGAGGGGTACCTGTCTGGGTTGTTGCCACATCCCCATCATTGAGCCAGTCTGAGGGGCTGCAGAAGACCCACAGACCTGAATTCGTGTCTCTCCCAGTAAAAACCTGGCACTGGGCTTCCTGGAGGAAGGTGACTTCTCTGCTAACTTGACCTCCCTTGTCTTCTGCAGGCAAATTGGTAATGATTGTTACTGAATACATGGAGAACGGCTCGCTAGACACCTTCCTCAGGGTAAGGAGCGAGCTGGTGTTTTCATTCGCTGCACGTCCCCCAGGGCTGGTTCCTGCTCCTCAGCCTCACAGCCACTGAAACCCCAGTGCTGGAGACAGCTGTGGGTGCTGGGCTCTCACCTCTCCAGCAGACACGGGCACCAGGCATCGTGTCTGGCTCCCTGCAGTGACACTGCAGAGGCAGGGACAGCTGCCTGAGCACGTGCCAGAGGCACTGAGAGGGCAGGAAGCAGGCAGGGCACAAGCAGGAGGCACTGGGGGTGAGGGGGTACTAAGCCAAAGATGAGAGGTGCTGGGGGTTTGATGACAGGATGGTGGTGAGCACCACGGAACAAACTCTGGGTTATTTCCTTTCCAGAAACACGACGGGCAGTTCACCATCATCCAGCTGGTGGGGATGCTGCGGGGCATCGGGGCGGGCATGAGGTACCTGTCTGACCTGGGCTACGTGCACCGGGACCTGGCTGCCCGCAACATCCTGGTCAACAGCAACCTGGTGTGCAAAGTGTCCGACTTCGGCCTCTCCCGCATCCTGGAGGACGACCCCGACGCCGCGTACACCACCACGGTGGGTGGCTCACAGCGCTGGTGGCTGCTGGCCCAGGCCACTGCCACACGGGAGAGTCAGAGACTCTCAAGTCGAAATTGGTAGGGCAGGAATGGCAGTGTCACCTCCCGCTGGTGTCTGGGCCAACAGCTCGAAGCCAAAGGGCTCCTGAGCCCTGATGTGTTGTCCTTCACACGGGGACGTCCCAGAACAGAGTGTGCAGTGAAGAAAGAGCAGCAGGATGGGAGGGCAGGGAGTTACCAAACATCCCCATTGCTCCCATGGGTGTGTGTGTGGCTTCTGTGTCCCCACTGGAGTCCCTCCTTAGGCTGTGTAGCTCCATCCACTCCTCACTTGTCCTAGAGCCATCAATCCACAGCAGGGTGTTCTGGTCCACCCTTCAGCATTGTGGCCACACACTGGATTTTCCATCTGACTCTGCCTCATTCATGGATGTGGAAAAGGTGAGAATTGGTTCTGCAACCTGTGGTTTTGTTTCATGCAGTACACTTCTGTCATGTTGAGATTTTTCTGGCCAACCTGGCCGCTCTGTTTCTTGATGCCCTCCTCCATGGGACGTCATCAGAAGCAAAATTAAATACATTTTCATGAAACACATAGAAAATATTAAAAAAAATTCTGGTGCTTTGAGGTATCTTGGTGCAGTAAAACCCACCAGAGCTGGTTGCTCTGGAGGAAGATTGGGTAGTGCATAGAGCTGAACCACAAAGATGCAGTGGCAGAGTCAGGATCTCTGGTGAGCTCTCAGTCAGGGAACCCTGAAAATCAGGTTTCTTTTGTGTTCAAAAACTTGAGCTCCTCCTGTGCTGTCTTCAACGTGCTCAGGGGATTGCTTCTCCCAAGGAACTCTCCTAAAAGACTCTGTTCATTTTCAGTCCTTATCAAGGCATGTGCCAGAGTGGGCAGGACTCAGCTGGGTAGAAGCAATACAGATATCTCTCCCTATACAGATATCTCTGAATGGTGATGGTGCACCATTCCTGCCCCAGATGCTCTGGGAAGCCCACCCAATATCCCCTAGACTGCAACTTTCCTCTTCAGATGGCTGGCAACAACATTTCCAGCTTAAAAACATTCTTAGTCCAAATATAGCTGATTTTTGTCAGCATGGTCCTTTAATTGAATGCATCTGCTTTTCCAGTCCTTGCCTGTCAAAGCAGGGAAGGACAGGGAGCACATCCCATCACTCTCCCTGTCTGCTCATGTCAGGCTCTCCGCTTGCACACAGAGTCAGCTCTGTGCTTGTGTGCTCTGGTAGCCCAGGGCTCCCCTTCATCACTCTGAATTCCTTCTCTCTTGAGCTGGGGGACCAAATTGTGCATGAAGACCTTGTAAAAGAGCACAGTGTTCTCCTTGCTCTGCTGGAAACACCTTGAAGTCGTCCTTCACGTACACCTCCGGGCTTGTCTTGTGCAGATTACCTCCTCAGTCCTTTTTAGAAGATGCCACCCCAGTTTATCACTTGTCCAGCAGCTGTCCCAGAGCTCGAGGTGCTGAGCCCTGCCTGCTCTGAGCCTCCACTCTCGCTCACTTTTCCAGGGGGGGAAGATCCCGATCCGCTGGACGGCCCCCGAGGCCATCGCGTACCGCAAGTTCTCCTCGGCCAGCGACGTGTGGAGCTATGGAATTGTCATGTGGGAGGTGCTGGCCTACGGCGAGCGGCCCTACTGGAACATGACCAACCGCGACGTGAGTGCTGCCAAACCTCCTCCTGCCCTCCCCAGGCCAGCCTGGCAGGGCAACAGGGGCCCAAGGATCAGCTCCTGCCCCTCCTCACATCCCCACAGGGCTGTGCACAGGGTGTGCGTCCCGTCTGCGGTGACAGCAGCACATCCCTGCCCTGCACAGCCTTTGCCTTTGCAGTCCTGGGGCTCCCAGGAGTGACCAGAGCTCATATCTAGATCATATATCATATATATATCATATATCATATGTATCATGTATCATATATCATGTATCCTATATAATTTATCATATATCATGTATCATATATCATATATCACGTATCCTATATCATTTATCATGTATCCTATATCACATATCCAATATCATATATCATGTATCCTGTATCATGTATCATATATCACGTATCCTATATCATATATCATATATCATGTATCCTGTATCATATATCATGTATCATGTATTATATATCATATATCATTTACCATATATCATGTATCACGTATCATATCTCATATATATATCACATATCCTATATCATATATCACGTATCCTATATCATATATCATGTATCTTATATCATATATCATATCATGTATCCTATATCATATATAATATATCAGGTATCATATATCATGTATCATATATCATATATCACATATCCTATATCATTTATCATGTATCCTATATCACATATCCTATATCACATATCCTATATCATATATCATGTATCCTATATCATATATCATGTATCCTGTATCATATATCATGTATCATGTATTATATATCATATATCATTTACCATATATCATGTATCACGTATCATATCTCATATATAATATATCACATATCCTATATCATATATCATGTATCATGTGTCATATATCATATCATGTGTCATGCATCATATATAATATATCATGTATCATATATAATATATCACGTATCATATATCATATATCATGTATCACATATCATGTATCCTATATCATATATCATGTATCATATATCATATATCCTATATCCTATATCATATATATATATATAGACCTACCCTCAAGAGCAGCATAAAATCTGAAGGGAAAAATAGATTATAATCCTGACCACAACCTGAGGGCAAAATTTCCAAAAGGAGGGTGTAAAATGAGCATTTTGGCTCTGCAGGACCACAGGACTCCTTTCTTTACCGATGAGTATTATGAATCTCCCACTGTGCTGGGAGTCCCTCTAGGTTTTTTTTTCATTTTGTGGTGGTTTTGATGACAGCAGGGTATGAATGCAGTGCTTTACACTACCTCCTCCACACAATTCCTTCAAGCAGAGTTTCCTCCAGCCTGGCCAGTGCCACTCCCTGGCTGTACAGAAGCTGAGCCTGAGTGCAGCCCTCGTGGTTTGCCTGCTGGAGGGGAGTTGCAATATTTTAGGCTACTGAGCCACTAAAAACCCTGATTTCCTTCATGTGTGCCATGTCCAGCCCTCAGCCCTTCACTTGTTTAGCACGAAGCTCATGCACAGCCCCCTGCTCCCCATCCCATGGCCCCGGCAGCTCTCATGGGGTAGGGACACAGCTCCAGGTGGCTTGTTGACTCGATCTTCTCCAGTGTGGCCCGGCTAGCTCAGTGATGAGGTTTCTCTTCACTCGAGTTTCGAGCCAGCATATGTTTGTGGGGTTCACTGATTTTCTTCAAGAATCCAAGTCTATAGAGCGAGTAAAGAAATCAGGGGGGGACTCTCTCTCTCTGGTTTGCATTCCACAGTTTATTTCTGTGAAGGGGAATCCAAAGGACGAGAGACCAAGGATTTGGGGTCTGGGGGGTTTCTTTTAACAGGGTTTCTCGGAGGGTGGGAACATCAGAGAAAGAACCAATTATTTTTCTCAGTTAGTACATCTTACAAACTTTCTACAAATCAAGGTTACACACACCAAGATAAGAAATAACAGACACCAACTTCTTCAAAAGCCCACAAAGGTATAGGAGTATTCTCTACAGAGGGACAGAGGGGGAGAGAGGGGGGGGCTTGGTTTCCTGGCAGCACAGGGGGGAAAGAAAGGGAAGGTAAGCATGCTCTCTCAGCTTCCATAGCTCAGAGGCATTCTGGGACAGGAAAAACAAAGTTAGAAACTTCAGTGTTGGAAAGAAGGGTCTCTCTTCTCCCAACCCCGTGCTTTCCTGGGCTAAAGAAACTTCAAGCAGCTGGAAATGCCAGCACGGTCTTCTCTTTACTCTATCCAGCCTCTCGCCGTGGGGCTGAGGAGAGAAACTTCAGTAACCATGGTAACTTGACGCCAGGTAAACAATTAGGAGAAAGAGAAGCTGGGGGGAGGGGGGGGGAAATCCCAACTAAAAGATGAGAAAAATACATTTCAAGCTATCAACTACAACAGCTTGTGGCTTCCTGGCAGGTGATTAACTCCGTGGAGGAAGGCTACCGCCTGCCTGCCCCCATGGGCTGCCCCAGCACCCTGCACCAGCTGATGCTGGACTGCTGGCAGAAGGAGCGCAGCGAGAGGCCCCGCTTCTCCCAGATCGTCGGCATCCTGGACAAGCTGATCCGCAACCCCGACAACCTCAAGTGCACGGGCACCATCAACAGGTGAGGGTCAACTCCATCCCCTGTGTGAGCAAGGGATGGTGGCTCGAGGCTGGTCAGAGCGTGTGGGTGGCAGGAATAAGGTGTTGGGGTCACAGGTATGGGATATGTGCCCTTATCTGTGGTGCCTGGCTCTGGCACCCAAAAGAGCTCTGAGGTTTGTGAAAAACGAGGTTCACATAATTTTTATAGGATTTAAAAGTTTAATAAAAAAAAACAATTAGGAGAAAAAATAAAGTATACAGACATGGCTGGATGTCTCTGCATTCACCTTACTAACAAAGGATTGTCCCTTAAAAACAGAATCCTACTGCATATCCATAAATTCTCACCCATATTCATCCATTCTTCTTAGGATCTTTGGTGTTCTTCTGTTTAGTTTTCTCTTGCCCCTTTCCCAATAGATCAATCTTCTTGGCACCATTGAGATTTACATTCTCTGATACCAGAAATGCAATAAATTCCTCCCCCCAGAGTTCTGGTCACTGCTGTCTTCATCTGGATAAGAGAGTTTACAAAAGAAAAAAAAGATCTCCAGCTATCTTTTTCAGTCTTTGGGTTATACAGACAGAAGTAGTTTTTGTTTTAATACTATGCCATAGCCTAACATACATGTATTATACCACTATTTCTAAATTTCATCAATAACAGAAATATAGAAAACTATATTAATACAACAAAATTTCTCATTCTTATACACATAACATTCATTTTAATATTTGCGAAAAGCCAACAATATAAAACGCATCTATAACAGTTTCACAAAACACCATGGAGACAGCTTGTCGCTAAAGGACATGGAATGATTCACACAAACATGTCTCAGTGGGATGATAGGAAAAGAAGAACTTTGTTTTTCTGACTCCAGTATTTATAGATTGTTGATAATGACCAGGGATTGGATAATTAAGTTACTACCTTCCCAATCACACTGATCATGCAAAATGTCCATCAAAATACGTTTGTTAAAAAGAATGTGATAAACATTTATGTTTATAGTTACTTTCCTGGGAAAGTGGCTAGAACTATGAAAACAAGATCAGAAGGTTCAGTTTTCATGGCAACAACAGCTGTTAAAGTTGAGAAACTGAGAATGTGAGTGTGTAGAGTTTTTTTAAGTCACTGGGTGAAAAAGTTAAGAGTTTTGGGTTTAAGCTATTTTAGAAAATAAGAGACAACATGGAGGATTTAGGGTGTTGTCCCTTTCTCCTTCTCCCTTCTTCATTTTCCTCTTCTAAGGGTTTTTGGGTAATAATGAGTGATTGGATAAAGAAATCTGCAGTGCAGCACACAGGTCATTGGGTCACTAAAATAAATAACTTACTTGTCATTTGATTATTGGACAAAGAACCATATAAAGGACCTTGAAGAAGTTCTTTGTTTGCCATTTTGCACCTCTCTATCTTAGTGTGTGTAGCTCCTTGTACTCTGTGTATATGTAATATGGGTAAGGAAAGAAGAAATGACCAAGCCTGAACAAGAGAAAACAGCCTCTCTCTGTCATCAGCCTCAGTCCTGGGGAAAAGACATGACAAGACAAAAGTGGAGGGGCTGGAATGTGTCCAGAGGAGGGAACAGAGCTGGGGAAGGGTCTGGGGCACCCTGGCTCCAGATTGAGGGAGCTGGGAGGGGCTCAGCCTGGAGAAAAGGAGGCTCAGGGGGACCTTCTGGCTCTCCACAACTCCCTGACAGGACCAGTTGGCCTCTGGTCCCAGGGAAGGAGGGACAGGAGAAGAGAAAATCACCTCAAGTTGTGCCACAGGAGGTTTAGGTTTGATATTAGGGAAAATTTTTTCATGAAAAGGGTGGACAGGCCCTGGCACAGGCTGCCCAGTGGTGAAGTCACCATCCCTGGAGCTGTGGATGAGACACTTGGGGACACCTGATGATCTCAGAGGGCTTTTCCAACCTTCATGCTCTCCTGATTCTATAGGAGCATTCACGTGGCCCTCACAGCCTGGACCAACCTTTCTCATTTAACCCCTTGTGTTCTGCTCCCAGGTTCACCCAGACACGTTTGGACAGGGGTCTCCTTGACCTGAGCAGCTGCTTGACTGTGGAGGACTGGCTGGACTCCATCCGGCTGGGGCACTACCGGGACAACTTTGCCATGGCTGGCTACTCCTCCCTGGGCATGGTGATGCGCATGAACATCGAGTGAGTAGCAGAAAAAAGAGTAGCAAAAAATTGCCATAGTTTATGCAGCTTTATACCCATGGAATAAACAAAATTGAGAAGGTTTCTCTTTAGAGAAATTAAAATTTTTCCATCAAGTGGCAGCGCAGTTGTAGGAGTAAATGTAACTAGAAATAGGTTCCTTTGAGATGGAGCTTGGGCACCACGTAAAATGCTTTTACCTGGCAGGCACTTAGTCTTTATATGAAATGTTTGATTTCATAATAGATATATAAAGTACTTACAAGCCTATTTGTACATCTCTTCTAAAATTTAAACATTAGATGTGTTGCCAAAATGCCACAGCTCTTGGCTAACGTTTTAATATAAATACTAGTGCAGGTACCAGCCCCAAACAGTGACTGTCCTGCCTCAGCTGGCTCGTTCCAGTTGGCCCCTGGTCCCAGAAACATCTCTAGGAAAAGGGTGTTGGGACTTGGGACGATGTCCAAGGCTGTGCTGAGCTTTGAGGGGAGGTGTGGGAGTTGTACTGAGAGGCTGTGAGCTCCAAGTCACCTCTGTGGTGGCTCTCCAATGTCACCACAGGCCCACAGGAGGTAATTCAGGTTGCAAGGTGCTCCAGGAGGTCACCTAACCCGTGCAGGGGCAGGCAGGAGCTTGCTGTCTCCTTGTGCTCCTCGTCTTTTTCTTTTTTCCCATGCAAAAGGCATCTCTGGGCTGGAGTGTGGCCACAGCTTCTCTGGGATCACGGGGAAACAATCACAGCTGGGCATTCCCTTGGAGTTTTATCAGACCCCCGTGCACAGGACTGGATCCCTGCTCAGGGCAGCCAGGATGGAGACATCACTGGAAGGTCATTAACACATGACCAAGGGTGGGTTAAGTAAGGAGAGCTAGAGAACATCTGTCTCTGGAGCTTGATCTCCCACCTGTCTAGGGAGTTTCCAAGGTGGAGGATCCAAGGAGTAGCAGAAAAGAAGGCAACTGTGCCAGCTCCTGCCCTTATACCTGCTTACATCTCTCATCCCTTGCTGTTACCAGTAGTGACAGGGCTGGCACTGCTCAGCCTCTAAGGAGCCTTGATCCCTGTCCAAATCCTGTCCCTTGATCCCTGGAGCTGCTGGACGTGGTTCCTGGGCAGGGAAAGGGAAGGCAGAGAGACAGAGACAAGAGTTGTCATGTGCATTGATCGGGGCTGTGCATGGGGCCTTTGCTCTGGGATTGAGCTGATAGTGATCCTTGTTTCTCATGCACATCAGAGAATCTCTTGAATGAGGAAGGATCATCATCCATCCGTCTTTCTGACTGGGTTATCTGAGGGCATCTCACTAAAACTGAATCCAATTTCACAGCATCGATTTTGTCACCTACCAGCCTGTCAGGAGAGCTCCTGCTCCCCATGGGGCTGTCACAGTGGCCTTGTCAGGACATGCCCAAGGGAATGGCAGCGTCTCTGTCCCTCAGAGGATGCCCATGGGCCCTCAGCCTTGTGCTGATGGGCAAGTGGAGAAGAGCCAGGCTCCTGGGCTGGCCCATGGGGTGCAGTTGTGTCCCTGGGGCCTGGCACGGGTGTCTTTGACAATATCTTTGTTCTCCAGGGATGTTCGGAGTCTGGGCATCACCATGATGGGCCACCAGAAGAAGATCCTGAGCAGCATCCAGGCCATGAGATCCCAACTGCTGAACACAAACGGCCCCAGGAGACATCTCTGATCACCAGCTCTGCAGAGCTGCACCAGGCATTCCTTAACACTTACCCTGGCAAAGGGGCAGCAGGGTGGTGAGCAGGAACAGGGGCACCAGGAGCTGGAGCCCTGCCAGCACCTCTGGGATTTCAGCATCGGTGCAAGCGTGGTTATTCCAGACACCTTGGTGGTCCTGGTGCCTCCTTCCCCCCCTGAAGGGGAGAGCAGCCTTCCAAGCAGACACTTCATGACTCTGCTGTTTCCCTGTGGGGCTGGGGGTCTCCCCACAACTATGCAGGTCAGGAGACAACCCCTTCACCCCGTGGGATGGTCCCAGCTTCTCCTGCAGGTGGAGGGGTGTCAGACACATCAGCAATAACCAGGAGCAGCGGGCTGGGCTCCCCGTGGCACCAGGGAGCTCCTTGGATCTCTGGACTGAGCAGGGCTCCACACACTGCACTCAGCAGAGACAGCCCTGCTGCCTGGACCTCCCACACGCTCCAGCCTGGACCTCCTGAGCTTCACCAGCCTGGTGGTGACCTCATGGTCCTCCTCTACCAAGAGCAGCAGGGCAGGGGACAGAATACAAGGTGGCAGTGCCAGGAACAGCTGGCTCTGCCTTCACACCATGCTTCCCAGCTTGGAGGAGAGCTGTCCAGGGCCTTCTGCTGGAGGTTCAAGAATCTCTGGAGTGCTGCAGGACACTCTCCACCTCTTGAACCCTCCACCTCCTCCATGGATCCAGCACAGCCCCCCAGACAGCTCAGATGTATTTTCTAGGGTCACAAGCTCAGGTTTCTCTGCCAGCAGAATCGTCCTGCCCTTCCCCAGAACAGAGAGGAATGGGAAAGAGTAAATGATGGAGGGACAGAGAAACAACTCTTTGTTCTTCTGTACAAAGAAGAAACCTGAGAGCTGTGCCATCAGCGGGCTGCCAGCGCCCAGGGCTGCTGGATCACCTGCAGAGAGAGGGTCCTGGCAGTATTTCCAGCTGCAATCACAGCATCCTGCAGCTGGGGCAGGGGCTCTGGGCACAGAGGATCTCACTGCTGGTGACCCCAGTGTCTGGGAGAGTGGTCAGGAGCATCTCTCTGGGTGAGCTTGCCTGGTGCTGAGCAGTGGCCCCCAAAGATGTGTGGAGCTGGTCTGAGAGGCTGAGCTGGGTGCAGAGGTGCAGGTGAACTGGGGAGCAGGGCAGGCTGTGGGCTGGGAGTTTCCTTTTGGTGTAAATACAGTTTTCTATGGGTTTGGGGACTGTTTTACTGAAGTAGGATGTTAAGTACACAAAATGGTGTCAAAGCACAGAAGCCTCAGTCATGGGGCTGAACTCACTGCAAAAAAAAATAAAAAAAGGTCTGCTGGGAGCATGGCTGGGGTGGGGGGTGACAGGAGGGGAGAGGGACTGGAGGGAGCCACACTCCCTGCCCGGTCCAGCCTGGCCACAGCAGCCTCGTCACGGGCACAGCAGACCCAGCATCACTCCAGTGCAGGTGCTGGTGGGATGTGGCCTGAGGGCTGCTCCTGCCAGGCCTGTTTGGGCACAAGGGGGGGTGGGGGGTGGGTTAAAGCCATTTCTCAGCTGCAATAATCCTGGCTAAACCAGCCTGTCCAGGGCTGGCTTGGCTTTCCACGCAGGGCACTTGTGTCCTGATGGATTCTCTGACTATGGCGGGCACTTTACTTCTTCCTATGGAAGCTCTTTGTAAGGGGGACAGATGCAATGTGTTGTTCCATTTGTATTGCACCCTGTGTCCTGCACTCAGCCCTGGCACAATCCCTCCCCACAGCCAGCGTGTGATGGAGCTCACCCCAGCCCTGCAGCACAAGGGGCTGGGTGCTGGCCCTGTCCTCTCTTCCCAACATTTGGGACTCGGTCATGGACGCGCTGGTGAGAGCAGAGGTCAGACCAGTGCCACACCTGCGCCCTTGGGGTTTGCTGGGCAGCCCCAGCCAGGTGGGCTGCAGGATCTGAGGCTGGGAGCTGCCAGATCGCCCCTTTCCAGGTGGTTCACGAGTCAGATCCTGCAGCGTGGGGTCACTGGGCTGCTCCTGGCTGTGGGGATGGTGGGGCGGGGTTTGCCTTTTATGTTCAGAGTGTGCACTTCCTCCTGGACAATAAAAAAATCCCTCTTTCCGTGATCCAGCTCCTTGCCTGTTATTGTCAGTGGGCTGCACAGAGCTGCCACCACTTGCAGTGAGGATGGGGGACACCCCAGCTGCTTCAGGGTGCTCAGCTCATCATCCCCTCCCTTGCTCCAGAAAGCCTCCCACCAGTGAAGGATGCTTCCCTGCAAAGCAGGAGTATCCATGGGGACAGGGAAGAGCCAAGAAGATGATTGTAGGCTCCTGGGGGAGCCCCAAAACCACCAAGTCATTGCTATGTAGGAGTGGATATCTCATGTGCAAGGGCTCCTCTGAACCTCAGGGGTGTCTTGAAGGTTTTCCTAGACTCAGCCTTACCTCCTTCTGCAAATGCAGAATTATTTTTTAGAAAGAAGAAAAATTGACACCAAAAAACCAAACCAGTAACACCTCAGTTCCTCATCTCCTGAAGTCTGAGATGAAATATGCTGTAGGTGGGCTTGCAAAACTCTCCCTGCAGGTGTTCACTGCCCTTCAGTGAAGGATTTACCAGAAAATGAGTTGCAGGAAAAAGAAAGCACCATTTTTGGGAAATGCCCTAAAAAATGCCCAAAAGGGCCCCACAGCACAGGGTGGGGTTTGCCCTAAACCTGTCCCTGCCTGCTCACACGCTCCCAGCCTTTGCCACGCTCCAAGGACAGAGCTGATGGTTCACTGGCCCCAGCCCTGCTCCCCATCCCAGAGGTGAGGAAAGGCCATCCTGGCTGCCCAGGGCTCTGTCCTAGCCCAGCCTGCAGCTGTCAGCTCATCCTGCCAGCCCAGCCAGAGCTCCCTTGCTCATGGTCCCAGTGCTCTCCCCGGTGCCCCTTTAGGGAGCATTGGCCCCCAGGCTGGACAAGCTGCTCCTGGTCAGTGTCCCCTGTGCTGAGGGCTGTGCATTCCCCTCCAGCAACCCCAATTCTGTGTTTACATTCCCCATCAATATAACCCTGACTCTCCTAGACCCTTCTCCTTTACCCAGAGAAGTCCTGGACTCCCCATCCCTGGCAGTGCCCAAGGCCGGGTTGGACAGGGCTTGGAGCAGCCTGGGACAGTGGAAGGTGAGTCCATGGCATGGGGACTTAAGATGGGCTTTAAGGTCCCTTCCCCAACCATCCTGTGATAAATATGGTTAGAAGGAACCTCTGAAGGTCACCTCCCAGTGCACAGACCTGTGCAGGTTCTGCCCAGCCCCTCATCACACCCTGCAGGCGAGGGCAGCAGCTCCACCAAACCCTGCTCGTGGTCACTGTGCACAGTGGGACAGCCTGGGCACGCTGGCACCTGTCACTGGGCACTGAGCACAGACATTTCACTGCTGGGTTTCACTTATTAACAAAGCCAGCTCCCACATTGTCTTCTTACGTTTCTTAGACCAAACATTTGGAAGGATGGATGATGCTGGGCTCCTTCCCCAGGCAGGGACACTCAGCATGTGAGCATCACCCAAGGCACCACCCTGCTCACAGCCTCGGGAAGATGAGGCACAGTTGTGTCGTTTTTAAAGAAATTGAAGTCCTGGCAAAGGTTTGTCTCTGGGGACGCTTCTCCAGGACACAGAGCCGTGTTTTCAGAGCTCCTGCACTCCCATCTGGCCAGGCTGGGGCCAGGGCTGGCACCCAGGGATCCAGATGGCTCAGAGAAACTGGCTCAGTAGGAAACCCCTTGGGAAGAGGATCCTGGGGAAGGGGCTGGTCAAGAGGAAAAGTCTTCCATGCAAGGAGAGGGGATGGACACCCTGCTTCATCTACACCAGCAAATAAACCCCTTCCTGCACCAAAAGAACCCTCAGGAATTTCACACCCACTTAAATGTCCCCCAAGAGGATTTTACCCCATCTCGCACCTCTGGGAGCTGTTTTTTCCCTGCTAAAACAGCTTTTCTTTTCTCCTCACACCCAGCATCACCCCAGGTCTCCAGTACCTCATCTGGGAAGCATTTCCCTTGAGCTGCCCGGCCGGATTTGGCTGTGTCATTGGTTGGTGAG
This sequence comes from Poecile atricapillus, assembly GCF_030490865.1. Taxonomy (NCBI): domain Eukaryota; kingdom Metazoa; phylum Chordata; class Aves; order Passeriformes; family Paridae; genus Poecile; species Poecile atricapillus. The sequence goes on from NC_081270.1 coordinate 6,338,601, forward strand.
GCTCTGTGAGCTCTGTGTGCCTGGAGGTGGCAGTCTGGACCTGCAGAGCCCTGCCTGGAGCCGCCTCGCCTCTCCCCCAGCCCTGCGCAGGTTTGCAGGGGTCAGAAGCATTCCAGGGAACAGATGGTGAACTCGGCTTCGGATTTCCTGATATGATTCCTGTCTGATCACATACCAGCTTAGTCTGCCAAGGAAGGCTGTATTCCCAAACCACCTCCTCTCCTCGCTCTTAGCGCAGTCGTTTAGCATCGTGTCCAAGTAAATTACTCAGGATAATCTGATGTAAGATAGAAATATCAGCCCCAGCTGCTGCTTTAACTCTTGGAAGGATTATGGGTTAAGTTCTGCATGGGTTTTGAGGCGTCCCACAGGTCATGGCTTGCAAACCACCATCAAGGATTGAGATAACAGCGTGGATCATCCCAGGATGACAGAAGTGCCTGCTGTGCCACCAACCAGCCCAAAATCTCCCCACCTCAAGGCAGCCAGGCTTGGGGAGGGATGAGCCAGGGGAGAGATGCTCCAGCTGCAGGGCTGGGAATATGGGCAGGGCTCAGAGCAGAGAGGCAGGGCTCACATTAGGAGGGCTCCCTCTGTGACAGGAAAATGAGGAAGGCAATGACACTTCATCCCCTGCCTGCCAGGGGGATTCTCTCTCTCTTTTGGGTGTAAACCTGCACTGAGCAGCCTGGCTGAACCCCCAGTCACACGAGGTACACCCCACCAGCCGTGGGATGCACCTGAAGCTTCCCACTCCGAGGGGAGTGACAGGGGACAGCCCAACAGCCCAGCTCCTCAGGGACCTGTGTGGCATGAGAGGCTTCAGGATCCTCATCTCTGCACCCTCAGCAACCTCTTCTGAACAGGCTGTCAAAAACCCCCAATATCCAGTCAAACAACAAAGCCTCTTCAGCCTCCTGGGTGAAAACTCCTGCTGGTTGTGTTTTGGGAAATCCCAGTGCACGTCTCCTGCTTGTGATTGTCCTTCCAGAACAGAATTACAGACAACCTGCAAATGCCAGGAAAGTTTCTGGATGCAGAGCTGGGAGTGTTTCCCCACACACCATCCTGCTTATTGTGGGAAGAAAAGGGAAAAAGAGCAATAATTTGTTTACTGAGTTAAAAGGACAAAGGGGTTGCACACCACATGGGAAACTTGTGAAAAGGATAAAGGTTTTGGAACTTGTTGATCTCCAATCCCAGCCATGACAAGTTATTTTCATTTTGCTAATGCTGAAAGGAGGTGAAATGGCTCCCAACGCTCACTGGTGTCTGCCTGACCCCAGAGTCTTTTACTCCTAAGGATTTATTATTATTCATCATGGCTCCCCAGGGAATGGGCACGGCCCAGAGCTTCAGGAGGGTTTGGACAACACTCCCAGCAACAGGGTGGGATTGTTGGGGTGTCTGGGCAGGGCCAGGAGTTGAACTGGATGGTCCCTGTGGGCCCCTCCCAGCTGAGGATGTTCCATGATTCCGTGATTCTGTGATTCCGTGATTCTGTGATGCCATGATTCTGTGATGCCATGATTCCATGATTCTGTGATGCCATGATTCCATGATTCTGTGATGCCATGATGCCATGATTCCATGATTCCATGATTCTGTGATTCCACGATGTCAAGGAGAGGGGAGGGATGCAGTGCAGGCCATGGGGAGCAGTGGCCTCTGTGCCTGGACAGGAGCTGAGGGAACAAGGCAGGACAGGGACAGTTTGGGTGGATGGGCTTTGGTGACCAGTGGCTCATGTTGGACACTGACAGGTGAGGCAACACAGGCAGGGCGTGTCCCAAAGTCAGCAGGTGATCACCAGGTGAGCTCACACCTCAGTGCAGGGGTGGTGAGATGGAGACGCAGGAGATGGCAGAGAGGCAGGAGGAGATGGAAGAGGAGATGGAGAGGCAGGAGGCAATAGAGAGGCAGGAGGAGATGGAGAGGCAGGAGATGGCAGAGAGAGGCAGGAGGAGATGGAGGAGGACATGGAGAGGCAGGAGGTGAAAGAGAGGAGGAGATGGAAGAGGAGATGGAGAGGGAGGAGGTGAAAGAGAGACAGGAGGAGATGGAGAGGCAGGAGATGTCAGAGACAGGAGGAGATGTCAGAGACAGGTGATGTCAGTGACAGAAGGAGAGGGAGAGGCAGAAGATGACAGAGACAGGAGGAGATGGAGAGGCAGGAGGTGAAAAAGAGGCAGGAGGAGATGGAGAGGCAGGAGATGTCAGAAGCAGGGGGAGATGGAGAGGCAGGAGATGTCAGAGGCAGGAGATGTCAGAGACAGAAGGAGATGGAGAGGCAGGAGATGTCAGAGACAGAAGGAGATGGAGAGGCAGGAGATGTCAGAGACAGGAGATGTCAGAGACAGAAGGAGATGGAAAGGCAGGAGATGTCAATGACAGAAGGAGATGGAGAGGCAGGAGGTGAAAGAGAGGCAGGAGGAGATGGAGAGGCAGGAGCAGCAGGATTATGGTCCCTGCCCAACAGGACTGATGACATCTCTCATGGACACACAGCAGGAACGTGTGAAACCCCATTTAATGCCCGGGTCCTTTAAACCTGTTATCAAAAATGAGGTTCCTCATTACAATTCCTTTATTTCTCTCACATTCAGAGCTGCCAGCGAAGGGTCAGCAGCACTTATGAAATTTTCAATTCTCGCAGGTTTTGAATTTACATGTTTTTTCTGTGTCTGAGCTGGAAGAAGATTATGAATAAAAGATTAAAATTGGAGGTCTCCAATCATTTAAGAGCAATGCAATGAGCATTTATTCCGGGAACGAGCAGGAGCCAAACACCGCTCCGTGCATACCAAAAAATTAGCAGCAAACTTCAAACAGGGCCTAAACAAAAGGCTTTGCTCCTTGATGTGGCACTGCTGGGGTGTGGGGAGGGGTGAACCTGGGCACCTGGAAATCTCTGGGCTCTGCAGGGTCTCGGGAGCAGAGCAGAAGCCTCCTTGACTCCAGGTACTTCAGAGGAGACACAAATCCACCAGCTCCGGTTGCGACACTGAGAGGTGTCAACATTGCACAGAAACACCTTGCTCAGGGAGTGGAGCTCTTCAGGAGAGAGGGAGGGATGGGTGGTGGGAAAGGGAGGTGGACAGGGCAGGTTTGGGTGAAGCAGGACGTGGCTGAGGCAGGAGGAGGGACGGGAGATGAGGGAAGCCAAGGTGAGTGGGGCTGAGTGGGGCGGCGGCTGAAACGGGAGCCCAGGGCAAGCTGTGCTCGGTGTGGAAAAGGGCTTTTCATGAGTGGAGGCAGAAGTTTATTGAGCACAGGCTTTGCAAAGGAAACGAAAGCTGTAGTGAAATCTTTGGCTTCTCTGCTCAGAGAGATGAAAACAGGATGGGATTTGCTGGTGTGTGGCCGCTTCTCTGGCCATGGGCACATTTCTGTGCCTGAAATCACCAAGCCAAAAAAACCAGCCCTAACTCCTGTCAATGAATATGAATCCCTCCTTGAATCCTCGCTTTTCCAGGCCCTTTCATTTATCAGTGCTCTGGCACTTGAGGGAATAGGCACAGACATGGTTTGTCACTCCCAGCACAGCCCCTCTAAGAAGGGACATCCAGCCTGGGGGGAGCTGTGAGTCTTCAGCTGTGCCAAGGGAAATCTAGGCTGGACATTAGGAAAAAGTTCTTCATGGAAAGAGTGATAAAACACTGGAATGGTCTTCCTGGGGAGGTGCTGGAGTCTCCATCCCTGGATGTCTTTAAAAAAAGACTGGATGTGGCACTCGGTGCCATGGTTTAGTTGAGGTGTTAGGGCATGGGTTGATGATCCTGAAGGTCTCTTCCAACCTTGTGATTCTGTGAGTGTCCTCAGGGCTGTTCCTGCCTCTGTTTCCTGGTGCTTTCTGAGCTCAGCTCTCACCTCTCCGTGCCACAGGTCCCTTGCCTGCAGTGTCTGGCACTGATCCACACACGCCTGTGCTTGCAGTGGGCTGGGAGTGCCCGTCCAGGGAGCCCCAGGGGCTGGGGCTGGCGGTGGAGGAGCAGCAGAAGGGTCAGGAGAGTCTGCCAGGACTCCAGAAGGGTCAGGAGAGTCTGCCAGGACTCCAGAAGGGTCAGGAGAGGCTGTCGGGACTCCAGAAGGGTCAGGAGAGGCTGTCAGGACTCCAGAAGGGTCAGGAGAGTCTGTCAGGACTCCAGAAGGGTCAGGAGAGGCTGGCAGGACTCCAGAAGGGTCAGGAGAGGCTGTCAGGACTCCAGAAGGGTCAGGAGAGGCTGTCAGGACTCCAGAAGGGTCAGGAGAGGCTGTCAGGACTCCAGAAGGGTCAGGAGAGGCTGCCAGGACTCCAGAAGGGTCAGGAGAGGCTGCCAGGACTCCAGAAGGGTCAAGAGAGGCTGTCAGGACTACAGAAGGGTCAGGAGAGGCTGGCAGGACTCCAGAAGGGTCAGGAGAGGCTGTCAGGACTCCAGAAGGGTCAGGAGAGGCTGTCAGGACTCCAGCCATGCTCAGCCAGGACGTGCTACACCCCTGGATGGGACACACGGACACAGGACAGCCTGACCTGTGACAAGTGACAGCAACACCGCGAACACGACGCTGGATGGGAGAACCTTGAGGTCCCTTCCACCAGCCCTGCTCCATCCTGTGAAATTTCACTGGAAACTCACCGAGAAATGCTGCACATAAAGCACATAAACGTTATCACACAGCTCTCTGAGACATTTCCACACCTTTTTCAGCAGTGAGGATGTTTGGGCAGCCTGCAGCATCCTCCCCGGGGTGTGGCAGCTCGGGGGGCTGGGGCAGGTGAGCTCACACCTGAGAGCAGAGCTGGCAGCATCGAGGCAGCAGTGCCCCCGCAGACAAGAGGGTGGCAGCCTCAGCTTGTGTCTGCAGATGGAGAAGGAGCAGGGACCCGGCTTGCAATGAGCCTGGAGATACCGTCCTGATTTCTTGTAGCTCACCTGCTCCGGTTTCCACACCCCTTCCCTTGCCCCTGCTCTCCTCACACCTCCTCTCCTTCAGCTTCCTCACGGCCCACTGAGGGTGGGGAAACACCTGGGCAGGTCAGGTGCTGTTCCCACTCAACAACACTGTTCCATGGTGCTCCTGCAGTGATAGGAAAAGGGGGAAATGGCGTTAAAGAAGGCAGGGTTAGGCAAAGTGCCCATTGCAGATGTAAGGACTTAGGATGTTAGCTATTCTGATGGATATTAGGATATTAGGACTGGATATTGGGAAGAAATTCTCCCCTCTGAGGGCGGGCAGGCCCTGGCACAGGTGCCCAGGGAAGCTGTGGCTGTCCCTGGATCCCTGGAAGTGCCCAAGGCCAGGCTGGACAGGGTTTGGAGCCACCTGGGACATTGGAAGGTGTCCCTGCCATGGCAGAATCTCTCTCCAGATTGTGAATCCTGTTTCACCTCCCTGAGAGTGTCCTCTGAGCAGGGCAGTGCTCAGGGAGGACAGCTGTGACAGGGACAAAGCACTGCCTGCAAGAGGACGGCAGCTCAGAGCTCCATCCCGGGAAAAGCAGAGTTGCAGCGCATTTGAAATTCCCCGCACATGTATTCAGGAGGGGGCCGGGGCTGGGGGGAGCTGGGTTTTGTTTTCTCTCTGCAGAGATCCTGTCAGAGTTTCCCACCTCTGGGAGGACAGGATGGACAGACAGACGTGGCTGGGCTGAGCAATGCTCGGGGTGTGCTTCGGGGAGCTTTGACGAGCCCTCCAGCGCTGACAGCTCCCTGCCCTTGCAAAGCTGTGCCTGATCCTCTCCCTGCCGCTGACAAAAATCCCATCCTCAGCTTTTACACACCCTCCTTTCAGCAGCACAGACCTGACAGGGGGGAATTGGAGCAGGGACTGATACTGTCCTGGAGCAGAGCCCTCCCTGCCCTGGCTGAGCACCCACAGCTGGCTCCTGCTCCGCTGCAGTCTGAAAAAACCTAAAAACCTTTATTTCACAGCCTGTAACTGGGACATCTCACTGTGGCCTTCCAGTGCCTAAAGGTGGCTTACAAAAAAGAGGGATATTAACATTTTTTCATGGGTAGAGGGTGACAGGACAAAGGGGAATAAGTTCAGACTGGAAGAGACAAGGTTTAGATGGGATATTGGGAAGAAATCACCTGTGAGGGTGGGGAGGGCTGGCACAGGGTGCCCAGAGCAGCTGTGGCTGCCCCTGGATCCCTGGAAGTGCCCAAGGCCAGGTTGGACACGGCTTGGAGCAGCCTGGGCTAGTGGAAGGTGTCCCTGGCCATGGCAGGAGTGGAGTGGAATGAGCTTTAAGGTATTTTCCAACCCAAACCTCCCTTTGGTTCTGTGGTGGGGAGGGCCTGAGCTGAGGAACGAGCTGTTGGGGTGAAAAGAAACAACTCAAGGATGAGCAGCACCAGGCCCAGCTCTCCACCAGCCTGGGGAAATAGTCTTGGGAAGACAAGAGGGTCTGTACCAGCTGCTTCTCTCTAGTCCTGCGTCATTTGTTGGAGGCAAACAGACCTCACTGTCTGCCCTAGCTGCTGCCTTCTCCTCACCTTGCTAGCCATGACCTCCTTCTTTGGCCTCTCACCCATCTCTAGCAACACAGAGGAGCAACTTCCCAAATCCAGGGGCCAGGAAAAGCCTCCAGCAGCCACAGAGCCCCACACAACCCACACCTGCAGAGGCCAGAACCTGAAACAGGTGAGTGCTGCCTCGAGCTCAGCTGGGCCACCACAGACCTCCCCACAGCCCCAGTGTGGGTCAGCCCTTGGCTCCCCTCTCCCCTGGCCATTCCTCAGGGTCCTGGGGTTCTCCCCATGCCAGCCAGGGCTCCCCTGCCTTCTGCACCGTCCTTGACGCGGCCAGAGCGGAGCAAAGCATGAAAAATGAATGAGGCGCCGCGGCCTGTCGCGTGCTGCCGGGCTGGACCCGGATTCGATTAGCCCTGATGTTTCTTTCATGAGTGAGAGGCTTTTCCCTCTCTGGAGCTGCTTGCTGTGAGCTCGGGGCTCAGTCACGGAAGCAGCCGGCTGATTAAACACCCGCTGCTGCCGCATCCAGCCGGCCTCTCCTCCCCGCTGCCGCGGCCCTGCCGCGCCGTCCTCGCCATCTCCTGCAGCTCCTGGCACCTGCCTGCCTCCCTCTCCCCAAGCTGGGCTTCCCAGGGCTCATTCCCAAACGCAGAGGGGCTTCCAGCACGGGTTTGGTGGGATGTGGAGCGGCAGAGCTCGGGAAGAGGTGGCTGGAGGATGCGGCTCAAGGTGTGCGGCCTCCTGCACCAAGGACACAGCTCCTGCTCCAGGGACACGGGCTGAGCCCCCAAACTGGCTGAAAAATGCTCTCTCTTCAGTCAGATCCTGACGATTTTCCTAATGACCAGGCCTGGCTCTGGAGAATTCCGCTGGGCTATTTCAGGCAGCTAATTGTACCTAGCAAGGACGTTCCTACTGTTCAAATTTTCACTTATCTGGGACAACGTGAGTGCTAACAGCTTCCCAGAGCTGCTCTGAGGGGCTGAGAGAAGGGGACACAGCAGAGACTGCAGCGCTCCTGTGCCTGTCTCCATCCCTGTGCTTTCCCAGGGTGACCTTGGAGCTGATGTGTACCCCCAGTTTGGAAACTCTGTGCATCCCAACTCGCCTCTCTTGAGCAGGAGCAGCTGTTCCTTCCCAGCTCCATCCACACACGACAGAACATGGCTTGGCAGGACCTTGGTAGTCTTCCTCCCAAGCAGCCAGCTGCAGGAGGCACCCAAGGCACTTGGCACAAATGTAAATGCTCAAGTCTCTGAAAAGGGATGGGGAATTTTGCAGGTGAGGTGAAAACTTTCCTCTGCCTTTTCACCCCCTGAATGGTACCTGTGCTGTTAATCACGTGCATGTGTAAAATTTCCAAGGCAGTGCCAGTGGGGGGCCAAAAAATCTGCACTGGTGAAGATTTTCAGCTCAAGGGCAGCCCTGATCTAATTTTGAAGTAGCTGTGCTTGGAGCTGGGACTGTGGATCCACAGGGAGCCCTTCCAACAAAAATCCTTGGCTGAATCTTGTTTCACGACAGCCCCAGCACCAAAAACCCTGGGTTTTTTGTGTGATTTTACTCTTTCCCTGCTGTAATAACCCAGTCCATCCTCTCTAGGGTTTCTTTGCTCTGGGAAAAGCTCTGGCCTTTCTTGACTCGTTGACCTTCAAGTGCCATTCAGAGACTGTGGTTTGGCTCCAGTGCAGCCTGAATGCACTGACCTGCTGGGGAAGGTGAAACAGGGAAACCTTATGAACATGATTGTTTAGCAAAATAAACAATTTTAAAATAAAAATATGAAAATATTCGAAAAGATGAATATTTGAAAATATGAAACCTAGAATAGAAATAGAAGTGAAAACTAGCTTTGAGTTATATGAGTGTTAGTTCCTATATAACCAAAGAACAACAGCCTAGCCAGCTGAAGGATTTGTTGATTGAACAACACCCTTCTGCTGATGGTGAATCCAAAGGTCGAAGCAGCAAGAGAAGAATTTGAAGAATAGCTTTTAGAGTTTAAAATGTAACACTACAGGGTAATGTAGTAGTTCTTATAGGCTATATGTAAATTCTATAGAATGCGTGTCATGTACTGGGTTGGTTACTGGGAATTAGAATATTCACTGTAGAAAAAGATGTGTTGTAACAAGAACTTCGCTCTCTTAATCTCATTTTCTCTCTTACTTAACACCTCTTAACTTCCTCTTGTGCTTACTCTCTTAGCTTCTTTTGCTCTCTTAACTGCCCTTTACCTCTTAGGCTCTTACACTTTCTCTAACCCCTTAAATACCTTCTGCTCCTTGCTCTCAGCCTCCTCTTTTCATCCTCTCCCTCCCTCCCTGAGCACGTTTGTGCTGTGGCTGGCAGCATAAACAGATCCCTTCCACCCTCTACCTAAATAATAAACTGCGTATCCCAAGAGCAGCCTGACCCTGGAGAAGCCTCTCACGGTTTTCACACCTACACTGACCCACTTCTTACCTCCCCTGCCTTGGCGGGTGTGAAAAACGAGGTTCACATAATTTTTTATAGAATTTAAAAGTTTAATAAAAAAAACAATTAGGAGAAAAAAATAATGTAAAGTATACAGATACAGCCGGGTGTCTCTGCATTCACCTTACTAACAAAGGATTGTCTCTTAAAATCAGAACCCTGCTACATATCCATAAATTCTCATACATATTCATCCATTCTTCTTAGGATCTTTGGTGTTCTTCTGTTTAGTTTTCTCTTGTCCCCTTCCCAATAGATCAATCCTCTTGGCACCATCGAGATTTACATTCTCTGATACCAGAAATGCAATAAATTCCCCCCCCCCCCCAGAGTTCTGGTCACTGCTGTCTTCATCTGGATAAGATTGTTTACAAAAGGAAAAAAAGATCTCCAGCTATCTTTTTCAGTCTTTGGGTTATACAAACAAAAGTAGTTTTTGTTTTAATGCTATGTCATAGCTTAACATACATTATATATATATATATATTATATATTATATATTATATATTATATATTATATATTATATATTATATATTATATATTATATATTATATATTATATATTATATATTATATATTGTATATTGTATACTCTATATTCTATATTCTATATTCTATATTCTATACTGTATATTATATATTGTATATTATATATTATTTATATTATATTATATTATATTATATTATATTATATTATATTATATTATATTATATTATATTATATTATATTATATTATATTATATTATATTATATTATATTATATTATATTGTATTGTATTGTATTATATTATATTATATTATATTATATTATATTATATTATATTATATTATATTATATTATATTATATTATATTATATTATATTATATTATATTATATTATATTATATTATATTATATTATATTATATTATATTATATTATATTATATTATATTATATTATATTATATTATATTATATATAGTATGTATTATATATACTATATATAGTATGATACCACTATTCCTAAGTTTCATTAATAACAGAGATAAAGAAGACTATATTATTACAGCTAAATTTTCTAATCTTATACACATAATATTCATTATAATACTTGCGAAAAGCCAATAATATGATATGCATTTATAACAGCGGGGTTTGGGGGGCACTCAGCAGCCTGGGGGAGCGTGGCTGTGGCCAGGGCTGCCTCCCTGCCTGCGGGGATGCTGCTCCCAGCCCCTTTCCGCTGCTGTGCCTCGGTTCTGCGTGGGGCTGCAGCGATGCCCGGCCCCGGGGAGCTCCTGACACGCGATTCCTCTCGCACAGACAGAGCTTTACACGCTATTGCTGCCACAACACAGCGAGCGGCCAGGGCCTCCTCTGACTCACACACGCTCGCCCTGCATCTCCCAGGGCTTGTTCTGTGTCGCCCTGAAAACTCAGCTTCTGAGCTTGCTGACATGGTTTTCTAAAGACTTTCCCAGGACAGTAACTGTAAACATAGATATGTGTACATTCTTTCTGTTCCACGTCTTGTGATGGGCATCTCTCATGGCCAGTGCAGTGGGAAAGTGTTATCCTGACCATCCAATCCCTGGATTGGATTTCTATTCTATTCTATTCTATTCTATTCTATTCTATTCTATTCTATTCTATTCTATTCTATTCTATTCTATTCTATTCTATTCTATTCTATTCTATTCTATTCTATTCTATTCTATTCTATTCTATTCTATTCTATTCTATTCTATTCTATTCTATTCTATTCTATTCTATTCTATTCTATTCTATTCTATTCTATTCTATTCTATTCTATTCTATTCTATTCTATTCTATTCTATTCTATTCTATTCTATTCTATTCTATTCCATTCTATTATATTCCATTCCATTATATTCCATTCCATTATATTCCATTCTATCATATCATATCATATCATATCATATCATATCATATCATATCATATCATATCATATCATATCATATCATATCATATCATATCATATCATATCATATCATATCATATCATATCATATCATATCATATCATATCAATCATATATCATATCATATCATATCATATCATAAATCCTGGGAGGAAAAATAAACTTTTTCTTTTCACCACACCTCGACCTCTGTGTGTGTGATCCATTCATCTCCAGCAGTAACAGTTCTGATCCCAGCCAGCATCCCTGGGGCAGCAGGAGGGGCTGGGCTGGGCAGGGAGCAGTGGTGGAGAGCAGGTTCATCGCTCTGCCTCTCACCCCTGGCTGCTGGTGAAGCCTTCATGGCTTTCCCCCTCTGCAGCATCTCCTGGGTGGGAGAGGATGTGCCAGCCACGGCAGTCCCGCCTCGCCAGGTTCGGAGATTCTTTTTTCAATTTGAATTTGTCATTCTTAGATCTTGTCAGGCTTTAGGGTCTGTCTGTCTTCTTCCAGTTCCAGCTGACAGTGGCTGGCATTGCTCTGGGCCAAGAGCTGCAGTGGTCCTGCCCTGGAAGCTGCAGCTCCTCGTGGTCCCCTTCTCCCAGACCCTCGGGGGTGACAGGGCTCTGTCACAGCGTGTTCCTGAATCCAAGGCTATTTTTCCATCTCCTGCACTTCAGTTTTGGGGCGTTTACATGCACAGAGGGTTCACTGTGTGTTATTTTCCTCTATGCATTTGTGGTGCAGCTCATCTGCATGTGTTGGCCATGCACCACACTCAGCCAGGGCTCCCCAGCATGCTCAGTTTTGGATGTCCAAAATCAGAGCAGAGATGTCCACCCTGGGGACATGCAGGACACTCCCTCTGTGCCCTGCTGTGGTCAGAGGGGATGTCTGGAAAGCACCACAAAGGCTGCAGAGGATTCCAGTCCTGTCCTCTCCCTCTCCTCTCCTCTCCTCTCCTCTCCTCTCCTCTCCTCTCCTCTCCTCTCCTCTCCTCTCCTCTCCTCTCCTCTCCTCTCCTCTCCTCTCCTCTCCTCTCCTCTCCTCTCCTCTCCTCTCCTCTCCTCTCCTCTCCTCTCCTCTCCTCTCCTCTCCTCTCCTCTCCTCTCCTCTCCTCTCCTCTCCTCTCCTCTCCTCTCCTCTCCTCTCCTCTCCTCTCCTCTCCTCTCCTCTCCTCTCCTCTCCTCTCCTCTCCTCTCCTCTCCTCTCCTCTCCTCTCCTCTCCTCTCCTCTCCTCTCCTCTCCTCTCCTCTCCTCTCCTCTCCTCTCCTCTCCTCTCCTCTCCCAGGGCTCGGACTCCATCTGCTGTAATAAAAGCGGAATTTCTTGCACCGAGCTCCCTGTGCTGTGGGAATTCCCAGCACGGAGCAGGAGGAAAGCAGAACAGGCAGGGATGAACTGGGCTGTGGATGCAGCCTTGGGAAGGCCAGGTATTTCCCAGGAAGACTGAAAATTCCACTCAGCTTGATTAGAAAGAGTGCCTGGAGCGTTCTAGCTCAGCAGCAGGAGGACAGAAGCTGCTGGGGTTGGTCCTGGCAGCACAGCCCATGTGCAGCAGGGCATTTTGCAGCACCCCTGTGACAGATCAACATTTTCTGTGGGGCAGAGCAGCTGCCAGCCCAGTGTGCTGACTGGGAGTGCCCCATCAGGCCTGCAGCTCTGTGGGGAACTGGAACACTCACAGGGCAGGGCTGTGGGGTTTTAGCTGCAAAAAGGGTTTTCTCTGCCCGGGGAAATTAGCAGCAACATCTCCAGAGGGGTCACAGCAGCTCCTCTGCCCCGGGGCTCTGTCCCTCCCTGGTCACACCTTGTGGGTCAGGAGTTTGTAGCCAGCTGTGTTTGCTGCAGAGAGAGGGGGACACAGCTGGATGTGGCTCTGATGTCCCCTCTGTCCCCTGATTCCTGCTCCTGGCTCCACTGGCAGGGACATGTGGGCAGCTCCTGCCCATTTATGTGTGAGGAAAGAGAAAATCCAGACTGGTGATTTTCTCTGGGGGGGCTGAGCACAGATCAATCTCACTCTGCGCTCTGAAGCCTAAAGGACACCTTGAAAACTTCTTTTGTCAGGAAAGAAGCTGATTCCTCACTCCCTGAGGCTCCTTGGGGGACTTCCCAATAGATTTTCAGCATCTGAAAGAGCATTTTCCCTATGCCCCCTTCCCCAGGCTCTCTCTGGCAGTGTCAGCCCGTGGCTAAGCAGGGGATGCCCAGGCTGGGCTGGCATTCAGGGCCACCACTGTCATGGATGTGTTCTTCACTGGGTCCCTGCAGTCTCTGCTTTCTGTGGCCCCTGCCCAGGACTGGGGATGTGCCCAGGGAGAGTTTCACTCCATTCCTCCAGGTTGTTGTGTCCTGGGTGCTGTCCCCCTCCGGCTCAGCACCCAGAGTGGAGCCCGCAGGTGGATGCAGGAGGTGGGAGAGCTCTGCAGATCAGGGCATTGCAGCATCCTGGCAGCATCCCAGACCCCCACAATGGCTTTCAGGAGGCTTCCAAGAAACAGCAGTGTCCCACTCCTCCCTTTCCAGTGCAGCAGCTCCCTCCATCCCTCGGCTCCTCTGTCTCCCAAACCTGGCTGTGCACAGCAGAGTGGGCAGAAATCCCCACCCAGGGGGACAGCAGAGTGGGGGGAAGGAGCCAGCAGACACCTCCCAGCCCCCACACCCCCTTTCCCTCCCCCTCAGCTGCTTCTGGCAGCCCCAAATTAGGGATGAAAGGTTAACGGGACAAATCTTCATGGAGGTGACAAGCAGCACTTGGGCATCTCCAAAACAGCCACGACAGCTCCTTGCCCCCTACCCTATGGCAAACACGGGTCACCCCAGCCCTGACTTTGCTCCAGGTGGGAGAGCTCACCACGGGCATGGGAATGTCCCCATGTCCCACCAGCTCCAGGCAGGGCCCCTCGCTTTGATACTGTAATTTAGCAACACGAAAACAGTTGCATTCTGAAATTAAACATACAAGGAGCTCTCCTTAAGCTGGGGGAATTATTTCCACATCATTTCAAATTTTCTGCTCTATTAATTTCCCTCTAGTCTGTCATTTTCTTCATTTGTCCCACAGCTCCTGGGGTTCAGCAGAGCCAGCACTAGGCATGGTGCTTAGTCCCTTCTCCTCAGGCTAAATCCTGGTGGTTGGCTGGGCTGAATCTAGCTGAATTTAGCTAGGCTGGCTGGGCTCTCTGCTTCCCTGGAAGCTCAGATAAATCCTGGATTTGCAGGCTAGTGCTGCCTTGGGATGAAGGATGCTCTTCTAGCTCAGCACCAGCTCCAGCCCTTCCAAAGGTCTGCCTGCACCAGGAGCCCCCAGGGGTGTTGTCTCCCAACAGGGGGGCTCTGCCCAGGGCTGGAGGGTGCTGAGAGAGCCTGGGCTGGGAGGTTTGGCCTTCCCACAGGGATGCTGGCAGTGCTCAGAGCTGCTCCCACCTCTTGTCCTCTCCCAGCACTCGGTCTGGTGGCACAGGGAGCTGGCAGGGGGGTGCAGCCTGCAGGGAGCAATCATCATGGGATTGTGGAGCTGTTAATGCTGGAAAAACCCTCTGAGATCGTCCACCCCAACCATTCCCCCAGCACTGCCGTGTTCTCCACTGCACCGCGTCCCCAAGTGCCACATCTCCACGGTTTCTGAACACTTACAGAGACTGTGGCTCCACCACTGCCCTGGGCAGCCTGTGCCAATTCCTGACCAACCTTTCAGTGAAGAAATATTCCCAATATCCTGCCTAAACCTCCCCTGAGCCTGTCTCCACTTGTGACCTGGATGATCTTGGAATCCTGCATATTCAGCAGGGCACAGAGCACCCTGAAACCAAACTCATTTGCCTCAGCCCATCCCAGCTCTGCTCCCAGGGCAGTTCAGGGGCACAGCTCCACATCCTGCCCCTCTCCTCAGCCCTGGGGTTCACAGAACCACAGAACATCAGGTGTTTGCTTGACAGAGTGAGCCCTTAAAAATGGGAATCGATCTGAGAGAGTTTGACCTCAGCAAAAAAAGGAAAATATTTCTGCTCATTTTCTTATGGGATCAGAGAGTGACCAGTTTCAGCTCTTTTAATTTCAATAAGAGGCTGAATAATGGCACACCTGCCCCTCAGCCTCTGTGTTATTAGTGAGAGGTGCCTGGACAGCAGTGAGCAGGGAGAGCCAAAATCCTTGGAATTTGGCTTTCCATGGGGTGATACCGAGGGTGATCATGGGGGATGCTCAGCACATGTAAATCTCCTCCCAAGTTGTTCCCAGGTGCTGCCCTGGAGCTGGTCTCTTCCAAGTGGTGCTCAGAAGAATGATTTTGGAGAGCTCTCCTGAGTGCCCACGCTCCCTGAGCAGCCAGAGGAGAGCAGTGAGGCAGAGGCAGGTCAGATGCCCATCCTCAAGTGGCTCTTGCCTCCTGCCAAAGGAACATGACCCCAAAAAGTTGTTCCTGACTGGTCCCAGGGCTGGAGCAAGGTTCCCATTCAGCACCCCCCATGACTCACACTCTTAGTAGGCAGAATTTCATATAGATGTGATATATATATAATTGATAATGTGATACATATAATTCATATAGATTTCATACAGAATTTCATATGGATGTGGAATACCAGTTTCCCACTCCCCAAGGTGTTTTCTGGGCACCTGGCAGCAGGGCTGTCCCTACTCTTTGCCCTCCCAGCCCATCTGTTGTGTCTGTCCATGCAGATGTCACACCTGGAGCTGGTGGCAGCCAGGCAGAGTGGGTGGAGCAGGGTGACCCGTGCTCTTCCTCAGCAGCAGCCTGCTCCTCACTGGGGTGTCTTTGATCCCAGTTCCAGGTGCTGCAAGTCCCAGCTGCCTCCTGGAGCCCGGGGCTGGCTGTGCAGCCCTGTCCCCTCTGTGTCCTTGCTCATTGCTGCCATCTCAGAGCTGCCACGCTGGCTCCTGGCTCTGCTGTGACCCTTCCTGCCCCTCAGGGCTCAAAGTGACTCTTGCAGACCTCTTGTTCCAGGCTTGGGGTGGGAGCAGCCTCTGCCCTGAGCTGAAGATGAGCTCTGGATGCTCTTCAGCATCAGGGGCTGCATTAATCCCCCTCCTCCCCAGTCTTTTTGCATTTCCTTCCCCATGGTGGTCCCTCATTAGCATCCCACTGCTGTCCTCCAGCTGCTCTCCCTGTTTACACCATTTCCAAGGCTGTGCTAGGACTTTATGAATCATTTATCTTAAGCAGCAATTATTGTGCAAACAAGTCATAAATACTGCGTCGATCAGGCAGCTCTGAGCACGCGAGACAAAGAGAGAGGCACAAACATCACAGGAGATGGGCTGAGAGATGAATTCTCCCAATTACAGGAGCCCCCTCATCTTCTCCCCACTCACACAGGCAATTCCAGGGATGCCTGGGATGAGAGGGATTCCAAGGAGTTTAACCAAGGGCAGAAGGCAGCAATAAACAGGCAAAGTGCCCATCCCAGATATTAGGAATTAGGATGTTAGGTATTAGGACAGATATTAGGATATTAGGACTAGATATTGGGAAGGAATTCTCCCCTGTGAGGGTGGGGAGGGCTGTGGACAGCTGCCCCTGGATCCCTGGAAGTGCCCAAGGCCAGGCTGGATGGGGTTTGGAGCAGCCTGGGACAGTGGGAGGTGTCCCATGGCAGGGGTGGAATGGGATGAGCTTTAAGGTATTTTTTAATCCAAACCATTCTGGGATTCTGGGATTGATCCTGTAGCCCAGGACATGCAGCTGAGCACGATGTCGTGCCACATTTGGATATTATATATATTTATATTAATTATAAATAAATATAAATAAATATATAAATATAGATATAGATATAGATATATAGATATAACTATAATACAACTGTAAATATAACTATAAAAATATAATATAATTATAAAAATATAAATATAATATAATTATAAATCTAAATATAAATCTATATCCATAAATAAATATCTAAATATAAATATAAAGATATTGATATAGATATAGACATAGATATAGATATAGATGATATATAGATATAGATATAGATATAGATATAGATATAGATGATACAGATATAGATATAGATATAGACGTAGATGTAGATATAATACAACTATAAATATAACTATAAAAATATAAATGTAATATAATTATAAATCTGAATCTAAATCTATATCTATAATTAAATATAGATATAGATATATAGATATAACTATAATACAACTATAAATATAACTATAAAAATATAAATATAATATAATTATAAAAATATAAAAATATAAATATAAATATAATATAATTATAATAATATAAAAATAAAAATATAATTATAAAATTATACATGTAATACAATTATAAATCTAAATACAAATCTATATCCATAAATAAATATAAAAATATAGATATAGATATAGATATAGATATAGATGTAGATGTAGATGTAGATGTAGATATAAATATATAGATATAGATATAAATATAAATATAAATATAAATATAAATATAAATATAAATATAAATATAAATATAAATATAAATATAAATATAAATATAAATATAAATGGCATCTATATCTATAGAGATATATCCTGGAGCTTTTGCAGGGCACCACAGGAGAAGGGGCAGCAGTAAATGTTCCAGAGGAGTGTGAAGCACCCTCCTCCTAAACATCCCCAGCTGCCTCCTGCATCAGTGACTGAGCCTCAGGAGCTGCCAGACACCTTTGGCTGCCCAGGCTGAGCAGCTCCTGAGCTCCATCTCAGGGAGAGGAATTGGAGACAAAAGGGGAATTGGAGACCTCGGAAGTTTTGGGCAGGATCTGAGGAGGGCAACGCTCCAGCACGGGGCATTCCAGGGAATTTTGCAAAAAGCAGAAATTCCAGGGCTGTACGTGAAAGGAGGATTTTATCAGGAGGGTAAACATCACAACCCTCAGCATCTGGTCAGTGGGGAAAACTTCAAAGCTGGAAACAAAGCCAATTCCATCTCAGCTGCAAATCCTGCCAGGATTAAGGGTGTTTGCACAATCTCAATACTTCAGGTACTTTGGGATGTAATATATGAGATTTCTTGGTGACAACTCACGGCATCGCTGCTCTGCCTCACCAGCACAACCTGATCCAAGCCCTGGGAGAGCACCTGAGTGCCCCAAACCACGTCTGGAGCAGGGACAGCCCGGTGGGGAGGGCACCCCAAGGCTGGATTGGGCATCCCAAGGCTGGATTGGGCACCCCAAGGCTGGATTGGGCACCCCAAGGCTGGATTGGGCACCCCAAGGCTGGATTGGGCTTTGCTGGGAGCTGGAGCAGTTGCCAGGAGATGAGCCAGCCCTCAGGACTGATCAGCCCTGTCCTGACCATGCTGCCTGAACTCATGAAAATCATGGAATTACAGGGTTGTTAAGGTTGGAAAAGGCATTCAGGATCCAGCCCACCATCAACCCAGCAGCACCACTGAACCTCGGGTGTCACATCCAGACATTGTTTGAACTCTTGCAGGGACAGTGAAACCACCACTGCCCTGGGCAGCCTGTTCTAATGCTTTACAGCCCTTTCTGTGAAAAAAACCTTTCCATTACACCCAACCTAAACCTCCCCTGGCACAGCTTGAGGCCGTTTCCTTCATCCCTTGCTCTCTGGGAGCAGAGCCCATCCCTATCCTGGCTGCAGCCTCCCAGCACGGAAGTGCAGAGAATGAGGAGGTTCCTGCTGTGCCCCCTTTTCCCCAGGCTGGGGGTTCAAACAGCTGGAGCAGCCCTGTGCAGGGCAGGGCTTGGAGGAGATCCAAGGAACAGCAGTGGGAGTGCAGAACCCCTGGAGAAAAGCTGGCCAGGGGAACGGGAAACCCATGAGGATGATGATGATGATGATGGAGGTGGCTGTCTCTGCATCCCCCAGCCCCAACCTCTCCCTGCACCCCCTCGGGGAGCATCCCCCTGGCAGGGATCTCACCGAGGCTGGGGTGTGCTTTGCAGTGCAGAGAGTGGCTGAAAAGCTTTTTTTATTTAGTGATTCCTTCAAAGCCAGGCTGGGGTCACGGCGGGGCCGCTCCCCAGCGCTTCCCCCAAAGCTCTTCCCCCAAAACACACAGAGCTGTTTTTCAAACGCATCCAAATGAATCACCTCTACTCCACACACAAACTTCTCTCCTCCTCGTTCTCCTTTGAAGAGTCTCACAACATGTTGGACTTATCAAGATTAATTTTAGAGGAAAAACAGGGGAAAAAAAAAAAAAAATATGCAAACTACAAACTCAGGCCCCTGAAGACTAAAGCACTAAGAGCGCTTCTGAGGAGTGCAGATGCAGCAGGGCTGCCTTATCTCAGAGTCAGTGCTGAAGTGGAGAGCCACGTAACGAGGGACTATTTCCCATCTGCTGCATAAATCTAAAGTTACTTCAGGCAGAATGAGGAATCAGAAGATACTTCAAAGGCATTTGAGCTCTGTATCTGTGTCAAACCGCAGCTCTAAGCACTCTGTGTTGCCCTCCTATTAAAGATGAACTTTTGTACTCTGTTAGACATCTTAAAAAGCATAAAACATAAGTTCATTTGCTTTTCAAGTACTCCCATCCCCACTCCCCACTCGGCTCCCTTGCAAAACAGAGTATTTGTGAACAAACAGCCCCGGTTTTGCTGAGCAGGTTTCATCTCAGGGAGAGCTGGAGCTTCCCAGCACCGAGGGGAAATGTCAGTGTGCCCATGGGAGCAGGAACTGCTCCCCACAGATATCCTCAGCATCCTCTGGGCTGGAATTGTTGTGCCAGGGGAGATGCAGCTCTGCCCTGTCAGAGACGGGGGAGCTGCATGGGAGGAGAGGAAAAAAAGGCTGACTGTCAAGATAACCCTTTTCCTTGTGGAATTTGTGACTTTATCAGCAATTTTTTTTGGCAGGATGAGATGAAATGTGAAGGGTTTTCGGCTTGTGAAAATTAATTGCTTCATTCTAGGCTGGCACTGAGCCCCATGGCCTCAGGTCCTCATGGCATCCCCACGCAGGTCAGTGACTGTGTTGGGGCACCACAAACACTGCAGGAGATGCTGGCTGGGTGGTGGCAAAGGGAGAAGAGCACAAAAAACCCCAAAGTGGAATCAATTTATGGCACTGAAACAAAAAATAAAGGGGTTTTGCTGTTTCCACAATGCACTGTGTATTCACCAGCACAAAAGGCCCCAAAGTGGAATCAATTTATGGCACTGAAACAAAAAATAAAGGGGTTTTGCTGTTTCCACAGTTCACCGTGTATTTGCCAGCAGCTCAGCCATGAGGATTCCAGCCTGTTCTTTACGGGGTATTTTATGGGGTTTGTTGCTTTAATGAGCCCCTCTTGTTAATGATGGGGCAGCAGGGAGCGAGGCTGGTCCCAAAGAGGTGGCTGGGGAGGGTGGGTGAGGCCAGGCCAAGAAAAACCTTCAGAACCTCCAGGATCTGAAGGGAATATTTGTCAGGAGCAGTGAGGAGGAAGAGTATGAGAAGAGAAGGAGGAAGTGTTAGGAAGAAAGAGGAGAAGGCATGGGCAGGGCGGTGTGCAGCGAGATCAGAGGAGGGCAGCACAGTGGGAGTAATTAGGGGTTTGTGATTCAGGTGCAAAAGGAGGGGAACGTCCACAGGGGTTGGGGGAACGGAGAACAAGGAGAATTCAGAGCCTGGCAGCAGATGGGCAGGAGGGGGTGAGTGCAAAGGCAGGAAGGGAACAGCCAGAGGAGCAGGAACAGCAGACTTGGAAATGGCTGTGACAGTGAATTTCTGCCTTAGAGAAGGTGAAGTGCCTGGCAAAGCCTGCAGAGATGAGATGGGGCATTGGGTAAAGCAAACCAGGGCTCAGGGGAAAAACCATCCCTGTTTAGGAGAGCAGAGAGGCTGGGGATGGGGCTGGCAGAAGGGATGGGAACCAGGAGCACAGAAGATACAGGATTTCAAATTAGGAATTAAAATAGCATTCACAACCATGACTCAAGAGACATGAAGCTGCTGCTCACGTGAGTGCACAAAGCCAGAGATGAGGGCAGGACTGGGGCAGCTTTGCACAGGCCACTGGGGATGCCCAAATTTTGGAGCGTGCCACTCTGGCACCTTGTCCTGGCCAGCTCAGGGTGTGTGGGCACAGCAGGGACAGGAAGAGTGAATTTCTGACCTGTGTCTCCTCCAGGGGAGATCAAGATCCATCAAGAAGGTTCTTGAGGGATCCCTTCCAGCCTGTGAGAAGTTGTCCTGTGCCAGCAGCAGCTCAGATCAGATCAGAACCCTCTCATGTGGAGCTCTACAAACATCCTCACCAGTCTGTGACAGCGTGGTGCACCCCAGTGTCACCCAGAGAGGAGAGGAGGCTCCGTGGGTTTGGCAAGCTCCATCAAACCCAAGGCAGAACAAACCAGCCCCTTCTCTCCCATTATCAGTTTACAATCCCTTCTCTAATTTTCATTATCTGCAGCAAAGGAGCAATTCAGGGAATCAATTTTCTAGCAAGCTCAGTGGCTGGGTTTGGCTGGAGTGCTGCCTGCTCATGGTGTGTGCTTTCCCAGTCCTTTGCCAGCTCCTGGAGGGGCACTGGCGAGGCTGTGGCTGCCTGCCCGACCTGTCCCTCATGCAGCAGCTGAATCCAGGAGCTGAATTCAGGAGCTGAATCCAGGAGCTGAATCCAGGAGCTGAATCCAGGAGCTGAATCCAGGAGCTGAATCCAGGAGCTGAATCCAGGAGCTGAATCCAGGAGCCAGCAGGCTCTGCCTGGGCTGGGCCTGCTGCTGCACACTTGTCCTGGGTTGATTATGATGTTAAATTATATCCCCATTTGTCCACCTAACCCAGACACAGGTTTTGTATTCCTAAAATTTCATCTGAGAGTAAAAGTGAGTGGAAAAGAAGCACCGAGTCTGTTATCAGAGACTGTACTTGCTCCCCCCACATCGGGAGTTTTGACTACAGCACAGACAGACAACAAGACACAGATCGCCTTGGCTTTCCAACTAGCCGGAGCAGAGAGCTCTTCCTGGACTGTTTTCTTTCCCTTTTTCTGAAATTAATCAAACCTGCTGTGGACTGGGGACTCGGGGGAGCACCGGGAGCTTGCACCCGTGGACTACCGGGAGCCCAGCCTGGGCAGCGGCATTTTCCAGCGCCGAAGGGACTGATAACAGAGAGAACACCCACAGGAAAGAGACTCTCTGAAGTTTGTCATCTCTTCTGAAGGGCAAGAGGTTTTGTAATTTGATATCATTCATTTTTGTGCGGGGTGGTGCTGTGCCTGTGAAATAAACAGGTTTTTTCCACTTCTCTCAGAGCAATCTCTTCCCGAACCTGTTGCGGGGTGGGAGAAAAGGGCCAAGTGGGTTTGCTTCCCGTGGGGAGCCCCACTGGAGGTTTTCTCCCAAATTTGCCCTAAACCAGGACAAATACAACACTGCAGGTGGCCACAGCAGCACAGCTCTTGGCAGGACAGGGACCCCCAGAGCCAGCACCCCACCTTTGGCAAATCCATCCTCCAGGAGCACATCCCAATTCCAGCTGACAGCCCCTCATCATCCCACACCCAGGGGGGTTCAAAAGCACCCCTCTCCCTCAGCCCATCTTCCCATGCCTTCCATCTCTCTTGGTGTGCCTGGCCTGCCTCTCCCACCATCCCACATCTCTCCTTTGGCCCTGTTTCTGTTGTGAGAAACCAGATTTTGGTGCCAAGGCCAGAATTGCCTGTGCTGTTCAGCTCACTGGAGCTGTAGCAAAGTTTCCCTGTTGCTCTCAGTATTTTACTTCATGAATTTCCCTTTCCCTTTGCTACTGGACAGTTTCCAGGTACGATCAGGGAGCTTCATGTAGCTGCAAGATTCTTTCTGTGTGCCTCTAGTTTGGAGCCCATTATTGCATTCAGCTTGGGTTTCCTTTCCACCTGAATGACTTTGTGTCTGGTGCATGGGCTCAGAGCCATTTTATCCCCTGCCAATCATTATTTTGCCTTTCTTTGCAGCTTTTCATATTCCCTTTCAGATCCCAACATTCTCAATAGGTTTTGTATTGCTGCCTCAGCTTTCACCATCTACTTTGGTTGTTATGAACACTCTACCGAGCCTGAGTATGCCAGAATTTTGGCAATCTGACTTTGCCAGAATTCCTGGGCCTGATGATGAGCTCTTCCTGAAACAGGACATCCCATCCCAATTCTGGTTTTCTCTCCTTCGAGCTTGTTATCAGCCCACAGGGCTGAGCCATGGCCCCTTAGCACAGGAGTCTCTTCTGTGGTGTTGTCCACATAATCCTCCAAATTCCTTTTCACCACTTCAAAGACCTCTCCAAGGTCTGAGAGACCTGACTCCCCTCTTCAAAAAATCTCAGGCACTTTCTAACGAAACTTTAAATAAATTCAGTTGTCAGAATAACGAAATAAATTCTGGATAAATTCTGTTTATCAAGGTGTTCTATTCTGCTCCTCGCTGCAGTTTCCCCAGTTGCTTGGAGGGACATTTAGACCTGCTGGTGGTCTGGTCACAGAGAATTTTGTACAGTTCAGTGTCACATGTGTCACCTTCAATCCCCATTTGAGGTGACACACTGCAGCTTGTGGCTGATTTGATTCTTCTGGAGTTCTTGTCTGAGTCCCACCTAACCCTGCCTGTTTGGGACTCTTCAGTCACATTTTGCTCCAACACCTCCTCTGACACCTCTCTGAGGCATTTTCTCCTGTTTATCCCCTGGAAAAGCCCTCGTGGTGCAGGAACCTCCTGGATCAGAATGTGTTCAGGGCATCGTGCAAAGGTTTAATTTTATTTTTCTGTGGAGCAATGTGCTCCCACTGTCCTCTACTAGAATGTCACCAAGGAGAGGTGGCACTCCTGGCCACCTCACCTCCTCATGTGTGGGGGGAGTCGCACTCTCAGCTCTTGAGCTGCTAACAAGTTGCTCTTAAAAATATTTAACCCCATTCATAATGGTTTGACAATTTGCCCAGGTCTGGGCACAATTTTCTTCTCTGAATTTGGATTTTATTTTCTCTAAATCTCTGTGAAACTGGGTTCACTTTGCAGTTTAACCATGGTAGGTGTTTCAAACCTGGCAATGTTTAAAAGAGCATTTCTCCTCCTTAACATGCAGCAGTGCAAAAGTTTTATAGATTTTTAAACACCCCTTCCATTTTTAGGTTTATAAAGTAGCCTGGTGCTGCCCTAAAAGTGTGGTTTATCATCCTGAAAGATAGCAGAGGCAGTTATACACTAACAACCATGACCAAGACCCCAAAATGGATTTACCTCATTTGAGAGGCTTTTCCATTAATTTGTTTCACTCCAGGCAAATTATATGTGCCTCTCAAATCAGGCTTAGTGAAGATCTTAGTCACAAACAATTGGTCTCAAACCTCAGAGATCAAGGGTAGTTGATATCTCTTTTCTCCTCTAATCTAATTTGATTCCCAATAGTCTGTGGCTAATGTGGGCACACAATGCACCAGACAGAGCGTTTGCAGCAGAGACAGGGACGTACAAGGCGGTGTTAAGATCTTACTCACATCATTATCTACAGCTCTGGCGCTCTGGCAGCGGTGCTGGGAGGATTTTTGGGGAGTGGAGGAGCACAGGGAGCTTGGCCTGACGCAAGCAGGGTGGAGAAAGGAGATCACCATCTCTTAAATATGGAAAGGGATTATCCGATTTCGGAGACAATTCCGTTAGCGCGCGAAATCTGCATAAAAACTGCCCGCGACCGCGGCGACACGGGAAATTAAAGAGATTCACAAACACACAAAGGGGAACGGGTTCCCAAAGCAGGGAGAAGGGGACAAAGAGGTTTGGGATTAATTCCAAAGCAAAGGGTCAAGGAAGGAGTCAACCTGGTGCTGGAAATGCTGGTCTGCATCACACAGAGAATAACAGCATCCCCCGGAGAGGCTCAAAGGGATGCTCCATCACTGCCTGCCAGCATCTCTTTGTCAGGTGCTGCTGGCCACCTGCAGGGCCAGAAACCATCTTTTCCTTGATCATTTCTTTTTTTTCTTTCCCCTAACACAGTCTCTTGGCTCTCTCCCCTGCCGGAGCACTGGAACAGCTGGAATGATGCACAGGTTAAGATCAGTCAGGCCTGACACATCTGTCATTGTAACTGAGGTCTGGATGAAGCTCCCCCAGCCAGAGATGCTGTTATTTTCCCTCTGTACTGTAGGTTTTGTACACTTTCTCCTGGGATTAGCTGGAGCTTTCCCCAGAGAAATTGCCTGCTGTCAGCTCTCTTCCTTGATACCTGTCAAGCTCTGCAAAAATACCTTCTTTTCCTTAATATTTTACAAGTCTAAGTGCAGTGAATGTGCTCTTTGGAGTAAACATCCATGAGGAGTAACCTGGTCCAGTGGAAGGTGTCCCTGCCCATTGCAGGGGGGTGCAAGGAGATGATCTCTCAGGTCCCTTCCAACCCAAACCATTCTGGTATTCTGTGGTTGCCATGTCTGAGGAGAGCTGGGCTCAGCTCAGGTAGTCCAGTCTCTCCTTCATCCCTGGTTTCTTTTGTCTTGGCCCCTTGTTTTCTTCTGAGAGGGTATTTTTGGTGTGGGAACCTCAGAGGGCAAAGGATGACAGGTCCCCCCCTCAGCCTCCTTCTCTCCAGGCTGAGCTCCCTCAACTCTCTCAGGGGCTCCTGGCACTCCAGACTCTTCCCCAGCTCTGTTCCCATCTCTGGACACACTCCAGCAGCCTCAGATTTGCTGGGAGAGCTGACAGCATCCCAGAAAAGCACTTTGCACATGCAGCAGAAGTAGGAGCAGTGTGAGAAATACTCCAGCCTTTGAAGAGGATGCAGAGCTGAGCTGGCTCTGGGGACAGCTGGTTCATCCCTGTGTCACAGAGCATGCCAAAGGCTGCTGGAGGCTCTCACAGACCACGTGAGGAACCCTCTGGCTCTTCTCAGCCTGGACAGAAGATGTGTCACACCACTGCCTTCCAGGTGTTTCCTGGTGTTGGGAATGACAAGCAGCCCCCACCCTGGGAGAATTGGAGTGGTCCTGCCTGGAATCCATCCTGGAGAGGATCTGGAAGGAATGCACTGGCCCAGTGAGAGCTGTTCCTCTGCCTCCCCTGCTCCAGGACACGCAGCCACGGAGGGCCCAGGCTCTGCGTGAGGACCAGCCCGTCTCCTTTGATTACCAGCAGATGGAGGATGCATGCAAGAGAGAGATAATTAATTAATTGCAACTTTCCCAGCCTCCAGACTTTGGTTTCTATTGATCTGAGTTTTATCTGGAGTAATAGAGACAATTAGGAGGGAACACAGCAGCAGAAGTTAATTACCAATGGAATGGAAACTGTGTCTTTCAATTTATTAAACTTTTATCACAAAGCAGCGCTGCTGCAGCAGCACAGGCAGAGGCAGCCCGTGTCCCTGCATCCCCCGTGTCCTGCAGAGCGCTCCCCACTCCTGACAATCAATAATAAATTACAAACTCATCGCTCCCTGCACAGTGCCAGGTCCCAGGGAGCCCCGAGGAGAGCAGTGGGACAGGATTGTGGGGGACAAGGCAGGGCTGCTGCTGTCCCCAGGCTCTGTGGGAGGCAGCCCTGCAGGCACAGGGCTGGAAGGGATGCTGAGGGCAGCACAGACAGCTGGGGAGAGCCTGGCTGCCTCCGAGAGCATCACTGCTCACTGCAGGGTGCAGATGTGCTCTTGGTGTTTCCAGGGCCTCAGGGACACATCCCCCTCCCAGGCTTACAGAATCATGGAACCCC
Source organism: Poecile atricapillus (assembly GCF_030490865.1). Classification (NCBI taxonomy): domain Eukaryota; kingdom Metazoa; phylum Chordata; class Aves; order Passeriformes; family Paridae; genus Poecile; species Poecile atricapillus. Next base: position 6,365,086 of record NC_081270.1, read on the forward strand.
AGAATGGTTTACATCGGAAAGGGACCTTAAATCTCATCTCATCCCAGCCCACCTTGGCACAGGGAGGCCTTCCACCAGACCAGGCTACTTTAACAATTGTCTCTAAGCAGGGCAGGGCTGCAGGAGGCAGCAGAAGGGGCCTGGCCCTTAGTGCCATGGTTCCACTGACCTCCTTCCCTTGGCAGGAGGCTGGGATGTCAGTTAGGAACCAGAGATGATCCTCCCTTCCTTCTCTCCACCTTCCCACCTTCACCCCACCCTCTCCTCTGCTCCCTTCTTGCTGTCTGGATTCAATGATCTCAGAGCTCTTTTCCAGCCTGAACCATTCTGGGATTGCCCTGCACCTCCTGGCCCAAGTGCAGCTCAGCAATGCCAGCCCACATCCCCCAAGAGAGAGCCTCTGCACCTCTGAGGTCACTGAGCACCCTTGGTGAGGGTTCTCCGAGGGTCCACAGCTCCAAGCCAGGTGCTGTGTGGCAGGACAGGGCTGCTGTGACAATCTCTGAGGGTCCACAGCTCAAATTCAGCTTCTGAGCTTGCTGACATGGTTTTCTAAGGACTTTCCCAGGACAGTAACTGTAAACATAGATATGTGTACATTCTTTCTGTTCCACGTCTTGTGATGGGCATCTCTCATGGCCAGTGCAGTGAGAAAGTGTTATCCTGACCATCCAATCCCTGGCTGTGGTCAGAAACCTATAAATCCTGGGAGGAAAAATAAATTTTCTCTTTCTTCCACCACACCTCGACCTGTGTGCGTGTGATCTATTCATCTCCAGCGGTAACACAAAGCCAGGTGCTGTGTGGCAGGGCAGGGCTGCTGGGACACTCTCTGAGGATCCACAGCTCCAAGCCAGGTGCTGTGTGGCAGGGCAGGGCTGCTGTGACACTCTCTGAGGATCCACAGCTCCAAGCCAGGTGCTGTGTGGCAGGGCAGGGCTGCTGTGACACTCTCTGAGGATCCACAGCTCCAAGCCAGGTGCTGTGTGGCAGGGCAGGGCTGCTGGGACACTCCTCGCTGTCCCCATGGCTCACAGCTGTGAGCAGCACCTGCCCCAGAGGCTGACTTCACTCTGCTCTTTCCACAAAACACAGGAGAAGATGATTTGCTTGTCATCACACTCTGGAAGTGGTGGCACAAGCAATGGGACATAAAGGCTCTGGTTTGGACCCATTTTCTGTAGCAGCACCCTACGAAAAGCTGCACCTCTCTCCTCATCTCCACGCCTGTCTGCTGCCTGCTGGAAGTGTTCCCTCCTGCCTGCTCCCCCCACAGTGTCCTGCCCTCGAGGCATCCCCACAGACACCCAGCAAACTCCCACATCTTGTCTCCAGGGTGTTAAAGGCAGCATGTTTAAATTGTTGAGGTCACTTGACTTCTTCAGCCTGGAAGAGGCTGAGGTCAGACCTCGTCAGGGTCTGCAGCTTCATCCCAGTGGAAGAGCAGCTCCAGTCTGCTCTGGTAACCACTGAAATGACCCAGGGGATGGCTGGAGCTGTGTCAGGGGGGTTTAGGTTGGATTTCAGGAAAGGTTCTTCATCCAGAGGTGCTGGCACTGCCCAGGCTCCCCAGGGAATGGGCACAGCCCCGAGGCTGCTCCAGGAGGGTTTGGACAGCGCTCCCAGGGATGCCCAGGCTGGGATTGTTGGGGTGTCTGTGCAGGGTCAGGATTTGGACTGGATGATCCCTGTGAGTCCCTTCCAGCTCAGGATATTCCATGATTCCGTTAAATGAGCCTCTAGTGCTGGTGCAGGAGCAGTAATTAGATTGCTGTAATTAGACTGCTGGTTTGCTCTTGTCTCTCTTTCCAGCCATTCCAGGGAATGTGGTTGCCTTTACTCCCCCTAAAGCTGGGGGTAGCCCACCTAAGGACAGCCCTCACTGCTGGCTCAGTCCAACCCAACCTGACCCACACAGCCTTGCCCAAACTGGATTTCAGCAGAAAACTTCATCCTCTGGTCCTTTATCAACACATGGCTGCTCACATCCTGGACTGGACCCAGTCAGTAACCTCTCTCCTGACGAAAAATGTCTGTTTAATTGCATTTATTTAATTTGGTTCATTTTCTTTAAGCTTTTTTTTTTTTTTTTTTTTTTGAAGCATGGTGTCAAAAGATTTTGACACGGCATCACTGACTGCTTCACTGGGGTCACAGGTTTAGGATTCATGGTCCCAGTCCTAATTTGAGGTGACACTGCCCTGGACTGCAAAGGGAAAGGGCACTCTGGAACGCCTCCTGTCTGACACTGAGTGTTGAGAATTATCAGAAATTATCAGAAATTAGGCAGTTGTGGGTCTGACCAGTGCTTGAATGGGATACAGGTTTTAAATCCCTTGTATGGTAGGCACAAGCCAATTAGTCATGCTTAAATACTTGGGTGATTGCTGGAGCCCCGAGCCTCGGTGAGCCATGAGGCTCAGCCCTGCCAGTGAACTGATTTTTCTCAAGGTGAAATGGATGTTCTTGGAGGATAGATATGTGGTTTTAAAACTGTTAGATGCTTGAGATTGGCTCCCCAGCCTTGATTAGCCCTGCTCTGGCATTCCCAGGTGAAACAAAAGCAATCTACGATCGCAGAGATTTGCAAAATGTGCCTTTCTGTGGCAGCTCAACCACTTTGGATGCTCGTACAATCACAGAACCCCAGACTAGCTTGGGTTGGGAAGGACCTTAAAGCTCATCCCAATCCACCCCTGCCATGGGCAGAGACACTTTCTATGCCAGGTTGCTCCAAGCCCCATCCAACCTGGCCTTGGACACTTCCAGAGAGGTGCAATGCGATGCTGCAATGCAGAGATGAGGCCACCCAGGCCAAACCTGTGCCAGGCTTTGCACCAAATTCCCCTCATCCCCACTCCTGGCCAGTGTGGGGCCTGGCTGTGTGCCCCAGCTTGGATCCTGTTCCTTACATCCACTTCTGCCAGCCCTTTCCAAGGGAATCTGCTCAGCAGCTTTGTCCCTCCCAGCCCAGCCAGACTGGGGCATCTCTTATTTCCATCACTCAGCACATCCTCCTGCTCACCCACAAGCCCTAAATTCAATCTGATTTCAGTCTGATTACTTTCCCCTCCACTTGAGAGAATTAATTAATATCCGGCTCTGCTCCAGTTTTGGTTTTTTTTTTCCCCCCCAATCGATAAAAGGAGGAAGGAAAAGGTGGTGTACCTGTCATTAATCATCATTAAATTAGTGACTCCAGAATTAGCTCTCCATGAAAGCTTGTGCAGCAGCAGAGCTGAGCTGTGCAGGGAGACCTGGAGCTCTGCTCAGCTCAGGCAGCAGGAAACAGGAGAGAGAGGAGAGACCTGCACAGGGTGGGTGTCACAGGAGGGAAGGGATGCAGATCCTCCTTGGTGGTATTATAGATACATTTTATATTGTTGGCTTTTTGCAAATATTAAAATGTATGTTATGTGTATAAGAATGGAAATTTTTTTTGTATTAATATAGTTTTCTTTATTTCTGTTATTGATGAAATTTAGAAATAGTAATATAATACATATATGTTAGGCTATGGCATAGTATTAAAATAAAAACTGCTTTTGTTTGTATAACCCAAAGACTGAGGAAAAATAGCTGGAGAACTCCTGCATTTGTAAACTCTCTTATCCAGATGAAGACAGCAGTGACCAGAACTCTGGGGGGGGAATTTATTGCATTTCTGGTATCAGAGAATGTAAATCTCAATGGTGCCAAGAGGATTGATCTATTGGGAAGGGGGCAAGAGAAAACTAAACAGAAGAACACCAAAGATCCTAAGAAGAATGTCTGAATATGTATAAGAATTTATGGATATGTAGCAGGGTTCTGTTTTTAAGGGACAATCCTTTGTTAGTAAGGTGAATGCAGAGACACCCAGCTGTATCTGTATACTTTACTTTATTTTTTTCTCCTAATTGTTTTTTTATTAAACTTTTAAATTCTATAAAAATTATGTGAACCTCGTTTTTCACAGTGGCACAGGAGGGAAGGGATGCAGATCCTCCTTGGTGGCACAGGAGGGACACCAGCACAGCAAAGCAGCTCTGTGTGGACAGGTGCTTGTAGGAGACACTTCAGGATGGACGGTCTGAGACACAGCAGAGACCTCTATAATCGAGTGAGGTGTTAGAAGTTTATTTCAGGGTGTGGAAGAGATTGAGAGAGAGAGGGAGCCTGCTATGAGCCAGCAGATAGAGCTCAAGGCTCAGAGAGAACAATACAAAAAGGGGGTAAAATATGAATACATGAGCTCAAGACTTCAGATTGCTAAGAAAGAGAGTAACAGAACAGAAGTGAGAGAACCAGGGAAAAAGAGCATGTAGAAAATGTGAGGCAAGAAGGTTAAGAGGGTTAAGAGGGCGTAGCAAGAGAGTAGCAAGAGAGACTAAAAGTCAAGAGAGTTAAGAGAGACCAAGAGAGAGAACTCCTTCCCAATAGATCAATCCTCTTGGCACCATCGAGATTTATATTCCCTGATACCAGAAATGCAATAAATTCCTCCCCCAGAGTTCTGGTCACTGCTGTCTTCATCTGGATAAGAGAGTTTACAAATGCAGGAGTTCTCCAGCTATTTTTTTTTTTTCCTCAGTCTTTGGGTTATACAAACAAAAGCAGTTTTTATTTTAATACTATGCCATAGCCTAACATATATGTATTATACTACTATTTCTAAATTTCATCAATAACAGAAATAAAGAAAACTATATTAATACAACAAAATTTCTCATTCTTATACACATAACACTCATTTTAATATTTACAAAAAGCCAACAATATAAAATGTATCTATAACAGTCACCATCCCTGCCAGGCTCCCAGTCAAACCAGTACCACTCCACTCTGTCTCTGCAAGACCTGCACTCACAAAGCCCCTTGCACCAAATGCCTAAAACAGCCGAATTTGCCACAATTGGAGGTGTTCTTCCAATGAATGTGAGCATGAATTAATAATGGCACTTTGAAGGCTCTCTCTGCGCTTGCTGCATCCCTCCTGCTGCACTCCCAGCTCAGAGCTGCTGAGGAGCTGCATCCACGCTGCTTCATTTTGCACTAATAACAGCCTTCCCCTAAGAGGGATAAACAGCGCTGCTGAAGTTTCTGCTGGCAAAACGCATCTCCAAACGAACTGCTAAAAATGGTTAACAAAAGGCTATTTCCAGCTCCTCCACCCAGCTGGAGCTGGCTCTCCTCCCTGGCTGGTGCTGTCTGCATCTGTCACAGGAGTTCCTGAACAGGGAAGGGAGGCAGGAGGGGTGCAGGCAGCAGCTGAGGAGGTTTGGGAGAGGCAGAAAAGGGGTTGCAGGGCAGGTGTTCACACAGCAGAGAGGGGACACAGCCCTGTCATGCGTGTCACTGAGAAGAATGACAGGTTTGTCTTTACAAACAAGCTGTGGGTCAGTTGATAAGATGCAGCTATCAGTGAGAGACACAGAAACAATGGGATGGATTCCAGTAAAAGATCAAAGGGGCACTAAAAGAACACTATGAATTCCATAAAAGTTAAGAAGGGATTATGCATGGGGGGGGGGAAAGGTATCACCGCCGGTATCAGGCGTTCCGGGAAGCCTGTACCTCTCAAGTACCTCAGCCTATGGGGAAAGAGAGAAGGGACAAGTGGACAGGAATTAGGATAAAAAGGAGGCTGCGCCCTCCAAGAATTTGAGAGACCCCAGGAGAATGCCCCATGGCCTCTCCCTTTATTCGAATAAAGAAAAAAGGACTCCTCTGTCTCCTTTTTGGACATAAACCTCTGGTGTCTGTGGATTAATTTTCCTGACATCACCAAACAGCATCCAGGCTGGGAGCTGCGTGCAGGTGTCACAGGCACCACCCTCATCCTCCACCCCTGGCCACCGGTGCTGCCGAGTCCTGGGGTCTGCAAGGAAAGCAAATCCCAGCAGTGCCTTTCCCCACTGCTCACTCCCACAGGGCTCCTGTACCTCTGGCTGTCACAGGAAGCACTTGTCAGACACTTCTCTAATCTCAGGTATAATAAACCTCTCCCCCCCCCCAGCTCCCTGACTCCCGGATCTGTCATGTGAGCCAGCTGTGCACAAGGAAAGCACTTTGCATGCAGATGATTTATCTGTCCTCAATCTGATCCAAATACACCCCCTGAGCACCATCAGGCAGCAACAGCTCCTCCTCCCAGAGCCTGCTTCCAGGACACTGGGGGGAAAGAGTTTGTATTTATCACAGAATCCCAGACCGTTATCTTATCTCTCTGGATAAGAGAGTTTACAAATGCAGGAGTTCTATTATTTTATATATTATTAGTTCTAGCTATTTTTTTTTTTCCTCAGTCTTTGGGTTATACAAACAAAAGCAGTTTTTATTTTAATACTATGCCATAGCCTAACATATATGTATTATACTACTATTTCTAAATATCATCAATAACAGAAATAAAAAACTATATTAATACAACAAAATTTCTCATTCTTATACACATAAGACTAATTTTAATATTTGCAAAAAGCCAACAATATAAAATGTATCTATAACAGCAGGGACAGCAGAGACAAGTGTGGGTAGTTCCTTTCCTGATTCCCAGTCTCTTATTCACTAAATTGTTGGTTTCAGTGTTTTTTGTTAGTGAGAGCACATTATTCTGGATCCATGCTAAGGGACACGAGGCTGCTGCAGCTGCCTGTCCCCAGGTCTATCAGTGATGAGGCTGAAGGTGTGTACAGCACACACCTGTACTGCAGGTACACCTCTACAGCTGTAAGTGTACACCTGGACACGTGCCTGGCCACACAGCTCACACACCCAGAGCACCCACGTGAACATCAACAGCACCAAACAGCCTCATCCCACTGCTCCTGAGCAGAATATAAATACACACACACATGTATGTGCAAGACTGAGCTGGGCTCAGACACCCACTTTATCCATAATAAATCCAAAAAATCCCCATATCCCGTGTTGGGTCTCACACCCCGGGGCTTGGTCCAAAAGGTGACCCCGGGAGCTGCTTCCAGTGATGATTTTCACACCTCCACACTGGAACAGATGGCTCTGCTGGAACAGCTCTGGAGGGGGCCATGGACAAGGTGGGTGTTCCTCGGGATTCCTCAGTCTGGGTCCCCTCTGGGTCCCTGTGCCCCCCATGAGTTCTGGACATGGCATGAGCTGATGCTTCTCCTTCAGGGAGTAGCCCCAGGGCAGTGTTTGAGCTCCCCCTCCTGCCATTGTCTCTTCCTGCGCCTTTGTGGATGTGCAAACAAGCTTTTCTCACATGCTCTGGTCTCTAAATTGATAATTATCTCTACCCTAATTCCCCGGGAGCTTTGGCAGCAGGCAGAGAGCAGGTCCAGGGTGCAGCCTCCACGTTCAGGCTCAGCAGCAGATTTTTGGCAGTGCAGGAGGGTTCTTCCCCCCTTAATTCACATTTCTATGGCCATCTGCACAGCTCCAGGTGTGCATCTGATGGAAGGTCTTCCCTCAGCATCTGCTGCCACCTCAAGTGCAATGACACTGAACCCTCTTGGTGCCCCCTGAGCTGTCCAAGGCCTGCAGGGCTGCTCTGAAGTGCAATTTCTTTCCCACTTTGCCCAGTTCTTCCCTCCAGTGGTCTGCAAAGCCTGTTTTCCTCCAGCCCTGGCTATTGGCACACTCTGCCGCAGTGGCTGCACACCCAAACACGCAGAGTTTTAAATTCAGGGCGGTTGTCCTGTCTAGAACAAGAATTGTCACTCATTCACATTCTGATCAAGCAATTAAAACCTTCCAGAATGGTTCCCACCTGGGTCTGGAGGCAGCAGGCACAGGGGCAGGTCCTTGTCCCTGTCCCCACTGTACAGGCAGGGATGCCAAGAAGGGTGACAGAGCTGCCATCAATCACAGGGCCTGAGCAGAGGCTTCCGAGTATTTAAATCATTAATTAAGATTAATGAAATGCACTTTTGCAGTTTATTTAAGGGCATGTTCCGAACCTGAAACCTGGCCATTAATTAGCGAGGGAGACAATTTGAAAGGCTCAGTAAATCCCCTCTTAAGCCCTGGTGAGGCACATCCAGCTCCAAGTGCAAGGATATGGCTCTACCCAGGGGATGCCACATCAGAGCAGCGTAGGAGACACTTGAGAAGAGAAACACATCCCAATAATACGGACTTTTAGGGAATTAGGGAGATCCATCCAGCTCAGGACTGAAATGGGAGGCAAAAATTGTAATCTCCTTGTATCATTGTGGCAAACGAGAGGCTTCATTTGACTTCTTCAGATAAATTAAATTGAAAAAAAAATCAGGCACTATCGGCAGGATTAGAGGTCCTTAGAGATCCCACTGCCCAGCCCTGAATCCTCCTCATCAAGGCTGATGCAATCAGATTTTCCATTACAGGATCAATCTGACCTGGAAATAGAAACACGGTTCTTGTCATGTGAAATGCCACATGAAGCCCCCCTGTAGGGTCCTGCATGTATCACCTTGTGCTTGGCCTCATGCTGGGACCTCCATGTCCACCAGATCAGGTCATGGAATCACAGAATCCCAGACTGGTTTGGGTTGGAAGGACCTTAAAGCCCATCCAGTCCCAGCCCTGCCATGGGCAGCGACACTTTCCACTGTCCCAGGCTGCTCCCAGCCCCATCCAACCTGGCCTTGGACATTTCCAGGGATCCAGGGGCAGCCACAGCTTCTCCCCACCCTCACAGGGAAGAATTCCTTCCCAATATCCAGAGGATCAGGACCCACTGTGCAGAGCCAGCCACCTTCCAGGATGCTCTGTGGTTCCCCACTCTGGTGACATCCACAGGCCACAGGATCACAGCCATCTTCTGCCCCCAAACTTCCTTCAGGATCTGGAGTGTGGAGCTGTTTCAGGACTTTGGGCCACTCACAGGGATGTTTGGAAAAACATTGTTCAGAGTGACCTTCCCCAGAGTGCAATAAACCAGACACACTGGCAGTAAATTGCATCAATTACAGGGAAGTCAGTAATTAATTAGAAGCTGGGATTCTTCCCGTCCCTCATTGCACCTCTGAAATTAAAAGTCCAAGTGAAGAATAACTCCAGGCCAAGGAGTCAGTGCTGGGGCTGCTACACAATTGCCCCCACACGAAGAGTCTGGAGTGGCCTCTGAGGTGTTGATTGATTTGCTCCTGAGTTGGCAGCAAGGACATGGGTTTGACCTCTGCACACAGGAGAGGACTTGGACAGAAGTGAATCCTGAGTGGTTCAGAGTGGCTGTGCAAGCTGGGAAGGAGCTGTGTCCTTGTGGGAAGCAGTGGAGGTGGCTGAGGAGGGTGAGCTCCTAGCAGAAGCAGAGATTTTGGGATGTGTCCGTGGAGGGCAGGGAGCTGGTGAGTTGATGGAAGTGCCTCAGAGGATGTCAGAAGTGTGTGGACCACCCCAGGATTGAGGATATAGGTGCTGCTTCCCTCTGCTTGGGGAGCCAGAGAACCAAACCAAAGCAAAATCAGAGCTGCTGAAGGTCTGTGTTCATCAGGCCACAAATCCCAAATAGCTTGGATTGGAAGCAGCTTAAAAACCATCTCATTCCAACCCCCTGCCATGGGCAGAGACTCCCTCCACTCGCGGTGTGCGGCTTTCAGAGCACAGGAACAGGGCGGCACCGTGGTCTGAACACCTCCCTGCCTTGCAAACATCCATCCCAGCTGTGCTCAGCACTGCTGGGATGTTCCTGAGTGCAAGGTTGGCTGATGGAACCTGAGGCACACGCTGGGGCCACGGGCAGAGGCAATCAGAGCCTCGGGAACAGCAATCAGCCGCCCTCCAAATTGGGCAGACGAGACGAGCCAGCCCGGGAGTTCACATCGATCCGGCAGCCAAGGTCAGGCAGAGGGGAGCTGAGCTCCCAGAAAAGCCCCTGTGGAAAGAGAGTTTGAGCAGAAATGAGGCGTAATCGGCTGCAGCCAGCACAGACCTCCAGCTGCCATGACCCAGTTAACACTGACGCTCACCTGCAGGAAACTTCCACTGCATTTTCAAGGCTTGATGTCAGGGAAAGCAGGTCACAGCATGGAGATAAATCTGGGAAGGGGGCACGATGCTCTGGTAGCTTTCAGGATCTGTCTGGGCACAGGGTGCAGGGGGGATCCCTGCTGGTCACCCCAGCGCAGTGGGGAAGCACAATATTGTGTCTGATGGTTCCCAATCCATGGGGATGAGCGCATCCCTGCCTGGTGGAGAGATTCCTGATGGTCTCACCATGGCTTAATGGTCCCGAAGAGTCCAAACCCCACAGAACTGGACTGAGGCACCAGAGGGTCCAGGGTTCAGGTCCTTGTTTGGGCACCACTTGGAGCGTTGGGTGGAGGGGGTCAGGTGATGCTGCATTCCCAAAAGCGCCTCCAGAGAGGAAATGTCTGGGCAGGCCACACTCACATCCACACACACAATCACACAATCACAATCACACAATCACACAATCACAATCACACTCACACTCACACTCACACCACAGATTGCTGAGTGACAGCCCAGAGCCAGGAAAGGTCTCTGGATGCAGTTCCAGTGGGGTTTATTGCAGCCACACACTGAAGGGCTCCAGGAACAAAGCCAGGGAGCGATGGAGGGGCCAGGGATGGGCTTGGGGGGTGGAGCCGAGGGTCAGGGTCCAATAGGAACAGGGGAAAGTGGTGCATGGGCGGGGCCAGGGAGAGGGAGAGCCAATGGGATCACAGGGGCGGGGCATTGCAGCAAACTGGGGCCAATGGGGAAGCAGGGAAGGGAGAACTTTCTAGAGAAAGGACAAATAAGGACAAAGGGGAGGGACAGCCCACAGGCCACGGGGTACCCGGAACTGGGGTACAGTAACGCGGGGGTGCAAAGAACAATGGGAAAAGCTTTTTCCTACAATCTTTATGTGAGGAAAACTTTCTTTTGATGCTTTAAATTCACACCTTAGAGGGCTCCTTCCACACCATCACTGCCTTTGGCTCTGGAGCCTCCACAACTCCTCTCCAGTATGGCCATCACATGGGATTCGAAGGGAATGCCACCATGTCCAGGACGTCTCTCAGAGCCTCGTCTCCTGAACCTGTAGCATAAAGTCAATAGGGAAAGAAAAGACAAGAATTAGGAATTATTTTTGCTTTTTTTTTTTTTTTTTTTTTTTTTGCCTTGTGAAAATGGCACTTTAAGCTATTTTTAAACCTTTAGGTGTTTAGAAGACACCACTGACTCTGCTTAAGGGGTGAACAGGCCCAGGACTCACTGGTGGAGTAGGGAAAGAAGGGCTGGGGTGGGAATCAGTGGGCAAAAGGCTGAAAGTGAACAAAGCACAGATGAGCTGAACCGCTGCTTCAGGGGGACTGTGGCCAATTGAAGGGAAATTGTTCATCCTTCTGATCAGCAGTGGAGAGGCCACCTTGCTGTCAGCCAGGGGAAGGGGAGGGTGAGGTGGGAGCTGATCTCTGCTGCAGATGCTTGGGAATAACTGCAAGGAAGCAGCGGCAAACATATCTCAGTGATGCCAAATGACATACCTAGGGATGGTGGGCACACAGGGGACCTTCAGAGATTTGGGATGGACATCAGGACGCATTTCTTCACCTGAGTGTGGTCCAGCTCTAAGACAGGTCACTGGAGTGATGGGGATCTCTGTCCTTGGAGGGTTTCCAGACTCAGGGAGTCTGATCTAACACTGAAACAATCCTGCCATGAGCAGGGAGCTGGACTGGGGATCCCTGAGGTCCTTTCTGCAGCTCTGCTGGGATCCACAACACTGTGCCTGCTGGGCATCGCTGCTTTCTGGCAGGACTTCATTCCAGGGATGCCCTGGCATGGAAGGGTTCAGGCTCTTCTCCCCTGATGTGGCAAAGGTCCAGGTTGGCTCCCTGATCCCATCCCAGCTGTGCCCACTGCCTGCAGGTGTGATCTTACTGACCTTGGGATGGACAGAATCTCATCCTGCATGCATCCATTGACTTTTGATGGAGGTGGGAAGATGCCAAACATGACCCATGGTGGCAATCAAATCAGTGTCCTGTACAAAAGAGTCCTGAGGCTCCCTGCAGCCATTGTCCTGCAAACACTTTCCCCACGTTGGGCTCTTCAGAGACCAGCATGAGCGGCCCTTGGTCCCCAGCCAGGCCCTACCATTCCCAAAAGCTTTTTGCTTCCTCTGTTTGCCTTTTTCCTCTGGGGAAGGAGCCAGCCCTGCCAGGACAGCCCTGCTCTGGAGGGCAGGGACTCCTGCTGCTCACCCTGGGGCTCCTGGCGTGTTGTCAGCACAGCTCGGGGCACCCTGCTCTGATACCATCTTATTTATGGCACATCCTTCCTGTCTTCTCCCTGCTATTATTGCCTGAAATGCTGTAATTTAGATTCCGGCTGTGTTTGATTGCAAACTGCCCCAATCTACAAATTTCAGTGACAAGCACTAGAGCAGCTCATTTACATGCCAAAGTGATCAATCTGGAACTGCTTGTTACACCAGAGAATAAATAAATAACGGATACATTAAAGAATGGGGAACAATCAGCCAAATTAACCAATAGATGTCGAATAATGACAAGCCCTGACATCCTTAACAGGGAACAAGAGAGAGAGGGATGGGACAAGCTTTCCCAGCATTGCCCAGGGCTGCTCAGCACTCATCTATTTCCTCTCATCCCATGAGCCAACAGAGATGTGCATCAATGACAGGAGACAGCCAGCAAGGGCTGGAGCCCAAAATCCTGGCTCTTAAACCACATACCTGTGTTTCTTCCTCACACCTGCTCTGTGCAAGCATCCATCATAGGAATAACTCATCCCCTGTGATAGCAATTAAAACATTTCAGACGTGTGGCAGTGTGCCACCCAGTGTTCCACAGTGTGGCTCTGCAGCCCAAGTTTCACCTGACATCTCACAAAATCCTTCTAGGGCACCATCTTTCTCCATAAGTCCCTGACAGGAGCACGGATCCAGGTGGGGGTCAGTTTCTTCTCTCAGGTAACAAGTGACAGGACAAGAGGAAGTGTCCTCAAGTTGTGCCACAGGAGGTTTAGGTTGGATATTAGGGAAAATTCCTTCACTGAAAGGGCTATCGGGCACTGGCACAGCTGCCAAGGGCAGTGGTGGTGTCACCATCCCTGGAGGGATTTAAGAAACATGGATGTGGCACTTGGGGGCACGCTTCAGGGTTGGACCTGGCAGTGGTGGATTAATGTTTGGACTTCAAAATCTTAGCAGGCTTTTCCAAACTTTATGCTTCCATGATTCTCTGATTCTATTTGGGACAGCCAACAGCTGCAACATCCATCTGGGTGGTTATTCAGGCACCATTAAGCCACCAGTGGCTGCAGAAAGGGGGATGCTGTGAGCTGTCCTCACCTCCCAGCGGGTGCAGGTGGCTGGGATGCTGGTGACTGGCAGCAGAGGGGTGTGTGGTACCTGCCAGCACTGCTGATCTCCATCACTGCCTCCCATTCAGTGACAGGTAAGTGCCAGCTGCCTGATTTATCCTCCTCTGGCAGCTCCTGCCTGTCAGCGCTCCGCACCCCAGGGATCCCCAGCAGGGAAGGCAGCAGCATCTCTCCCCGTTGTCAGCAGCTCCTGTGTGTGTGCAGGCTCTGGGGACAGGGGGAGGCTGTGCAGGGATCACTTCCCTTCCACGGGGGGCTGCAGGGCTGGGAGGGCACTGACCCATCTCACCTGGCACCCCCAGATGGGAGGGCAGCCAGAGGTGAAGGAGCTGCCCCGTGCTGAAAGGAGGGGGGTGGTCAGGGTAAAAATCATCTGGAGCAGAGTTCCTGGGTGTGCAGCAGAGCCAAGAGGCCATAACAGGTACCCTACATCCTCACTTGAGTGCTCAGGTTCCCCAAATACCAACACCATCCTCTTTGGGGAAGGTTCATCTTTGTGGATGGGCAGTTTGAGGAGGGCTCCTCTCTGTGGATGATTTGCACTCTGGGGAGAGCTCCTCTTTGTGGATGATGTGCACTTTGAGGGCTCCTCTTTGTGGATGATTTGCACTTTGGGGAGAGCTCCTCTTTGTGGATGATTTGCATTTTGAGGAGGGCTCCTCTTTGTGGATGATTTGCACTTTGAGGGCTCCTTTTCGTGGATGATTTGCACTTTGGGGAGAGCTCCTCTTTGTGGATGATTTGCACTTGGGGAGAGCTCCTCTTTGTGGATGATTTGCTCTTTGTGGATGTGATTTTGTGACACCTGGGGCTCTACATCCTCTGGCAATTCCAGGTAATCTCCGCATTGAGCCTGGTCCCGTTCCATGTCACCTGGGGGTCCCCTACATGGTCTCAGCCCCTGCTCCTTGCTGGAGCCTGTCCGTGGTGCAGCTGGGGCTGTGCTGGACCTGTCCCACGGGGAGAAGCCAGCAGGGCTGTCTGCACCTCCTGTCACAGCCTGCTCCTCACCGAGCAAACCCCTCCCGTCCCCAGGCTCAGGGGAGACCCCCGGCCTGGGGAAAGTCTTTTGGGGGCTGCGGGAGGAGATGGGCGAGCAGAGGTGTCCGAGTGGGCACTGTGCAGCTGGACAGGGGACAGGGGACAGCAGGGAGGGACAGGAGGCAGCAGGGAGGGACAGGGGACAGCAGGGAGGGACAGGGGACAGCAGGGAGGGACAGAGGGGACAGCAGGGAGGGACAGGGGACAGCAGGGAGGGACAGGGGACAGCAGGGAGGGACAAGGGGACAGCAGGGAGGGACAGGGGACAGCAGGGAGGGACAGGGGGACAGCGGGGAGAGACAGGGGGACAGCAGGGAGGGACGGGGACAGCAGGGAGAGACAGCAGGGAGAGACAGGGGGACAGCAGGGAGGGACAGGGGACAGCAGGGAGGGACAAGGGGACAGCAGGGAGGGACAAGGGGACAGCAGGGAGGGACAGGAGGCAGCAGGGAGGGACAGGAGGCAGCAGGGAGGGACAAGGGGACAGCAGGGAGGGACAGGGGACAGCAGGGAGGGACAGGGGGGCCAGCAGGGAGGGACAGGGGGACAGCAGGGAGGGACAGGGGACAGCAGGGAGGGACGGGAGGCAGCAGGGAGGGACAGGGGACAGCAGACAGGGACAGGGGACAGCAGACAGGGACAGGGGACAGCAGACAGGGACAGCAGGGAGGTACAGGGGGACAGCAGGGAGGGACAGAGGACAGCAGGGAGGGACAGGGGGACAGCAGGGAGGGACAGGAGGCAGCAGGGAGGGACAGGGGACAGCAGGGAGGGACAGGGGACAGCAGACAGGGACAGGGGACAGCAGACAGGGCCAGCGGGCCCCGCTGTGGCGGCGGCGGGCGGAGCTCGGCGGGGCCTGCCTGGGCCGGCAGCGCCATCTCGCGGCTCGGCCCGGCCTCGGCCCTGCTCGGGCGGCGTGAGGGGAGATCCGCCCGCGGCGTTCGGGGCTGGCACTGCGGCCTCAGGGACACCGGCACCGGGCACTGTCCGAGCCTCAGGGACACCGGCACCGGGCACTGTCCGGGCTTCAGAGCCTCCGGGATAGCACCGGGCACTGTCTGTGCTGGCACTGCGGCCTCAGGGACACCGGCACCGGGCACTGTCCGAGCCTCAGGGACACCGGCACCGGGCACTGTGCGGGCCTCAGGGACACCGGGATGGCACCAGGCAGTGTTTGTGATGGCACTGCGGCCTCAGGGACACCGGCACCGGGCACTGTCTGTGATGGCACTGCGGCCTCAGGGACACCGGCACCGGGCACTGTCTGTGATGGCACTGCGGCCTCAGGGACACCGGCACCGGGCACTGTCTGTGATGGCACTGCGGCGTCAGGGACACCGGCACCGGGCACTGTCCGGGCCTCAGGGACACCGGGATGGCACCAGGCAGTGTCTGTGCTGCTACTGCGGCCTCAGGGACACCGGCACCGGGCACTGTCCGGGCCTCAGGGACACCGGCACCGGGCACTGTCCGAGCCTCAGGGACACCGGGATGGCACCAGGCAGTGTTTGTGATGGCACTGCGGCCTCAGGGACACCGGCACCGGGCACTGTCCGGGCTTCAGAACCTCCGGAATGGCACCGGGCAGTGTCTGTGCTGGCACTGCGGCCTCAGGGACACCGGCACTGGGCACTGTCCGGGCCTCAGGGACACCGGGATGGCACCGGGCAGTGTCTGTGATGGCACTGCGGCCTCAGGGACACCGGCACCGGGCACTGTCTGTCCTGGCTCCCTGCACGGTGCCCCTGGAGCCACGGCTGTCACCGCAAAGGGCTTCCCATTGCCACAGGGATCATCAACATCAGATGGGATGTTGGGGACAAATCCTTCCCTCTCAGCATGGGGAGGCCCTGGCACAGGTTGGCTGGAGAAGCTGTGGCTGCCCCATCCCTGGAAGTGTCCGAGGACAGGTTGGACATGGAAGGGGTCCCTGCTCATGGCAGGGGGTGGAACAAGATGAGCTTTAAGGTCCCTTCCAACCCAAACCAGCCTGGGATGTCTCAGCTGCAGATCCAGAGGAGGAGGAGATGCTCAGAGGATGGGAGAGGAAGGCTTGGCTTGACCACAGCATCTCTGACAGTCAAGTGAGTGTTTAGTGAGCTAAACACTTCAGGAATCTCAAGGACCTGGGGAACACCCAGAGGAACATCAGCTTCCAGGGGATGCTGGAAACCCACAGCTGGCCCCTGTAATTCAGCATTTAAATGGAGTTAAGGGGACAGCAGAAGACAAAGGACACAGAGCATGAGGACACAGCCATCAATCAATGCTGGATGAAATGATGGAGTGGTCTAATTTGGGCTGTATATTAAGAAAGGGCAATAGGACAGAAATACAATTACTGTCCAGAAACACCGTTTGGCGGAATGTAGGTCCTTTCAAACTCACCTGTCATCTTGTCTAGACACGGTTACAGGTTGGGTTGATAGGGGAACTCTGCTGATAAAATAAAATCACATTTCTTCTGGGCATCAGATTTATTATGGGGTGACATTTTGAATAAAAATATGTAATAATTGCTTTAAGTGGGCATTTAGTCAATTAATTAAAGACCAACTCAGTGACAGATCTTTGCTGGCAAAGGTCTCTGGACTGAGTTTTGGTCATTGCCTTTTTCAGCTATTTTGGAAATTATGCGACACCTCCCTTGGGAATGCAGGAAGCAAAAGGTGGAGGGGATAGGGGGTTTGTCAACTCCCCTTGATTTTGGAGTCACCCTAACCCCAGGTCTGCTTACCACCCTCTTTCCTTGGATATCCTCCCCTGAGCCCCAGCTCCAGGTCCTGCCACTCCTGGAGGGACACTCAAGGGGATTTGGATGAGAAGGCCCCTCCTCACTGCCCACTGTGTCCCCCATGGGGTGGCCTGGGTGGTCCCCAGGGTCCCAGGGATGTTCACCTGCTGGGGTCACTGTGGCACCTCCCATCCCTGATGTGATGGGGTTTGGGACTGGTGGCATTTGGGGGCTCTTTTTCAGCAGAGCTGACTGTGCACCCCTGGACTCATTCCCTGCACTCGGTGACAGGAGGTGCTGGTGTTTCACTTGGCAGATCTCGAGGCCACACACAGCTCCTGGGGTTGCCCAGATTTGGCTGGTGCAAGTCCCTACCCAGAGGGGACTGAGAGCATCATCAGTGCCAGACACCCTCATCTTTTCCCACTCTACTCCAGACACCAGGTTCCCAAAACACTGAAGTGAAGGCAGCAGGAAGGAGATCATTGGACCACAAATGATCCTGAGCTGGAAGAAACCCCCAGGGATCATCAGCCCCACTCCTGGCCGTGCACAGACACCCAACAATCCCATCCTGTGCCTCAGAGCATTGGCTAAACACTCCTGGAGCTCTGGCAGCCTTGGGACCATTCCCTGGGGAGCCTGGGCAGTGCCAGCACCCTCTGGGGGAAGAACTTTCCCCTGATACCCAACCCAAATACTCAAGGCCCAGCTGAGCCACACAGGCATGGATGATCCCTTTGCTGGATCCTGCTCCACCCAAGTGCAGTGACCCCAGAGGGGACAGCACCCAGCAGCACCATGAGTGACAGACACTGCCCATCACCCAGAGCCTCCAAGGGTGATCCCTGCGCTGCCCCAAACATCCCTTGGGTGGCTGAGACACCCGATATTTCCATCACCTGTCCCCTCGTGCCATCTCAGCAGCCTTGGGGCATCCTCCAGTCATGTTGCTTTGTGCCCAGTCACCACCAGCCCCTGCTGCTGGCTCAGGCTGGGCACCCAGTGGTGCTGCCCTCTCCCTGACCACGCTGTTTCCAGTAAATCCAGAGTCAAGCGTGGAAAGGGGAACAAGCTCCTTTCTCTTAGAGAGAAAGTGAAACTCAGCACATCCTTTCTCCCACCAGGCAAACCGCAGTGCATGCAAGTTCATCCTTCCCACCCCTCTCCTCTTCCTCCCTCCTCCCAGAGAAGAGCTTCCAGCAAACGGAGCTGCTGCTCACACTGCTCTGTCCTGCGCCTGCACCAAGGTAAGTCACCACGAGCAGCTGGGGACACTCTCCTCTTCTGCCACCACCTTCCAGTCCCTCCTCCCTGTCCTCCTTCATTCTTCACTTCACCCTCCACAAGGGTTCAAAGTAGAAAAACAGGGAGAAGAGGATGTGGGGGGAAGAGGAATCTCCAGGAATCTGACCTTGCTCTGTGTGATTGTGGACATCACTGAGCTCTGCAGACTTCAGTGTCCCAGGCTGAGAACCTCAGGTTTTGGAATAGGTCTGTGTCCTCTCTCCCAGCTCTGCATGTTGGAGGTTTGGATCCCATTTGCTGGTTTTCCCTTTCCTGTTTATCACTCTCGTGTGTCTTTGCATCCTTTCCTCCCTTGTGCTCTCTGTCCCATGGGACCACTGCCCCACACAGCAGTGCTTTTCCCTCCAAACCAGAATAAACATCCTCTACAGGCATCTGAGGATGCCCAGGATATGGAGGAAAGAGTTTGTGCCATGCTCCATGTCCTGGGCTTTTCAATCCCAGAGCTCTGCCATGGGCATGCTAGAGATTGTCAGTGATTTCAGAACACACAGCCTCAAAACCCTTCTAGGAATTTATTCCCACCACTGCACGTGGTGTCTGGTTATCCATGCTGGACAATTCCAGAGATCTGTGGATGCATCTGATGAGAGCATCTGCGTATCTGTGACCAAGGCTCAGCTGTGTGTTTGCCTCCATCCCAAATTTATCCGTGTTCTGTAGGAGGCAGGATGCAGCCTGGATTCTTGCTGGCAGCCAGCACCCTGGCAGCAGTGCTGGGCATGGCCCTGCTGGAGGACGGAGTGTGTAAGGCACCAGATGGCAAGAATGGCACCCCTGGAGTCCCTGGCCGTGATGGGAGGCCAGGGCAGAAGGGTGACGTGGGAGAGCCAGGTAAGAGGAAGATGAGGATGTTGGGTGCAGGAGGCCTGGGAGCCTCTTGGCTGGAGCATCCCAGGCTGTGGGAGCAGCTCAGAAGATGCCAGAAGTGCATGAACTCCTCCTCTCACTTCTCCCCAGGGAGAGCAGCGCTGGCCATGAGCACCAGGGGACCCAAAGGGGATGCAGGCGATCCAGGGCTTCCTGGTGCCCCAGGCATGCGTGGCCCACCTGGCATCCCCGGCCCTCCGGGGACGAAGGGGATGCCAGGGCCGGCGGGGATAAAAGGGATCGCTGCCAATGCTTTCGAGCACCCTCGTCCTGCCTTCTCCGCCTCCAGGCTGTCCCCGCCCCGCACGGGCACCACGGTGGTGTTTGACAGGATCATCACCAACGAGGAGAACTCCTACAGCCCCCAGACCGGGAAGTTCACCTGCCGCATTCCCGGCCTCTACTACTTCGCCTTCCAGGTGGTGTCCAGCGGGGACCTGTGTCTGATTATCACCAAAAACGGGCTGGGTGTCGCCAGCTTCTGCGACAACAACAGCCACGGCATCCTGCAGGTGAACTCGGGCAGCAGCGTGCTCAGCCTGGACCCGGGTGACCAGGTGTCCCTGAACACCAACCCTGCCCAGGGCAGCTCCATTTACAGCGGCTCCGAGGTCGACAGCGTCTTCAGCGGGTTCCTGGTGTCCCCAGCGACGGTCTGAGGGGCTCCCGCAGCGTTCTGGGGTGTGTGCCTGCCTGGCCGTTCCCCTCTGGGTGTGTGGGATGCTTTAGTGCCACAGCACATGGGGATGGTTCCAAATTGAGCATCCAGAAGTGTTCTGTGCTTTCACCAATGTCACAGCTGGCCGAGCTGTGGGTCACCACTGCAGCACTCACCTCCATGCTGAGCCTGACCACACTGTCCTGGACACTGTGGGTCTCATCCCTGTCTCCTCCTGGGCACTCAAGCTCCACTCCCAGCTGTCACCAGCTGTGGCTCTTTGGTGCTGAGTGGGAAATCACTGCCTGCCACTGCTTCTGCTCCACTAACCACTGCAAAAGCCTTCCTGGCACTGGGACACATCCTGTCACCACCTCCCCATGAGAATAAATAAATGCTTTTTCTACCACTACTCCTTGGGTTTTCTTTTCTACTCATGCATTGTCCCCAGACCATCAATATCCTGGATCTCTTCCCAAGCTGCCCAGGGAGAGAAGCGATTCAAGCTCGTCCCTGGTGCTGCAAAGGCAGGAGAGGAGGGAATGGAGTGTCCAGTCAGAGCTGACACTTCCAGGGAGGAATAGGAAACACCTGGGACAGGGCTATGTGTGTCCTTCTCTGCTGAGTCCTGCAGGGGGAAACACAGGCAGCAGATCCTGCACCTCACCCACATGGTCTCAGATTGGCACCAAAACTCTCCCAGGAAGGCAAAAGGCAGCTGTGGTCCTCTGGCATTACAGCAAGGAGGGACAGGGGCATTGGGGCACTGCTGGGGTTGTGGGGTGATGGTGGTGGAGCTGCGAGGGTCTCACAAAAGGGAGCTACAGCAGGCTGGGCTGGTCAGGAAGCATCAGATGCCCTGGGATGCTCCTCAGGGGAGCTGCTCCACAAACACTGCACACTCAGATATCCCTGTTCCTAGAGCAGTGAGGAGGAGCCTGGGTCACCTGCCCAGTGAGGGATATTGGGACCCCACCAAGTCCAGCACCCAGCAGAACTTGGTGGGACATGGGGAAATGTACAGATCAGAAACTGTCAAAGGGAAACATTTTCCAGTCTTATTTAGGGGTGCAGCATCTTCCATCAGAGCCAGGCAGTGACCTTGAGTGCCACAGGCATCTCCAGCCCACTGGAGCTGGCCTCAGGCTCTGCTCCCAAGCTGCCCTTCTGCTCAGAAAGAAGGGAAGTGAGAGGGAAATCAGGGGTTTGGGGGGGTACGATGCCCTGCAGTGACTTGGGGGGGTCTCCTCTGTCCTTTCAGCCCTTCCTGTTGCAGTGGCACCAGTACAGGTTTCACTGGACAGCCAAAAAAAGTGCTGGCTCAGCAGAAGCCATCAGGCAGGAGGATGTGAAATTTGGGTGGGAACAGCTGGGCTTCTGTGTTCCCAAAGCTCCTTTATCCTTCCTGGCTCTGTGACTTCCCCCGCGAGGGTGTCAGGGAGCCGCGCCCACCGCGCTGTGCTGGCAGTGACCGCGCGCCCTGCGGGACCAGCAGCTCAGGTTCCCCAGCCTGGTCCCCACCAGAGGTAAGAGGTGCTGCAGGACCCCTGTCTGGAGGGTGGGAACAGGGCTCCAGCAGCACGGCACACTGCTGGGGAGGGGGAGAATGAGAGGAGGACGTGGATGAGAGAGGAGGACGAGGAGGAGAGGAAGGAGGCAGAGGCACGGACGGGTAGGTGTGATGGAGACAGGATGCAGCAGCTGATGGAAGGGTTGATTCTGATGGACAGAGCCAGGACAGAGCTGCTGCTGGAGGAGGAGGGAGATCAGCTGTGTGCAGGGAGCTCCAGCCTCAGGGCAGCACGGGGTGACGGTCTGTGGTGGTGTGTGCATCTCCAGCTTTGGGGACACTGGACTCAGAGGCTTGGGGCTGGCCACGGGTACCTCAGACCTCATGGCTCCATCCAGACTGGAACTCCTGGGGTTGGAGATGCGCCTGGGGCCCATCTCCACATCTCCACCTCCCCCCTGTCCTGCAGTGTGTGTAGGTGGGACATTGAGGACACACCCGTGGCTTCCAGGCATTCCTGGTGCATCCAGTCTCCTTTTCTCCATGTCCTGCAAGCCACCCTGCCGTGGCCCCTCACTCCAGCACTTTCTTTCCCTTTCCATGCTACAGAGCACCAAAATGGAGAAGAGATTCTTGGAGAAGCTCTACCTGGCCCTCACCCTCCTCCCCCTCCTCCTGAATCTGGGCTCTGCTGTGACTGTAGAAGACCCTTACGGCTGCTATGGAGCTCCAGGACTGCCGGGCATGCCGGGGATACCAGGCAGGGATGGCCGGGATGGGCTGAAGGGAGCCAAAGGGGAACCAGGTGAGTGAGCAAGGAGGGAAACCACATGGGCTCTTGTAGGGGGGCACTGAGTCCTTGGCTGGTTTGCAGAGAGCATCCTCAGTGGTCGGGTGGAAGAGGCAACAGCACTCTGCTGCCCAAGGGGTTAGAGAAGCCTCTCCCCACATCCTGCTGTTGACACTGACTCCCTTTCACTCCCCACCACCCCACAGGTATCCCAGCTTCTACACAGCTGGGGCCCAAGGGCATGAAAGGGGACCCGGGCCCCCCTGGCCCTCCAGGCAAGCCTGGCCACTCTGGGGCCCCTGGTGAGAAGGGATCCCCTGGGCCACCGGGCACTGCCGGACCCCCAGGAGTGGCAGGCAGCTTACGGCAGAGGCAGCAGTCGGCGTTCTCAGTGACCAGGAAGACCAGCCAGTACCCCCTGAAGAACGTCCCCGTGGTCTTCAACCACGTCATCACCAACACCAACCGCGACTACGACACCACCACGGGCAAGTTCACCTGCAGGCTCCCCGGCGTCTACTACTTCGTCTTCCACACCTCGCACACGGCCAACCTCTGCGTCATCCTGCACAAAAACCACAGGAGCGTGGCCAGCTTCTGCGACCACAAGACCAACAGCATGCAGGTCAGCTCGGGGGGGACGCTGCTGCGCCTGGCTGCTGCGGACGAGGTGTGGCTGGGAGTGAACGACTACAACGGCATGGTGGGCATTGCCAACTCCGACAGCATCTTCTCCGGGTTCCTGCTCTTCCCGGAGTAGAGGAGCCCAGCAGAGCCCACCCCAGCGTCCTGATGCTTTCTGAGCATGCTGCTCGCTGCTGGGCTCTTCCCATGTTCCCAGATTCTCCAGCCCCTTGGTCTGTGGTGGAGGCACAGGGGGAATGAGCACATCTGCATCTGTGGTGGTGCTGAGCTCCTGCTGGCACTGCCACCTGTATCCCCCCTGCTAACCCCACATTACCTCAGAGGTCTCCCTGTGGTTGTCTCCTCCCCACCTGGGCTGCCTCAGGTTCAGCCAAATGTCCCTGGCACAGGCTGCAGTGACGCCTTTGCCATGACCTGGCTGTGGAAAGTGTCAATAAAACCTTCCCCAGTGCACCTGGTGTAGTGTGGTGTTTCCTCCGTGTCCTACCTCTCTGTGGCGTGCACACAGGTGCAGGTGACACCTGTGTGGCATCAGCATGTCCCCAAACCTCCCTGGCATCAGAGACCATCCCACCCCAGCCACACTGGGCTCTGCACAGGGGCTGGGACCCCTGGCTGCTGCAGGGATGGGATGGTTCCCATGTCCCCACACAGCCCAAGAGGGCACCAAGATACTCCCTGATGCTCCCTTTCCCTCCAGAGCTTCACAGGGGCACAGACTGCAAAGAAAACCCAACACCATGGCTGGGACACCCCTGGGGTCCCTACCAGCATGGGGCAGGGGAGGCACTCTGGCTTTCCTGAGCCCCAAAACCCAACAGGGATTTCTCCTGGTGTCACAAATTGCAGGGTGGAACGGGCAGTCACCTCTCTGAACATCCTGTGCTTCACCTCCACAAGGCAGCAGCCAAAGCAGGGCTGGAAATGCTTTTCCCACAAGGTAAAATCACATCCCATGCACAGCATTCAGGAGAGTCAGGGGCACTCAAGGTGAGGGATGCTGAGACCCTGCAGCATCCCCTGGGCCAGCAGAGCTGGAAGCGTGTGGAGCAGCCTGAGGGCTGCTGGCTGAGTGCTTGCACGTTTCTGCAGCTCTGCTGGCTTACCCTAAACTCATCTGGAGCTCCCAGCAGCATTCCCCACAGCAAGCAGGACCCAGGGACCCTGCAGGGCAAAGCTGTGGCTGGAGGGGCTGTTTGGGGATGGCTTGTTCTGCTCAGCTGACAACAGCATTCGTGGAGGATCTGAAACTGAAATGGAAAACGGACAGGAGCTAAAGATAAAAAGGGGATGTGTCCCAGATCCTTTCACAAGAACCCTTGCAGGAAACTTCTGCTTCTCCTCGTGGGCATTTCTGAGCAGGACGCTGGCGTGTCCTGCTCCATCTCCCCACCTGATCAACAAGGAGCTCAAGGTAAGAGCAAGGCTGAGTCCAAGGTTCTCCCTGCAGGCAGGAGCATGTGTGGAACCCAGCTCTGGCAGGGTGACAGGCACCTGCACTGCTGGCACTTCCCTGTGGCCTGGGGCAGAAGAGAAATGGGATGGAGGTGCTGGGCTGGGGGTGGTGGAGGTCCCTGACGAGAGTCTGACCCCTCCTGCTCCACCTGGAAGAAGGAAAATGTAAAAGTAGAGGTGGCAGAGTTGCAGGAGGGTGATCAGGGACTGAAAGGTGCCCTGGGGATGCTCTCCTGCACTGAGTTCTTGTCTTCTGCTGGCCCTGGGCTGGGAGCCTGTGGGTCGGTCCTTGTACCTGCTGCACCCAAATCAGAAGGGCTGTGGCTGGAGGATCCAACTCACCAACCTTTTCTCCTGCTGGCACCAGGGCTTCAGCACTGGGAAAATCCACCTGAGGCGGGGGAGCTGTGGCTGGGGTGCTTTGATGTCCAGACACAGCCACCAAATGCCCAGTGCTTATCCACACGTGCCCACACCAGGATCGGGGCAAGGAGCTGGGCAGGGAGGGCAGGAGGAAGGTGAGACCCCAGGGATGGAAGCTCAGATAACTCTCCCAGTAAGGCTTGTTAGATACAGAAACTCCTCTGGGATTGAGCAGAGGACACAAGGGGAGCCTGTTGGGTGTTGGAGGGAGGTTTGGGGGTTCATTGCCATCTTCAAGGACCGGTGCTGGTGGAGGGCAAAGCCCATTTCCTTGCAGATGATGGAGCTGCTCTGCTTGGGTAAGGATTTCACCCCAGTCCTGAGATGGGGAATTTCTCCCACAAGGGAGCAGCATGGCCACGTTGGACATCAGATCTCTCAGATAACCTGTCCCAAATATTCGTGTGGCTGAAGCTGTGGGCACTTATAAACTGGGGATTTGAGAGTGACAAGAGACTGACAAGCCCTGCCTTGCCCAAGGGTTCTGGCCCTTTGCTCCAGGGCCAGCAGGAGAGTGGATCTGGCTCTGCAGTAGGATGTTTTCCCTCCCTGATGGTATTACCCAGACTTTCTTGCAGTCACCACCTTTCAGAGCAGTTCAGAGTGCCTTCCCCAGCCCTCCCACCTCCCAGGAAAGCCCCCCTGACTCCGTTCCGTGCTCCCACAGATGTGGACCGTGTGGGCCATGCTGATCTGCCTGGCTGGAGGGCAGCTTGCCAGTGCCACACGCTGCAAGACCTACGGCATTGTCCCAGGCATCCCAGGGCTACCAGGACAGCCTGGCAGTGATGGCAGGGACGGGGAGAACGGCCCAAAGGGTGAGCAAGGTAAGGAAGAGGCTGCAGGTGGGTAAAATATTGTCCTGTGAATGCCAAGAGCAGGGAAAGACAGTGCCAGGAGCGTGGTCCTGGGAAAGCAACCTGTTTCCAGCTGTTCTTTGAGGTGTTGTCAGGTGGGGATGATGGAGCACCCCGAGGAACCTGGGGGAGGAGGGGGATGGCAGCAAGGTGTGTCACACCTGTGTCAGGAAAATTAATCCACAAACACCAGAGGTTTATGTCCAAAAAGGAGACAGAGGAGTCCTTTTTCTTTATTCGAATAAAGGGAGAGGCCATGGGGCATTCCCCTGGGGTCTCTCAAATTTTTGGAGGGTGCAGCCTCCTTTTTATCTTAATTCCTGTCCACTTGTCCCTTCTCTCTTTCCCCGAAGGCTGAGGTACTTGAGAGGTGCAGACTGCCTGGAACACCTGATACCTGCGATACCTTCCCCCCCCAATGCATAATCCCTTCTTAATTCTTAACTTTTGTGGAATTCATGGTGCTCTTTCAGTGCCTCTTTGATCTTTTAGTGGAATCCATCCCATTGTTTCTGTTGTCTCTCACTGATCGCTGCATCTTATCAGCAGACCCACAGCTTGTTTGTAAAGACAAACCCGTCATTCCTCTCACCTGCCTGATGGGCAGGGGTCTCCACACACCCAGCACAGGTTTCCTCGCTCGTGCTGTGACCACAAAGACTCTTCCTCCTCTTTCCTAGGACCCCCGGGGCAGAGTGCAGCAGAGAGAGGGGAGAAGGGAGACCCGGGGCTACCGGGACAGCCTGGGAAGGTCGGTCCCGAGGGCATCCCAGGCATGAGGGGCCCACCAGGTAGCATGGGGATGCCTGGCCCCGCGGGAGAGCCTGGCGACTACAGGATCACCTTCAAATCCGCCTTCTCCGCCGCCAGGAGCCTCAGCTCCTACCCCCGCCGGGATCACCCCGTCCGCTTCGACCGCATCATCGCCAACGAGAACGGGCACTACGAGAACCGCTACGGCCGCTTCACCTGCCGCGTGCCCGGCACCTACTACTTCACCTACCACGTCACCTCCCGCGCCAACCTGTGCCTCAACATCAAAAAGGGCCGGGGTGCCAGCAGGGGGGACAGGGTGGTGACCTTCTGTGACTTCGTGCAGAGCAGTTTCCAGGTGACCACGGGCGGTGTGGTCCTCAAGGTGGCCATGAACGAGTCTGTCTGGCTGGAACCAACGGAGAAGAACTCCTTGGTGGGGCTGGAGGGGTCTGACAGCATCTTCTCTGGCTTCCTCATCTTCCCTGAGGCTTAGCCCACTGGAGCTGTGTCTGTGGCTGACCTCTGCAGTCCCTGCAGAGCTGAGGACTCCCCAGGAAACTCTGTGCTCCCAGATCGGTGCTTGAAGCACTCTGCTGCCATTCTTGCACAATAAATGACAGCAATTCGCACTGCTGGCCCCTCTCTGGATAGGATTTGCCTTTTTCCTCCCAGATAACTTTCACAGAACCAGGGCACTGCTTCTCCCCGCCGTGGGTGCAGCCCAGGCTCGTTAGCATCTCATTACTGCTGAGCAGAGCCAGACAAGTGGTGCAGTTCCTGCTGCAGGCCAGGCCGAGTATCTCTGTCCAGAGCCACCCAAAGGTCCCAGCCCAGGGTTAGGAAAGCAGGGAGAAGCATCTCAGCCTTTAGCAGGGGGCAGGACAATGGCATAGTGGGAAAACTGAGGCCACTGAGTACTGGTGGTGGGTGAGGAGATGCTGGACACGGTGCTGTGCTGGAGAGTCCTGACAGCATCTGGGGACAACAACCTCTCTTAAGGCTTTTTTTTTGGGGTGGTGGTGACAGAAATACCCCCTGAGGATTGTCAGAGCTTGTGACAAGGTGGGGCAGGTGACAGAAATACCCCCTGAGGACTGTCAGAGCTTGTGACAAGGTGGAGCAGGTGACAGAAATACCCCCTGAGGATTGTCAGAACTTGTGACAAGGTGGGGCAGGTGAACATGGGCCAAGCACCTGGATGTCGTGGTGAGGCTGGTGTGGAGACTGCACAGAACCCCAGCACAGAACCGACACATCCCAGGGCACAGCCAGGCCCTCCCAGCCTGCTCCTTATCCATAGCACAGCTGTGGACCCAGGAATTCCGGGTGGATTAAAGCTGAGGAGCCCAGGGACACCCCTGGGCTGGGACAACCCAGCTCCCTGCAGCCCCCAGCCCGTCCCATAGGGGTGGACACGGGGCATTCAGGATTTTTTATGGGAATCTGGGATTTGAGAGGGTCGGGCTGGAAAGGAGAATGATAAAAGGTCTCGGGGAGGTGAGTGTGATGCGGACAGGATTTAATGGAGCGTCACCCCCGAGCTCTCCAGGTTTGCTCGAGCATCCAGGGTCCCCCGGCTCTGTCTGCTCAGGTGTCCCAGCGTGGCTGAGGCTCCTGGCCAGGAGGATTTACCGGCAGGTGGCACTGGAGACTGGCTCAGCGCTCACCTGGCAGCCGCAGCATCCTCCTCCTCACCTGAGCTCCGGGGGCTGTGCCCACAAGCTCTGGGAGGAGGCAGCGGGCAGGATTAGCCCGGTTCATATCTTCTCCTCCTCCTCCTCCTCCTCCTCCTCCTCCTCACCACCTGGGAGATTTGTCCTTCCTGCAGCAAAATCTGTGGCTTGCAGCCCCCCCGTGTCCCCAGCCCTGATGTTCTCAGCATCTCCTGGGGTCAAATTCTGAATTTCCCCCGGTGCCCGAGCTCTGGGCAGCCGCCAAACCCACGGTGTTTCATGCAGCATCACAAATAAAACCGAGCTGGGCAAGGTGGTGGAAAAGAGCAGGTGTTTCATGCCCAAAATACACTGGAGAGTATTCTGAGCCCTGGGGGCTGGAAAAGGAGCTGGCAGAAACCCACTGATATTTGATGGAGACAAATGCAAAGTCCCTCTTGTGGCATGGACCAACCCCATGTCAAAGGAGAGGCACTGGCAGCGAAAAGCTCTGCAGGAAGGGGCCCAGGATGTTGTAGGACACCAGGGTGAAGCTTTCTGCCTTTCCAGGTAATGGGTATAATCATTTCTGATTTTTGAAAAGCTATAAAGGCATAAAGCTGGCGCTATTTTTAAATTTATTTATTTAAATAAATATTTAAATAAATGTTCCCCTGCAGGGTGGTCCCGGGGACACCCCTGTGCGCTTTGATACCAGCCTGGCACAGGGGAGGGAGCTCAGACATCAGCTCCAACCCCAAATCTCACCTCAGGGCTGCTCTCAAATTGGTTCCCCCCATCCTCAGCCAGGCTCGCATTTGAATTTGAATGTGAAGGAGCAATTCTTTTGCCAGGAGCGACACAGCCTGGCTGGTCTCCACTTCGAGGTGTGCAGGGAATTCCTGCTTTTCCTGGCCCTCTGCAGGGACCGGGAGC
Source organism: Poecile atricapillus (assembly GCF_030490865.1). NCBI lineage: Eukaryota > Metazoa > Chordata > Aves > Passeriformes > Paridae > Poecile > Poecile atricapillus. The sequence continues at coordinate 6,394,029 of NC_081270.1, forward strand.
AGAGGCTCAGCGCTGTTTGGCCACCGAGGAGTTAAATCCCAGCCCTTTTTTTTTCCCCTGCTCTGCCTCCTTATGAGGAACAGCCTTCGCCGGGCTGCAGAAAGGCTCTTTCTTTCCCCAGCAGATCTCTGGGAATGAAAAGTCTGTGTTCCAGATATTAAATTACTCATAAAATAGTTGGCGTGTCCCCGAGGCGGCTCCGCACCCCCCCAGCCCCCGCCGCCGCTCTGCCGGGGCTGCTGATGTGCATCTGCATGTCACCTCCTGCTACAAGGTCAATCTCTCCAATTTAAAGCAGCAGCGTTGGAAAGCAAACCAGATTTCAGCCGGAATTAGCTTCAAATGGAGCATTCAGGGGACTCGTGCTGGGAGGGGAGCGCAGCAGAGGAAAGACCACGGAATGGGGTGGGGGTGATCCTGCAGCTGCATCCCCCCTGTGGTGGGGTACCCCGAGCACCCCGGGATCCATCGAGGGGCTGGGATGGTCCCGGGGCTGGATCTGGGGGGCTGGGATGGTCCCGGGGCTGGATCTGGGGGGCTGGGATGGTCCCAGAGCTGGATCCGGGGGCAGAGATGCTCTGGGGGCTGGATCCGGGAGGAGAGATGGTCCCGGGGCTGGATCCGGGAGCAGAGATGCTTTCGGGGCTGGACCAGGGGGGGAAGAGATGCTGTCGGGGCTGGATTCGGGGTCAGAGATGGTCCCAGAGCTGGATCCAGGGGGGCAGAGATGCTCTGGGAGCTGGATCCGAGGGCAGAGATGCTTTCAGGGCTGGATCCGGGGGCAGAGATGCTCCCTGGGGATGATTCCCGGGAATGCTGAGTGGGGATGATCCCCGGGAATGCTCCCTGGGGATGATTCCCGGGAATTCTGAGTGAGGATGATTCCCGGGAATTCTGAGTGGGGATGATCCCCGGGAATGCTCCCTGGGGATGATTCCCGGGAATGCTCCTTGGGGATGATCCCCGGGAATGCTCCCTGGGGATGATTCCCGGGAATGCTGAGTGGGGATGATCCCCGGGAATGCTCCCTGGGGATGATCCCCGGGAATGCTCCCTGGGGATGATTCCCGGGAATGCTGAGTGGGGATGATCCCCGGGAATGCTCCCTGGGGATGATCCCCGGGAATGCTCCCTGGGGATGATTCCCGGGAATGCTCCCTGGGGATGATCCCCGGGAATGCTCCCTGGGGATGATTCCCGGGAATGCTCCTTGGGGATGATCCCCGGGAATGCTCCCTGGGGATGATTCCCGGGAATTCTGAGTGGGGATGATTCCCCGGAATGCTGAGTGGGGATGATTCCCGAGAATGCTCCCTGGGGATGATTCCCGGGAATGCTCCCTGGGGATGATTCCCGGGAATGCTCCCTGAGGATGATCCCCGGGAATGCTCCCTGGGGATGATTCCCGGGAATTCTGAGTGGGGATGATTCCCGGGAATGCTGAGTGGGGATGATCCCCGGGAATGCTCCCTGGGGATGATCCCCGGGAATTCTGAGTGGGGATGATTCCCGGGAATGCTCCCTGGGGATGATTCCCGGGAATGCTCCCTGGTGATGATTCCCGGGAATTCTGAGTGGGGATGATTCCCGGGAATTCTGAGTGGGGATGATCCCCGGGAATGCTCCCTGGGGATGATCCCCGGGAATGCTCCCTGGGGATGCTGCCGGCGGTTCCTAACGCTGCGGGGAGGGGTGGATACGGGCGGGGGTGGGAGGAAGGGCTCAGTCCCTGCTCTCTCAGCTTTGGCAGCCTCGGCAGGTGCCCCTGTGTGTGGGTGAGCCCCCCTGGTCCCCAGGACAGCCCCCCCGGTCCCCAGGAGCCGCATTGTGACCCTCGGTGGGGCGCGGTGCGGGGCCGAGGTTTCCATGGGGATGTGCGGGGTGAGAAGCCGGGCCCGGTTCAGCTCCAGGCTCGGATCTCCTCCCGCACGTCGGGACTCGGCTCCTTCCGCTCCGCTTCCCGCTGCCTCCCGCCCTCCTGCGCCCGGCCCCGAGCCGCATCCACCCGGAGCGGCGGGAGGGATGCGGGATGGGATGAGGGAGGGATGAGGGAGGGGATGAGGGATGGGATGCAGGAGGGATGAGGAAGGGATGAGGAAGGGATGCGGGACGGGATGAAGGAAGGGATGCGGGAGGGACGTGGATGGGATGAGGGATGGGATAAGGGACAGGATGCAGGATGGGATGCGGGACAGGATACAGGACAGGATACGGGAGGGACGCGGGATGGGATGTGGGATGGGATGTGGGACAGGATACGGGAAGAGATGAGGGAGGAGATGCGGGACAGGAGGAGGGAGGGATGCCGGAGGGATGCAGGATGGGATGAGGGACAGGATGCGGGACAGGATACAGGACAGGATGCGGGATGGGATGAGGGACAGGACACAGGACAGGATGCGGGAGGGACGCGGGAGGGAGGAGGGATGGGATGAGGGATGGGATGTGGGACAGGATACGGGAAGAGATGAGGGAGGAGATGCGGGACAGGAGGAGGGAGGGATGCCGGAGGGATGCGGGACAGGATAAGGGATGGGATGAGGGATGGGATGAGGGATGGGATGAGGGATGGGATGAGGGATGGGATGAGGGATGGGATGAGGGATGGGATGAGGCTGGGATGAGGGATGGGATGTGGGATGGGATGAGGGATGGGATGAGGGATGGGATGAGGCTGGGATGAGGGATGGGATGAGGCTGGGATGAGGGATGGGATGAGGGATGGGATGAGGGATGGGATGAGGGATGGGATGAGGCTGGGATGAGGGATGGGATGAGGGATGGGATGTGGGATGGGATGAGGGATGGGATGAGGCTGGGATGATGATGGGATGAGGGATGGGATGAGGATGGGATGCTGGAGGGATGCAGGATAGGATGAGGGACAGGATACAGGACAGGACACAGGACAGGATGCGGGATGGGATGAGGGACAGGATACAGGACAGGATGCGGGAGGGACGCGGGAGGGAGGAGGGATGGGATGAGGGGCAGGATGCGGGAGGAGATGAGGGAGGAGATTCGGGACAGGAGGAGGGACAGGATACAGGACAGGATGCGGGAGGGATGCGGGAGGGACGGGAAGGAGCATGGCCTGGGCCTGCACATCCCTGGCAGGTTCCAGTGTGCAGGACCACCAAATCCACCTCCTGCACCCCCAGTTCTGCTCTCTTTGTCCTCACTCCCTGATGGATCCTTCCTTGTGTGCCAAATCTCTGAATGGTTTGGGTTGGGGGAGAGTTTGTTCCATCCCCTGCCAGTCCTGGCTGCTCTGGGCAGGCTGTGCCAGGGAAGCCACGGAGATCTGCTGCAGGAGAGGCTGTGCAAGAGAGGATTTGGGCTCCATGAGCAGCCTCCAGCAGCAGTTCAAGCTCCTGGTGCTCTGGTGTGTCGTGAGCCCTAAGGAACGGCTCTGAAATGCCATTAATGAGCATTAATGAGCGTTAATGAGCTCTCCAGAGTGTTTTTTCCAGTGCCTGGTGAGGTGTGGAAGCTCCTCCTGACACCTTAACACACTTTGGTTAAGCAGTGAGCAGCCCAGGTGTCGCTAAAGGACACGAAATGATTCACACAAACACCTTTCAGTGCTAGAACAGGAAAGAACAAACCTTTATTCTCTGAATAAAGAATCATTTATGGATTCTCAACAATGACCAGGGATTGGAGAATTGAGTTACCACCTTCCCAATCACACTGGTCATGAGGAACATCCATCAAAAGATGTTTCTTTGAAGGAATGTGATAAATAATTTGTATTTATAGAACTTTCATGGGAAAGTAACTGAAACTAGGAAAACTTTATCAGAAAGCTTTAGTTTTCAGGTCCCTGGCACTGGGAATATTCCCTAAACTGGCAATATTCCCTAGCACTGGGAATATTCCCTGGAACTGGAAATAATCCCTGGCACTGGGAATATTCCCTGGAACTGGAAATAATCCCTGGAACTGGGAATAATCCCTGGCATTGGGAATATTCCCTGGAACTGGGAATACTCCCTGACACTGGAAATATTCCCTGGCACTGGGAATACTCCCTGGAACTGGGAATAATCCCTGGAACTGGGAATAACCCCTAGCACTGGGAATATTCCCTGTAACTGGGAATAATCCCTGGAACTGGGAATAATCCCTGGAACTGGAAATAATCCCTGGAACTGGGAATATTCCCTGGAACTGGAAATAATCCCTGGAACTGGGAATATTCCCTGGCACTGGGAATAATCCCGGGCACTGGGAATAATCCCTGGAACTTGAAATATTCCCTGGAACTGGAAATATTCCCTGGAACTGGAAATAATCCCGGGCACTGGGAATAATCCCTGGAACTGGAAATAATCCCGGGCACTGGGAATAATCCCTGGAACTGGAAATAATCCCTGGCACTGGGAATAATCCCTGGAACTGGAAATAATCCCTGGCACTGGAAATATTCCCTGGCATTGGGAATAACCCCTAGCACTGGGAATATTCCCTGGCACTGGGAATAATCCCTGGAACTGGGAATATTCCCTGGCACTGGGAATAATCCCTGGAACTGGGAATATTCCCTGGCACTGGGAATAATCCCTGGAACTGGAAATAATCCCTGGCACTGGGAATATTCCCTGGCACTGGAAATACTCCCTGGCACTGGGAATATTCCCAGTTTGCCGTGTGTGTCCCAGAGCTGTCTCTGGGCTCTGGCAGAGCTCAGGGGGAGGTTCTGGAGCACAGACCCCCAGAGGATCTCCGGGCTGCTCTGGAGCTGCATTTCCCTGGAAATGCGATCCCAGGGGAGCGGGGCAGGTTTCAGGGTGGGCTGATTTTCTCATCTCGGGCTTGTTTGTGCTTCTCCCTTCACCGGGGGCTGCCGGCTGCCATACAAAGGGCAAAAAATGCCGCAGCGGGAGGTGCTCGGGAAAACCCAGCCGATGTTTTCCTCCTTCCCCGGCTTTACCGCTAGATGTCATTGGAAAAACATTGGAAAATCCCCGTGCAGCTCTCCGGGATGGGATTTTAGGGGTGGGGGGGATGCAGCAGGTCCTTCACCCACTGCTGGACACGAAGCATCTTCCCATCCTCCTCCTCCTCCTCCTTGGCTTTGTCTGTCCGCAGAGCCTCTGGAAAAACCATCGCCTGGGATGATTCAGGGTTCAATGGACATTGAAATGCAACTGAAACCTTTTTTTTTATTTATTTATTTTATTTTTTTTTTTCCCAGCGCTTGGCTAAGCCGCCCGCTCGGAGCCTCGCAGGAGGGAGCCGCACATCAGCCGCTCTCAAAGGGGGCGAGGCTGCCACGCCGGGACCCCCGGCACCTACAGCAATATGGTCCTCTCAAAAAAAAAAGTGCCACAAACAAGGCTTTTATAGGCGATTTCTTTTCTTCTGGAGTGGAAGGGAGAGGAGCCGGGAGGGAGAACTCGGGGGGCGTCCACACCGCACAAAGGATCGCAATGAAAGGGGCACCAGCAAATCCTCTTAGGGGTTTCAGTGTGTGCACATTCATATCCCGGCCCCATCTGCCGGGGGGATCCCCGCCACAGAGGGGGGAGAGGGGCTCTCCCTGCCCCGAGCCGCCAAAGCAAGCAAAGCGCATTCAGGGAGGGAGAAAAGCATGAAAAGGAAGAAAGGCAAAGGCACGGCTGAGCAGAGGAGGGGGGAATTCAGCTCTGCCGGGGATGGAGGGGGTGGTGGGGGAGGGAGGGCAGAGCTGCTGGGGGCTGTGGGAGTCCTGAGCCCCCCCGGATCCGCAGGGATGGGATGGGAGCATCCACATCCAGCTGCTCGTCCATCCATGGATGCGGAGCCGGGTGCCTGCGGGCAGGAGAGCTCCCTGGCACCCTGGGGACAGAGGAACTTCACCACAGAGCTTCACCTCAGCTTCACAGGGGTTCCTGCACCAGCTGGGAGCCGCTGGGAGCTGCTGGGGCTGCAGGAGGGTGGAGGTGACCACCAATGAGCTCATAATGCTGCCAAGCTAACAGGACCAGAGTTTCTTCCCAAACCAGGGATATTTTATCCTGCTCTGGAGGAAACACCCGTCCCTTCCCCAGCAGGAGGTGCTGACTCAGTAAATTCCAGTGACACCCAGCTCTTGGTGCTGCACGATGGCAAATGTCCCTTCTCCCATGGCTGTGTCTCCTCTTTCTCCTGCGGTTCCTGCAGTTTCCTGCCCATCCTGCAGTTTTTGGGCATTGCTGAGCACAAGGATGTGTCCACAGCACGTCAGAGATTCTCTGCCTGCTCCCCCAGGCTCAGAGCAGCCAGGCTGAGCTGCTCAGACAGCAGATCCAAAAGGTTAGGTCAGCGTGGTGGGAGTTTTTGGACAGAGGAGCCCTGCCTAGACCCAGACACAGCAAGGACAGAGCCCAAGTCACTTAAGCCCAGCCTAACCCAGCTGGGGGATGACTGATGTTCTTGTCTGGTGCCACCAGGGATCTGCACGCTGCAGAGCTCTGGGGGAATGGGGAGGATGGGATGTTCTCTCTCGTTTGGGTGAAGGATTTAATCACTGCAGCCAAGGCAGCTTGTCTCTCCTTCCAGCCTGGAGCAGCTCCAGCACAGGGAGTGGTCCTTCCTCTCCGGTGGCCTGGCTCCAGGAGCCCTTCCAATTCTGCTCTGAGGTGCTTGGGTCATGAGCTGGGAGATCATCTGTTCCCTGCAGCTGGGAGGGGGTGGCAGGGGAGGAGGACAGAGAGGATCAGGGTGTCCCCAGCAGCGGGGCTGAGGTTGGGATGTGGCTGCTTTGGGCAGTCCCATCAGGCTTCCTCAGCTTTCTGAGGAAAGCGTGCAGGACTGAGGCTGTGGCAGCCAATTCCCCAATTCCAACTCCAAAGCAGCTCCATCCAAAGCACATCCATCTTCTGGAAGCTTCCTGCTGCGTGCAGAGATGACTCAGGAGCAGGTCAGGTAACTCCCGGTGCCAAGCTGGTGACGAAGGTCGGACAGTCTGTGTGAGGCTCTGCAGGGTGAGACACAGAACAACCACAGAACTGGTGAGAGGAGGGTGCAGAGGCCACCAGAGCGGGAGTGACGCCGTGGGAACATCACATCAGCTCATCAGCTGAGCTCCTGGTGACATCCCAGGCTCTGGGCACTGCCCACACACCCAGCCAGGTGCCAGCTGGCTCCCAGGCCCTTCCAGTTACAGCAGGAACGGGCTGTGGGAAGGGCTCAGGGTTTGGCTGCTGTGTGTGACCATCAGATAACTCTGAGCTGCGTTTGGAAGAGCCAGCTGGAGCAGTTCTTGCACAGGCAGGGAACAAGTTGTGTTTGTCCCGCCTGGAGATTCCAAAAAACGTCGTGAGGTGCGTGGGAGAAAGGAGGGGTGCAAGGAGATCACCAGTGACGGCACTGGGCATCCAGAATTAGTGCAGGGATCAGGGAGGGAATGTAGGAAAAGCAAATGAGGAACATGTGGAGGACATGGAGGGACCTCACAGTCTCTGACTGACCATTTCTGCCCCAGTCACCTTCACCCCTGTCCCAGCCACCCCTTTCTTTGATGCCCCAAGGAACACAACAAACCTGCTGGTGAAAAACCTGCTCCCACCTGCATCACAGCCTCAGCTTGCAGGGAATGCCAGAGCTGCAGGGGTGTGAGGATGATGCTCTGGGGAAGGTGCAGGGGTGCCTGGTGCAGTTCTCTACGCACCAGGAGATGCTCCCAGGGTCAGCTGCTCCAGGGTGAGACACAGCTTTTGGCACAAACCACTGCCAAGGGAGCTTTCACAGAACCACAGGATGCTTTGGGGTCAATGGGACCTTTAATGGTCACATCTTGGTCCATCTCCCCTGCCATGGGCAGGGACACTTTCTACTGCAGCAGCTTGCTCCAAGCCCCATCCCACCTCCTGCCCATCACTTGGGAAAAAAGCTCCAGCACTCATCCAGGCTCTGGGCTGGATTTCTTTTTTATGTGATTTTTTTTATTTCTATTACTCTGAAGGGAGAGCTTTGAGTGTCCTCAGTCCCCAGCAAACGCAGACACATTTTGTTGATCCCGTGGAGCTCCTATCCTGCCGCAGGGAGCTCCTGGGCAATCACACGGTGAAAGGGTATCCCAAACAAAAACCAAACATAACAAACCCAGAGATCACATCACAAGACCTCAAACATCCCCTGTTGGAGGCTCTGTGAGAGCAATAAACATTTCAGTGTGTGCCAGGGGCTGTTGTGGCTGGCACACACACACAGGAGCCCAGCAGGGCTCTGAGCCACGCCGGGTACCAAACACCGAGCTCCTGATGCTGCCCAGCATCCCCATCCCTCCGGAGCCCCAAACTCACCCTGCTCCCCACAGCTGGGGATCCTCACAGCATTTCTCCTCTTGGCTCTCCTCCTCTTCCTCCAGCAGGCCTGGAGCTGTTGGGAAGAACATTAGTAATCATTTATTATTATTTATTATGTATTATATATATTATTTATACATACATAAAATATATATTTTTACATATTATTATATTATATTATATTATATTATATTATATTATATTATATTATATTATATTATATTATATTATATTATATTATATTATATTATATTATATTATATTATATTATATTATATTATATTATATTATATTAATTACATTACATTACATTACATTACATTACATTATATTACATTACATTGCATTACATTACATTACATTATATTATATTATATTATATTATATTTGACATTACATTACATTACATTATATTACATTATATTATATTACATTATATTATATTATATTAAAATATATAATAAAAATAGACTATATATTAAATATATAAAAATATATATTATATATTAATATTTATTTATGTATTTATTTATATTATGTATCTATTAAATATATAGAAATATACATTATATATGTTATATATTAAATAGATAAATTAGATTATATATTTATCATTAATTACTAATATATTATTATATTATTACTATAATATTAATACATTATTAGTATGTACAATATGTATTTATATATTATTATATTATATACTATAATATATATTATAATATTATATATTACATTTAATATAATATAATATATTATAATATATTATATATAACATATTATATTGTATCTTAATGTATCATTTTATATTATATTATATTATATTATATTATATTATATTATATTATATTATATTATATTATATTATATTATATTATATTATATTATATTATATTATATTATATTATATTATATTATATTACATTACATTATATTACATTATATTATATTATATTATATTATATTATATTATATTATATTATATTATATTATATTATATTATATTATATTATATTATATTATATTATATCTATAATATATAAAATATATTATAATATATAATATTATATTGTATATGTATATAATTTTTATTATTTATATGATTGTTATATCCATGCCTTTGATTCTGAAAACTTAGCCTTTTTCTAGTGCTCCACTTTGCACAATTTCAAAATCATGTAATATCTTTTCAAATAAAATTGTCATCAAATATTCCAAGTTGTTTTACAGGAACTTAGTTCATGTTATATCTTTTAATGACAATACTTTATAGAAAAGTAATTAAATATCACATCAAACTTTGAAATTCTGGATAATATTTACAAAAAGAGAGAATTGCAATATTAGTGCATTTTTGTTTGGATTTGTTTTGGAGGGGTTGGGCTTTGATTTTTTGGGGTTTTTTTGATTGGTTTAGGGATTTCTGTTGATTTTATTTCCTTGCTTGGTTGTTTTGGGGTTTTTTACACGGGACTTTCTAAAGATTTCCTTTTTACCACAAGGACCTTTAATTTTGGAGCTACATTTACTGCCTGAGCAATATTGAAGGCATGGAAATTATTGAAGGCATGGACATTATTGAATTAATGGACATTATTGAATCCCTGGACATTATTGAATCCCTGGACATTATTGAATTAATGGACATTATTGAATCCCTGGACATTATTGAATCCCTGGACATTATTGAATCCCTGGACATTATTGAATCCATGGACATTATTGAATCTCTGGACATTATTGAATCCCTGGACATTATTGAATTCATGGACATTATTGAATCCCTGGACATTATTGAATCCATGGACATTATTGAATCCCTGGACATTATTGAATTAATGGACATTATTGAATCCCTGGACATTATTGAATTCATGGACATTATTGAATCCCTGGACATTATTGAATCCTTGGACATTATTGAATTCATGGACATTATTGAATCCATGGACATTATTGAATCCCTGGACATTATTGAATCCATGGACATTATTGAATCCATGGACATTATTGAATTCATGGACATTATTGAATTCATGGACATTATTGAATCCCTGGACATTATTGAATTCATGGACATTATTGAATTCATGGACATTATTGAATCCCTGGACATTATTGAATCCATGGACATTATTGAATCCCTGGACATTATTGAATCCCTGGACATTATTGAAGGCATGGACATTATTGAATCCATGGACATTATTGAATCCCTGGACATTATTGAATTCATGGACATTATTGAATCCCTGGACATTATTGAATCCCTGGACATTATTGAAGGCATGGACATTATTGAATTCATGGACATTATTGAAGGCATGGACATTATTGAATCCCTGGACATTATTGAATCCCTGGACATTATTGAATTCATGGACATTATTGAATCCATGGACATTATTGAATCCCTGGACATTATTGAATCCATGGACATTATTGAATCCCTGGACATTATTGAATTCATGGACATTATTGAATCCCTGGACATTATTGAATCCCTGGACATTATTGAATTAATGGACATTATTGAATCCATGGACATTATTGAATCCCTGGACATTATTGAATCCCTGGACATTATTGAAGGCATGGACATTATTGAATTCATGGACATTATTGAAGGCATGGACATTATTGAATCCCTGGACATTATTGAATCCATGGACATTATTGAATCCCTGGACATTATTGAATTAATGGACATTATTGAATTAATGGACATTATTGAATCCCTGGACATTATTGAATCCCTGGACATTATTGAATTCATGGACATTATTGAATTAATGGACATTATTGAATCCCTGGACATTATTGAATCCATGGACATTATTGAATCCCTGGACATTATTGAATCCCTGGTTCTCCCTGGCTCGGGTGATGACAGGGGCAGGATCCTGCAGGGCCAGAGCCCGGAGCAGGGGATGGAGAGAGATTTAATTTCAACCCCAGTGGTTTCCTCTGCCTCTGAGACAGACTTGAGGCAGCTCCTGGAGATTTCTGGCACTGGTCACATCCCTGTTGGCAGCGCTCCTCCTGCTGCAGGGCCGCTGTTTGCTTATCTAGAGCCATGATTTAACACAGACTCAGGAACTCACACACTCTCTCCCAGTCTCTTTCAAATTACTTTATTGCTTCCTGTCAAGCAGCCGAGCATATCCTGTTAATATACAATCCCCAAGCAGCCTTTTTCCCAGCGTAATCCCCCTCGTGCAGATAACACAGCTCAGCTCCCGCAGGATGCCTGCTCCTGGCTGAGGATGCACCAGCCCAGCACTGGGCAGGTGTTTTTCCAGCAAATTTGGATTGCTGATGTTGTTGTCGCTGGATTTCTGCCAGGAATTCCCAGTGTGGAGCTCCCTGTGTTGTTCCATCCCCTGGTGACCTCGCTCAGCCAGCACCAAGTGCTGTCCTGAGGGTCCTGCTGATGGAACCTTCCTCCCAGCTCTCCTGTCCCTGCTCCAGGGATCTGTCCTGCCCCAGAGACACATCTTCATCCACCTGCTGCAGTGGGACAGCAACCACAGAGTCATTAAGGTTGGAAAAGACTTCCAAGGTCATCAAGTCCAACTTTTGGCTGATTACCGTGCCCACTAAACCATATCCATACCCACATTGCTTCAGGGACTGCAGACTGTTCCTTCTGCTGCTGCACAACCCAGAGAAGGTCAGTTCAGGAGACACCCATAAATCCTGGAGGTGCTGCTGGACAATCTAATCCATGTGGTGCAGCCTCCTGCAGCGTCACCAGCACCAGGTCAGGGTGGATGTGGCAGCTCCTGGAAACCCTCCAGGAGATTTCCTGCAAGCCCAGGTTTCCTCCCATGGAGGAACATGAACACATCTCCACGATGGAGAACATGGAGATGTGTTCTGCCACCTGCCATGAGGTTCTGTGGACCTCTTGGAATGTCCATGGCAGGACATCTGCCAGCTGTTGCTGTTTTAGGGGACCTGCTGTGTTTCTCCAACGTGTTTCTGATCCTCCCTGCTCAGGACCCTTGCTAAGACATCTGTATGTCCTGACACTGTGTTTGTAGGACATTCACGCTCCTCTGCCCCATCTGGTCTCCTCCAGGCTCCTCATGGGCAATTAAAATAATCATCTGGTCTCCCCAGCCCTGGTGTCCATCTGATGTGCCAGCTGAGCCTGTGTCCACGGCAGAGCACCAAGAAATCCCTTCCAGAGAGTATCAGGGTGATTTTTGGTTCTGTGCAGCTCTGTCCTTGTCAGGAGGTCCTGCTGACACAGGACACGAGGACAGATGGAGGTGGCTTTGCTGTGGAGGGACAGACACCAGGGCTAGGGGTGTGTGTGTGTGTGTGTGTGTGTGTGTGTGCAGCTGGGCTTCTGGGCTGCTCAAAGGCAAACAAAATGGGCAGATGATGAATTTGGCTTCAAGATTCACCCTGTTCCTCTCCCTGGGAGCAGAGACCTCTGCCAAACCTCCCTGACAGGACCCACTGCACCTTCTGGGGACATTTCTTCAGCAATCACTGGCATTTTGGGACTCTTGGGGCTGTTCCCACTTGGTTGCCAGCTAAAATCTGCTGTTGCTGCCTCTCCCTTGTCATCCTCTGCTGGCCCAAGGAAAGGGAACACGTGGAGCCACATGATGCAGCTGAAGCAGGACATACAGCTGTTATTTTTGTGGTTCTGTTTCCCAGGTTTTCCCTCTCTCCTGCCCTCAGTACAGTTTTATTGTCAGAAGTTGTTCCTGGAAGTTGAGGGCAATCTTGGTGCTGGCTGTTGGTTTTACTACCAGCTGGATCCTGCCCTCAAGTACTTGTGATTCTCTCTACACTTAACACCTCATTAGCTGGAACATCCACTTAGAGAGCACAGCTTTGCTGTCTGAAAAGAAGGAAAATCCTGTTTGACTCAGACGTTACACAGATCACTTATCTCAGAGACATCTGAACAGCCGGCCTTGGAAATTGAGCCCAAATTAAAAACCAGTTGAGAAGAAGTATCTGTCCTCCCAGGTAAATCAGGGGCTGATTTATTTCCTCCCCAGTATTCCTGCTGAGCAATGCACTCAGCACATCCCTGTCTCCATGTGCCAAGGATGGAAGGCTCTGTGCTTGCTGTGCTCCCGGGGCTGGAGAAACCACGAGCAGCCACCAAGAGCTGCCTCCTGCTCCCCTCCTGCTCCCTCTCCCAGGGCCCTGTGCCAGCTCCCAAAGCTCCTGCTCAGCTCCCCACCCCAGCACTGGCATAGCAACTCCGGCTCTTGACATTCCCAGCTCTCCAGACAGAACAAAACACACCGAGAGAGAGGAAAAAAGCAGAGTAAACCCAGATTAAAAAGCTCTCCCTTGCACGAATGTGACTGGCAGGGATGGGCTGGAGGTCCCCATCACCCACGTGGATGGCAGAGAGTCCCTGCAGAGGTTGGTGTAGCCCATGGGACAAATGTCCAGCATCCACAACATCTCCCGAGGGGCCAGGAAGGATTTGAACAGAAGAAAGGAAAGGGGATGGGCTGGGGGGGCTGCAGGAGTCCAGGCAGATCTGTACTGATGACTTTCCAGCTATTTTAATTCCCACGGATTTCCCTGTGTGTTCTGAATTGCTGGATCTCCATTCCAAGGACTTTTGCAGCCTGCACTTGAATCCCTGTGAGTTTTGTGTCCCTGGTTCTGCTGAGGAGGCCAACAGTTCCCCTCCCATCTGTGTGATGGATCAATCACCTCCTCTGATCCCAAACCCCAGACTCAGACCCTGCACCTCACACAAGTGTCATCTGATGGCTTTGCTTTGTTCCTGGGAGAAGACAGGAGGGAGCAGCCTTGTCACCGTGCAAGTGAAGTTATGGATGCTTTTCCTATGGCATCACTTCCCCTTTGTCACCTCCTCGCTCATCCCTGCTCCTGCCACTCCTGGGGCTGTAGGACCCTGCAGGACAGGCTGGTGACCTCTCCCTGCAGCCATCCCTCATGCAATTAAAATGACAAGGAGCTCCCCTGACTCCCCAAGGCTTCCTGCTTTCCTTAAAAAAACTTGGCAAAGGACTTAGAGGGAAGCCTTTGGAGCCCCCAGCAGATGCCAGGAACAGATGGCACTGACCGTGTCTGGAGGGCTCTGAAGGGCTGTGGAGGAGGATTCCCCTTTGGAGAAGCCCCATGGACTCTCCCCTGGGGGACAGCATTTCCCAGGGCTCTGCAGCTGCCCTCTAACCCATGGGGGTTGTGTCCCCCAGGATCATCTCCTCTGGCCTCTCGAGGCACGCCATCCCCTGCTGGTGCCAGCACAGGGCGGTGAGGGCTCAGCCCTGCCACCTCTCCAGGTCCCTGAAGGAGCAGGGACACCTCAGTGAGTGCAGGAGGAATCAGCAAGTGCTGGTGACAATCCCCAAAGGAGCACTCAAGGAGAAATTCCACAGGCAGGATGCTGATTGCAGGGGGTCAAGGGGATCCCAGCAGCTGCCAGGACCAAATCTGGGGGGAAAACCTGCAGAGAGGCTCCTCGATGGGCCACGCTGCAGGGCTGGATGGAAGGGTGACCTTTGTGACCATCACTGTCCCCTGTCCCAGGCAGGGACCTGTTCCACAGCCCCTCCACCATCACTGCTCTGTGCCAGGGGTCACCTGAGCTCGTTTTTGCCAGCAGATCCCTGGTGTTGCCAGGTCAGCATCCCAAAGGGATCTGGACAAAGCTGGACAGGCTGTTCCAGGGGCAAACATGCTCCATCCACGGTGTTTCATTGGGATTAATTCTCCCACCCCCTGCCAGAGCCAGCTCCTGCTCCTGTGCCACGGCCAGCACTCCCCCAGCCCTGAAGGGATGTGTCCCCCAGCCTCTGCCCAGCCCCAAAGTGACCCCCACAAATGCTCACATTCTGAGCACAACCCCTGCCTCTCCCTCCTCTAGGATGTGTCGCCCTGAAAACTCAGCTTCTGAGCTTGCTGACATGGTTCTCTAAGGACTTTCCCAGGACAGTAACTGTAAACATAGATATGTGTACATTCTTTCTGTTCCACGTCTTGTGATGGGCATCTCTCATGGCCAGTGCAGTGGGAAAGTGTTATCCTGACCATCCAATCCCTGGCTGTGGGCAGAAACCTATAAATCCTGGGAGGAAAAATAAACTCTCTCTTCTTTTCACCACACCTCGAGCTGTGTCTGTGTGATCTATTCATCTCCAGCAGCAACAGATGTTCCCATCACTTCCACAGTTCCTGTGCATGGTGAGTGCTGCTGCTGCCCCTGTGTCTCCTCTCCACACCCCATCTTCATCCCTCACGTGGCTCTGGGTGACAGAGCTGGGGGTGCTCAGCTTGGAGGAGGCTCCAGGGACACCCTGCTGCCACACAGGACATGAAATGGGAAAACCCAGAGAGGGACTTTGGAGAAGGTATAGAGGGATAGGACAGAGAGGGATGCCTTCACACTGAAAGGGTTAGATGGGGTGTTGGGAAGAAATTCTTCCCTGTGAAGGTGGTAAGGACCTGGCACAGGGTGCCCAGAGAAGCTGAGGCTGCCCCTGGATCCCTGGAAGTGTCCAAGGACAGGTTGGATGGGGCTTGGAGCAACCTGGGACAGTGGAAAGTGTCCCTGCCCATGGCAGGGGTGGAATTGGATGTGGTTTAAGGACTCTTCCAACCCAACCCATTCTATAAATCCACGATTCTATAACACCTTGCTGATTTATTCTCACAAATCTTCAATAAAATAAAATCTAAACCAGTCAATATCAGCACCAGGAGCCTGTGCATGCAGGAATTGTTCCACTTCAGTCACATTTCAGCCCAGACCTCAATGCTGTGGATATTCCTGGGTCCAAAGGGAGAATGGGAAATGCTAATCACAGAGCAGAGCCCCGCTCCTGCTGACTGCTGACCTTTCATCTCCAGCCCCTGGGGGTGGCTTTGCCTGCACACAGCTCTGCTTCCTCCGTGCCACCACATCTCCCACAGCTGCCTTCCCTTTGGAAAGGCCTGGATGGAGTCACAGAGCCAGAGGTGCTTTGGGTTGGAAGGAATCCTGGAGATCTCCACGTTCCACGGACAGGGACATCCTCCACTCAGGGCTCCCCCATTCAAACTGTGACCACACCTGGCTGTTTCCCACCCTTCTGCTGTGGAAGGAGATGTGGTTGCCTCTTCCAGGTCTTTCTGTAGCAGCTCTGAGGAGGAAGGAGCAGTTTCACACACTTGCCTCTGATCCTGTATTTGCCTTCTCGTAAACCTCTGCCACCTCTGGGATTTTGCTCGCTGAGTGCTTTAAATGTAACACATAATGCTGCATTTTTTTTTTCAGAGTGTCTGAAAGCATTTGCAAAGCTCCTGTATTTAACACCAACACTGACAAAACCCAGGTAGTTTTCTCCCCAGTTTCCTATTAAATACCATTTCAGCATTCTCAATTTCAAGGATGCCACCCTGTAATTTTATAGTATTAAACACAGACCTGAGTTTGACTTTTCAGCTTTTCCACCTTCCTTTGAAGAACTTTAAAACTATTTTCTGGAAGACTTCTGGACCTTGGGTTCCCTGCCACAAAATAGCTTGGGTTAAATCCTTTATTTTTACAAACCTTTACAAATGACAGCAATTAAATCAAGCATCCTTTTATGTTGTTACCCCTGTCAGTAGATAATGCCTGGCAGTTTTTCATCACAGGTTATCTCCTGGGCAGATTTATTCTCTAACATTATCATTTCTGGCTATAACCAGGGAATAAAATGAAAATATTTTCCAGAATACAAACCCCATCTTCTGCCAGTCATGCCTCATGGCTGTAAAGTATTTTGGATTAAGTTTCTATATATAACGTGATATTCTGGTGATGGCTCCACCTTTTCTTTGCTGTATATCTAAATAGTCATTTAAAATATTTTTATTTTAAATATAGAGTAATAATTTATATACTTGATTGTCACATTTCTCTACATTCTGGAAAAGGAGTGGTACTCAGTCGAAAGTTGGACTTGATGTTCTTGGAGGTCTTGTCCAATCTTAATGATTATATAAGTCTATAAATCAGGAAATCCTTGTTTTTATTTAAAAATAAAAATATAATACATAGTTTTATTTAAATCTGCCTTCTTTTTATCTTTTTTTTCTTTCCTACCTCTCTATGGTCCTGCTTATTTACAAAAACAAATTTTTCAAGATTTTTCAAGAAGACCTGACATCTTTGCAGTCTCCTTTTATGAACTTTCTTTTCCAAAAGTTACTTTTAATTCTGAACCTGGGCTCAAATCAGCTGTTGAACAAACCATCCCAAATTTCCTGCTCAATTCCACAGTTCTAAATCTATTTTAAAAGCTTCAAAAGTGCCTCTTCTCTTTAATTTGTTCCCATGGCTACCATTCAAAAGTTTCATTCATTTTCGGAGCGGAGAACTCTCCAAATCATTACTGCAATCTACCAGTTGACTTTTCCTTCTTAATTTAGCTGGAGGCTCGAAACCCTCAGCCTGTAGACACTGCAACAGCAACAGGGTTACCTCCAATTCCTTCATCCTCGCTCCTTTCTGCAGGAATTAAAGCTCCCTTGGAGATTTTCTGCCTCGTCCCTGGGGATGCCAGCGCAGGATGATGCTCGGTGCCATCCCTGCCTTTCCTCCTCTCTGTTCCTCCTTGTCTTGGTGGTAGGAATTCCTGATGTAGAGAGCTTGGGAATGCTGGAGGAGAGAGCTGGAGGGGAGAGGGAGCTGCTGGTCCCTGGGACAGGATAAACAGGTTGGGTGAGGTGGGGCTGTCCAGTGTCGCGTTTCAGCACGGGCCAGGGACCCTCAGACGGGGTACAGGGATGTAAAAGGTTAATATTTATTTAACTTGGTGCAGAGGAACCTCCCCATGGTGTGACTGGTAAAGGTTACTGGTGTGACTGGTAAAGGTTACTGGTGTGACTGGTAAAGGGGAGGGTTTGCCCTGGGATGATGCAGGAGAGGATCCCCTGAAAATTGGGGATTTCTGGTGCAGGTCAGAGCAGGGGATGTTGAGCTGAAAGGTGCTGGGCAGCACCACAGCCCCTGCTTCTCTCATCTGTCCTCCTGAAGGATCAGACCTGCCTGTCCCCAGCCTGCAGAGCTCTTGGGGTGACCAGGAAAGCAAGGAAGGACAGAGGGAATTCTTTGGGGTGACTGGGAAAGGCAAGGAAGGACAGAGGGAATTTTTTGAGGTGACTGGGAAAGGCGAGGAAGGACAGAGGGAAGCTCTTGGGGTGACTGAGAAATGCAAGGAAGGACAGAAGGAAGCTCTTGGGGTGACTGGGAAAGGCAAGGAAGGACAGAGGGAACCCCTGGGGTGACTGGGGAAGGCAAGAAAGGACAGAGGGAAGCCCTGGAATGACTGGGAAAGGCAAGGAAGGACAGAGGGGGGCCCTTGGGGTGACTGGGAAAGGCAAGGAAGGACAGAGGGAGGTTCTTGGGATGACTGGGAAAGGCGAGGAAGGACAGAAGGAAGCTCTTGGGGTGACTGGGAAAGGCAAGGAAGGACAGAAGGAGGTTCTTGGGGTGACTGGGAAAGCAAGGAAGGACAGAGGGAAACCCTTGGGGTGATTGAGAAAGGCAAGGAAGGACAGAAGGAGGTTCTTGGGATGACTGGGAAAGGCAAGGAAGGACAGAGGGAATTTTTTGGGGTGACTGGGAAAGGCAAGGAAGGACAGAGGGAGGTTATTGGGGTGACTGAGAAAGGCAAGGAAGGACAGAGGGAAGCTCTTGGGGTGACTGGGAAAGGCAAGGAAGGACAGAGGGAAGCCCTGGAATGACTGGGAAAGGCGAGGAAGGACAGAGGGAAGCCCTGGGGTGACTGAGAAAGGCAAGGAAGGACACAGGGAAGCCCTGGGGTGACTGGGAAAGGCGAGGAAGGACAGAAGGAGGTTCTTGGGGTGACTGGGAAAGCAAGGAAGGACAGAGGGAGGCCCTTGGTGGTGACAGGCTGCAATCACAGATATCCATGGGGTTTCTGGCTGTTCACACACCCTTCACAGAGGTTAGGAAAAAATCCCCTATTGGGAACAGTTCCTCCATCCCAACATTTAAGTAGGTGATAATAAGCGGTCCCTGGGTGGGAGGGCCTGCTCTCCTCTGGAAAAGTGCTACTCCAGACAATTTATCATTCAAACAAAGAGGGGGAAAAGGGTTAAACTCTGCCCAGCCTCCCCAGGCAGCGGTGGCTTTGGTTATCTGCAGCATGGCTGCAGGGCTACATGGTGCCTGTACATGTTTGGGGATCAGGAGTTAAGTGTTTAAATGATAAGTGATATCTTAAAAACATAAGTTTAGCAATGAATCTTTACCGACAATACTATACTATTAGTTAATAGGCAGAATTAACTCACTGGCCTGGGGCCAAGCCCGTCACAGCCAGAGCCAGAACAGCTGAAGCTGCTTTTCACTTGGGTTTTGCTTTTACGGGATTTTCTGCTGCAGGGAGACTCCAATTTCTGTGAAAATATGCTTGTGTTTTCCTCCTCCCAACCTGCCCCTGGAAGCTCTGGGTTCCTTGGAGCCCAAGGGGTTCAGCCAGGAGCTGGAAAGCTTTCCTCCTGCATGCAGAGGTGTGAGCAAGGGTGCTGATTCAGGACCAAGGGTGCCAATTCCGAACCAAGAGTGCTGATTCTCTGCAGGGCATCTCTCAGTGGCCCTGCACCAGCTCTTGGTGGGCAGATTTACTCTTGGTGCCAGCATGGGACTCCCTCTCCATCTCTCCTATCCCAGAAAATCTCCCTTTCCCTCAGCTGGGGCATTGAGAGTGACCAAGGAGCTTCCTTGGACCAAAGAAACATCTCCTGGATCTTTCTGGTAGCTGAGGCTCCTTGGAATCACCAAACCACCACACTGAGCCTTGAGTCTGTGCCTGGCAGCTCTGTGTCACCCCTTGCTGCTTTCTTGACTCCCAACTTTCACCTTCTGCACCTCTTTAACCTCACAGAGGGTCAGAGGGAGCCACCTCCTCCAGGTGTGATCAGCCAAGGCCTTCACACGTAAATTTGCACGCACAGAAATTTCTTTCTGCATCAGGAGCTGAAAATGCAGCATTAAACGTGCCACCATCAAACCATCATTAATGTCCCCTAGATGTCATCTCTGCTGGGAACCATCTTTTGATGGAAATCTTTGTGGGTGCAGTGTCCTGTTTTTGTGACCCCCATCAAGGTAGCTCTCTGCAGCAGGGGTTGAGTGTCCTGTGGCAGTGCTGGCTAAGGGTTACTTGTGGGCAGCAAGGACCAGTGTGACTTCCATGCTGGCCACATCCAAGCTGCCTGATGGTGGCCACGTCCGTGTGACACAGTCCCAAGGCCACTTGTCACCAGATGGCAGCAAGGAGAGCATCAGCTCGCAGTGTGGGGACAGCAGTGAGGATGCACACGCTCCACTGGTCCAGGACCAGCCTCCACCAAAGCCACTAAATGTGGTGCAGAGTGGGTGGAAGGTGCAGAGAAGGACACTGGAGGAGGTCTGGAGTCACTTGTCACTGGTCTGCTCAGATCTTGTGCCGTGGGGACCAGAGGAGCTTGTGGGGCTCGGGTCAGAAGGATCCTGGTGACAACACCTGCACTGGGAACAGCAAATTTGTGAGGGTGGCAAGAGAACCTGGACATGCCTTCCCATGGATGCCAATAAAGGTGCAGGAGTCACAGAAAGCCCTTCCTGGGAGCAGAGTGAAGGTGTGAGGTGGGAGCAGCGTTCACAGGTCATGACTGGCCCTGCAGAGCATCTTCAGGGCACAGACCAGACTCCAAGGAGCATCGAAGAGCTTCAAAGTCAGTGCAGCAGCCAGGCAAAATGTATAGTCCAAGGTCCATCAGCATCAGCCTGAGGAGGAGCCCAAAAGAGAAGAGAGAAGGTCTCCAGTGACTGTTCCTGTGAGATGAAATTCCCATTGTGTCTGGCAGTGCAGTCCTGGAGAGCTTGAAGAGAAGAGCTTGAGAGTTTGGGTGGGCGCTGGCAAACACACAGGGCTGCTGCTCCTGGACTCCAGGCTCCTGTTTTGGAGAATGGATGGATCCTCGGGGAGCCCTGGGATCCGGGAGGATTGAAATGAGGATATGAGGAGTTTGGAAATGGTGAATGCTTGCAGACGTCTGGTGGGAAATGCTGGCTGCTCCAGAGCAGAGGGAGTGAGGGGAGCCTGGTGCAGTGCTGGAATGGTGGGTAACTGCTGGGGACCCTTGGGATCCTTGCCCTGGAGAGGAACACATCTGAAGGAAGGAGCAGCAAGGCCACTGGCTGTCCTGGCCTTCAGCCTCCTTCCTCAATGCAGGAGTGATCCCGAAAGAGCTTCTAAAGATAAAAGCTTCACACATGATGGAGCTTGGCCACAGGGCTCTCACGTTGGATGTGGGGCCAACCTGGATGAGCAGCAACATCTGCAGTGTCAGGAGCTCCCAAAGCAGCTCAGAGCCTGCAGCTGGCCACGCTGAGCTGGGGAAGACCATTTGGCTCATGCATGTGGCCAACACCATCACAGAGCTGTGACTTCCACTAACCACTGCTGTGGAATCATTTCCTGTGGTGGGTCAAGGCAGAGAACCCAGGCTGATCATCAAAGGGATAAGGGAGAGCACAGTGGAGGCTAGATTGCTTTTTCCATGTCCTTCCATGGTGAGTTGAGGGACAGGAGTCCATCCTTGAAGTCCACTGGGTTTTCAGCTCCTGGCCTATGAACCTGGCAGAGCTTGTGCCACATCCACACATGGTGTCACCTCCCTAGGAAGATCTTCCAGGACACAAATTCTTCCTGCAGGATGCACCTGAACCTTCTGCCCAACACAGAATCTGGGACACAGCCATGGGGGGTGAGCAGAGGGCACTGCTGGGTACAGCATGGATATAAGAGGGGCGAGGAGGAGATGTCAGGGTGGTGGCAGAGGGACCTCTGGCAAGGAGTCCTGGTAGCAGCCACATGTCATAGATTCACAGAATGGTTTGGGTTGGAAGGGACCTTAAAGACCATCTGGTCCCAACCTCCCCACCACGTCCTGAAGAGGGTGTGGATCACGAGGTGCCCAGATGTGGTTCCCAGGCATCAGGGAAGTCAGGGTTTGTTGAATGATTGGAGCCGGGTCTCACCTCGCACCTTCTGGGAAGGTCCTGCTTGACCCCAGCGGTGTCAATGGGGTTGTGACCAACTCACAACTGCTCCACGTGGGAAGTGGGGGAGACTCCTGTTCTCCTGCTCTCACCGGGGCTGCCTCCAGGGAGATGGGGGAGGAGAAGGGTGCGGGGGCTCATGGCTGTCCACAACAAGCCTCGGATTTAGCAACTCCTTTGATTTTTGTTTTTTTAAAATTTATTTATTTATTTATTTATTTATTTATTATTTTTTTTTTCTTTAATCCTGCTTGCTGTCCGCATCCCCTTGTCCGGACAGGAATCTCCTCACCGCCCTGGCCCCCCGGCTCCATCCCCACGCCAGGGATGCCCGGCCCGTGTCGGCGGGCGGTGCGAAGGGCGCGGCGGCCGGGGCATCCCCCCGGGACCCCCCCCCTTCCCCTCCGCCCCCTCGCCGGTGCCGGCGGCGCAGCGAGCCCCGGCGAGGCGGATTTGGGCTGAAATCACGGCTTTCTCTGGATGATCGACAGCTCCGGGAGAAACCATCGGCGGCCCGGGGGGAAACCACCGCCCGCTCTCCGCCCCGCCGCCCCCCCGCCCGCCTCCATCCCCCCGGCCGCCCCTCGCCCGCCGCCGCCGCTCCCCGCTCTCGCCGCCCCCGCCGCCCCCGCGGGCAGCGCGGCCCCGGGGCGGGGCGGCCCGGGCGGTGCGGGGCGTCCCCCGCTCGGCGGTGGCGGTGGCTCGGCCCGGCCGCGGCGGCGGGGCCGGCGGAGCGCTCCGTGCCCGCGGCCGTGCCCGCGCCGGCGGCGGCCCCAGCGAGGGGCTCTGGGCTCTGGGCTCCGCCGCTCCGCCGCCTCCATGGAGCGCCGGCCGCGCCGCCTCTGATGCCCGGCCCGCCGCGCACCATGGGGCCGCTGTGGCTCTGCTGCCTGCCCCTCGCCCTCCTGCCCCTGCTCGCCGCCGTGGAAGGTAAGGGGGGTGTGTGTGGGGGGGAGCGCGGTTAGGGCGAGCCCCCTCCGGGTTTTTCCCCGTTTTTTTGGGGGGTGGCACTTTGCCCCCCTCCTCCCCTCCCCGCAGCACGCCCTAAGGAGGGGAGGCGAAGTTTGGGGAAGTGCTACCCCAGCTGGAGGTGTCGCCGGTGTGTGCTGTGTGCTCCCCCCACGCCCCCGGAGGCTGCCGAGCGCCGGCCGCCCTTGTCCCCGCCATCCCTCCGCCAAGGTGGGCATCCCTGGGTACCGCCGGGCTGCCCCCGGGGATGCCCGGCATTCACCGCCCCGTGCCCGCCGCTGCTCTCGGGAGAGGCTTTGGGGTGCCCCTCGGCCAGGCCTTCCCGGCGTTCTGGAGCTCCTGGCCGGCTCCCCGCTGGCGCCGTGGCGTTCCCGGCGTCCCCAGGAGGAGCCGAGCTCCCCGCCGAGGTCCCCGGTGCTCAGACAAAGCCGTGCGAGGCGGCAGGTGGGGAGCTCCAGGGCTGGGTGGGAGCCCCAGGGTGGGCTCTCCGCTCTCGTTCTCCTGCTCCCCAACCATCCCGGCCATCCCTGCCTGCTCCCGCTGCATGGACACCCCGGGAAGTGCCGGAGAACTGGGATGGGCAGGGGCGAGGGGCCAGGTGTCAGGCCAGAAAGCGACTGGTCCTGGAGCGGTGTGCTCCACCTGGCCATTGTGGAAGGGTCATGTTGGAGGGGTTGGGTGTCCCTCTGTTGTCCTCTGCTGTCCCCCCGGCTCCCTTGGGCTGGTGGGCAGGCCGGGTGGCCACTGCTGGCCCCGCGGTGGGAGCCGCTCGGACGGTGTTTGTCTGGAACATGGATGAGGCACCATTTATTAAGTTGGAGTTTTGGGAGATGACTCATGGGTTGGCCAGCTATACATCGTGATATTTACAATATGGGAGCTTGGCATAAATAGGACTATTTACGTTGCAGCGGAGAGCGCTCGCCAGCTCTGCTATTCAAATGAGCCCAGCATGGTTTTAATTATGGGGGGGAGGGTTGGGGTGATGAGCGTGTTTGTGAGAGCATACGTGTCCATGCAGGACGTCTGGTGGCCTTGACACTTCCAGCAGGGTCTGGGCTTGGCCAGCGGGGCCCACGCACGCTTTGGCCGTGAGAAGCTGGCGCTGCCCAGTGTGGCGTGCCCGGTGCCTTGGGCAGGGATGGGGTGATGCCTCCAGCCCACCCCGCTCCTCCTGCTGCCCGAGAGGAGCTGCTGGGCAGTGCTGTGGGTCAGGGACCGGCTCCCGGGGTTCCTGCACATGTTCTTGGAACGTGAGTGACTTTCCCACCATCATGGCAGGAGCGGCGGGCGCTGGTGAGAGCCGAGGGATGGCGAGTGCGTCCAGGAACGAGGGGCTGGCCAGTGCAGGTGGGGTGTTTTACCCACCTGAGATGGTGTGCACGCTCTCAGGTGTGCTCCTCCACGGATGGGGATGCTCCTGGGGCGATGGTCAGTGGGATTCCAGCGGCCGTTCCCAGCCGGGGAAGCTGTGTTGGTTGGGGTTCGGCGTGGTCCCCCCGTGCCCCGTGTGTTTGTGAGTGTCGTGGGGCTGTGATTGTCACTCTCGGTGTGGGCAGCCAGCACCCTAATCCAGCCTTCCAGGAAAAGGCTTCTGGAGAGCTGGCAAGGTGAAAACGTGTGGGATGCAGCTCCTTGGGCGTGCCTCTGCTCCTTCCTTTCTGGAGCTGCCTCTTCCCACCGCTTCCGAAGAGCCTGGATGTGGTGTCCACCTGCACCTCTGCACGCTCTGGATCCCTTGGTGTGGACAGATGGACCCAAGAGCAGCTGCTGGCCATGGAGGTGATGGCTGGAACCCACCGTGTCCCCGCGGCTGCGGGGAGCCTCCGCGGTGGCGATGCCCTCCATCAGCAGCCCCAGCCTATTCCCAGGGCCAAAATGGGGGCAGAAAGGCTTGTTCAGGTGAAAACCACAATTCTGGAGGATCCTGCCTCTCGAGCCCTGTTTAGGGCTCTGTCACAGAGCGTTTCTGTACTGCTGGTAATTTCACTTGTCTCCTCTGTGCCTCAGTTTTCCTAATTACAAGGCGTAAAATAATCCAAGCGTCTTTCCCAAGGGAGCCGCGAGGTTTTGTTAATGAACATGACAAAGTGCTTTGGGATCCGTGGTTGAAAGCGCAGCCTTAGTCAGTGAGGCTGTGTGTGGGGTGTTTATTTATCTACATGCTTTATATTTCTCTGCGCGCTATATATTCACTCGCATTTAACAAACCTTAATTAGAAACAAAGCCGATAGGGAAGGAAATATAAACAGGAGTGTGCATGGAAATTGGAAGTTGATTGCTCACTGGCCAGCAGAATGCATGGCTCGGGCTCGGGAGGGAAGGCTGTTTGGTTAAAACCGGCTCTGTTAAAAGGAAATGTGAAAAGAAACGTAAAACATAAATCAATATGGAAAACAGGGAGGCGGATGACAACGTACATAAAGCAGAGGTTAGGAATCGCCTATGGTCGCGAAGGCGGTTGGAAGGTAACGTGTCTGCAGCTGAGAAAGTTCAGGCTTTCTCAAAGGAAAGTTTTTTTTGTGTGTTTTTCAAAAAAACAAAACCAAAAAAAAAAAAAACCAAAACAAAACCCAAAGCAGAAAGTCAGGAACAAAGGAGTCCTGGAAGGGTCTGGATCCCACACCGCTATCGCTAACGGCCCCGCTTTGTATTCCCGCCGCGTAGGCTGCGCGCCCAGCGCAGGACTGACGCTCCCGAGGTATTTTGGGGGGAGCTGGGAAGGACACGGAGGTATTTTAAAACCAACAGCCTGCCTAACTCACGTGCCAGGAGGGAAAACCAACCCGATGGTGCCCCGGTGGAGTTAACTTTTCACAAACCTTGCGGTGCTGGCGAGCTTCCCGAGGGCTGGAGGAGAGCCAGCCCTGTGCCAAAAATGCGAAAGGAGACACGAGATGGTCCTGCTATCAGTGAGGGTGTGGGCAGCACGGAGGCAGCGACAGGCTCCAGTGGGCGATGGAGAATTTCCTTGCATGAGTTTTGCTGGGAAACAGGATCACGGGTGAGGGGAGTCGATTTTGAGCATCAGCTGTGCCGGGAAATCCTAATCCTGAGCCCGGTTTTGGGCTTGGAGAGGGATCCTGGGGCAGGAGGGCTGTACCCACTCCTGGGGTGGGTATTCCCTGTGGTATTACCCTAATGCCCATCTTCCAAGCAAGCTGAAGACAGAACTTCAGTGTGTCTGTGTATTTAATAGTGAATTATAATATACATAATATTTATGGCACTCTCAGGCGCGTGGTGGGATTTTTGGGGGGGGTCCTATGCAGGACCAGGATTTGGACTGGATGATCCTTGTGGGTCCCTCCAGCTTGGGCTGTTCTGTGTGTCTGTAGCACGCAGTATATTTAATTTCACTCATGTTGTGACATTTTGCAGTGTTAAAAGGCGGTCTCTTCTCCTGTAGCTCTGTTGAGCACCTCCACATGGGGTACAGGGAGATGCCAGGGGACACAGGGCTGCTTTGGGCCTTGGTGTGTCCATAGAGGAAGACTTGAGCCATCCCTTCAGTCACCCCAGAGCGTTCCCCTCACCTTGGTGCTCCATGGAGGTGAATTCCAGGTGTGCCAGGACCATGGGAGCTGCAGGAGCCTCCCAGCAAGCCTGGCACGCTCCGGGGGGATGCAGAAAAACATCAGGTCCAGGGGAAAACACAGGATCTGTCAAGAGCTGCTCCTGCACTCTCCTAAGACCAGGAGGGGAGCAAATGTTTTGGGACAAGTGGGGCTGAGGAGCAGAGCATGTGGTTTTGGCCTGGCCCTGTGCCACCCGTCTCCCTCCTGCTGCTTTCCCCTCCCCTCCATTGCCTGGGTTAATTTTTGACAAGGCACATTCCTTGCACCCACCTGCCCTTTGCATTACAGGGGCAGCAAAAGGGAAAGCTCCTTTTGGAGTCCATAGAAATGGGTGCCTGATTTAAACATCCACGCTGCTGCACTCACTGCTCGCTTCTGGGGATTTTCCAGGCGGGAGCAGCAATCCCTGCTCGACTTTCCAGCTTCTCTGGGTGACAAAAGCATGGGGAGGAGATGCTGTAGGGGACAAGGGCTCGGGGTTGGAGTGGCCACTGGTGTCCCCCAGCTCCTCAGGTCACCCCACAGAGGGGGTGAAGGGGACAGGGCCGTGCCTGGGGGTGCTGCCGAGGGGTTTGGGGGCTGTCCCCAGGGATGGGAGCATTCATCCCCTTGGAGACAGGCTGAGGACCTGCCTGCACTAGTCAGGCCCTTTGTGTGCACATACCTGAGCTGCTGGAAGGAGGGGTGGGCACTGAGGAAGCTGCCCCAGGAGCTGGGACAGAGCCTTCAGTGCTTTGGGGCGAGGGATGAACAGAGCCTGACCCTCCAGTGGTGCCCCAAAACGCAGCTGCTCCCCACACCCCTGCCCTGCTGGGACAGCAGTGAGGCTGGGAGTGGGCTTCCCATCCTGCTGAAATCCCATTTTTCCCGAGGAACAGCCCCAGCCTGGTTTGCCATCCCTCCCGTAGCTGGCTCTGGTGTTCAGAGGGATTGGGGTGAAGCGCAGCTGGATCTCCTTGGGATGGGGGCAGCAGGGAGAGCCTCAGAGGCAAAAGTTCAGCCCTTAGATAAGGGAAAGGATGGGGCCTCCTGTGATAAGGGGCTGACGTGTGGCGTGGGCCGGGCAGGAGGAAGAGGCAGCACGGGGGGCTCTGCCCAGGGATGGAGGGAGGAATGCAAAGGTGGGCAGGGACCCCTTGGAGACCAGGTGACAGCAGCAGGGAGGGTGTGAGGAAGGAGAAGCGCCTGAAGACGTGCAGGGATGTGTTGTTAACGTCTCCATATCCATGGCAGATGTTTCAGGAAGGTGCTGGATGGATGGCAGGCTGTGGCTGTGCAGGGCGTGCCAGCCCCCTGAAATAATCAGGATGAGGGGAAGGAAAATGAGGATCATAAATGAGGATCCTGCCATGCTGTTTGCCCCTCCCTGAATTTCCCTGCTTGGGATGAAGAAGGGAGCGGTATCAGGTCTAACAGGAAGTGTGGCACCGATTGCCAAGCGTTAAGGGAAGATGGAGCAGGCCACAAGGGCAGAAAACACAGCTGGAATTGGGGCTGGTCTGTGCCTCCCGAAATTTCACACTCAGAAATGTTAATTTTAGTGGCTGAAAATGGTTGTGGTTCTTTGGAGAGCTCACAGGATGAAGAAATCTGGATTTAGACCCGAGCAACCACACACAAGACATTAGATCTGCTCTAATCTAATATAATCTAATCTGTGGGAGCAGATTCAGTCTCAGAATCAGCATGAGGAAAGGCTGGGGAGCTCCAAAAGCTGGTGAAGCTTTATCTGTCGATCCAATAAATGATGTTCTTTCCACCTTTTCCTCTCCCAGAGTCAGACCATTGCATCCATAAAGCAACCAGCACTTAAAAACACCACATAGTAATGGTCTGTGAGTAAAGCCAAGGAGCTGGCTGAAGGGAGAAGTTAAAATTGGAAAATATTTGCCCATGATGTAGGAAATTAAATTAAACCTCAGAATAAATTCATGCAGCCACTTAACGTGAGGTTCTTAAAAATAACAAAAAGCCAACCGAATTTGATTAAATGGCAAATTGGAAGAGGTCATTGGAGGTAAAAAAAACTGCTCTTCACCAAGTGGAAGTGGTATCTAAAAGGAGAAAATGAAAAAAAAAATCAGAAACTGGTGAAAGTGAAGCCATATAAGGCAGGCTGAGAGGAGTTTGAAAAATAACAGAAAAAAACTGTTTATCTCCCAAGTTTCCCCTCAACAAATGAGTATTGGGAGGTGAAATGTGCAGGATGGAACCCTTGGGGAGGAGGGGGATGATTTCAGTGTCACCCCAAGTAGCCAAAGGGACTCCTGCCAAGGAACTCTGCTTCCCAGGGCAGGGCTGGGAGACTGTTCTGAAGTGATGGCAGGAGAACTCATATTTTACAATAAGTCAATAAAATGAATATTTGAGGCAGAGTAAATGGGACGAGCATCCTTTAAGAAGATCTCCCTGGGTGATCCAGGAGACTCCAGAGCAGTAATTTTAGAGGAAGGGCTCTCTTATGGATTAAAATCTGCTTAAAGAAGGGGAAACAAAGAGTCAGTTTTCCCACTGGACGGGGTCAGCGTGAGGCTTGGGCTGGGTGATGTATTCATAAAGTAGAGAGGGGTGGGAATGGGGAGGCGAAGAGTGTTTGCAGATTATACAAAATTATTCAGGATGATAAAAACAACAGTTGTCTTGAAAATATTGCAAAAGGCTCTCATGACACTGGATAGCTGGGCTATAAAGTGGCAGATTAAATGTAGTCAGGGATGAATGAAAAGGGATTCACATGGAAAAAATTACCCTAAACCCATGCATGCACAGTGGCAGTCTTTAAATTACTTATTAGCATTTTGAGAAAGAGATCTTAAAGTCATTGTGGATGGCTCTTTGAAAGCATCAGCTCCGAACTGGGAAAGACTGGGAAAGGGAGTGAAGATGCTTGTACAGGAGAGGGGGGCTCCGGGAAAGATGCAGCTTGGGGAGGGAGGGAGGGAGGGAGGGGGCACAGAGGTGCATTGGACTGTGGGAGGTGTAAAGAAGAGGGTGATGAAAGGGTGAGCAGCTTTTATTTTATATTTTTCCCCTCTCTGCAGTTCTCAAGCAGAAGGAGGGTGATGGCAGGGCAGGGTGGGGCTCCCAGTTCTCCCCCATCCTGGGTACCAGGGGATTCTGGTGTGCTTCCTGAGCATCCTGCTGCACTGCTGGGTGAGGATTTGCTGCCCCAGGAGAGGGGATTGGTCCTAGAATCAGAATCATTGCCTGCTTTGGGTTGGAAGGGACCTTCAGGCTCATCCAGTTCCACCCCTGCCATGGCCAGGGACACCTTCCTCTATCCCAGGCTGCTCCAAGCCCCTCCAGCCTGGTCTTGGACACTTCCAGGGATCCAGGAGCAGCCACAGCTTCTCTGGACAGCATCTGCCAGGGCCCCAACACCCTCTCAGAGATATTCTGTCTGTCCCTGCCCTCTGTCAGTGGGAAACCATTCCTCATTGTCCTGTCTCTCCATCCCTTGACCAAAGTCCTTCTCCAGCTTTCTTGGAGCCCCTTTAGGCACTGGAAGGCTGCAATAAAGTCACCATGGATTTATGAGATGTGTCCAAAGCTGCTGTTTGTGGTCTTGAAGGAGATCTGGGAGTGCTCTGGCCTGACAAGCGCCCGTGCAGCCGGTTTGAGGTGAGGTGTGGCAGAAACTCTGCCGAGCATCAGGACTGGGCCACCCAAACCAGCTGGGGGCTGTGGAGCTCAGAGAAGCCCTGGGCCACCACAAGGAGGTTTGTGGTGGCCAGGCAGCCCCCAGGCAGTGCACAGCACACGCTGGGAGCGAGCAGGGCCGGAGCACGTGAGGGTCACATCTCACCGCGCCGAGGTTCCGATCGCGTTTCACCATTTGCTTTGCTCGTAATCCCGTTTCCAGGCTGCACAAGCGCCGCTCAGAAACCTTTACAGTGAGCCTCACTTCATAAATCTTGGCCTTGTTTTACTTTTAAGCCTGTCTGGTATCAGGGGACAAAGGCAGCAGGAGAAATGCGTGACCTGGGGGCAGCCTGGATGGAGTGAAACAAGGTGTCTGGGCTGGGATGGGAGTTAACTGCAGCTTGCCAGCCTTGGGAAAGCATTTCCTGGGGATCTCTTCTCAGGAATCTCTGCTGCAGCATCCCAGCACCTCTGAGGCTGTTTGCAGGGTGTCCTTGCAGGTGTCTGAGCACTGGTTCTGTGTCTGCAGCCTCTGTATGCTCATTGTGATGCCTTGGTGGGAAATGGGAGCAGGTCTGTGGCTCCCCAGGCAATGAAAACACATCCCCAGCTCGTGTTCCCTTCCAGAGCAATGCCCAGCGAGCCTCAGACCTGCTCCCATTCACCACCAAGGTGTCACAATGAGCATACAGAGGCTGTTTGCAGGGTGTCCTGCAGGTGTCTGGGCACTGGTTCTGTGTCTGCAGCCTCTGTATGCTCATTGTGATGCCTTGGTGGTAAATGGGAGCAGGTCTGAGGCTCCCTGGGCATTGCTCTGGAAGGGAACACGAGCTGGGGATGTTGTGTTTTCATTGCCTGAGAAGCCACAGACCTGCTCCCATTCACCACCAAGGCATCACAATGAGCATACAGAGGCTGTTTGCAGGGTGTCCTGCAGGTGTCTGGGCACTGGTCCTGTGTCTGCAGCCTCTGCATTGCTCTGGGAGGGAACACGAGCTGGGGATGTTGTATTTTCATTACCTGGGGAGCCACAGACCTGCTCCCATTTACCACCAAGGCATCACCATGAGCATACAGAGGCTGCAGACACAGAACCAGTGCTCAGACACCTGTAAGGACACCCTGCAAACAGCCTCTGTATGCTCACTGTGACACCTTGGTGGTGAATGGGAGCTGGTCTGAGGCTCCCCAGGCAATGAAAATACAACATCCCCAGCTCGTGTTCCCTCCCAGAGCAATGCAGAGGCTGCAGACACAGAACCAGTGCTCAGACACCTGCAGGACACCCTGCAAACAGCCTCTGTATGGTCACTGTGACACCTTGGTGGGAAATGGGAGCAGGTCTGAGGCTCCCTGGGCATTGCTCTGGGAGGGAACACGAGCTGGGGATGTTGTATTTTCATTACCTGGGGAGCCACAGACCTGCTCCCATTCACCACCAAGGCATCACCATGAGCATACAGAGGCTGCAGACACAGAACCAGTGCTCAGACACCTGTAAGGACACCCTGCAAACAGTCTCTGTATGCTCATGGTGATGCCTTGGTGGTGAATGGGAGCAGGTCTGTGGCTCCCTAGGTAATGAAAATACAACATTCCCAGCTCATGTTCCCTTCCAGAGCAATGCAGAGGCTGCAGACACAGAACCAGTGCTCAGACACCTGCAGGACACCCTGCAAACAGCCTCTGTATGCTCACTGTGACACCTTGGTGGGAAATGGGAGCAGGTCTGTGGCTCCCTGGGCATTGCTCTGGGAGGGAACACGAGCTGGGGATGTTGTGTTTTCATTGCCTGGGGAGCACAGAGCAGCTGGTGCCTGGATGTGGGGAATGGCTGGTGGCAGGGTATTGATCACACAGTGCTGCAGCTTGCTGAGAGGTGGGATGGAGGTGTCAGCTGCCCTGAGCTGGCTGCTGGTACGGGGCACTGAGGGCTTGGATCAGGCAGAGCAGCCCCAGCAGGAATAGTTTCCAGCCATGGAAATAGCTGCAAATGCATGGATGGGTTAATGCTTTCCCTGTCCATGCCCTGGAAATGTTCAAGGCCAGGTTGGATGGGGCTTGGAGCAGTCTGGTCTGGTGGAAGGTGTCCCTGCCCATGGCAGGGGTCGAGAGGAGATGGTCTTTAAAGTCCTTTCCAGCCCAAACCATCCTGTGATTCGATGAAACTTGGAGAAATCCCTGCCTTGCAGGGGGGATGGAGATTCCCAGAGGCTCAGGAAGGGCAAGCTCAGGTGTGTGTGTGGAAATCCCTTGGCACAGACCCTCAGCAGAGCAGTGGGGCTGCCATGGGCTGGAGGGGACAGAGGACTTGTCCCCATCCCCTGGACTTGTCCCCATCCCCTGTCCCCTCTGGTGATGCTCTGAGAGTCTGGGCAGCTGCAGAGCAGTCAGGAGCAGTGTGGGCACAGGGAAGGTGCTAATTAGGATGTTGGCAGCATTAGTAGGGGTCGGTGTCTGGCTGCTGGGAGGTGTTGAAGAGGCAGCGTGGGCTCTGCTCGGTGGCACAAAGCTCAGGGCAGCTCACAGCACTGAGGGGGGAGCAGGGCCAGCTCAGGGCTGATGGAGACATCCAGGGGTTGGTGGGGGCTGCTCTGAGCCCACCTGGGGCAGCTGGCTGGGAGCTGTGATGTGGTTTTGTCCTTGGGCTGCTGGGAGCATCCCCAGTGATGGGGAGCTGCCTGCTTCGTGTACCAGCCCTGGTACTGCTGCTTTTCCCCTCCTTTTGGCTCCTCACCTTGCTTTTTCCATGGCTGTAGGTGAAATAGAGAGTAGAGGAGCTGCTCACGTTGCTTTTGGATTTTTATTCTTTTTTTTGATCTGATGTCAAGCTTATGCCATCACATTGAATAGCTGCCATGAGATTTTGGTGTGACTGACACCTGTTCTGGCTTCAGAGCAGCAGCTTTTGATAGGAACAAATCCTCTGGAAATGCTGAGTTTACTGTCAGCTGCTCCCTGTTCCCAGCTTTGGCTCAACCTTGCAGCAGGCAGGAGGTTGCAGTGAAACCCCAGGGTTTGTGGGGACAGGCAGAAGGAGCAGACACATGCAGGTGAGGCTTGGCCAGGTCCCTCAGGGCTGCTGGGCTGTCCCCATCCTGCAGGACACGGCTGCTGGGTGGGAAATGGACACAAGCCAAAAGCTGAGCGAGCCAGCTCGGCCGTTGCGGCGTTCCCTTTCATCCCTGGCTCTTCCTGGAGCCCATCCTTCCTTATCTGGGGGGTGTTGGGGGTGAAGTTCAGTCTCTCCAGGCTGGGTGTCACAATCTCCTTTGATTCTCCCAGTTTCTGTTGGTCCCTGCGTGAGAAAAGGTGGGGCTGCAGGGAGGGGAGGTGAATTTTGGACTGGGAATTAAAGGATGTGTAGGGGACACTGCCAGGGGCTGTGGTGGGTTTGGGAGCAGCACATTTGGGACCAGTGGAGCCCAGACCTCCCTGTGGTGTCTTGGATGGGCTGGCAGGGGCTGCCCATGGGGTTTTGTGCAGGTCACCCTCCAGCAGAAGCCTTGCCCTGTAATTTGGGCGGCCTAAATACGACCTGAGCTCCTGCTTGTGGGTGCTGAGCCCTTGGAAGGCTGAGCTGGTGTTTTACTGTGTGCTTGGGAGGTCCTCAGTGTGTGGGCTACAGAGGGAAAAGGGAAAAAAAATGGGATTTGGGAGGTCAGCCCTGGGTGTGTCACCCACCAGGCCTGACCTGCTCAGGGGCCAGAGGGGTGGAGAAGGGCTCAGCCCTCCTTGGGTCTCCTGGGGATGGTGCCAGCAGGTGGTGGAGCTGTGGGGATGTGCCACCCCACGTGTCACCATCCAGGTGCCCCTTTGCCTGGTGGTCTGTGCTGAAAGAGGAGCCCTGGGAGTTCAGGTGATGCTCTGAGAACGCTCTGGAGTCCCCTTGGGTGGCAGGGATGTGCCATGCACTCACCCAGGACTAAAAACTGTCCCATTGCAGAGAAAAAGCCTGGGGAGAGCTGATTCCTCTGCTGGCTGCTGTGGTGGGGATGCTCAGCCAGGGGTCCTGAGGTGCTGGTGGATTTTGTTCAGTGCAGAAGTCAGTGGTCAGCTGTTCTGGAAGGTTCCAGAGCCTCCTGAGAGGGCTAAC
This sequence comes from Poecile atricapillus, assembly GCF_030490865.1. NCBI lineage: Eukaryota > Metazoa > Chordata > Aves > Passeriformes > Paridae > Poecile > Poecile atricapillus. Next base: position 6,428,641 of record NC_081270.1, read on the forward strand.
GTGGGTGGTGAGAGCCCAGCTAAGCTGGGTGTGTGGTGGCTGTGAGGGAGACCCTGCATCATCATATCAGGGAATTGTCATGAGGGTGAGCAGACAAACTGATGGATGAGCCAACAGAGCCAAAAAATAAAAAGAAGCAAAAAGGCAAACCTGGCTTCTGTTCCAATTCTATAAAAATAAAATGGAACTTCACATGCTCACGTTGCCTGAAGAAATCCCACCCATCCCAGGGCTGGGGAGATCCTGCTGGTCCACATCAAGTGATCTCACTGTGACATTGCACATCCTCAGTGTGCTACAGCTCTGCCCTTTCCCCAGCCCCCAGGCTTTTCCCTTTCCAGCTAACAGAGGGTCTGGAGCCAGGTCTGGCTTTGCTACACCTGATCCTCCAGCACGGGCTTGGTGTGACTCTGTGCCCAGCCTGGGCTGGGATTTCCCACCCTTCCCATCTCCACACCTCCAAAGCTTTGTGTCCCTCTCACACAGGTGAATTTTCACACCTTTCAGGGAGGTTTGGCCAAGGTGGGCTTGTTTTCCTGGCTCAGTGTCTGCTGGAACGTTTGGGTGTCCTCTCCCAGGGAGGACTTTGCCCGTGCTGTGGTTTTAGCTACAGCCTTGGAGCGTCAGCCTGGTGGAGACAGCGAGTGATCCACAGCTTGGAACATCTCAGCTTAGTCAGGCTGGCTCAAATTCAAGTGTTTTAACCAAGCAGCAAATGTTGCTGTGGGATTTCTCCAGTGTTTCAGGAGGGTGCTGGAGGTGCTGGGGCTGCTTCTGCGAGAGGAAGGCATTGAAACCCACTGCTGAGAGCGTGGCTTTTGTTTCATCTCCTGCACCCAGACCAAATCCTGCAGGGGTGGTTACCCTTTGCCCAGCTCTGGGCTGCATTTGGAGTAAACATTCACTAGAGATGTTTAATTTTGGTGTCTGAGGCTCACGAGGCCAGCGGAGGTGCAAACGGGGATGCCCCACAGCGGGGACTCGCCAGCCTTTAATACTTGGACTACTTCTGCTGGGCTCTGGTGGGGATGAGACACGCTGGTCTCCATGGTTTTATGTGCCATGGGACTGTGCCAACAGTTTAATCACAGCTGAACCCTCACAGAGCAGCATAAAAAATGTTGTAGTTGGGATTAGGTTACCCATCCTTCCTATAAAAGACTCTATAAACAGTCCATCAAGCCCCAGCATTCCTGTGTTGGCTGTGAGGTCCTTCCCACTTAATGGCTCTGGCATTTGCTTTGACTAAGCCTTTTTTTTGGGGGGGGGAGGCAGTGATATAAAGCAGCCCCCAAAGAATGGGGTATTTTTGCTTGCTTTAGTGGGGAAACCCAACTGGGCTGGCTTGGCAGAGGCGGTGTTGGATGTCAGAGGATCTGGCTGGGCAGGCAGCGGGTGAGAGGCAGCCGTGACAAGCCCAGGAGGCAGCGACAACAGCAGCTGCTCCCTCCCCATCCATCACTGAGGGCTTTCTCCACAGGGATTTGCTGTTTGCTGGGCTGTCTGAGAGTTTTCCCTAATCTTGGGGCAGGCAAGGACCTGGGATCCCTCTCTCATCTCCCAGAGCTGTCTTGTCTCACTGTAGCTGGGCAATGCTCCAGAGTTAAAGCTCCCCAGACCTTTTAAAAAAAACCCTGGAGCTCAGTCTGGGGCCCAAGTGGTCTCTTTGTAGCTACAGGTGTGTTCCCACCCTCACCTTCACCTTCCTCACCATATCCTCTGTGTGTGATGCCAGCCACAGAAGGGCTTCCAGTTTAGCACCATCCACGGGATTTTCTTGAGGTGCTTTGAGTTTTCTTCATCCTTTGGGGAGCCAGAGGGGCAGGAATGGATGGATACCCAGGTGGGAGAGACTTCAGGGTGTTCCTTATCCTGGTGGATGCAAACCTTGGTCCTTCCTTGGGGCTGCTGAAGATTCTCCTGCCTGGGACAGTCATCTCCTGGAAATCTTAAATCCATAGTTCTGCTCCTGCTTTCCCAGCAATGTGGGGAAGGAAGAGCCCAAGGGGCTGTCCCTTGTGCCACCATGGGACCATCTGGAGCTTTCCCTGGCTGGTTCTTCCAGCTGTTGAGCCACAGCAGCTCCAGGGGCAGTGGCTGGAGGAGACCAGGCTTTCCAGTGCTTTTCACCGCTGAGCTAAATTCATTTTGAGGTTTTTGCCTCCCTGAATTTTCTTTGAAGATGATTTGAACAATTTAATCATTATCATAAAAATGGGATTTCTAATGTAAACTGGAAGCAGCTTCCCCCCCTCCCCAGCATCCTGCTGAGGGCAGTTCAGCTCACCTGCCTGCCTGGCTGGTCTTCATCATCAGCCTGTCCTCAGAGGCCCTTTTCTCTCTGTCCTCACTATCTGGAGAAAATTAACAGCTGCATTAAAGTGGGAGCATTATTTTTTCATACAGTGAATGCCAAGGGAGGTGAATCCCATATCCTCCACTGGAGAATGCAAGGCTGTGAGGGCATTACCCACCTGAGCAGTGGGTGCCTTCATCCCCCTCCATCACCCTGCCTAAGGCAGAAATGAACCCAGGGGCTGGTTCCTGTGGAGCCCACCAATGTCCAGCATTGGGAACCTGCCACTTAATCAGATCTTAACCCCATTTTCAGTGTGGTTTTATGATCTGGAGTGGCTGGCACGGTGGCTCAGTTCCCCAGGCTGCCCTCACATCTCCTGATTCAGCACTCAGACACTCCCCTGCCTTCTACACGGCTCCTCTCACCAATCAGACTTGTAATCTCAGTGAAGAATGAAATCAGATTTGTTTGACAAGACCTGTTTCTTGTAGAAGTATGTTGACTGGTGCTAATTATACTCCTGTTCTTTAATTCTTTATGATTGGAATTACATCAGCTTTTTTTCATTATTTCCCCAGAAGTGATTTCAAACCGAGTGAGGCCTTGAGTGCCTGCCATTCCCTCACGTTGTAATCCTGGTGCATCCACCAGACGTGATCCTTCTGCTCTGAGATGCTCTCCCTGAGTGTCTTCAAGGACTTCCCAGCTTTCTTCTTCTCCAGGCATTCCCTCATGAGCTCTTGCTTGTTAATCCTTGGAGTCTCTTGGTTCTGTCACTGTGAAATGTGTTGGAGTCTCTCAGTTCTCTCTCTTTTGTCGTGGTTTAACCCCAGCTGGCAGCTCATCCCCACACAGATAAAATAATAATAATAAACAGATAATAAAATGCACAGATAGCATTCCCTGGCACAGGCTGCCCACACTTCCATCCCTGGAAGTGCTCAAAGGCACTTTTGGGGACGTGGCTTAGTGAGGAGCTTGGCAGTGCTGGGTTGGAATTGGAATTGATGGGTTGGAATCGATGATCTTGGAGGGCTTTTCCAACCCTGATGATTCTCTGATCCCTTATTCTATCACCTATCCCTGTAAAGTGCCCAGGAAATGTCCACAATTATCCAGAAGATGATGTCCACTGAGTTGGTGAGGTCTATGAGTTTGAGCTCTGTCTGTTGTGGTTACTCAAAGGCACTTTTGGGGACATGGCTTAGTGGGGAGCTTGGATTAGTGGTTGGAATCAATGATCTTGGAGGGCTTTTCCAACCCTGGTGATTCTCTGATCCTTTAGTCTATCACCTATCCCTGTAAAGTGCCCAGGAAATGTCCACAATTATCCAGAAGATGATGTCCACTGAGTTGGTGAGGTCTATGAGTTTGAGCTCTGTCTGTGGTGGTTATTCAGGAGAGGGAGTGGTGATGCCCTCTGGAAACAGGAGCCACCAAGGTTTATTCCACACCTTGACCAGCACAGGAACCAGGCTGTGACGTTTTCTCGTGGTTCTCTCCCAGTTTGAGAGCGGCTCATCCCAGAATCTGATTTTTCATGCCTGTTGTGGAGGTGTTGCACAGGAATTTGATGTGGTCATGGTTCCTTGAGCTTGTTTATGGAAGTGTCATCACCGAAATGGCCAGGAATGAAGATAAATGAAGGCTGGAGCTTCTCCCACCTCCACGAGGCCATTGAGTGTGGAGAAAACAGCCCCATTATTTGGGCACCACGTGGCCCTGTGGCATCTACTCCAAAATCTCAGTTATTTGGTGTTGAAGGAATTGCAGGCAGACGTTCCCTGGCTCGTTAGTTCTGTATGAGCTGAGGAATTCTGCTTTCTCAGGGGAGGAAGCAGCCCTGTCCTCTGGAGGGCTGTGCAATCACATCCCTCTTTCCTAATAAAGACACAAACTGGCTGACCACAAACACCCTTCACACACCAGCAGCTGCAGCCAGGGAAGCTCTGAATGTGTGTAAAATTATAAAAAAACCTCTTTTAATCACCCTGGGATTTAAATCAGTGACAGCACCTCCAGCCCTGGGCTGGCTCAGTGCTTTTCTCTAGGAAAATTCTTTATGAATTTTAACGTTTGTACTTAGCACTTTTTTTCCTATGTGCTGAAAGGAACATCATCATAACTTTTTCTTGTCTTCAGACGTGGCTTTTCCAGACGTTTCTTTTATTTGCTTCCCGCCAGTCACAATAAAATATGGATTGTGCTTGTTCTCCTTCCATTTCTCATGCATTGCCTTTGTGTGTGTGGTTGTCACAAACACTTTGTTCCTCTGAGGCTGGTTTTGGTTGAAGTTGTTGTTTTCCAAGATTGCCTTTATATATATATATTTTTTTTTTAATATACATATATATATATATTTATTTTTATTTATTTATTTATTTATATTATTTATATTTATAGTTATATTTATAGTTATATTTTTATTTATATTTCTATTTTTATTTCTATTTATATATATTTATATATATTTATATTTATATTTATATTTATATTTATATTTATATTTATATTTATATTTATATTTATATTTATATTTATATTTATTTGCATATATATTTATATAATTTATTTTTATTTGTATATATATATTTATATAATTTATTTTTATTTTTATATATATATATATAAAAATAGTTTAAACTTTTCTTACAAAGCCATAGAATGGTTTGACTTTTAAGGGACCTTAATAGATCCCTTAAATATAATATTTATATATATGTTATATATAAATATAATTTTTATATATTATATTTATATATTTAAAGATTTATATATAATATTATAGATAATATAATATTAAATGTATATAATTGTAATTAATTAAATACAATGTAATAATTAAATATATATAATTGTATATATAATATATATTCATATATTTATGTATTTTTATATATTATATATATTTTCTATTTTTTATATAAACATATAAATATAAATATAGATAAAATGTATATTATTATAATATAATATATTAAAATATATATTATATTATATTATATTATATTATATTATATTATATTATATTATATTATATTATATTACATTATATATAAAATAATAATAGAAATAATATAATAATATAATAATTTAATAATACATTATTAATAATATAAATAATTATATATTATATAATTATAATATTATAGATGTTATATATCTATCCATGCTTCCAGTCCAGTGATTCAGCCTTCATTCTGTGTCATTACAAGGTCCAAAATTGGAAACCTCAGGGTTTTTGATGCACTTTGTGCATTAAAATTATGTAACGAGGCTGTCCTCAGGGCTGGCAGGGTGTGACACGGTGGAGCAGTGACAGATATTGACAGGTAACAGTGTAGAGAGGCAGAAATGTGCTGGTGAGAGCTGGCTCATGGCTGCTGTGTCATCACGTGTTGGTTTTCCATCATATGGGTCAGTGAACATCGTGACAGGCATGTTCTGAGTGTGTTTATCTTTAAATATCTTTAATATTTATAGTTGATGTGTGTAGTTTGTGATTTGTGTTGGTGCAGTGGGGGCTCAGCTGTACCGGTGTGAACTGAGGGGTTTTCTCCATCATCTTCTCCTGCTGAACTCCCCAACTCAGAGAATCCCAGAATCAAATCAGCCTCCAGATCACCAAACTCCATGGTTAACCCAGCTCTGCCCTGCTCACCACTAATCCCTGTCCCCAGGTGCCACATCCACATCAAAAACTGGTGTTTTTTGTGTTTGGTGACTCCACCCCTGCCCTGAACAGCCTGTGCCAGTGTGTGATCACCCTTTCCATAAAGAAATTCTCCATCTGAGCCTCCCCTGGCCCATCCTCAAGCTGTTCCCTCTCCTCCTCTCCCTGTTCCTTGGGAGCAGGATGTTTTAGGGCTGAGGAAAGACCACTGCTGGTGGATTTGAGAGGACACACTTTGATTTTTGCTGGAGAAGGACCCTCTGCCCTGGCAAATCCAGCCTGTGAAGGTGGCACCTGCCAGATATTTGCAGGTGTCTCTTGGTTTTGGGCTGTGCAAGCCCTGCTGTCTCAATGCATTGCTGCTGTTGAAGGGTGGCTGAGCCTCTGGAATTTTGGGATGGAATTCCAAGGCACAGACTCACTTGAGTGCAGGGAGCCCCTGCCTTCCTCCTGGCCTCGCTGCTTCAATGCATCTGCTGGATTTTTGCTCCAAAACACAATAAATAGGGAGCAATGCTATTTTTTTCCCCCCACCAAAGTTCTAATTCTCAACAGATGAACACCCTGGGTTAGGCTGAGTGTTGTTGGTGCTCTCACATCCTCAGGTGGTCCATGTGGAGGTGTGCAGGAGTGATGCTGTTCCCAACCTGTGTCCCCAGGTGTCCCTCCTGGGGTCACAGTGTGGAGCTGCAGCTGTAGTTCCATTTGCCAGGAGAAGGGAGCACTGGGTGTTGGAATGAGATATTCCAACATGGGATCATTATCCAGCAGTGATTTGGGATCCTGCTGTGTCTCACTTTCTAGAAGAACAAGGTTTAGCAGTGATGGAGGTGACTGGATTTGGGCAGCCAGTCCCTGGAAACCTCCAGTGCTGGAGCTGCCCCAGGTCCCTGGTGGCCAGCACAGCCCTCCTGGGGAAGCAATGTCCTAAATCATCTGTTAATATCCAGCTTGAACATCCCAAGTCACGATTTATATTTTAAAACATTCTCTCCTGGGTCAGGATGTCCACCCTGGAGTAACTTGCTGTTCTCATTTTATGGGATGAGTCACTGTTCTTGTTTTATGGGATGAAATCCCTTCGACGTAGCTGAGCGTGGGTGAGGGCTGTGTTTTCCCTTCATTACTTCCAGCTTTTTCTTTACAAAAATTGCATCTCTCTGGGAGTGGCCATGTTCAGGGTTTAAACCATGTTTTTGCTTCTCATTCTGCCCCTGGTGTTGGTGGTACACAAATAACTTTGCCTGGTGATGCCAATACATTTGGCTGTGGATCCCCATTGCCCCAGAGATGTCCCCAAAAGTGGGGGAAAGGAGGAAGTGGGAAAGGAGCAAAACCATCACTTTATTTGTCTGTAAAGCACAGCTCACAACCTTTCTGTGGGCACAAACTGGAGATGTCTGCACTCATCCACAGTTCCTCACCAGAGCACTGCACTAAACACTGGAAGCATCAGAGGTTTTGTTCACAAGGGAGTGATAGGACACAGGGAATGGCTTCCCATTGCCAGAGGGAAGGACTAGGCTGGATATTGGGAAGGAATTCTTCCCTGTGAGGGTGGGGAGGGCTGGCACAGGGTGCCCAGAGAAGCTTTGGCTGCCCCTGGATCCCTGGAAGTGCCCAAGGCCAGCTTGGACAGGGCTTGGAGCCACCTGGGACAGTGGAAGGTGTCCCTGCCCATGGCAGGGGGTGAAATAGGATGAGCTTTAAGGTCCCTCCAAATCCAAATGATTGTGGGATTCTGTGATTCCTTTTCCTTGGAGCAGTGATTTGCAATCCCATCCCAGCTCCCAAAAATCTCCTGACTCAGAAGGGGGTGATTATTTGCAGGTAGCAGAGCTGCCTCCTCCCACATTCTAGAGCATCTCACACGTGGAGGATGTGGATGTGAGCGATGACCAGGTGTGGGAGCGGGTCCATCCTGCATCTGGGAATTCTCCCCCCATCCCTGCTCGCTCCCCTTGGCTGCAGCTCGCTCTTTAACAGCCGTTTCCTCGTGAAATCAGCAAGGATTGAGGGCTGTGAAACACAAATGATTCCTGCTAAATGCTGTGTAATGGATTCCACTCGCAGCCTTTGGTGACTGTGTGTTTCTAATAAAAGCCTCTGGAGCTGGTTGGGGTCAGGGTGGGTCTGGCCTGCCTGCTCCTCACCAGGTTTTTGGGTTTTCTCCTGTTTGGTGGAGCTGCTGGTGTGGACACAGCTCTGGAACCCCAGGGGTTGTGAGCCAAGGGGAAAAATCAGCTCACAGAAATGCTCTCCAAGGGGGGCTGTGCTCTGTCTGTGCTGCCAGTGGAGATGTGGGGTTCTCAGAGCTGTGGAATCCTGGAATTTCCTCAGCAGAACAACATCAAGTCCAACTCCTGGCCCTGCTCAGGACACCCCAGCAATTCCCACCCTGTGCCTGCAGCTCTGGCAGCCTCAGGACCGTGCCCATTCCCTGGGGAGCCCTCTGGGGATGAACCTTTTCCTGATATCCAACCTAAACCTCCCTGACACAGCTCCAGCCATTCCCTGGGGTCCAGATGTGGGGTTTGGGGGCACAGGGCAGCAGCAGGACGTGTTCTGCATCATCCTGGCACACAGAGCTGCCCCCAGGATGCAGCTGCAGCTCAGGCTGGCTGGAAGGAAGGGGATTCCATGGAGATGTGGGATCCACAGGGCTTCAGCCTGGAGAAAAAAGCATGTGGGCAGCAGCTGGTGCTTTCAAAGCAGGGAACAGATGAATCACCCCAAGAGCTGCTGCAGAGGGAGGCAGGGGGTTCCAGCAAGAGATGGATTCACAGGTGTGTCCTGGAGGGGCTCAGAATTGCCTGGTCAGAGGGAAATATTCCAAGTGGGAGATTCCCATCTGCAGCAATTGCCAGTGTTGGGAGAGCAGTGAAGGCTGGAGGGGGTGGATTGGTTGTACCTGAGGGAATTCAGCACATCAGGGGACAGGAGTGGGTCTGAGGATGGCCACACTGTGTCTGGGATTGCTGTGTGCTCCTCAGCTGTGGGGCACAAGCAGGAAATCTCTGGAAACACCTTGGAAATGGGATACTCCTGGAGTGAAAGAGCTGATCAGGTCCTTGAGTGGTGAGCCAGGACATACCTGCATGTCCTGACCTTGGGGCAGCCCTGGGGGCCTCTGGGTCTGTTCCTGGTGAAGGAGAATCCAAATAAAAATAAAGCAGTTTGGTGGTCATGACTCAAGGTGTGGAATCCTGCCCGTTGTTGGCCTTATTGAGGAGATGGAGGAGTGTCTGCTGCCTGCTCTGCTGGCAGTGGCCTGGAGGAAGGAAGGATTGTTAATCTGGAAGGTCTGTTTAATTAGACAGGGCAGGACTCTGTGGCTTGGAAGCTGGACTAATTCAGCCTGGTGGAGGAGCATATTTTTAATAACGTGTCTAATTAACTGTACAGCAGATCACCCAGGGGTGGAGTTGATTCACTATTGCTCGGATCTGTAGATCAGAGGTGTCTGATTTCTCATCAACTGGTTTGGACCCCCAGGGTTCTTCCCTCTGGCTGATGCTCCTCCATCTCCAGCCATCCCTGGGTGACACCCTCTGCCATGGGTGGGGACACCTTCCACTAGAGCAGGTGCTCCAAGCCCTGTCCATCCTGGCTTTGGACACTTCAAATGGAAAACTGGAGATACCTGGACACTGATCTGGGTTATTCTGGCATCTTCCAACCACATGGATCCTCCTGGCTGCTATGGGATCACTGGCACTTCCCCTGTGCTGCTCACAGGCACAAACTGGGGCTTGCCATGCTGGTGTTGGCTGCTTCCTTCTGAAAATCCACCCTTGCCTGGATAACCCCGGGGAAATCCTTGCACCAGAGCTGGGCAGGTCGGAGCAGATGTTCCCCCCTCACCCCTGTGACCTTGGGATCAATGGAGCTGGGAACTGGCCTTTGTTCCCCTGTCCTTGGGGCTGCCTGGACAGCTGGACCTGCTGCCAGCAGCTCCTGGCCACAGGGATTTGGGATCTGCTGCCAGCAGCTCCTGGCCACAGGGGTTTGGGATCTGTTTCCAGCAGCTCCTGGCCACAGGAGTTTGGGACCTGATATCAGCAGGAGATGGCCACAGGGCTTTGGGATCTGTTTCCAGCAGGTGATGGCCACAGGGATTTGGGATCTGTTTCCAGCAGGTGATGGCCACAGGGCTTTGGGATCTGTTTCCAGCAGGTGATGGCCACAGGGGTTTGGGATCTGTTTCCAGCAGCTCCTGGCCACAGGGGTTTGGGATCTGTTTCCAGAAGCTGATGGCCACAGGGCTTTGGGATCTGTTTCCAGCAGGTGATGGCCACGGAGGTTTGGGATCTGCTGCCAGCAGCTCCTGGCCACAGGGGTTTGGGATCTGTTTCCAGCAGGTGATGGCCACAGGGGTTTGGGATCTGTTTCCAGCAGGTGATGGCCACAGGGGTTTGGGATCTGTTTCCAGCAGCTCCTGGCCACAGGGGTTTGAGATCTGCTGCCAGCAGGTGATGGCCACAGGGGTTTGGGATCTGTTTCCAGCAGCTCCTGGCCACAGGGGTTTGGGATCTGCTGCCAGAAGGTGATGGCCACAGGGGTTTGGGATCTGCTGCCAGAAGGTGATGGCCACAGGGCTTTGGGATCTGTTTCCAGCAGCTCCTGGCCACAGGGCTTTGGGGTCTGTCCCCATACCTGGGTGCCAGTGCCCGGTGCTCCCCTGCCCTCCAGCACAGAGGGGGTAAAGCTGTTTTGTTCCAGGGTGGTGATTTCCAGGCTCTGATGTTTCTCTGCTCTTGGTTTTGGGGGTCTGGCCAAAGCAGGCACTTCCCTCAGCACTGGGTGGGGATTTGCTGGCCCTGTGCCACCCCTGTTGGGAATGCTGGGGGTGCTCTGCTTCCAGACACCTCCTGCTCAGCTCCATCCCAGGTGCTGCCTCACAGAACCCACCTGGATGCTGGTGGCAGAGCTCTTTGGGTGTCCCCTGCTGTCACCTGTGTTTCTGTAGTGCCACATTTTGCTCTGGGAGCTTTGTCACAAGAGTGGCCTTGAGCAAATCTGCGATATCTGCAGGTGAAAGAGTTCCCAGGGGTGAAAGGCACCCGAGGTCTGATGGTCTCGTTTCACACCCTCCCAGCTGCTCTGTGCTGGAAACCAGCTGCCTCTCCAGAGCCATCACAGCTGATTCCTGCTCCCCCCACCTCTCCCAGCACTCCATGGAGTGTTTCCCAAGCTCCTGCAGCTTTTCCTGGGATCAGTCCCAGCCTGGGGACATCAGGGTGTCATGAGGTGACATGAGGCTTGGCACTGCTGTGTTGTGCTACAAGGAGGATTATAATGCGTGCCATGCTCGGGGCAGGACAGCTTTAATGTTTCACTGAGTTCCTTAAATCAGAGAATCCCAGAATGGTTTGGATTGGATGGAATATTAAAGTTCATCTCATTCCACTCCCTTGCCATGGGAAGGGACAGCAGAACTACGTTAAGAGTTAATTATTTTCTCTGAGCAAAGTAAACAAAGGCTCAGCTGAGGGATTTTTATCCATCTATAAATCCTGGGCAGTGTGAGCGGGTGGATGGGGCCAGAGCACCCCACTGGCCCTGGTGCCTCTGTTCTCCAGGCAGGATAAATCAGGAGACACAGAGGGGTGCTGCTCATGGATCAGGGAGGTGTTTTCACCCCATGGACACATTTTCCACTGCTCAGGCTGCTGCAGTGTCATGGGGTGCAGACACAGAGTCCCAGAATGGTTTTGGAAAGGACCTTAAAGCCCATCCAGTCCCACCCCCAGCCATGGCAGGGACACCTCCCACGATCCCAGGTTGCTCCAAGCCCTGTCCAGCCTGGCCTTGGACATTCCAGAGATCCAGGGGCAGCCCCAGCTGCTCTGTGTGTTCTCACAGGGAAGAATTTCATCACATCTAATTACACCAACCCTCCTGGCAGGGCTGGGACTGGCTGGTACCCCCTTTCTCTGCCCACCAAAGGGCTTTGGGGGGGCCTTGCCCTGTGCACTTGGGGTGTGTTGTGGCAAGAGGCACCTCCTGTGTTCACCCTGCCAGCAGCCTGCCCTGGGGAAGGTATCCAGAGGGCCACATCTGGTTGTGCCACCACATCTGGCGGTGACACCACATCTGGTGGTGACACCGCAGCTTCTGGGTTCTCCTCAGCCCCAGTGTTGTTGGGATGTGCTGTGATGCCCACACAGGGAGCTGAGTGCATTCTCCTGCCCTGCCTGGTCTGGAGGATGTCTTTGTGGTTGCTCAGCCCTGGCTGCACGTGTTCCTGCCACGAATTCCCTGTGCACCCCCGTGCTGCAGTGTCACTGACAGCAGAGCAGAGCTGGGGGCTCCCCCCAAGGCTGGCTCAGCCCCTTGTACATCCCCGTGGGATTCTCCATGGTCTCCATGTCCTGGAAGCACGAGGACAGGGGTGCTGAGGTGCCAGAGGGGTGACTGTGGTGCTGGGAAATGGGAGAAGAGCAGTGTCCTCTTCTTTTATTGCTCCCCGAGATTTGGGTGCATCCCTGGGTGTTCATGCACATCCCACAGGCCACAGACTCTCCCTGAGCAGTGGAGGGGGCAGCAGCCCTGGAGAGATCCCGTCCATCACACTTGTGGGGTTCACCAGGAGTGCAGCAGCAAGGGGAGGATGAACTTGCTGCTCCCTCACGTGTTTTCCTCCTGCAGACATTGATTTATAAAGGCTGCTTCATGCTGAGTAGGGAATTTGGGGGATGGGGCATTCACTGCACAGCACTTTTCACCTGATTCCCCATGCCTGATGTCAGGTAATGCCTCAGCCACCCTGTAAACTAAATTTTGGAAGTGTGCTGCTTTTATGAGGCGCAGGCAGCAAACCCTAAATCCTGCAAAGCTCTTAGGGGCTGTCTGTGAGTCCTTTGCATCCTCAGGGGTGCTGTCTCTTGGCAAAGGGAGCAGGGATTCAGCTGAAGGATCCTTCCAGTGTCCCCAGGAGTACTGGGGGTTTGGGAGGGGGTGCAGCCTGGCTCCAGGATGTGTTGTGGCAGCAGGAGCTGCAGGTGCTGGGTGTGTCAGCTCCTGTGTCCTGTGGTGCTGCTGGTGGCAAGGGGACAGGGTGCTCTGTGCTCTCTGAGCCCTGAGCCTGCTCCAGTCCTCTCTGGGGAAGAACAATCTCTCCTCCTGGCACAGATGTGGCCACAGTGAGAAAAGGCAGTGAAAGAGGGACTTTGCACAGTGGCCCTGGTCTGTCCTTCCCCACCTGCCCAGGGGACACTCCTGGTGCCTGTCCTTGCTATCCTGTGTCTGTGCTAGTGGGGGATGCAGAGGAGCCACAGGTCCATGGCTGCATCTGACACCTCTGCTTTGTCCTCAAAGCTTGTTTGGGGTGGGGGGTCCATTGCTGCACCTCCACAAAGCGTTTGAGATGCAGAGCAGGGAGGTTCCAGTGCAGCCCGAGGGTGTGAACCCCGTGGATTTTGGCCTGCAGAGCTCTCAGCAGTGGATCTGCCCTCCCTGATGCTCATTCTGCTGTCCTGTGTCCTGGCTGATCTCCCTGCTTTGACTCCTGCCAGTTTGTTGGCTGAGCTGTGTGGGTGACTGCTGTGGCTTTCATGGAGCTGTTTCTCCTCCCAGGATTTGGGGACCATTCATGGGGGACCAGGATGGGTTCTGCAGCAGTGCTTTAGGTACTTTATGGCCTCTCTGCAGGCAGCACTTGGTGCTTTAGGATCCTCCTGGTTCCCAGGAAGGGTTTGCTGAGCAGCTGGATGTGTGCACATCGCTTGGCAGCAGGTCCTTGAGGCTTCATCCCAGAGCTCTCCCAGAGCTCCAGCTGCCCCAGTTTCATGAACCAAGACCCTCGAGCTCCTTTCCTGCAGCCCTGTGGGATGCTACAAAATCATTTCCCCTCCTGGGAGTGCCCTGTCCCTGCTCAGTGCACGGCACAAGGTGTTGGGAGAGGGGAGCTCTTGGTCCTGGGCTGTCCTTGCCCCACGGGGCTCTGCTGACCACACCACCTTGCTGCTGGAGAGCAAAGGGATGTCTTGAGGCTGATGTTGCCATCAAGAAACAACCCCAAAACTGTCCCCACAACCTCCCAGTGCTCCAGGGTGGGGTGGGGTGGGGTGAGCAGCTGCCTGGGGCAGTGCGATGCTGCCAGCCAGGGGTCTCAGGTGTGTCTGCATCTCCGGGCATCTCCCGGCTTCTGCAGAGCTGCCACAGCTGCTCATCCTTCCTGCCTGTGCCCTTGTTTTGCTTGGGCTGTCTGTGTTTGCCTCCATGGGCTCGCCTTTCCACAGCTCTGGTTGTGTTTGATTTGGTTGTATGTAAAATTTCTTATTTTCTCCCCCCTCATTCTGTCTGCTGGCAGTCAATTTTTTCATTGATACATCCTTTCGCAACTGTCTGCATCTTAGAGCTGCTAATTCGCTGCTGCCAACTTCCCCTGGGTTTAATTTATACAATATGTTTATTTTTACTGCAATTTTTTTCCTTTTATTCCAAGCCAAGATAATTTTGAACTCAAGACGCCTTCTTTTATGATCGCAGATTTATGAGATTTTGGCAAAGCCGCCATAAGCCATAATTACTCTTCATTGTTTTTGTTTACATTTCCCCCCCGATCAATTTTTGCTAATAATCCCTTTCAACTTGTGGAAATTGCCCTTTTTCCACCTCCGGGTGTGTTTCTTTTTGATGCATGCAAAAATCCCTTCCCACAGCCGTGGATTAGGGCTGTCTGTACCTGCACGAGTGCTCATCCTCTGCTCACGGCTCAGCTTTGCTCACAGCCGTTGTTCTGAGGAGGAAATGAGGCTCCACAAGCCTTGGGGTCTCACATCTTGGTGTGGTCTCCAGCTCCAGGAGCTGCACAGCTTCACAATCTGCTCGGCCAGAGCTGTGGGTGCAGCCCAGAGTGGACATTCCCCATTCCTGTGCTGGTCCCTGATCCCCCAGAGCCTGTGGGTGATGGCAGAGGGGCTTCTCTCTCTCCTTGGGGGTCCCACAGCCCATCTCCAGCCTGCTCCAGAGCTGCTTTCTTCCAGGGCTGCTTTCTTCCAGGGCGAGGCAGCTGCTTGGTGGACAACACTTGGATGGATGATGGATGGATGGATGGATGGATGGATGGATGGATGGATGGATGGATGGATGATGGATGGATGGATGGATGGATGGATGATGGATGGATGATGGATGGATGGATGGATGGATGGATGGATGGATGGATGGATGGATGGATGATGGATGGATGGATGGATGGATGATGGATGGATGATGGATGGATGGATGGATGGATGGATGGATGGATGGATGGATGGATGATGGATGGATGATGGATGGATGATGGATGATGGATGATGGATGGATGATGGATGGATGGATGGATGGATGGATGGATGGATGGATGGATGATGGATGGATGGATGGATGATGGATGATGGATGGATGGATGATGGATGATGGATGATGGATGGATGATGGATGGATGGATGATGGATGATGGATGATGGATGATGGATGATGGATGGATGGATGATGGATGATGGATGATGGATGGATGATGGATGGATGGATGGATGATGGATGGATGGATGATGGATGATGGATGGATGATGGATGGATGGATGGATGGATGGATGATGGATGGATGGATGATGGATGGATGGATGGATGAGGGATGGATGGATGTTGGATGGATGATGGATGGATGGATGATGGATGATGGATGGATGATGGATGATGGATGGATGGATGATGGATGGATGGATGGATGGATGGATGGATGGATGGATGATGGATGGATGGATGGATGATGGATGGATGGATGATGGATGGATGATGGATGGATGATGGATGGATGGATGATGGATGGATGGATGATGGATGGATGATGGATGGATGGATGGATGGATGGATGGATGGATGATGGATGATGGATGGATGGATGGATGGATGGATGGATGGATGGATGGATGGATGATGGATGATGGATGGATGATGGATGGATGGATGATGGATGGATGGATGATGGATGGATGATGGATGGATGATGGATGGATGGATGATGGATGGATGGATGGATGGATGGATGGATGGATGGATGATGGATGGATGATGGATGGATGGATGATGGATGATGGATGGATGGATGGATGGATGGATGATGGATGATGGATGGATGGATGATGGATGGATGATGGATGGATGATGGATGGATGATGGATGATGGATGATGGATGATGGATGGATGGATGATGGATGGATGATGGATGGATGATGGATGGATGGATGATGGATGATGGATGGATGATGGATGATGGATGATGGATGGATGATGGATGGATGATGGATGGATGATGGATGGATGATGGATGGATGATGGATGATGGATGGATGATGGATGATGGATGATGGATGGATGATGGATGGATGGATGGATGATGGATGGATGATGGATGGATGATGGATGATGGATGATGGATGGATGATGGATGATGGATGGATGGATGGATGGATGGATGGATGTTGGATGGATGATGGATGGATGATGGATGGATGGATGGATGGATGGATGGATGGATGATGGATGATGGATGGATGGATGGATGATGGATGATGGATGATGGATGGATGATGGATGGATGATGGATGGATGATGGATGATGGATGGATGATGGATGGATGGATGGATGTTGGATGGATGATGGATGGATGATGGATGGATGATGGATGATGGATGGATGGATGGATGATGGATGGATGGATGGATGGATGATGGATGGATGGATGGATGGATGGATGTTGGATGGATGATGGATGGATGATGGATGGATGATGGATGGATGATGGATGGATGGATGGATGGATGGATGGATGGATGGATGATGGATGGATGATGGATGGATGGATGGATGGATGGATGGATGGATGGATGGATGATGGATGGATGATGGATGATGGATGATGGATGGATGGATGGATGGATGGATGGATGGATGGATGGATGGATGATGGATGGATGATGGATGGATGGATGGATGGATGGATGGATGGATGGATGGATGGATGGATTGAAGAAGGGATGCAGCACATTCTAGCTGACCCAAGCAGGGCCACCAGTGGCGCCCACCCCCTGCTTTTGAGGGTGACTGAGTGTGTAAGAGGGGAGGAGGGAAGCCCTCTCCATGATGAAATGTTGAAGATGGGATTTTCCCAAGGAAAGGAAACATTTGCCTCTCCCTAAAAATTCCCACCACCCGCAGCTGCTGCCTCCTCTGGCCGTGGTGGGGTTGGAGGGGATGCAGGGTTTGCATTCCTGGGAAACCCCTGGAGACAGAGAAAGATGGCAGTGGGGAGATGCTTTGCCCTTGGGAGGGAATCCAAGCTCCTTGAAGACTTTTGGTCTTTCTTGCACCTGTCCTGAGGAGAAGCTTCCTCCAGCCAGGAGCCTGAGCTGAAGCCTCCTTCTGCCCAGAGGATCCATCCCATGCTTGACAAAAACAAGGCAGCAGCTCCTCCCAAGCTATTCCTGCTTGGAACTGCCAGCCAGAAGCACATTTCCAGCTTGTCAGGCAAGGGTGGGAATGTCAGATAGATCCACAGAGCCAGTGTGTGTGACAGAGGACATCCTTGCTCACCCCATGTTTGGGTTTTTGGGGGATGCACAAGGGGCCCTGGCTCTGCATGGCACCAGCAGTGCCAGAGGAGCAGGAACATCCACAGGCTCTGGTGTTTGGGTGTCACTCTATCAGGAACAGCTGGAAGAACGACACAGACTCTCTCAGGAGTCGATCAGGAGAATTTCTCTCAGTTTATTACTTCAGGTTTTTTCTATAGACTGATACATGGAAAGTACAGAAAGGAAACTCTTATTGGTCAGTAAACTAACTCATCACCATCATTGGTCACTGGGGTTCACCACCCCTCGACTTTCTCCTGCAAGAAAACAAGGAACAGACAAACAGCACCTGCAAGGCTGTTTTCTGTTTCTAAGGATTGTTTTAATTCCTCCCTATAATTCCCAGGCCACTTTCTCAGGCAAGACTGAGAAAGCTGTGTAGCCTGTAATTTCCACATGCTCTCTGTTTCAGAGTTAGCATCCATATTTGGTGCCCAGATTAATGTGGCACAAGCCCAGAGGTGTTTGATGCTTGTTCCTAATCCTGGATCCCTGCTGCAGGTGTAGCCTGGTGCCTGTCCCTGCGCTGCCATCACCTCCCCACAGCCACCCTGAGCTCTGACACGCATTTCTTGCAGGGGTGGCTGGAGTCAGGGGTGCTTGGATGGGCTGCAGTGCTGGCAGCAGCTTGGGGCATCCCCCTGCTCTGTGCTGTTTCTGCTGCTGTGCACAGAGCCGGTCACAGAGGAGATTGCCCAGGTCAATCCAAGAGGCTTGGCTGCACCAAGGACTCATCCTGCTCTTTAATTCTTCTTCACTGGCCCCTGCTCCTGCTTCCCTCCACTGGTGCCTCTGGTGGCCCTGGCAGGGCTGTGGGGCACAGCTGTGTGTCACAGCAGGGTGGTGGGGCTTGTGCTGCAGCTTTGGCTGCTTGGAGATAACATCTTTCCCTCTAAATGCTATTATCCTGTATATGTTCGGGCCAGGGAGAGAGGGGGGGGTCACCATCTGTGTTTTCCAATAAAAGCAAATTAAAATTGAAGCCCATTAAGGATAGCTCAGTTGGGATTCTGAGCAGGACTCTGGAGCCTGCTGGGAACGAGTTGCTTGCAGCCTGTGCCACCAAGCAGGGTGACAAAACCTCATTTAGTGCCAGCGGTGCTGGGAAGTGGCACTGGCTGTGCTCGCTGTCCCCACTGTGGGTGGGGGTGGCCCCAAGGGGAGGAGCTGGCCACAAAGCCGTGCCCTGGGCTTGTGTCAGCCCTCCTGGTGAGGGCTCTTCAGATCCTCCATGCTCTTCAGATCAGGGGCAGGGGTTAGTGAGGAGAAGGATGGTGTTGTCCAAGAGCCACCAGCGATGCTCTGCAGCCTCCAGGCCTCCTGCTGCATCCCAGCTCTCCTGAGGTCACCTTCCCCTGTGCCTGGGGACGCAGGACAGCGGGTCTGGGAGTGCAGGGTGCTGTGTCTGGGCTACAGGAGAGTGGCTGTGGGTATCAGAGGGCCCTGGGCAGCATTGCCCTGCACCCTGGGCGTGACAGCCTGTGCCAGTGGCCACAGGGCACGGTGGTGTTACCACTGAAGATGAATAAATCACCTGCACACAGCTTGAGGTGTGGTGAAAAGAAGAGAGAGTTTATTTTTCCTCCCAGGATTTATAGGTTTCTGACCACAGCCAGGGATTGGATGGTCAGGATAACACTTTCTCACTGCACTGGCCATGAGAGATGCCCATCACAAGACGTGGAACAGAAAGAATGTCCACATATCTATGTTTACAGTTACTGTCCTGGGAAAGTCCTTAGAAAACCATGTCAGCAGGCTCAGAAGCTGAGTTTTCAGGGTGACACAGTGGTGGGAGCAGGTTGTTATGTTGTACAGCAGCTCATTGCCAGGGTGCTGCAGCCAGGAGCTGCACGTGGCACCTGCTCCTGCACACCAGCAGCAGTGGCTCTGTGTGTGACACCAGTGGTGACACCAGTGTCCATTCCCCATGGACCCAGCTGCACCAGGGCAGTGCCTGGTGGAGGCTGATGGTTCCTTTGGGGCTGGGGCACCTCCAGAAGAAGCTTCTAGGCATGGGACTCCAACCTCCCAGAGCCCCCCTGTGAGAGAGGAAGAGACCTGGAGGCACTCAGGAGGGACATGGTCCTGTTCCATCCCCTTGGAAAAAGGCTTGGTGGGGGAATTTAGTCTCTGCTGGGCCTGGATGAGACTGGATGCAGCAGTTTACCCTGGGACTCCCTCCCTCAGGGTGGGGTCAGTGCCACCACAGAGAGCCACCAGCAGTGACAGTGGCAGTGGCTGTTAAACGCCTGCATCTGTGTCCCCTCTGCGTGGCTCCTGCATTCCCAGCAGCAGCAGGAGGGGCTCTGCTCGCTGCCATTTGGCATCTGCATTGTCTCTTCCCAGCAGCCTGCCCTGGCCTGAACTCAGACCACCTACGAGTCCCAGCTCCTTTCGGGACAGATGCTGCCCTGTGTGTCCCTGGTGCTGCTGGAGCAGCTCCCCAGAGAGCTCTGCTGGGGTTATCCTGTTTCTGCTGACCTCTGGAGCGGGGGGAAACTGGAGCAGACAGGATGAATCCGCAGCTGTGAGGGGGATAATGTGGTCCTGCCTCACATCCAGCCTCACCTGCTTCTTCAGCAAGGGCTGAGAGATCACAAAATCAGAAATCTCTGCTGAGATCAGGAGCTCTCATTCTCCTCCCAGCCAGGCAGGTGAGAGGGACGGTCCTGGATGGGCTGAGGGTCAGTGGAGAGCTTGGAAAGCAGTGCTGGGGTGACCTGCAGGCTGTTGAGTTTGGCTTCTCCTTGTTTTGAGCTTTCCAGCAGTGGAGCAGTCAGCACCCTGCAGGGCAGTGCTTGCACAGCCAGGGAGAGGAGGAGCTGGGAAAGAGGGTCTGGAATTGCTGGATTTGGGCTGCCTGGATTGCTGGATTTCCTGGCTCACCCATTGGCATTGCCATGGTCCCCATGGCCGGGTGCAGCTCTGCTCCAAGCCCAGCTTTCCGTGTTTTCTGCTCTGGCAAGGCTGGGAACCAAAGGCCAGAGGTTTCTTTCTGCACAGCTATAACAGCCCTGGGTTTGGTCTCCTGAGGATGGTCCAGACAAGGTGGAGGCAGTCAGAATAAGGGAGGGATCGTGGTGGGAATGGGAAAGCACAGCCCAGCTCATGGCATTTCCCTCATGGGGAGTTTCACCTGGGATTGCTGAGATGCTGTGCCAAAGGCAGGGCATTGGGACCGTCCCCTTGTTGGACACCAGTCCTGACCCTGAGTGTCACAAAGAGCTGAGCACCACCCAGAGCTGGGTGAGAGTGACCCAGCAGGTCCTGCTGAGCCCACCAACTTGGCTCTGGGGCTGGCTCCTGTCTCACAGGGCTTGCAGGAGCCGTGACTGATGTCCCAGGGAGGCTCCATGACTCCCCCAAAGTGAGGACATCTTCCCCTGCCTGTGCTGTATCTCTGGTCAGCTCTCCCTGCTCCATGGGCTGGATCCTGTTTGGCAGGTCAGGGGTGCTCTGTTTAATGGAGATGACGGACATCACCCTAATTCTTAGGTCTGTGAGTCTGGCTGGACCTGATTTTTCATGGGAATGACCAAGAACCTCAGTGCTGGCTTCAGAGCACTGGGACCACCAGCATGACCTCGGCGTGGCCTTTGGGGCTCGGGGAGCAGGGGCGTGCCGGGGTCCCCATCCCAGCTCAGTCAACCTCCTCTTTTCACTCCCTATCAATCACTCTCCCTCTTGGAGTTTAAGTGGATCCCCGAGTGAAGTATCCCAAATATCCCGTAGCCGCCGGCTCACAATGCAGCGAGCTGTTCCCGCGCCAGCGGCTCGGCCGGGGGGGGAGATTGGGTTTCAGCTTGTTCCGCTGGCCCCCAGCCAGCCAAAGCAAAGCTCAGGGCTGCAGGGAAGGGCCACTGGCTTTGCTCAGCCCCTCTCAGCTCTCGCTGGCAGAAATATCATAATCAGGCTCCAGTAAAGCGCAGGAGGCAGAGAGGGGCCTTTCAACCTGGGGAAGGGTAAAGAGATCTGCGGTGAGGGCTCCTGAGGCGGGGACAGACGGGTTTCTCATTAGCCACCCCCCTGCCCCCGGGTGTGGTGGCTGTGCCTGAGGCCACCAGGGGTAGGTACATGGTTCCAGGAGCGTGTTCCTGCGTGGAGGAGTTCATCCTGACCTGTGCTGATCCTGGTCTTTGCTCCACCTGGCTGCTGCGTGTCCCTCCAGCCTGGAGCTGATGAGGTGTTTTAGGTGGGCTTCCAGGTCATGGAAGGGACAAGGAATGATCTCCCACTGTCTCTGCATTAGGATGACTTTGCTCCCAACCTATCAGAGTGGGCTGGAAGCTTCTCTCCTGCTTTGCACATCCAGCACTGGCCACAGCTGATGTGGTGGTGGATCCATGAGAAGTTTGCTTCCTGTGTTGATAGTATTGGACCAGGATTAAAATCCTGGCAAGTGTCCTACCCTGAGAGAGGAGCTGGCGTGAGGAGTGAAAGGGGAAGGGAAAAAGTTGTGGGTGGAAAAATGAGGGTGGAGGCTCCAGCTATCTGTGGGGCTATTTATTTGTCCAGCTGTTTCTTTATCTGGATGAGCTTGTAGCCTGTGAATGTGAAGCATTTGCCAGGACTTCTGAGAAACTCAGGTCCAGATGCTCTGAATTGGTCTGAATTGGCAAAACTCCATGGAAGTTATTTTTCTGGACGGAGAGAAGTGTGTCTGCAACATGCACAGCTCCTCTGTTAATGCCTTTTACCTCCAGCCTCTGCCACTGTCCCTTGGCCCTGGTGCTCTCCATCCCCACTCCTGGCCACCAGCAGGATCCCAGACTTGTCCTCCCCTCCCAGATCTGTCTGCCAATCTCATTCCTGATCTGACCAGATGGGAAAATCTGCTGAGCTGAGAACCCCACACTCAGCTCACCTGTGGCTGAGCAGCAAGAGGACCAAGTGGAAGCGCAGGAGCTGTCCCAGCAGATCCTCTGCATGACGCTGTCTCAGCGTGGCTGGAAGAGGTGGGGTGGGGGTGATGAAGTGTCTGGAGATGCCAGGTGTCCCTCCAGAGCTGTGGTGTGCCCTGGGAGCAGGCAGCAGCACCGGGGACAGGCTGCAGTGCTGCCTGTGGGAAGCTGCTTGGAGAAAACATCCCCAAAGCGAAAAGGACGAGCGCCGGTCCGCGAGCGTCGCGTGGGGAGCAGCGCGGTTCCCGGTGGGAAACGGGCCAGGGTTGAGTCTGGCTGGTTTGGAACAGCTGCAGATTTATTTAGAATGCTGTGGGCAGCATGTGAAGCTGCAGATAAACACACGGGAGGGGAGAACAGAAACAACAACACGGACGAGAGGCTGCTGTGGAGGGAGCTGCAGCCACCAGAGGTGGGCCAGGGGCCAGAATCCCACCCCTGCCACTCCCACATGGCTTTCTCCACATCCTGGGGAGCTACTGGGATCTTTATGGGGCTGCCAAAGCCTCTCACCCTGTTTGATGCTGCCAGACCAGCAGGATGGCACTGTGAAAGTGGCTGTGACAGTGAGAGAAGCTGTCGAGGTGCTGCTGGAGGTTTGGGGTTGTCCATCCTGGAAGTGGTGTGTGTTTTTTGTCCCTGGTCCTGTTGTGGGCCTGTGTGAGCATGGGGCAGCCCCAGGTGGGACCAGGGAAGCTGCTGGGGGAAATAGGGTCACTGCAGGGGCACGGGGCAGCCTGGTGGGAGCTGCAGGTGGAGGAGCTGCCTCAGGAGGATGATGGGTTCCCACGCCCTGGGGCTCATCACACTGGGTGTGCAGCTCACACCTGGAACTTTGTCCAGATGTTCTCCCTGGGCCTGGAGGCACCAGAAGTGTCCATGAGCATCTGGAACAGATGTCCACAGAGCCAACACTGCCCATTCCTGGAAGTGTCCAAGGTTGGACAGGGCTTGGAGCAACCTGGGATGGTGGAAAATGATGGAACCCCATGGCAGGGGTTCAATGAGTTGGGCTTTGAGGTCCCTTTCAAACCAAACTGCTCCGGGGTTCTGTGATTCATCCAAGATCCTCAAAGAGCTGCTGAAGTCATTGCAAAGCCTCTCTGGGTGATTTTTGAGCAGTCTTGGGATTTCAGAGAGCTCCCAGCTGACTGGGAGGTGGGGAATTTGTCCTAATTTTCAGGAAGGGCAAGAAGAAGGACCCTGGAAGCTGCAGGCCTGCCAGTCTCACTTCACTGCCTGGTAAAATCAATGCAGAGCGTTATTCTGAGAAATATTGAAAAATACCTGGACAGCAGCATGGCCTTGGTCACAGCCAGCTCAGCTTCATGAGGGGAAATCCTGCTTATCAAACCTGATTTCCTTCTGTGACAGGGTAAACCCAGCTGGAGACCTCAACAAAGGAGAGCACTGGGCCATCCCCAACCGTGTGAAATTCCACAGGGGAAAGTGCCTGGACACACCAGGGGATGGGGCAAATTATAATATTAATAATTTAAAAAATATGGATGGATTAAATTATAATGTTTAATGTAATTATATAATTATATTCATTCTTATATATAGAACATATATAATATGTATTATATACTATATTATATAATTATATTTAATATAATAATAGAATTATATTTAATTTCATATATAAATTTATTTATAGAATATATAAATTAATTATAGAATATATAAATTTATAGAATATATGAATTTATATATTATATAAATTTATATATTATATAAATTTATATTATATTTATTTTTATTATATATTATGCAATATAATTATATAAATTTATATTATATATATTTTTATTATATATTATACAATATAATTATATTGTATATAGTAATAGAATTATATAGTAATATTCTTTTATATTAATATATAATTATATTTAATATAACAATAATATTATTTTATATTAATATATAATTATATTTAATATAATAATATAATAATATAATAATATAATAATATAATTTTATATTAAAAAGACATTAAGCAATCAGAGAACATCCAATCCAGAGGAGGCCATGAGGATGGGGAAGGGTCTGGAGGGAAATGTGAGGAGTGGCTGAGGTTTTGGTCTGTTCAGCCTGGAGGAGACTTCAGCATCCTCCTGAAGGTCAGCAGAGGAGCAGGTACCAACCTCTTCACTCTGCTGAGCAGTGATAGGACTTCAGGAAAGGGCTGGAGCTGTCTCAGAGCTTTATGTTGGGTTTTAGATGAAGGTTTTTCACCCAGAGGTTGGCTGGGTGCTGAGCAGCTCCCCAGGGCAGTGATCACAAACCTGTCTGAGTTCAAGGAGCATTTCAACAACGCTCTGAGGCACAGCTGGGCTTGTTGAGATTTCCTGTGCATCATTTTCAATGATCCTTGTGGGTCCCTTCCAGCTCAGCCTATTCTATGATTTTATAATTCTAGCTTGGAAAGGGCCTGCAGCAACCTGGGGCAGTGGAAGATGTCCCTGCCCATGGGAGGGGTGGAACTGGGTGGGCTTGAAGGTTCCTCCCAACCCAAACCATTCTGTGGTGCTGCTCCACACCTGTCACTCTATTAAGGAACAGCCAGAAAGAGAAGACACAGACTCTCATGGAGTCAGAACAGGAGAATTCCTTAGTTTATTGCTTCAGCCTTGTTTTATAGACTGATCCGTGGAAAGTACAGAAAGGAAACTCTTCTTGGTTAGTAAATCACTACATCACCATCATTGGTCAGTGGGGCACAACACCCTCTGACTTTCTCTTGCCAAGAAAACAAAGGACAGACAAACAGCAACTGCAAGGCTGTTTTCTGTCTCTGAGGATTGTTTTTAAATCCTCCCATGAATTTCTCAGTCTAGTTTCTGCAGGCTCCCTGCAGCTTGCTCCAGAGCTAGCATCCATCCACACCCTCCTGTGCTGGCCCTGCAGGCTCCCCGTGCTGCACAAGAACCAGATATCCCAAATTTTCTATAATTCAGGCACTCTCTGCTCAGTGTAACAACCCCACCTCCAACAGGACTTCAGCCTGAGCAGAAACTTGGTGCAAAAACCGCCCCAAAAAGGGGCAGATTGGAGTGTTAGAGCTGTGTGTGATGGGGACCACAGCCCTGGGACCCCTGCACAGTGAAGGGTGATAAACAGGAGCCTCAAAAACACAGGAACCTGGTTTGGGGAGGAAGAAGAAGGAAGCTGAGCTAATTTAGCTGTCTTGGAGATGGATCATTTGCCACCCGTGAGCACCACAAGAGGGAAAGGTTTTGGACTGCAGAGTCTTTGTAGAAGGAAAAGGAAATCCAAGAGCTGGCAGCTGAATGGTGTAAATCCAGACTAAAATTAATGGAATATCTGGTGTTTTTTATGGGAAGATAATTTGCCATTGGAAAAACTTGCTTAAAACCTGCAAATTTCTTCTTCTCCTTGTCCCTGGGCCAGCCAGAGTGGATGCAGAGCTCCAGGGGGATCCTTCAGCTGAGGATAAGGGGGTGGAGGCAGTGGTGTACTGAGCACAACATTTCCACTGCACTGCATTGAGTTTTCATGAAATAAAGGGCTTTTTAAAATGCAAAACGCTTCCAAATATGAAGTTTATTTGGGGAATTATTTGTAATGACTTAGAATATATCTTCTTTTCCATTTTAGTCACTGCTATTAATGTACTTACTATGCACTACTGTCATTGATAGTTAAGATAAAGTAACAAATTCAGGGGGTTTTTAAAGCTTCTTGCTAGCACTGGGTGAAAAATGTTGTTTTCCTTTCAGATCAAACGCCACTGGTGTTTTAATGAAAAAGCCAGATCCTCTGATAAAGTAAACACTATTATTGACCTATGTAAACAAATATTCAGTTTGAAAAGAAATTTCGTGAATCTGACCCACAACATCTCGTGATTAGCTGTTTTACAGAGCTCTTCCTAGTGGGAAAAATTGAGAAGAGCTATTTTTTTTGCTTTTTACTCTTGGAATAAAACCAAATTTCGAAATCCTGGTTTCCTGTGAACTGGAAACCACTGGCTCAAACCAGGAGTAATGAACAAGCCACAGTCTGGGGAGGATTTACTGCCAGGAGCAGAGCGCTGCCGAGGCACTTTTTGGGGTGCCAGTGGGGAAGGAGAGGTCCCTGCACTGAGCAGTTGTCACCTCTGCACCCAGGCCTGGCTCTTCAGTGCTGGATCTGCTCAAGGCTGAGCTTTTCTTCCTTTGTTTTTGTTCAATGGAGTGAAAGTGGAGAAGGTGGAGATGTTCTTGGGGGTGGTTCGTGGCAGGATGTTTGTTATTCTGGTGGGGAGAAGGACAGCAGGACATGGTTACATCCAGTAACTCTCCATTCCCATTCTGGGATTACCCTTGGAAGTGCCCAAAGCCAGGTTGGATGGGGCTTGGAGCAGATTTTGGGATAGTGGAAGGTGTCCCTGCACAAAGCCAGGCTGGAGAGGGCTTGGAGCAGATTTTGGGATAGTGGAAGGTGTCCCTGCACAAAGCCAGGCTGGAGAGGGCTTGGAGCAGATTTTGGGATAGTGGAAGGTGTCCCTGCCCAAAGCCAGGTTGGATGGGGCTTGGAGCAGATTTTGGGATAGTGGAAGGTGTCCCTGCACAAAGCCAGGCTGGAACAGGGCTTGGAGCAGATTTTGGGATAGTGGAAGGTGTCCCTGCCCAAAGCCAGGTTGGATGGGGCTTGGAGCAGATTTTGGGATAGTGGAAGGTGTCCCTGCACAAAGCCAGGCTGGACAGGGCTTGGAGCAGATTTTGGGATAGTGGAAGGTGTCCCTGCCCAAAGCCAGGCTGGAGAGGGCTTGGAGCAGATTTTGGGATAGTGGAAGGTGTCCCTGCACAAAGCCAGGCTGGATGGGGCTTGGAGCAGATTTTGGGATAGTGGAAGGTGTCCCTGCACAAAGCCAGGTTGGACAGGGCTTGGAGCAGATTTTGGGATAGTGGAAGGTGTCCCTGCCCGTGGCAGGAGGGTGGGAATGGATGGTCCTGAAGGTCTGTGCCAACCCCAACCATTCTGGGACTGCAGGTGTGTATGGGATGGGCACTTCCCAGCATCCCTGGCACATCCCCAGGGCATGTGCTGCCATCAGGGGCAGATTCACATCATCCCTGCAGAGCAGAGGGACAGAATTTCCTCTCTGGGCATCCCCCAGAACCACTGGCCGTGTGCTGCCCTGTGCAGTCTGTCCCTCCACGCTCCCCTCGTGTCCATTTGGTGTTTTGAGGCCTTTGGGCAGAATTTGTAACCTGCATTTCCTAAACTCAGGAGTATTTTCCTATTTTCTCAAGCTATCAAACCTTGGGTGTGGTGCAGAAAAATCCCTGTACTGCAATGATCATGTGGCTGCAGAGCTGGAGGACAGAGAGTTACCCAGACTGTGGAAAGCACCCATGAAAGTGTCAAAGAAAGACTTTTGAGCAGTCCCTGGGAAAGGGTTAAAAAAAGGTGTAGATGTGGTTTGGTGCTGAGCATGGACTCAACCATGTTAGATGTTTTTTCCAGCCATGATTCCATGATTCCAAGTATCCCATTTATTTCTGATGGTGCTGGCTGGCACTTTCACTTGGCTCATGTTGGCCCAGGTTTTGGGCTACCATGACCTGATCACCCCTCCCTGTGCCATCAGTGGGGTTGAACCAGCCCACAGCTGTTTGGGATGAACAGAATTCCAGTGTTGGAAGGATCCTGAGCTGCAGTAAGGGTGAGGAGGCTTTGCTGCTGTGTGGATTAGGAGAACTTGTCTGTGCTGGTCAGTGGGAGCTTCACCTGACCTATTTCAACCCAAATCATCTGGAAAACCAGCTTTAACAGTGGTTTAATTTTTTAGTACTTTTAAGTCTTAAAAGTGCTGCTCCTTCCAATATTCTGCTGCATCTCTGAGGATTCTCCCTACCGTGCAAAGTGCTGAGAAAAAAATCTCCTGCTTTTGGCAAAGGGAACTAGAAGAGGTGAGGGAGGATCCTTGCAGGGGTGGAACTGGGCTGGGGGTACCTGGATTTGGGATTGAGAGGAGGAAAATCCATCTTGGCTGATGGATGGAAGGGTTTCACAGCAGGAGATGCTCCCTGTGCTGGGCACCTCGAGGTCCCACCTCAAATCCTGGGGTCAGTTTTGGGCCCCTAATGAAAATTAAGACATTAAAGGGCTGGAGTGTTCCCATAGAAGGGAGTGGAGCTGGGGAAGGGTTTGGAGCACCAGGAGAGGCTGAGGGAGCTGGGGAAGGGGCTCAGCCTGGAGAAAAGGAGCTCAGGGGGAAATTTCTGGCTCTGCACAACTCCCTGCCAGGAGGGGACAGCTGAGGTGGGTCAGGCTCTGCTCCCAAGGAGCAAGAGACAGGACAAGAGGAAACAGCCTCAAGCTGTTCTAGGGAAAGTTTAGATTGGATTTTAAGGAAAATTCTTTCATGGAAAGAGTGGTCAGGCATTGGACCAGGGCAGTGGTGGAATCACCATCCCTGGAGATGTTAAAAACATGTGTGGACGTGGCACTTGTGAACATGGGTTAATGATGAACATGGTTTTGGTGCTGGGCTGATGGTTGCACTTGGTGATCTTGGAGGTGATTTCCAACCTTAACATTCAGTGGTTCCATGATTGTGCAGGGGGGTCAGGGAGCAGTGGGTGGATGGAGCAGCGCCAGTACCCAGCTGAGATGTGGCCAGAAGCTCAGTGTGGGGTGGGCTCCAGCCCTGCAGCCCTCCTCTCCACTTTCTTCCCTGTCTCCATCTTCAGTCCTTCCACCATCATCCAGTGACTCCCTTCTTTCACCTTCCTTCCACAGAGACACTGATGGACTCCACAACGGCGACAGCAGAGCTGGGCTGGACGGTGCATCCTCCCTCAGGGGTAAGGCATCATCACCTGCTGGGGACCTGGAGCTGCTCTGGGCTCTCCTCTGCACCTGAACGTGGCAGGCTTGGCCCAGCAGAAGTCAGGCACTGATGCAAAGTGCCTTGGCCATGTGGGAAGAGCACAATAGGAGGTGACACTTGAGGTTTCCAGGAGTTTTTCAGGAGATGATACTCCAAAAATACCCCAGTGTTGGTAGAAACAACATGCCAAGGCCACTGTCATTTGTCCCCAGTGTCTGACTTGTTATTCCATTGCCTGTCACTCGTAGCAGGATGGGGGCATCAGGCTCTGGTCCTGCAAGGACTGTCCAGCATCCCTGGCATCCCATGGAGAGGCATTTGCTGGCTCAGCAGAGTTCTCTGTCTTCTTTACCAGGGCCAGGTGTACCCTGAGACACATCCAAAGAAGCTCCTTTAAAGAAGAGCTTGGACAAGGCAGGGCATCAGGTTCATCCTCTGAGGGTGCTGGCACTGCCCAGGCTCCCCAGGGAATGGGCACAGCCCTGAGGCTGCCAGAGCTCCGGGATGGAGCTCTCAGGGATGCCCAGGCTGGGATTGTTGGGGTGTCCTGTCCTGGGCAGGGTCAGGAGTTGGGCTCAGTGATCTCTGTGGGTCCCTTCCAGCTCAGTTCTGTGATTCTGTGATTTCTGCACCCTTCCACTCATGAGAGCAACCCAGAGTGGAGCCACCTGTGTGTCCCACGTGGGGCATCAAGGTGCTTCAGAGCATCCTGCCCACCTCTGGCAGCAGCCACAGTGCCCAAACCCCCCAGACCTTCTCCCTTGCCTGTTACCACTGAAGATGAATAGATCACAGGCACACAGGTCGAGGTGTGGTGAAAAGAAGAGAAAGTTTATTTTTCCCCCCAGGATTTATAGGTTTCTGACCACAGCCAGGGATTGGATGGTCAGGATAACACTTTCCCACTGCACTGGCCATGAGAGATGCCCATCACAAGACGTGGAACAGAAAGAATGTCCAGATATCTATGTTTACAGTTACTGTCCTGGGAAAGTCCTTAGAAAACCATGGCAGCAAGCTCAGAAGCTGAGTTTTCAGGGCGACACTTGCCCTTGGTTGGCCCAATCCAGCCTGCCCAAAACCCGGAGATGCTCCCCATGCCCACACATGGCTCAGGCTCCATCCTACCTTCCATCCACCCTCTGCAATGGAGGCTGGATGAAGACATTTCCCTGCACCTCACCCCCAGGCTGACAGCGCTGGCAGAAGAAAAGAAACAGCCCAGAAAAGCCTCGTCTGGGGAGATTAAACCGAGCCGGGGCGGCGTGGCCGCGGTGTCGCGCCGGGCGCGGGCGCTGCCGCCCGGGCCCATCACCATGATAAAGGGCAGAGCTGCCCCAGCCCCAGCAGTGCCCACCGAGGGGGATGACGGGCACACAATGCAGAGGAGCAGAGGTCAAGTCTTTTTCTCTCCTGGCCCAGCCTTTCTTGTTTGCGGTGTTTCCATATGTGAAGCACGCCCTGCTCCCGCTCCCCAGCCCGGCTGTAATGAGGCCGGGGCCTGCTGGAAGCCGTCTCCCCGGGTTATTGTGCTGCTGCCTTCTTTTGAGCTCCTGGCATGTTAATTAGAGAGCCAGGAGAAAGGGAGAGGCTTCTAATTAAGCGTGGAGGAAGCGCAGGGGCTGGTGCACGGGGGTGACTTTCTCTGCCATCTGGGAAAAGGGAAGCCTGGGGCAGGGATGTGGGAGGATGCTGAGGGTCCTGAGCCCGGCCCCCAGGGTGCTCCCAGGTCCCTCATCAGGGTGGAGATGCCCATCTGGGTGGTGGGTTCACCTCCTGTGTCCACCTCTGGGTCCCCAGGGGGGATATGGGCTCATCATGGGTGACAATTCTGCAGTGACTCCCTGGACTGATGCCCACGGGCAGGACAAGGCAGTGATCCCACTCAGAGGTCACTGGCCAGGCTGGGTGCACCCAGCATCACCTGGAAGACAGAAGCTGCTGTCTGCTCCTTTTTGGGGACTATTAAAGAGCCCAAAGCCCAGGCAGTTGTTTTATGGCTGGCTCTGAAGCTCTTGTGCCATTCATAGATGTCCCCAGGCCCTGCCTCCAGCATCTCCTGTTCATCCCAAGCCCTGGAGACCCTCATGTGCTGCTCCTGCCTGACCAAGGCTGAGCTCTCTGGGCTCATGTCCTTACCCTCCTTGGGCACTGGGAAGGTGTGGGACCCTTGGTCTTGGTGGCTGGAGTGCTCTGGAGTGGTGCAGGCGATGGAGAGCCACACCAGAGGCAGGGCAAGGGAAGGAATTGCTTCTCCTTGCCTTGTCCTTGATTCCCTCACTCCCCCCCACAAGCAGTGCCCTGAAAAGCAGGGAGATCCTGCAATTTTCCACTAACACACCAATTTTATTTCTGGAAAACAAAGCAAACGCTCCGGCTGTGTTTTGCGAGGATGCTCTTCTCGTCCCCCAGCCCTGGCAGCAGATTTACAGCCACTGCCAATCTGAAGTGGTTGGAGCTGTTGGGGATCTTCCCTGACAGCCTTCTGTTGGGCTGGGAGCCTTGATGTGCGAGGAGCAATCTGTCTCCCATCTCCTGAGCCTCTCTCCCCAGTCCTGGGTGCCCTTGTGAGGCCATTTACAAGCTGAGGGGCTGGGGGTGCTCTCCTCCTGCAGGATTTTCCCTGGATTCCTGGCACTAATGCTGGGTCTGGGCTCTGCTGCTGCCCTGCCCTGGCTGTTGTGATCCTGCATCCAGGGCAGGGTTGTGCTGGGGGTGTAACATCCACGGGAAACAGCTCGGCTTCCGCTTGAGCAGCTTTATGAACAAATTCAGAAGGAGCAGTTCCAGCTGGCTGGGACTGTCACACGCCAGCAGGACTCAGGTCCCTGCTGCCAGCATCACTGGGTGGGGATGGGACTGCAGGGAGATGCTCTGGGCTCTGGCAGGAGATGGGCAGGGGGAGATGCTCTGTGAGCTGAGGGTTCTCCTCCCACACAGACCCTTCCCTGCTGCTGCTCCCCACAGAGGAGCAGTGGCTGGGTACGGGCTGCAGTTCATGCCCTGCATTCCTCACTCTGAGGTGTCCCCATCCTACACAGGATGGAGACAACAAGGGAAAAAACAGCCTGGGAAAAGGGTAGAGAGCTGGAGGTGTCACAGCAGCCCGGTGGCACCCAAAGGAACAGCTGGGACTGTGTCAAGGGGTTTAGACTGGATGTTAGGAGAAGGTTCTTCCCCCAGATGGGGGTCAGGCACTCCCCAGGGAAAGGGCAAGTCTTTCCAGAGCTCCAGGAGGGTTTGGACACCGCTCTCCAGCACAGGGAGGGATTGCTGGGGTGACTCTGCACTTGATCCTTGTGGGTCCCTTCCAGCTGAGGATATTCTCTTCTGTAATTCTCCAGAGCTGCCTCCAGAGCTGGCTGTCAGTCAGCTGGGGGAGCTGGGAAGAGCTTCCCATGGGGAAATCCGTCAGCTCTGAGCTGTCTTGCTGAGAGGGATGTTCTGTCATGGCACAGCTCGTAGGCATGGCTGCATCCACAGATCCAGTCCAGCTGGGGCTGGGACCTGAGCACACCATGCTGGAGGAGCCCCAAAACATTTGGCCCTTCAAGGGGCAGGGATGAAGGCTCCAGTGGGATTTACCCAGCACCTCCCTTCTTGGGAACACAGTGGGATTGGCCATGGTCCCATCCTGCCCCTGGGAAGAGGCACTGGCTGCAGCCAGCCAGGAGGTTTTATGGCTTCTGAGGAAGCTGGAAGCACAGTGGCACAGGTGGGGATCATGTGCTAAAGGTGCTGTGCTCCTTTGCCAGAGGCACAGCCCCATCTCAAACCATTTCTGCAGAGCAGTGGCCTTGCTGTCCCACCAGCAGCAGAGGCTTGACCCTGAATCCAGGCACAGTGGCAGCGAGGTGACCTCGAGGGGCTCCTCTGTCCTCAGTGTGGAGCTTACCTGGGGCATGGTGTGGGTCAAACCCTGCCCAGACAGGTCCAGGGGGTCAAACCCTGCCCAGACAGGTCCAGGGGGGTCAAACCCTGCCCAGACAGGTACAGGGGGGTCAAACCCTGACCAGACAGGTCCAGGGGGTCAAACCCTGCCCAGACAGGTCCAGGGGGTCAAACCCTGCCCAGACAGGTCCAGGGGGTCAAACCCTGCCCAGGAAGGTCCAGGGGGTCAAACTGTGCCCAGGCAGGTCCAGGGGGGTCAAACCCTGCCCAGGCAGGTCCAGGGGGGTCAAACCCTGCCCAGACAGGTCCAGGGGGTCAAACTGTGCCCAGGAAGGTCCAGGAGGGTCAAACCCTCCCCAGGCAGGTCCAGGGGGTCAAACCCTGCCCAGACAGGTCCAGGGGGGTCAAACCCTCCCCAGGCAGGTACAGGAGGTCAAACCCTGCCCAGGCAGGTCCAGGGGGTCAAACCCTGTCCAGGCAGGTCCAGGGGGTCAAACCCTGCCCAGGCAGGTCCAGGGGTCAAACCCTGCCCAGGCAGGTCCAGGGGTGTCAAACTGTGCCCAGACAGGTCCAGGGGGGTCAAACCCTGCCCAGACAGCTCCAGGGGGTCAAACCCTGCCCAGGCAGGTCCAGGGGGTGCTGGGATGAGGTGCTGAGGATGGGGTGGGCACAGAGAGGGGCAGCTGGTGCTGGCTGAGCCTGTTTGGCACACAGTGGGGATGGGAAGGGGTGAGGAGGGTTGGGTGCAGCCCCTTGACTCTGTGTGTGTGTCCTGCCCGCAGTGGGAAGAGGTGAGTGGCTACGATGAGAACATGAACACCATCCGCACCTACCAGGTGTGCAACGTCTTTGAATCCAGCCAGAACAACTGGCTGCGCACCAAGTACATCCGGAGGCGAGGAGCGCACCGCATCCATGTGGAGATGAAATTCTCTGTCCGGGACTGCAGCAGCATCCCAAACGTCCCAGGCTCCTGTAAGGAGACTTTTAACCTCTACTATTTCGAGTCGGACTTTGACTCGGCCACCAAGACTTTTCCGAACTGGATGGAGAATCCTTGGATGAAGGTGGACACGATCGCTGCCGATGAGAGCTTCTCGCAGGTGGACTTGGGCGGGCGGGTGATGAAGATCAACACCGAGGTGCGCAGCTTCGGGCCCGTCTCCAAGAACGGTTTCTACCTGGCCTTCCAGGACTACGGGGGCTGCATGTCCCTGATCGCCGTCCGCGTCTTCTACCGCAAATGTCCCCGCGTGATCCAGAACGGGGCCGTCTTCCAGGAGACGCTGTCGGGGGCGGAGAGCACCTCGCTGGTGGCAGCCAGGGGGACGTGCATTGCCAATGCTGAGGAGGTGGACGTGCCCATCAAGCTCTACTGCAACGGTGACGGCGAGTGGCTGGTGCCCATCGGCCGCTGCATGTGCCGCGCCGGCTACGAGTCGGTGGAGAACGGGACCGTCTGCAGAGGTAACCACTGGCCCGCCTCTGCTGCTGGGGGCACTTGGGATCTGTGTTTGGCATCTGCAGGAACCAATTACAATTTATAATGGACTCAATCTGCTGAAGCACTGGCAAACCCAGTGCTGTGAGTGCTGAGTTGGGATACATCAGGGTCCTCATCATCATAAATGTTTGGTTTGGGGGAAGGTGATGCTCCGCTGAAAACCAGAAAGTTCAAGTTCATCATTTAGAAATCAGTTTGGCCACTGAGAAATGAAATCTACAGTTTGTAATGTGGTGTAGTTGAAACCCTCACTGATCACCCAAACCGACTCATGAATTGTAGTTACAAATTGTAAATTGTAATTGGTTCCTGCAGAGGGACCTCCCTGGGCATGAGGTGGCATGTGTGGAGGCTGAGTCCTTCCAGAGCTCCTCAATTCCTGCCCCAGGCTCGTCCATCCTGTGTGGGACCTCCAGGTCCCCACGCTCTCCAGGTTTTGGAGGCACACACGTGTGGTGCGTGTCAGCAGTTTGCAGTTCCCTCCCAAAATATTGGGGCTGTTAAACTGTTGGGTTTGCTGTGTGCTTTGGCATGGGCTGAATCTCTTCCTGGATGAGGGGAGTGGGAATGCAGGGTCCCAGAAGGGTGCAGTGGGAAGGGAGCGCGTTCTCGACAGCGTTTTCCTGGTGAGGTGCAAATGGCCCAGGCTGGGACATGGTCATGGCTTGCTCAGCTGCCTGGCCCCTGTGCTCATCAACACCCAGAGGTTTCCTACCCTGTAAAGAATCTGCAGATGTTCTCCTGCCCCTGGAGATGCTCAGAGCAGACTCTGTGGGCACCTGCTGAGCTCATCTGAGCACCACGGAGCCATTGTGGTCCCAGGGCAGCAGGAGGCTCGGCACCCCCTCCATGTCTGTGCTCCTGTCCAGAGGGCTTGGAAGGTTGAGAAAGGAGCTCCTGGGGTTGCTGGGAGGGAGCTGGGGACCCCAGAGCTGTGTGATGGGCACTGCAGCTGCAGCAAAGCACGGTTTGGCAAACAGGATCTTCTTCTCCCTGCCACGGCTGGACATCCAAATCCCTCTGCGGTTCCGACAGCATCGGCACGCTCCAAGCAGAGCCAGGGCTTCTGAGAGCAATTCTGGATACATCAGTGGCCACTGCAGAGCCAGGGCTGGAGCTGTGTCTCCTCTCCTCTGGCTCTGAAGGGGTGGCCAGGTAGAACCACGCCTGGGGAAGGTGCTGGTGGTGGGAGGCAGTCCCCTGGAGAGGAGAACGGACAGTCTGTGCTCAGCAGGGACTGCAGGCTGTGTGGTGCCCCTGGAGAGGAACTCCGTGGCTGCTGCTGGTGGCTGGGCTGCTCCAGCACCAAAATTCAGGTCCTGGTGTGCTGTGGGGATCATTTCATATCCATGATTTCAGCTGCTCCTGGCTTAGCCACTGAACGCCTCTTCCCACCGAGCTCGGGCAGATCAAGTGTCTGCCAGGCTTCGCAGGGATGGGGATGGGGACGGCAAGGAAGGACTCTGGAAACTGAGCCCAGCTAATCCCTGCCTCCAAGGGCAGACGGGGGTTTTACAGCTCCCAAGCGAAGCATCCGTAGCAACAGCAGAAAACCCCAATGATTCATGGCAGCTTCTCCATCTCAGCCTGGTTTTTGTTCCCCCAGCAGACCCAGCCTTGCCCAGTGCTTTGCTCCGATGCAGCCGGGGTTTTTTGGGGAGCTCCCTGTGCCACTGCCAAAGGGCAGTTCCCTCCAGGGCAGGGCTGGGGGGAGAGAGGAGGAGGAGGAGGAGGGAGAGGCCGGTTGTGTCTTTGTCTGGGCAGCAGCAGGATTTTGGGAGGTCCGGTACCTCGGCAGCTGTTTGTGCAGCCGGTGCTGGCGCACGCCGGCCCCGCGCTCCCCACCCTCATCAATCACATGGTGGCCGGCAGCCCATCGTCTCCATGGGGCAGCTGGCTCTGCCTTCCCTTCCCTTCCCTTCTTCTGCTTTTGCTTTTCCCTTCCTCTTCCCCTTCCCTTTCCCTTTCTCTTTCCCTTTTCTCCTTTCCTTTCCATTCTCCTTCCCTTTCTCTTTCCAATTTCTCCTTTCCATTCTCCTTACCTTTCTCCTTCTCCTTCTCCTTCTCCTTCTCCTTCTCCTTCTCCTTCTCCTTCTCCTTCTCCTTCTCCTTCTCCTTCTCCTTCTCCTTCTCCTTCTCCTTCTCCTTCTCCTTCTCCTTCTCCTTCTCCTTCTCCTTCTCCTTCTCCTTCTCCTTCTCCTTCTCCTTCTCCTTCTCCTTCTCCTTCTCCTTCTCCTTCTCCTTCTCCTCCTCCTCCTCCTTCTCCTTCTCCTTCTCCTTCTCCTTCTCCTTCTCCTCCTCCTCCTCCTCCTCCTCCTCCTTCCTTTCCCCTTTCCCCTTTCCCTTTTCCCCTTTCCCCTTTCCCCTTTCCCCTTTCCCCTTTCCCCTTTCCCCTTTCCCCTTTCCCCTTTCCCTTTTCCCCTTTCCCCTTTCCCCTTTCCTTTCCATTCTCCTTACCTTTCCCCTTCCTATTCCCTTCTTCCCCTCTTCTTTTCTTTCCCTTCCCCTTCACTCTTTGCTTTCCCCATTCCTTCTTTCCCTTCCCCTCCTCCTGTGGGGTGGAATCAGGGCTGGATGGGACCCCAGGATTGTGCCAGACTGGGACACCCCCTCCATTTTCCCCTGGCAGCCCCCAGAATTGGAGCAGGGACTGGGAGGGGAGCCAGAGACGGAGCTGGCAGGACATCCACGGCATCCCCATCCTGTCCCAGCCCTCCCAGTGAGCCCCACACAGGGCTGGGAAGGGGCTGCTCATCCCAGTTCAGCCTGGGAAGGTTCTGTGGGATGAATCCGTGCATCCCTGCCCCCGGTCCCTGCTCAGGCTCGGGGGGGACTCACTCCTACATGTGGCTGGCAGGTTTGCTCGTGTTTCCAGGGGTGGGAGGGAATCTGGGCCCCTTTCCAGAAGCAAAACAAAAGCAAATCCTAGCTGGCTTTCGGCACCAAGTTCTCTCACACACTCAGGCACCCAAACAGGACGTGGCATGGAGCGTGGAGGGGGGCACATGTGTCCTGCCCCACCGAGGGCTCCAGGTGGAGAGGAGCATCCCAAGGAATGGACATCCCACCCCACCCCTCCGTGCAGCTGGAAGGAGCTGCTCATTTTCTCCGCCGGCTTTTTCATCCGGCTAATAGCGCTCCAGCCCGCTCGCCGGGGATATTTATGGAGGAAGTTCATGCATCTAACAGCTTAAGCTCTTCTAAGCTCGCAGCCCTAGCACAAAAGGATTTGGGGGCAGTTAACAATTCTGTGTGGTTAAGAGATTTTCATTTCGCCGGGCCCGGCTCGCCGCTCCCGCAGGGCGCTGCCCGCTCCTCTCCGGCGAGAGGCTCCACACACACATCTCCCCCAGCCCCATCCTTCCCTCTTCACCTTCTGCTCCCTGCCTGAGTCTTTTCTCTCCATCTCCCTGTTCTTTGTCTGCGCCTCCCCCCTTCCCTCCCCTCGCCGTCCCTCCCATGCAGCGCACGAAGCGCATTTCCCTGCCTGCCGTATCCATTGGCTGGGCTCAGCCATTGTGCTGTGGCTGGACACTGCCTGCCCGGCCTGTGCCTGCTCAGGGACAGCAGCTGATGGCTCCCAGCAGTCACCCTTCATCCCCTCTGAGGCTCCTCTCCAGCTCCTTCATCCCCTCTGAGGCTCCTCTCCAGCTCACCAGGGCAGCTCTGGTCTCAGTGTTCTCTTTGTTGTGCTCTTGCTGGGGTGACAGGGGATGGTTTTGGGATGCAGGAGCTGGTGGTGACACTCTCTGGCTGGAGACATCTGCTGTCATCCCTTGGGGTCTTTCTGAGGAGGAGAGGAACTGCTGAGCTGGTGGGAAGAGGAGGAACCAGGTTAGGCTGAGGCTGGCAGCTGTCTTCTCCTTGGCTCTCTGTTCTCTGCCCCTCCACTTTTGGGAGACCCTCCTGCAGTGCTGCCTCCAGCTCTGGGGACCCCAACATCAGGAGGATGTGGAGCTGCTGGAGTGAGTCCAGAGGAGACCACAGAGATGTTCTGAGAGCTGCAGCCCCTCTGCTCTGCTCTGCAGCCAGGCTGGGAGAGCTGGGGGTGCTCACCTGGAGAAGAGAAGGATCCAGGGAGAGCTCAGAGCCCCTGGCAGGGCCTGAAGGAGCTCCAGGAGAGCTGGAGAGGGACTGGGGACAAGGGATGGAGGGACAGGACACAGGGAATGGCTTTGAATGGACAGAGGGCAGGGATGGATGGGATTTTGGGCTGGAATTGTTCCCTGGCAGGGTGGGCAGGCCCTGGCACAGGGTGCCCAGAGCAGCTGTGGCTGCCCCTGGATCCCTGGCAGTGCCCAAGGCCAGGTTGGACAGGGCTTGGAGCCACCTGGGATAGTGGAAAGTGTCCCTGCTGTGTCAGGGGGTGGGACTGGGTGACCTTTAAGGCCCCTTCAACCCAAACCATTTTGGAATTCTCTGATTTTGCAGCTCAGGGTGGAGCTGGGCCCCCCCTGAAGGGACCCCCAGGGCTCAGCAGGGTCCCCTTCCCTGCCATAATTTTGACATCCAGGGCAGCAAACCTTCCACCACCCCACTGTGTGTGGGGGACATGGGCTCAGGCGTGACAAGGACCCTGAGCCATCCCTCCAGCACAGAGGGTGGGATTTGGAGGGGACCAAATACGTGCTGAGAGCTCAGAGCAGCTTCCTGACGTGCTGGAGCAGGGTCTGTCCGAGCTGTCTCACAGTGACAGCCCACGAGGACGTGATGTTTTCATGATAAGAGGCTATTTATGGCTCTGTGCCTGTTTGGGGTCTGGGCCTCCTCTGATAGTGCTGGACCCAGCCAATAAATTGTAAGGCTCTAGGGGTAATCGAGTTCTTCCAGGAAGCATTCCTGGTTGAACTGGAGCAGATACAGCCAATTGTTCTGGAAATGTTTCCAGAGACAGAGAACTGCCTGTTAAATGCTTCCAGAGGTTGTCCTTGCCTTCTTATTCCTCTGTGCCTGGTGCTCCCCCCTCAGAGAGCTTCGTCCATCCCCTCACCCCTGTGCTCCCTGTGCCTGTTCCAGGGTAATCTTTGGCCCCTGGTTCTCTGCTGAGCTTTTCAGCTGACTTTTTTGGCTCTTCCCAGCCCTTGGCACTGCTTTAGCCTTTCCCTTGGCAGATGCAGTTCCCCACATACAGGCTGCTCATGGCCATCAGCTGCATGCCAGGGGGGAGGGATGCTGAGCTTCCCTCTGCCTGCATCCCCCCCTTCCTTTAACCATTTTGGCAATGCCATTTCTCTGGGTGCTTCTGAAGGATCCTTGTCCTTCCTTGTGAGAGCCTGGGGCTGCATCCTGGTCCCTTGAGGTGGGATTGGACACGTTTGTACTGAAATCCACATTCCTGTACGGGGAGCCCATCATTCTCACTATTTACCACTCCACAGCTTCCATGTCAACAGCTAGCTTTACTGGGAACACTTTGGGCTTTTTTTTTTATCTCCTGGGTCATTGATAAAAATGTTCAACAGCCCAGAGGCACGAACCACATTTGTTGGCTGCAGCAGGAGCAGCCCCGCTCAGATCTCCGGCCGCGCCGCCTCCGCCTGCCAAGTTTTAATTCATCGAGGATGTCCCAGGGTGTCGGTGGAGCCACTGATTTCAGAATCAAAATATCCCGTGTGTCAGCCAGGGAAAGGCTCTGCAGAGGTTTGGGTGTGTGACATCAATGCCATTCCCCCCCCCAGTCAATCTTGTAATTGCATCAAAAACCCGTACAAGGCTAATTTGCCTTAAATCTGTTTTCCCCTAAGTGCACAGAGGTTGGCACCACTATCCCCACCTTCCTTTAATCCCTCCCTGACCCAGTCCTGGAGCTGTCACAGCCTCATTGGACTGGTCCTGACGTTGCAATCCTAAAATAGCCACAACTGCCTCATTTAGCAAACAGCTTTTTCCTCCATCTCTAGAACACCCTGTTGCCTCACAGTGACTGTGCCCAGCCCATCAACCCTCTCCCCACACCCCCTTAGGTAGGTGCAGCCCTGACAGGCTGATTTAACAATCTTTAACTTCTTTAACTTCTATTTAACATCCTGAGTTCCTGCTGGAATGGAAAGTATTCCACCATCATCCTCGAAGATGATTACATCACCTGGCTCCTTCCCAAGTACAAAACAGGAATTTGTCTGCCTTTTCTACAAGGCTTGTTGACAATTTGAATGCTCCCAGCCGGCCAGGGCTCGGTGGCATTGTTGGATATTGCTTTTGGGGCTTCTCCCTCTCCTCCCTCTCTGTCTGGGAAGCAAGAATACAGCTTCTTTCTTTCTTTCCATGGCTTTGATTCTTCCTGCTGACCTCTCCATGGTGTGAATCCAATTAGGGCCGTGGTGGAGACTGCAGCTGCTGACTGGGAGCCGCTCCACACCTGCCTGCTGCTTGTCCTGCACAAATTCCTCCTGGAGTTTGGGCTTTGGGAGGTTGGAAGGGGACCCAGGGGAGCTTGGCAGAGCAAGGGGGTGTCAGACAGGGGGGCTGAGGCATTGATTTCCTGGCAGTGTGAAGCCCCAGGAGATGCTGATCTCACAGGGAGGGTCACAGATGGTCCAGGAGTGGGGCAGAGATGTGCTGCCAGAGGAGGGAGATGGAGCTTGGGAATAGGAAATGCACCTTCTTGGGAAAAAAAGGAAATGAGAGCTCCCTTCTCACTTTGCTTCCAGACAAGGAATGGGCTGAGACCCACTGAAGTGTTTTCTCTGTAGAGGAAGGGAGGAGATGAGGTTTTCCAGGATGTGAGAGGGGATTTTGAGCAGCAGGAGGTTGCAGAGCTCTCCCAGCCCTGCTGTGATGATGTGGGGAAGACCTCAGCAGGATGCATGAGCTGACCTGAGGGCAGCCCATAGCAAAGCAGAGTGGAACAGCATCTTCTCATTTTTCCCGTGTGGGCAGGTCACAAACCCCCTGGGTTGGAGGGAAAGATGGAGATCTCAGGTCTAGAAAAAACCCAGTAGCAGTTTCCTGATGGAAATGATGGAAATGATGGAAATGATGAAAATGATGGAAATGATGGAAATGATGGAAATGATGGCCATTCCTCAGAGAAACCTGGAGTTTTGCATTGCCACTGGCTGCCCCAGCTGCTGCTTCCCCATCCCTTCATCCCTCTGCTCAGGGTGTCACAATCCTTTGGGCTGGAAATCCTTGAGGATCACAGAGAGCTGCAGGGATTGTCTCTGCCCCCTTCTGCTCCATCCCATTGTGTTACCACTGAAGATGAATAGATCACACAGACACAGCTCAAGGTGTGGTGAAAGAAGAGAAAGTTTATTTTTCCTCCCAGGATTTATAGGTTTCTGACCACAGCCAGGGATTGGATGGTCAGGATAACACTTTCTCACTGCACTGGCCATGAGAGATGCCCATCACAAGACGTGGAACAGAAAGAATGTCCACATATCTATGTTTACAGTTACTGTCCTGGGAAAGTCCTTACAAAACCATGTCAGCAAGCTCAGAAGCTGAGTTTTCAGGGTGACACCGTTGTGCTGGGGCCAGCAAGGAGATGTGGGGAGGTGAGTGAGTCCCCTTGGGGCACAGGGACCTGGAGCTGTTGTGTACCCAGGAGAAAATCTCCCCCTGCCTTATTTTTACAGATGAAACAGCATTTTGGATCAAACACCACATTCCTGCTGCTACACCCATGTGAGCAGGGAATAGCAGCTCTGGCAGCATCCTGTGCTGGTGGGAGAGCAGCATTTATTTTATTCCTCTCTCCTTCGTTGGCCTCCCTTTCTCCCTCTCCCTTTTTTTGGGTTTTTTATGTTTTTTTTTCTGAGAAAAGTGGTAAACATTAATAGGAGCTGGAATGAATAGCTGGGATTCAGGCCCAGGATTCCAGGATTTTAACTCATTATTGCCATAAAATGAAGGGAATGTGTTTTTTTGCCATCAGTTTTTTTTTTCCTTTGATTGAAAGCGCTCAGAGATCTTGGAGGATTTTTCCTTTAATTCCTCACGGTGCTGGAGTTTTATGGGGAAGAGGAGAATATTCTTTATCATATGTAACTTGAGGAAAATTGGAGAAAATACTGCTTTTGAGGATATATATATTTTTTTTTCTTTTTCATTTGAAATTTCTCAGCAAATTGGGCCAAAGCCAAGAGATTGTGTTGAACATTTAATTTTGGGAAATACCCTCCGACACTCTCTACGCTGATTTCAAGTTTTTCTGATGTCAGATGAGTCAGATGTTCTCAGTAAGAGCACAGCTCTTTGATTTTAGCCACACAAGGTAAAAACCTTACAGAGAATTTAATCTATAAGCCATGATTAGCTTAATTAGCTCCAGGGAAACTCGTTATTGTTCCCCATATGCCTCAAGAACATAATCTATCACTGGGAAGTGTAGAGAAAAGTCCCCATAAAGGTTGGGAAATGGAATCAAAGTGTTCATAGCTCATCCAATGGCTCTGTTAACACAGAGCTTTAATTAGGTTTGGCCAAGGAAAACCCATTTTTATTATGTTTTTTGAAGGAGACCTTGAGTTTGCTGCCACTGCTGCGTGCTGCCCAGTCCTTGTGTGGGTTTTTTGGAACTTAAACACCTCCTGCCTCCCCCTGCAGACCCTTCCCCATCCTCCAGGACCTTCTTTGGATGCTCCCCAAGAGGTGAAGCAGGAGAAGGTCTGAACCACATCCTGCTCTGTGCTCCAGCAGGAGTTTTCCTCCCATGGGATGAGTTTTCCTCCCATGGGATGAGTTTTCCTCCATCCCATCCTGCCCACCTGCCTTGGATGCTTCTGCTGGAGCCCAAGCAGTGGGGAAACTGGAATTTTGCAGGATGGCAGCTCCTGAAGACTGGAAAATGAGGAACAGGGAGCAGCATGAGCTGGGCCTGGAAAGGAGCCTGGGAGGAGGAGGAGGAGGAGGAGGAGGCAGGAAAAGGTTGTGGTCAGGCCTGGAGCCACCAGCTCTGCGTGCTGGCACTCAGAAGGGGACCTGTGTGAACACACTGTGACAAGCTGTGAAGCCTTTCCAGGTTTGTGCAGCAAGAGTTTCAAAAACTGAGATCTCTTCTTGTCCTCAGCGTGTTGAAACGACACCTGCCGAGGTGTTGGAGCCTTCACAGAGTCCTTGGAGGTAACCCAGGGATTTTGGCTTTGCTCCTTGTGTCAGAAACCAGAGAGACCTGTGCAGAAAGTGATGTTTTCAGCTGGCCAGTGGGAATGGGGTGTAGGATTTTGCTCCCCAGGCAGTTGGGGTGGTCCCCAGCTCCATGAGAGGCTGTGGGTACCACGGTGACCCTGCACCACCAGCCAGAGCCCCCCTGGAAATCCACACCCTGTGACCAGGAGCACATTCAAACTGCATTTTCAGGGAATATCTTTAGGATTTGGGGCATTTCAACAGTTTCCAACAGTTTTCAACAATGACAACCTCCTACTTTTAGAGTCTTTTGGCACTTCTGGAGCTCACAGAGACCCTGTGTTCAAGACCATTGTTAAGGCTGAAACCACAGCCAGCAATTTCCTTCCAGAACATTCCAATCCCAAGAGCCCCGTGGTTGTTACACCCACAGCTGGACAGGAACAGGAGCACAGTGAACAATAAATGAGCACCTGGGAAAGGCTTTGTCATCCAAACCATCAAAATGCCCAAAGCCTCCAGGTTTTTGGGAATTCCAGTGCATCCTGAAGCGGAGCAGAGTGACACTCTTGCTTTTCTCCCAGCATGGGTGGCTTTGGCAAGGATTGCAGTGATTTCTGAAGTGGCTGCAGGATCAGCACACTCCATGGAATGCCCCAGATCTGCATTTTGATGGCCTGGGCTCTCCAGGGGGAGGCAGGAAGGGGCTGTGTTGGCTCTTGGGCAGCTGGGAGTGGTTCCCATCTGTTCCTCTTTGTGTCTGCAGCCCCCTGGGACATGGAGAAGGAATGGAAGGGGGCTGCTGCTCCAAGCAGCCACCCAAAGTGTCCATGTGTGTGTGTGTGTGGAACATCAAACATCAAACCTTTAACCTGCAATTTCTGATCCTGAGACATTTCAGTGGAAAACAACTCTTTTTCCCAAGCTTTTCTCTCCCCTTCCTTTCACCTTACCCCTCATCTCATGCCGT
The DNA here is from genome assembly GCF_030490865.1 of Poecile atricapillus. NCBI lineage: Eukaryota > Metazoa > Chordata > Aves > Passeriformes > Paridae > Poecile > Poecile atricapillus. The sequence goes on from NC_081270.1 coordinate 6,473,427, forward strand.
GCTGGCAGTTCTGCAGTGTCCATATTGCTGCCACAAGCTGAGGTGAAATCCCAGAGGATTATTTTGGCAGATTCTCTCTTCATTCCCACCAAGATGCTTTGGGATCCTCCAGAACCACCTTTGGCTCTCAGGGATCACAAGGAAGGAGAAGGAGGAGATTCCTCAGGGTGCCCAGGCAGTGCTGGAGCTGCTCCCTCATGCCATCCATCACCCAGAGGATTCCCAGAGCTGAAGGCAGGAAGCTCAGGAGGCTTTATCCCAGTGGAAATAATAATAATAATAATAAAATACTAAAAAACAACAACAACAACAACAACAACAACAACAACAACAACAACAACAACAACAACAACAACAATAATAATAATAATAATAATAATAATAATAATAATATTTAAAAATACTAAAATAATAAGAATATAATATAATAGAATTGAATATATTATAATAATAATTAATATTATTATTAATTACATATATTATATATATAATTAATCTATATAATAAAAATAATAGATGTATCTTATATATATTATTATATATAAGAATATATAATAATAATAATAATTATTATTATTATTTTAAAATACTAAAATAATAATAATAGACTAGAATAGAATATATAGTAATAATAATAATAATAATAATAATAATTCTTATTATTATTTAAAAATACTAAAATAATAATAATAGAATAGAATAGAATAGAATAGAATAGAATAGAATAGAATAGAATAGAATAGAATAGAATAGAATAGAATGCAATACAATATATAATAATAATAATAATAATAATAATAATAATAATAATAATAATAATAATAAATACTCCTGCTGCAGACCTTTCCTTGCAGCACGGTGGGCAAAATTAATTCTGAGCCTTTCAGTGCATCCGTGCAGCCTCATTAATAAAACAGGATGAGGAAAAACGGGGAAAACAGGAATAGAAGAAACATTTGGGGAATGACTCATACACAGAGGAGCTTCTCATTCCCCTTTCCCTACAGTGCACCCCAGTGATGGATTAAAGGCTGCCTCCCTTTGCCCTTGCAGTGCTGTTTGTCCTGGTGTGGGGACATCCTTCACAGGTACCCTCACCTTCCTCAGCTCCCACGTGGATGCAGACAGGAATGGGGGTGTTTTACTCTCAGTTTACACCTTGGGAGTAAACCTGTGGCACCAGCTGAAGAATGAGAAACGAGGGAGGCATTGTAGGAAAGATTAATCTCCAGGTTTTCTCCAGCTTGCTTTTCCATCCAGGCAAATCCCAGCCTGAGGGACCTTCCTGGAGCGTGTCCAGAGACAGGAATAGAGCTGGGGGAAGGTCTGGAGCATGAGTCTGGTGAGGAGAGGCTGAGGGAGCTGGGAAAGGGGCTCAGCCTGGAGAAAAGGAGGCTCAGGAGGGACCTTGTGGCTCTGCACAACTCCCAGACAGGAGGGGACAACCAGGTGGGGTCAGGCTCTGCTCCCAGGGAATGAGGAACAGGACAAGAGGAAAGAGGCTCAAGTTGTGCCAGGGCAGATTTAGCTGGAAATTGGGGAAATTCCTTCATGGGAAGGGTGGTCAGGCATTGGCACAGCCTCCCAGAGCAGCTGTGGAGTCCCCATCCCCAGAGGTGTTCAAACAACAGCTGGATGTGACACTTGGGGACGTGTTCAGTGCTGGCAGTGCTGGGTTAATGACTGCACTGGATGATCTTGGAGGGCTTTTCTTGTAGGGATTCTATAAAAGGAAATGGCAGGAGGCTCTGCTTCACCCTCAGTGAGTTTCTCTGGTTGTTCTGCTTTCCAGAGAGGATTATGAAGGAGAGGAATGTGGCTCTGCCCAGTGCTCACTCACGTTGTCACCATGTGTAGGGCTAATCTGGAAGCAGAGTGACAAATCTGAGCGTGTGGATCTTCATGATACCCTATAATTAGAACTGATCTTTTTAAATTGATTTTTTTTTTTCCCTTCTTCTTCTTGAAAGTTTTGCTGTCTGGCACAGATGGAAGTGATCCCAGTTTGTTTTTGTTTCTCTTGAATTAGACCGTGGCTGCTCTTTCCAGGATTTCCCAGGCAAAAATATTCACATGGGGACCTGCCCAGCACGCAGGGTGGGTCCTCTGGGATGTGATTTTGGGTGTGTTTGGCTCTCTGCACCTTTGCAGGAGCTGTGGTGGGGTTGACCCTCATCCAAGGGCTGATTTTCCAGCATTCAGGTGACCTGGAGTGGGTGAGAGCACGGCATGAGGGGGGAAAGGGTTGGAGCAGGGTGTGCAGAGCTGAGCAGAGGGTTCAGACCAAAGCCAGATTTGCTGCTCAGTCCTGGCTAAAGAATCCTGGAATGGTTTGGGTCGAAGGGACCTTAAACAACCTCATCCAGAGCCACCCCCAGCCATGGCAGGGACACCTCCCACTGTCCCAGGCTGCTCCAAGCCCTGTCCAACCTGGCTTTGGACACTTCCAGGGATCCAGGGACAGCCAGAGCTTCTCTGGGCAGACAAGGAGAGAGGCAGTGATGTTCCTCTGGCAGCAGAATTCCTCCCTCCATCCCAGATTTCCTGAGCCCAGGGCTCAGAGGGGCTGTGTGGGAGCTCAGGAGGGGGTTGCCACACGTGGGACCACCAAAGCTGTGCCAGACCGACTGTTTGATACATTTTGGGGGTGCCCCCCCAGCATGATGGGGTTTCCATGGAAACCAGAACAGTGATTTCCTGCATGCTGATGTGCTGGAAGACCAAAAGCAAAGGTGGGAGGGAGGAAGCAGAGGATGGTGGGCAGCAGGCTCTCCCTGGGGAGCCTCAGCCCCCAAGGATGAGGGGAGAGGAGGGAAGGAGGACATTTCACTACCCTGAGCCGTGGATTTTGTGACATTGTGACCTCCCTGGTGCTCAGAGCAGGGCTGGGAGCGAGGGCTGGCCCTGGGAGGGGCTCTGTGGGGGCAGGTGGGGGTCTGCTGTGTGTCAGCTCAGGCTGTGGGGCCCAAGGTGAGCTTGCAAGGAGGCAGCACCATGAGAGAGCTGCGTGGCAGCCCAGGGAGCCCGTTATTAATCACTAATAAGCAGGATTCATTAATTAGCCCGGCAGGAGCAGCAGCGCTCTTGGTGTCCGGTCCGTGGCCTGGCTGTGAGCACCAGGGGGGGACCAGGGCAGACCAGGACAGGGTTGGGACCCCAGCAGGGCTGAGGTGACATCCCTGGACACAGCCACATGCAGCCAAGCTCCACCAGGAGGGTGGCATGGCCCAGGCAGCTGCTGTGTCCCCACACAGCCACATCTGGCCCACATCTGGCGCCAAGCACAAGGTCTGTGAGGGTCCCAGGTATTAAATCCTGCTGCCTGCAGCCTCCCTGGAGCGTGGCTGTGTCCTTTTCTCGTGCCCTGCAGGTGTGTGGCACTGCCCTGGCACCCCAGGGCTGATGTCCCCATGTCCCCACTGCCTTTGAGCCCCCGGCCGGGTTGCGGCTGCGGCGGCACCGAGCGCCGGGGCTGCGAGCAGACTGGAAATGTCTTTTGTCAAAGCTTGAGATGCCTCCAACCTCCTTTAATTAAAGACAATTACTGCTTTCAGCCCCTCTTCACAGCTCAGCTGGGTTGTTTGCAAACACACAGCTGCGGGAGGCTTTGTGCCCCTCTCCGAGTCCTGCTTCCCTGGAGACGCACAGAGGTTTCTTTATGATCAGCGTGAGGCTGGCGAGCAGCTGAGGAAGAGGAGGGGTGTCCCAGGCTCCTGGGGTGCTCTGTGCTGCAGCCCTGCCTGCTCCTGTCCAGCTTTTTCTGCCAAACCTTCTGCCTGCTGGGGACAGCGGCGGCTGCCAGGGGCGTGGAGGGAGCGCGGAATGGATGGGAATGGATGAGTTTGGGATGAGGAGAAGGTGCAGAGCAGGCCTGGCAGCTCTGAGCACAGAGCTTTTCAGTGACTCTGAATTTTAGCCATGACTCTGCATCGCCCTCCTGCAGGAGCTGAAGCCCCAGTCTGGATTTCCTCACCCAAAAAAAAATAATAAATCCGAACCACCCCCAGATAAGCAACAATCCCCCCTTTCTGTGCCTGAATAACTCAGAGGCGGCCAAACAGAGCTCAACCAAACTTTCCAAAACACTCAGGGCTGGCAGGAGAACAAGCAGCATCCCCCTGCAGCCCCTCTGGGATGCTGTTTCCAAAAATACGAGCCCCGGCGCGTGAGGCTGTCTGGGAGCCCCGGCTTTTCCAGCCCTGAGCTCTGCCAAGGCCGTGGCTTCTCCTTTTCCAGGTGCTAATGGTGTCCTGAGGGATGGGGAGAGGCAAGCAGGGAGGCCTCTGCCTGCCTTGGAAGCGTTTGGTTGTTAAATGGGAATGCTAAGTGCTCAGCCTTGGGGCTCAGGGGAGCCAAGATCCTTTTTGAGCCTCTCACAGCCCTGACACTGCTCTGTCTTCTCAAATTCATTTTGCAGCTCGGGTTCCCTGGCGAGCACTAATCACTGGGCTGAGCATGAAGGGAAACACAGCCCGCAAATGGGAAGCCCAGAAGCTCTTTTCCCCTTAAACAGCCTCTCTGTGGACATCTTTGATCTGTTTTGGGGGGGTTTCTTATTGCACAGAAGGCTCTGGGAGGCCGGCAGAGGATTGGAGCAGCCTCCTAGGACAGGTTGAAATGCAAGCACAGGGGCTGGGTGGGCAGGGAAGAGGAGCAGAGCTCCAGAGGTGATGCTCCTGTGGCTGTGGGATGCTGAGGTGACAGGGACACAGTCCAGGTGTGACACCACACGATGCTGAGGGCCACAGTCTGCTCCAGAGTGGGACAGTATGGGAAACTGAGGGACCAGGGACTGAATTCATGGTCCAGAGTGGGATTTCATATGAAACTGAGGGTCCAGGGACTGAGTTCATGGTTCATAGTGGGATTTCATGGGAAACTGAGGGTCCAGGGACTGAGTTCATGGTTTGTAGTGGGATTTCATATGAAACTGAGGGTCCAGGGACTGAGTTCATGGTTTGTAGTGGGATTTCATGGGAAACTGAGGGTCCAGGGACTGAGTTCATGGTCCAGAGTGGGATTTCATGGGAAACTGAAGGTCCAGGGACTGAGTTCATGGTTCACAGTGGGACTTCATGGGAAACTGGGGGTCCAGGGACTGAGTTCATGGTTCACAGTGGGACTTCATGGGAAACTGGGGGTCCAGGGACTGAATTCATGGTTTGTAGTGGGATTTCATGGGAAACTGGGGATCCAGAGTGGGACTTTATGGAAAACTGAGGGTCCAGGGACTGAGTTCATGGTCCAGAGTGGGACTTCATGGGAAACTGGGGGTCCAGGGACTGAGTCCATGGTCCAGAGTGGGATTTCATATGAAACTGAGGGTCCAGGGACTGAATTCATGGTTTGTAGTGGGATTTCATGGGAAACTGGGGTTGCAGGGACAGAGTGCATAGTCCATAGTGGGACATGGTGGCATGCTGGGAGCCTTGGAACACAGTTCACACTCCACAGTGTGACATCATGGAATGCTGGGGTTCCAGGGACACAGTCCAGGTTCCTCAGTGCAGTCTCCACAGTGCTGAGGGTCCTGCTGCTCTCCTGGTGAGATGCCATCTGTCCCTTCCCCCCAGCCTCTCTGTTTGGCAGCCCCTTCACCTTCAGTTCCAGGTGCTGGATTGTTGATGTGGTTCTCCAGGAGCTGTGTGGGGCTGGAGCATGGACATTCCCCCAGGGAAGCTGCAGCTCTTGGGAGCTCCCAAGGGTGCCAAGCAGTTGGTCTGGGCAGACCCAGAAACATCCAGGAGGTGTCCAAGGGAGAGGTTGTGTTGAGCAGGACAATGTGTGAGGGATAAACACAACATTTCCAGGAACAGCCTGGTGTTGGTTGGGCTGCAGAGCTCTGGATTGACCAGAGAGTAGAGAAATAAGGGGAGGATGAGTGATGATTCCTCCTGTCCCCTGCCGTGCTGTTCATATTTCCAGTGCCCAGGGTGCCTGTGGCAGTAAGTTATGCAATTTAATTATGCACCATGTTAAAAAATATGTCCTTGCACACTGTATGAAATTGCAGGCAATCTATTCCCATTCATGCCTGCCATATTCCTGATGGCTTTATATCCTTCCCTGAGTGGCCTCTCCTCACGTGGAGGCTCTGCCTTGATTCACTCTCCATATGGAGGCTGCTCTGTGTCCCTAATCATTTTTATCAGCCCTTGTCTGGGGGTGACCACCACTGCCAGCACCTTGGAGCCGTGGCTTAATGACATTCCTGCTCTGTGCTGGGCTCCTTTCTTCAGAATTCCTTGCATTTTCTCATTTTTTTTGATGATGGATGAGCTTTGAACTGATGTTTTCAGAGCATTATCTCTAGTGCTGCCGAGATCCCCTCCCTGCATGTTAATAGCTAATTTAGTGCCCATCATTGTGTTTGTATAATTAGGGCTCTTTTCCCCCAAGTGCATTCGTTTCCTTTTGTCACCGCTGAATTTCATTTGCCGTCTTCTTGCCCAGTCATTCGGCACCTGGAGATCTTCCTGTCACTCACTGCCAGTGACTGCAGCTCTGGCTGATTTGGGGACGTCAGGAGGCTGTCCTGTGTCACCCTGTGTCACCCTGTGTCACCCTGTGACATCCAGTGTCACCCTGTGTCACCCTGTGTCACCCATCACCCTCTGCCCCAGCCCGTGGGTGCTCAGGGCAGCTCCTTGTTCAGCACCATCATCCTGACATCCTGTGTCACCCTGTGTCACCCTGTGACATCCAGTGTCACCCTGTGTCACCCTGTGTCACCCCGTGTCACCCTGTGTCACCCAGTGTCACCCATCACCCCCTGCCCCAGCCTGTGGGTGCTCAGGGCAGCTCCTTGTTCAGCACCATCATCCTGTGTCACCCTGTGACACCCTGTGTCACCCTGTGTTGCCCTGTGACATCCTGTGTCACCCTGTGTCACCCTGTGTCACTCTGTGTCACCCTGTGTCACCCAGTGTCACCCTGTGTCACCCAGTGTCACCCAGTGTCACCCAGTGTCACCCATCACCCCCTGCCCCAGCCTGTGGGTGCTCAGGGCAGCTCCTTGTTCAGCACCATCATCCTGTGTCACCCTGTGACACGCTGTGTCACCTTGTGTCACCCTGTGTCACCCTGTGTCACCCATCACCCCCTGCCCCAGCCCGTGGGTGCTCAGGGCAGCTCCTTGTTCAGCACCATCATCCTGACATCCTGTGTCACCCTGTGTCACCCTGTGTCACCCTGTGTCACCCTGTGTCACCCATCACCCCCTGCCCCAGCCCGTGGGTGCTCAGGGCAGCTCCTTGTTCAGCACCATCATCCTGACATCTTCAGCACCCACCTGGTGGATGTCACCCATGCTTTGTGCCCCGGGCTCAGCCCTGGGTGCCACTGGGAGAGGAGGGCACTGAGGGGACCCTGATCCCTCCTCGTGAGGGGAAGAGGAGAGACAGGCACTGATCTCTGCTCAGTGACAGTGACAGCACCCAGGGAAGGGCTGCAGCTCTGTCAGGGGAGGTTTAGGTTGGATTTCAGGAAAGGTTCTTCATCCAGAGGGTGCTGGCACTGCCCAGGTTCCCCAGGGAATGGGCACAGCTGCTCCAGGAGGGTTTGGACAGCATTCCAGGGATGCCCAGGCTGGGATTGTTGTGCAGGGCCAGGGGCTGGACTGGGTGATCGTTGTGAGTCCATCCCAGCTCAGCATTTTCAGGCTGGATGGGGATTTTTGGATGGGTTGACCTCTGTTCCAGACCTCTTGGACTGCCAGAGGCCTTTGTCTCGTGTCTCAGGAGGTTCTTTCCCAACACCTGAGCAGCAGGCTTGGATCATGTGCTGTGTGGAATGGTGGAGGGATGTGGCTGCTGCTGTGGCTGGAGCTTGGCCCAGGCTGATTTCAGCCCAGGAGGGAACCTGGGGAAGGAAAGCCAAGAAGGGATCTCAGCACAGCCACAGCTCTGGGTGGGAAAGAGCCAGGACCCCACTGGTGGTGCCAGCTCCTGTAGGAAGGAACAGCAGCCACAAGCTGCAGCTTGAGAGGCTCAGGATGGGCTTTGGAGAAGCAGAGAAGTTCCCAGAGATGCTGAACATCACCATCCTCGGGGATTTCCAAGGTGTGGCTGCAGGGAACTGCCCATAGCCCTCAGGACTGAGCTGGAGTGGTCTGAAGACCTCAGAGGTGTCTTCCCACCATCCCTGCTGGGCTTCCACAGATGTTTCTGTGCCAGGACCATGATGCCAACATGACCCAAGCACCACCTCTGCTCTGGAGACATCCCTGGTAGGATCCTGGGAGCAGCACGAGGTTTTGGGGTTGTAGAACAAGGGCTAAAAGCCTCAGATTGTGCCAGGGGAGGTTCACATTGGATATTAGGAAAGATTTCATCACTTTAAAAGGGTTGTCAAACAGAAAGAGGCTTCCCAGGGCAGTGGTGGAGTCGCTGTTGGTGTGGCACCTGGGGATGTGGTTTAAGTGCTGGACTCAATGATCTCAGAGGACTTTTCTGACTTTTCTGAACTATTCTGTGATTCTAAATATGATCTTCAGGTTCATGAGGGGACAGGTGACCTCAGCACGGGTCAGCAGCTCCCAGACCTCCTCTAATTAATTGGTAGGGAGTGGAAAATCTCTGCTGATAAAACAGCGAGCAGCAGGTGAGGAAGTTTGGGAGGTCGTGCCAAGGCACAGCTCAGATGAAGAATTTAAATGCACAATTTGCCTGTCCTGTAGCCTGAGGTCAGAAAAATGCCTCTAGGTTAGCAAAAATGCCTCCAGGTGAGTGGAGCACCCTGCTCTGCAAGGTTCAAGTGGGATGTAAAAATTAAATCTGGAGGATGCTGCTGGGAAAGACAAATGTGATCCCAAGAGCTGTGGAAAATGCCCCTCCCCTGGGGACTGAAAAGCTCAGTGACTTCTCATCATGAAGATTAGGTGAGATGATTACCAAGAGGAAAGCCCAGCCTCTAAAGGGCTTTTGATCTGCCAAAGGAAGGGATAACAAGAACTGGTAGGGTTAAACTGAAGCTAAACAAATTAAAAAAAATTAGGCATGTGTTTCTAAGTGATTAACCACAAGAGCAAGCTAATGAGATGAGGGACTTCTCCACGTTTTGGAGCGTGTCAAACAAGATGGTTCATTGCTGCCTTTAGCTGAGTACCAGCTCTGAGGGTATCAGAGAGCACCTGCATGAGGGGCAGGACCCTGAACCCCAAATCTGTGCAGGGCTGTGGAGGAACCAGCCCCAGGGATGCTGAGAAGAGCCAGCAGTGGCTGTGAGAGCGTGGGCAGTGTCCTCTGTGCCCTGCTGAGGGGAGCTTTGTGCAGATCCAGCCCTTCCCAAGCCTCCCATCCCCTGTTGACAGGCACTGGGCTGCCCAGCGGGTGATGCTGGTGGAGAAGGAGGGAGGTGGCCACAGGGTGTGATGGCCTCAGCAGAAAAGGTTCCTGGAGATGCCCTCTCCAGTGCCTCCTGGGCTGCAGGAGGGCCTGAGGACAGCGAGTCCCCAGCGCAGCGTCCTTTGGATCATGGGCTGGTTTGGGATAGAGGGGGCCTTAAAGCTCATCTCATCCCTTGCTCTGGTGCCATCTGAAGTGCAGACCCACAGCAACATCCCAGGACAGCCCCTTGCCCAAGGACCCTCAGCCAGCCCAGCACACCCAAAACGTGTGATTGATGGATGGATGATGGATGGATGATGGATGATGGATGATGGATGATGGATGATGGATGATGGATGGATGATGGATGATGGATGGATGATGGATGGATGGATGGATGGATGGATGGATGGATGGATGGATGATGGATGGATGGATGGATGATGGATGGATGGATGGATGGATGATGGATGATGGATGGATGGATGATGGATGATGGATGGATGGATGGATGATGGATGGATGGATGGATGATGGATGGATGGATGGATGATGGATGGATGGATGATGGATGGATGGATGGATGATGGATGATGGATGGATGGATGGATGATGGATGGATGGATGATGGATGGATGATGGATGGATGGATGGATGATGGATGGATGGATGGATGATGGATGGATGGATGGATGGATGGATGGATGGATGATGGATGATGGATGATGGATGATGGATGGATGATGGATGGATGGATGATGGATGGATGATGGATGGATGGATGATGGATGGATGGATGGATGATGGATGATGGATGGATGATGGATGATGGATGATGGATGATGGATGGATGGATGATGGATGGATGATGGATGGATGATGGATGGATGGATGGATGGATGGATGATGGATGGATGATGGATGGATGATGGATGGATGATGGATGATGGATGGATGATGGATGGATGGATGGATGGATGGATGATGGACAGATGGATGGATGGATGGATGGATGGATGATGGATGATGGATGGATGGATGATGGATGATGGATGGATGGATGATGGATGGATGGATGATGGATGGATGATGGATGGATGATGGATGATGGATGGATGGATGGATGGATGGATGGATGATGGATGATGAATGGATGATGGATGGATGGATGATGGATGGATGATGGATGATGGATGGATGATGGATGGATGGATGGATGGATGGATGGATGGATGGATGGATGGATGGATGATGGATGATGGATGGATGATGGATGGATGGATGATGGATGGATGATGGATGGATGATGGATGATGGATGAGGAGATTTCAATCTCCCCACCAAAAAAATGCCCTTTCTTGCCCAGCCATGTGCGTCCCGCTCCAGTGAAGGGGTCTGGGGTCAGCAGGGTGGTGCCCTCAAGGCAGGAGGTCTGGCAGGACATCATAGGAAGTGTTCCCCAGCTGGGCAGGACCCCATGGCAGGCCCAGGAGTTCTGCTTTAAATCTGTCCCTGAGTGGGGACAGTTGTGCTCATCACCACTTTACAAAGCACTGGTGGACCAAACGTGCTCCAGCCTGGAGGATGAAGGCTCCTCCCTACATCCATGTCCAGACAGAAATCATCTCTCCAGATAAAAAATCACCTCTCCCATATCTTTCATTGCTGTTCCCTCATTTCCCCACTACAGAGGGGGAGCAGGGTCACCCAGGGACTGCCCAGGACTGCCCCCAGTCCACTCTGGCTCATGGAATACCCTTGGAGGATATGAATTCCTGCCCACCAAAAGTAAAGGTTGGAGTTTCCCAACTGGGAATGTGGTTTAAAAGCCTGGGAACAATGTCAATGTGTCTTGGGCTTGAGATTATTTTTTTCCCTTGTGCCATCTGTGTTTTTTCTGGAGGAAGCCAGGGGTGAGTGGAAGGTGTTCCTGCCTGTGGCAGGGGGGTTGGAATGAGATTATCTTTAAGGTCCCTTCCAACCCATCCTGTGTTTCTTATGGCTTTAAAGGACACGAGGAGTCAGGGGCAAAACTGGGATGCAAAAACCAAATCCCAGCCCCGAGCTCTAACCCTCCACCCTCTGCCCCCGCTCTGCATCACTGCTTTTCATTTCCTGGTGCACTCCAGCTCCTTTTTGCCCAAGGAGAAAAGGATCATGCAAATGATTTGCCCCAAGGGATTCCTGGGAGCTGTTTAAGCCAGCAAATGCCTCCTTCTCCCCAGCTGTGCCAGGCAACTCCATGTGCTCATGAATTTCCCCTCCCCTAAGTGCAGGAAGGGGCTGACAGATGTTAACACACGATCAGTGTCTCAGGAGAGAGGAATTAAAGCCACACTGGACCCTTGGAAGACACACATTAGTGTCAGAAATTTCTAATCAATCAGCTGGGAAGCCTCCTGGGGTCAGAAGCCTCTTTGAAATTCAAATGCAGAATGGCTCCTAATGGGTTTTATTTTGATTGCTATAAATTGATTAGCGTTAAGATAAACAAGTTTTGTTTCTTTCTGAAAGCTCTAAATACGCTCTGGGGGAGGAGGAGCAGTGGAGTCTGATTGCTTCCCATTAGGACATCCCCTCCTGGCTCCCACCCATCACCAGTTTGCAGAGCCACAGGAGACACCTTTTTCCTCCTAAAACACAGAATCACAGCGTGCTTTGGGTTGGAAGAGACCTTAAATCTCATCTTGTTCCACTCACTGCCATGAGCAGGGAAACCCTCCAGTAGCTCGAGGTGCTGATGTTGGATCATGCAAAGAGTTTCTTGTCTGTGGCTTGGAGAAGTTGTGAGCAGCCTGCTGTGTTTTCCAGGGGGAGATGTGAAGGTGCAGCTTGGTTCTGGGTGTGTGGTGGGGGATGTGGCTGGATTGGAGGGATGTGCAAGGTTTGGGGGCTGGTGCAGCCCCAGCAGCTGGAATATCTTTGGGAGATGCTCCATTGCAGCTGCATTTCCTCTGGGTGACAGCTCAGCACTCAACACTGACATAATTCCATCTCCTGGTGCCTTTTCAAGGTTTAGGATGAGGAGGGGCAGTGACAGTGACATGGGGATGGTGTCCCTGAGGGCTCCCAGGGGTGCTGGCGTGTCCTGCTGTTCATGGGGGTGTCCAGGGGACCTCCTGGCTATGGGGCACAGGGTGGGGACAGCACGTGGGTGGCTGTGTCTGTGTGCTGGGTGGTGCTGAGGGTGACACTGGTGGTGCTGAGGGTGACACTGGTGGTGGTGAGGGTCCCAGTGGTGCTGAGGGTGACACTGGTGGTGCTGAGGGTGACACTGGTGAGGGTCCCAGTGGTGCTGAAGGGGATACTGGTGGTGCTGAGGGTTCCAGGGGTGGTGGTGAGTGTCCCAGAGGTGCTGAGGGTGACACTGGTGATCATGAGGGTCCCAGTGGTGCTCAGGGTGACACTGGTGGTGGTGAGGGTCCTGCTGGTGATGGTGAAGGTCCCAGTGGTGCTCAGGGTGACACTGGTGATGGTCCCAGTGGTGCTGAGGGTCCTGCTGGTGATGGTGAAGGTCCCAGTGGTGCTCAGGGTGACACTGGTGATGGTCCCAGTGGTGCTGAGGGTCCTGTTGGTGATGGTGAAGGTCCCAGTGGTGCTGAAGGTGACACTGGTGATGGTCCCAGTGGTGCTGAGGGTCCTGTTGGTGATGGTGAAGGTCCCAGTGGTGCTGAGGGTGACACTGGTGATGGTCCCAGTGGTGCTGAGGGTCCTGTTGGTGATGGTGAAGGTCCCAGTGGTGCTCAGGGTGACACTGGTGGTGGTGAGGGTCCTGTTGGTGATGGTGATGGTCCCAGTGGTGCTCAGGGTGACACTGGTGGTGCTGAGGGTCCCAGTGGTGCTGAGGGTGACACTGGTGGTGGTGAGGGTCCTGCTGGTGGTGGTGAAGGTCCCAGTGGTGCTCAGGGTGACACTGGTGGTGGTGGCAGTGTCTCTGCAGGGTGGTGACAAGGCAGGACGTGTCCCCAGGAGGAGGTGACCGAGTGATCCCGTGTGCTCTGCTGCACGTGAAGCCCAGGAGATCAGCAGTTCATATTTCTGTACTGAACAGGGAGCTGACATTAATGAACAGCTAATTAACATCACAGGGCTTGATGGTTGCAGTGTCAGCGTCCCTAATTAGTCTCGCACTAATCTGCTTTAATTAACTGTCCCTGTCGCGGTTTTAATTTAATTTTCAGCTCTAGACCAGCAAGAGCAGTCCTGGGAGCATCTGGGTTCCAGCACCATGGCTCTGCCTGTGCTGGGGTGGACTGGGGGACAGTGGTGGCCACCCAGGGGCCCTGCTGTGCTCTGGGTGCTGCCCAGGGGTGAGCAGTGCCCAGGACACGGCCCCAGCCCATCCTGTGTCCCCACCCAGGCTGTGTGAGCCGGGCTGGGGTCATGGCCAGGCTGGGGGACACGGCATGAGCTGCCTGCAGCCCTGTCCTGCTGCTGGATTGTGCACACAGCCTGTCCTGTGGCGTGCTGATCCCTGCTCTGGGGCTCAGGGAGAGCCAGGGGCTCCCTGGGACAGCTCTGCCTGCTTGGGTTTGGTGCTCATCGCCTGGAGGGACCAGTCAGAGAATCACAGAGTGGTTTGGGTTGGAAGGAACCTTAAAGATCATCCAGTCCCACCCCCTGACATGGCAGGGACACCTTTCACTGTCCCAGGCTGCTCCAAGCCTCATCCAACCTGGCCTTGGGCACTGCCAGGGATCCAGGGGCAGCCACAGCTGCTCTGGGCACCTGTGCCAGCCCTCCCCATCCTCACAGCCAGGAATTCCTTCCCAATATCCCATCTCTCCCTGCCCTTGGGCAGTGGGAAGCCATTCCCTGTGTCCTGTCCCTCCATCCCTTGTCCCCAGTCCCTCTCCAGCTCTCCTGGAGCCTCTTTATGCCCTGGAAGGGGCTCTGAGCTCTCCCTGGAGCCCAGGACCAGTGATGTGAGCATTGTGTGAGGTCTCCTTGAGACAGAGACACAAGGAGCTGTCCCTGCTCCGTGCTTGGCTGTGGAGGGCCCATGGCTCTCGTGCCACTGGGCACCTTCATCTGCTTCAGGCATCTCTGTACCAGCAGCTCCAGTCAAGCACTTCTAGATTTAACTGAAAGAGAAGAGGTTTAGATTAGAAATTCTCCCCTGTGAGGGTGGGGAGGGCTGGCACAGGGTGCCCAGAGCAGCTGTGGCTGCCCCTGGATCCCTGGCAGTGCCCAAGAACAGGCTGGACGGGGTTTGGAGCAGCCTGGGACAGTGGAAGGTGTCTCTGATGGCCAAACAGGGTCTCTGCTCCTTGTCCTGCCAAGCAGAGCCCTGCCCTGCGAGCTGCCTGCAGTCAGTCCGTGTGTCCTTGCCCTCAGCATTGCCTTTCTGTGGAAACCCAGGCTCTGGAGCAGTGCAGATGGAGCCAGAAGAAGCAGGAGCAGGTTGGAAGAGTTCTCTAACACCATCAGGTCCAACTATCAATGCAGCACCGCCAGTTCCACCACTAAATCCTGTCCCTGAGCACCCCATTTCAACCTCCTTTGAACACTTCCAGGGAAGCTGAATTCACCCCTGCCCAGGGCAGCCTGGTCCAGTGCCCTTTCCATGATGAAATTTTTCCCAGTATCCAACCTAAACCTTCCTTGGCATGGCTTGATGCCATTTCCTCTTGTCCCATCGCTTCTTACTGGGAGAAAAGTCCAAGTTCTTCTCCTTACAAGGAGATGTTGAGAGGTCCTCCCCTACTAATAAAGCAGTTCCTTGTTAACATCCCTGCTCTGCAGCACGTTCCTGCTGGGATGAAGGATGAGGATGTGTCAGCTTGGGGAATTTCAGGGGTTTGCACTCTGCTGGTGAGGATTACAGCAGGAGAAGGCTGGGATATGCATCCCATGCTCCAGCCTGATCCTGCTCTCCCCTCTCTGCTCCAGTCCCACATCCTTCATCAATCACAGCTCAAATCTTCCCGAGCAGGAGTGTCTCCCCACGGGACTTTCTCGGGGCTGGGTTAATCTCTGCGAGCAAGTGGGGCCTTGCAAACGGGAGCTGGCGCTTGGCAGCGTCCCAGGGAGCTGCACGGTGCTGGCCTTGCCTTGCCAGTCTGGATTAGTGGGGCTCTGCCATCTGTCCTGCTCCCAGCTCTGCCTGGAACTGCTCCAGGAGCTTCGTGCTTTGAAGAAAACCCTTCTCCAACCGCAGCCCCTTTTCCAAATATCCCAGCTGCTTCCCACCGAGGCAGCGTGGCTGCGTTCCCCTTCTCCTCTGCAGACAGAGGAAATCCTGCTGGCAGCCCCTGGCCTTTGGGAGTGGCTGTCCTTGGGGAAAGGCAGTGAAAGTCCCTGGGGAACCACTGCTGGACCTCTCTTAGCCCAGTGAGCTCCATGCTTGGGCAGCCTGAGGATGAGGAAGGCCGAATCTCTCTTTGTTTTCACACGGCTGCAGAGGGAAATTGTTGCTTGTGCCACGCTGCCTTTGCGAGTTCTCACGTCACATCCAGGCCTGACCAAGGTGTTGGGCACTCTCTGCCTTCAAAGGATCCCAAAATGGTTTGGGTAGGAAAGGACATTGAAGCTCATCTTGTTCAAACCCCTGCCATGGGCAGGGACACCTTTCACTGTCCCAGATTGCTCCAAACCCTGTCCAGCCTGGCCTTGGGCACTGCCAGGGATCCAGGGACAGCCACAGCTACTCTGGGCACCCTGTGCCAGGGCCTGCCCACCCTCACAGCCAAGAATTCCTTCCCAATATCCCATCTCTCCCTGCCCTCTGGCAGTGGGAAGCCATTCCCTGTCTCCTGTCTCTCCATCTCTTGTCCCCAGTTCCTCTCCAGCTCTCCTGGAAGGCCCTGGAAGGGGCTCTAAAGTCTCCCCAGAACCTTCTTTTCTCTGGGAGAACCCCCCCAGCTCTCCCAGCCTGGCTGCAGAGCAGAGGGGCTCCAGCCTTTGGAGCTTCTCCGTGGCTTTCTCTGGACCTGAAGCTCCACATCCTTCCCGTGCTGAGCACTCCAGGGCCAGAGGCAGCATTTAGTGGGGGTCTCAGCAGAGCAGAGTGGAGGCTCCTGTCCATCTGAGATCCACTGCTGCAGCTCCATGCTGAGCCCTCCCTCAGAGCCAGCCTGGTCCCTGCAGCCCCTCTGGCTGTTTCCCGTCACACCAAGTGCACAACGGGGCTGGGAGGATGCTCTGAGCCAAACAACACCCAGAAAATCCATCAGGCAACTTCACCTCAAATCACTTGTTCCATTTTTCACCCCTGGAAGTGATGGCAGCACCTTGGCCAGGAGAGCTGAGCATCTCCTGCCCTTGGAGATCCTTGGGCACGGTGATTCCTGTGTTGGCTTCCCCAGAGTGGCCTCACAACGCTGGATTTTGTGAGCACCAGCAGACACATCACCGAGTTTCCTTGGCACAGCCTTAAAGCTCTTGGCTCCCAGTTATCTAATCCTGCTCTGGGAGCCCAGAGCTGATATTCCTCCTGCTTCAGGAGGAATGGAAAATTTTAGGGATGCGTTGGTTATGAAACAATCCCACTGTATGCACACACTGTGATTAAATATCCCTTTCCTTCTGTGGCACAGTGGATGGTTTTCCCATATTTTGGGGACCATCTCTGAACTGTGGCTTCATTTTTCTCGTGTTCTTGATTTCCATCTTGTTGCTGTTAATCTTAAGGGTCCTGTTCTTTCCACAGCTTTTACCAGCTGCTGTATTTCCTGCTGACTAATTTAAAACCACTGCTGCCAGTTCATGACTTTTTTAAGATGCATTTTTACTCCTTCACTGTCATTTTTTGGTTCAGAATTAATTTTTATTGTAAAAATACGGATTGCCTTTTTCCTGGGGGCAGCAGCAACTTTATTGGAGCCTATTTTGGTTATTATTCCCATTTGTACTCTCTGTCCTTGATGGCCTTGTTGGCATCTCTGGGAACCTGTTCCCTGCTCATGCTGGGGTTGGCAGCAAGGAGAGCCCTGGAAATCTGGGAAACAGGGAAAACCCTGATTTCCAGAGAATTCTAAATATACAGTGGCAGGGGCTGGGCTCAACCTTCACACCCCTGACAGCAGCCAGCATCTCCCAACCTTCTCTTTGAGCCACCTCACATCTCTCCCACCTCAAGTTCCTTCCAGCAGGAAAGTCTGGGGGTTTGGAAGTCTGAAATCTGGTGGAAGAAAGCTTTCAGATGTGGAAGGTGCATTTTGATGGATGCAGGAGAAACCCACCCAAATAATGGGAATGATGAGCTGTTGAAAATTGCCTCTCCCCATCTGTTTTCCAGCATGCTGGGCTCTCAGATCCCTCCACTGATGGATTTAGAGAGATAATTATTTGCTGCTGTTTTTCCCTCATCAGAGCATCCTTTTAGAGAAAGTTATCAGTGGAATGGGGGCCTGGGGACGAGGGCTCAGCCTCCTCCCTCTGATGTTGATCCCTCACAGCCCTCAGTGCTGCAGCCCAGTGACACATGGAGTGCACAGGGAATGTAGACAGTGGGAATTGCTCCTGGGTGTTTGTTCAGCCATGAATTGTGGCAGTCATTACACTCGTGCAGCGCAGGGAGGCTTTATAAAAGATTTCCTAGGAAATAATGTCTGAAATCCCTATTTTAGCTTTCCTCACATGCACCTCCCTGGCACGGGGTGATCTTGACATGGTTCTCATCTGCAGGATGGTTCAGACTGGTTTTTGGGAAGAGTTGCAGGTGACAGTGGTTTTCTCAGGCTTCATTTTACATCCCCACATGATATTTCCTGTTTTCTGTCCAAAATATCCTGTCAAAAATTCATGTGCTGATTACAGTGATTTGTCTTCCTTCTGTGGACTCCCTTGGTCAAAGAGTTGGAGCACAAATCTCATGAGGAGAGGCTGAAGGAGCTGGCAGGGCTCAATTTGGAGAAAAGGAGACTCAGGAAGGACCTTGTGGCTCTGCACAAGTCCCTGGCAGGAGGAGACAGCTGGGGGATCGGGATTTCTCCCAGGGAACAGGGACAGGACAAGGGGAAATGGCCTCAAGCTGTGCCAGGATAGTTTTAGATTGGATATCAGGGAGAATTCCTTCCCAGAAAGGGTGATCAGACACTGGCACAGGCTGCCCAGGTGGAATCAGCAATCCCTGGAATTGTTCAATCTGTGGATGTGGCACTTGGTGGCAGCCCTGGCAGTGCTGGGTTGGCACTTGGACTCGAGGATCTCAGAAGGCTTTTCCACCCTTAATGATGCCACAAGGGGTCTGTTCCAGTGGATCCCCAGCTTTTTTGGCAGATCAGGTGCCTGCAGACACAGCAATTTTGGGTTATACAAGAACAAACACAGCGTTCCAACTTCAGCTCGCTGCCGGATGGAGCTGCCTCAGCCCAGGTTGCTGGGGAAGCCCTGAAAACGTCTGAGCAGCAGAAGTGTGGCTGCTGGGACGTGAGGGAATGAGAGGTGGCAGGGCCAGATGGAGTTGTGGAGAGGAGCTGGAGTCACAGGCTGGCACTGCCGTCCCTGAGCCGTGGTGGTGACAGCACCGAGGGGTTCTGCTCTGGGGAAGGGACCTCGCTTCAACTGGGTTTGCTTTAACAAAAGTGAATCTTTTTCCCTGTCTGCTCCCACAAACAATTCCTGGACCTTGAGAAGTGGAAGCTGAGCTGGCTGTGGGCAGCTGGAGGGACAGAAAAGCAGCTCAGCTTCCCAGGAGTGGCTGTGACTGTCTCAGAGGGTCCCTCTGCTTCTGGTCCCTCCTTCCAGTGACATCCCTGGTGGTGAAAAATATTCTGGTGTCCAGCTGGAATTTTCCATGTGCCAGCCAGAGTCCTGCCCTCCTTCTGAGGTCTGCCTCCACCTTCCTCCCACCCTGCAGGCAGCAGCAAGCTCTCTCCTTTGCCTTCTCTTTTCCAGGCTCACATCCATCCTCAGCCTCTCCTTGCCCACCATGTGCTCCAACATCCTGGAGTCCTTCCTTGTGCTGGGGAGCCCAAACTGGAACAGTTTTTCATTGCCAGTGCACTTGGGAGCCTTTTTTTTTGGAGGAAGGTCGATTCTCCTTGGGTTTTGCCTCCTTCAGGGCATTTTGGGAAGCACACGTGGACAGTGTGTGCCCTTCCCAGGCCGTGCTGCCTCCCCACAGTTTCTCTGCTCTCTGCAGGCCAGGAATGAAAGGTTCTGTGCAGCTTCCCCAGTGACTTAACCCACCACAATGGCCCATTTTTAATCACCCTGCTGCCACCTCAGCACCAGGGGCTGACACAGAGCAGTGTTGTCATCTGGAAAGTGGCTGCTGGCACCAAACCAACTGGCACTTTGAACTTGTCCCAACTGGGTGCTAAGCAGCATTAAAATGTCATGATTAAACATGCCCACTCCCATTCCAAGGCTTCCAGGCCACCCCCAGCTCCACCTAGCAGGGAAAGCTGCTTGGGAAGGGAACCTTGAGGGGTCTGCAGGGCACTGCTGGGATGGGGATGGGGATGTGGGGTGGGAGGGCTCCTGGTGCTGGGGAAAGTCAAGGCAGATCAATTTGGGAGCCCTGGCATTGGCTGCACACTGGGGATTCCCTCAGAGACCCCATCTCAGGCTCTGAAACTGCTCCTCCAACATCTGAGACAAGGGAGTGAAGATGAGATGGGTAAAAACATTGAGCAGCCCCAGCTGCACCTGGAGAGGGAGGCACAGATCTGTCCTGGGTCTGATCCTGGCTCTGCTGGAGCTGGGAATGTGCAGGAATGCCTGATCCATGGTCCTGGAGAGGGAGGCACAGATCAGGTCTGATCCTGGCTCTGCTGGAGCTGGGAATGTGCAGGAATGCCTGATCCATGGTCCTGGAGAGGGAGGCACAGATCAGGTCTGATCCTGGCTCTGCTGGAGCTGGGAATGTGCAGGAATGCCTGATCCATGGTCCTGGAGAGGGAGGCACAGATCAGGTCTGATCCTGGATCTGCTCAGGGCTGGGAATGTGCAGGAATGCCTGATCCATGGTCCTGGAGAGGGAGGCACAGATCAGGTCTGATCCTGGATCTGCTGGAGCTGGGAATGTGCAGGAATGCCTGATCCATGGTGTGTGTGAACCTGTCCCCAGCAGCCCCACAGTGCCCAGGCTGTGACTCCAGATTGGCACCAGCACCAAGAGGACTGGGGACATTTGAAGGGCTCTTGTCCAGGAAAATCTCCCTTTTTGCTTCCTTGTTTCCTTTAGGATTAAAGTTGTTCTCCTCGGGCTGGAAACATGGAATGTTTGTCAAGTTTACGAGGGCTTTTAGAGAGGCTTTTAGAAAGAACATCCTATCCCTTCTTTTATAGGGCTGAGATAAGATTATCTTTGTTTTAACACCAATTAAAGCAGGAAGGGTTTATAGGATTAGGGGTTTTCCATCAGTGCAACTTTGATGTCACCACTTGCCTGCTTGGTTTGTTCCTTTCCCTGCCTTAAATCCTTAGGAAGTGTTCCTGTAATGGTTAAATTCTCCTCCCTCCCCAGGCAGAGCTCTCCCAGGCAGGAGCTTTGGGAAACAGTTAAACAAGACCAAACAAAGTAAAAAAAAAATGTGAAGGTCCCAAATTCTTCAGGAGGCTTCTTGGAGAAAGCTGGCTGGGAATAGTCAGTGTGTGAGTCTGCAGTGCTTGGGTGTTTATCTCAAGAGAAAATGGATGTGCTGCTGGCCTGAGCAGCGTGTTTAAAATGAGGATATAAAATCATAGACTCCCAGAATGGTTTGGGTTGGAAGGGAGCTTAAAGCTCATCCCATTCCACCTCTGCCATGGCCAGGGACACCTTTCACTGTCCCAGGGTGCTCCAAGCCTGGCTTTGGACACTTCCAAGAATCCAGGGATGGCTACAGCTTCTCTGGGCACCCTGTGCCAGGGCCACAACTCCTTCACAGCCAGGAATTCTTTCCCAGTCTCCCATCTAACCCTGCTTTTTGGCAGTGGGAAGCCATTCCCTGTGTCCTGTCTCTCCATTCTTTGTCCCCAGTCCCTCTCCAGCTCTCCTGGAACCCCTTTATGCCCTGGAAGGGGCTCTGAGGTGTCCCTGGAGCCTTCTCTTCTCCAGGTGAGCACCCCCAGCTCTCCCAGCCTGGCTCTGGAGGGGCTCCAGCCTTCAGAGCTTCTCTGTGGCTTTCTCTGGTCTCACTCCAGCAGCTCCATGTCCTTCCTGTGCTGGGACCCCAGAGATGAAAGCAGTGCCCCATTATTCCCCTGCTCCATGCAGGTCACCCCAGGGCTCCCAGGCAATGCTGTTGTCCATCCCCTGGAGCTCTGCTTCCTTCTGTGTGTGCCAAGCTGCCCAGACGAGGTTTGGAGGTTTGGAAGCAGTGTCCTGCTTGCCCCATGCCTGGCACTGGGATTGCTCCTGGGCCAGCATCACCTGGCATTCCTGGGGTGGGGAGTGTCCTGCTTCAGGAGAGCACTGAGCTGGCCTTGGAGCAGTCACATTCTGGAGGAGCCAGGAGTTTGAAGGCATCTGCTGCCACCAGAGCAGCTCCTGAGCTCTGAACTCAGCCCTGGTTTCAGCTTCTGGGAGTGTGCAGTGAGCTGAGCCTCGGGGCTGCAGCCAGCCCTGCTCTACAGCAGCGTGATGGACACACAGGTCCATGGCTCCTGGGACAGAACCAGAGAATCCTGGAGTTTGGAAAAGCTCTCTGAGATTGAATCCAGCTGTTAACCCAGCACTGCCAGGGCCACCACTGCCCCTTGTCCCCAGCTGCCACACCCACGTGTTGTTTGAGCACTTCCAGGGATGATGGCTCCACCTGGGCAGCCTGTGCCGATACCTGACCATCCTTTCCATGACAAAATGTTCCTTAATATTCTATCTAAACCTCCCCTGGTACAATTTGAAGCTGTTTCCTCTTGTTCTTTTGCTTGTTTCGTGGGAGAGGAGACTGACCCCAAACAGGGACAGGGAAGTCCTTGTGTATGGATGGCCCTGACAGGATAAATGCTGCATTATGGTCCCCTCCATCTGTACCCTGAGGGCATTGGCAACATCCCAGTCCCTCATGCTCAGGCAGGGACAGAAAACTTTCCATTTCTCTTTAAGAACAGGCTGGGGAGGCTGAGCCAGGCTGACAGGGCAGGTAAAACATTCCAGGCGTTTCTCTGTGACAGGAATGCCATCAGCACTGATGGATGTGCCCTCCCCCGCAGCAGCACGGGGGAAACTCGCAGGTGTGTTGGGCTCACAGGTGTGCTGGGCTCACCAGATGCCTGGAGCTGGGAGCAGTGCTGGAAAGGAGGTGACCTTGTGAACCCTGGGAACCTGCAGGGGGGAGTTTGCTGGGAAGTCCCCGGTCCAAAGCCTCTCCCAGGTGAGAGCTCAGCACTGGGAAGGAGCTGCCTGGGCTGGGATGAGGCTGGTGCTGCTCTGTACCTGCCTGGATTTGTGTGTGATGAGCACTATTGGTTTGTTCCAGGCCCCTTGGCCTGGGTCTGTGGAGCTTTGGGCCGAGGAGACCCTGGCCACAGGTCAGGATTTATTTGCCCCTTGCAGGACCTTCCAATGTGGTGTGTTTTGGCATCACTGTGCCTTGTCCTCTCAAAACCTCTGTGACACCCCAGTGCTAAGGTCCTGTCACAGCCCCACGCTGTCCCAGGGACCAAGGGACACTGGAGATGATGCTGAGAACGAGATGTGAGCCCTGAAACTGCCATGAGCTGTGGACAGGCAGGGCACACGTGGAAACCCTCGGCAGGGCACTTTGGAGGGAGCTGTGTCTGAGGGAGCCAGGATGGAGCTGGAGGCAGGTGAGGTGGCTGGTGGGGAGCTGGAGGCAGGTGAGGTGGTTCTGAGGGAGCTGGAGGCAGGTGAGGTGGCTCTGAGGGAGCTGGAGGCAGGTGAGGTGGCTCTGAGGGAGCTGGAGGCAGGTGAGGTGGCTCTGAGGGAGCTGGAGGCAGGTGAGGTGGTTCTGAGGGAGCTGGAGGCAGGTGAGGTGGCTCTGAGGGAGCTGGAGGCAGGTGAGGTGGCTCTGAAGGAGCTGGAGGCAGGTGAGGTGTCTGGTGGGGAGCTGGAGGCAGGTGAGGTGGCTCTGAGGGAGCTGGAGGCAGGTGAGGTGGCTCTGAGGGAGCTGGAGGCAGGTGAGGTGGCTCTGAGGGAGCTGGAGGCAGGTGAGGTGGCTCTGAGGGAGCTGGAGGCAGGTGAGGTGGCTCTGAGGGAACCTGGCATGGAGCTGGAGGCAGGTGAGGTGGCTCTGAGGGAGCTGGAGGCAGGTGAGGTGGCTCTGAAGGAGCTGGAGGCAGGTGAGGTGGCTCTGAGGGAGCTGGAGGCAGGTGAGGTGGCTCTGAGGGAGCTGGAGGCAGGTGAGGTGGTTCTGAGGGAGCTGGAGGCAGGTGAGGTGGCTCTGAGGGAGCTGGAGGCAGGTGAGGTGGCTCTGAGGGAGCTGGAGGCAGGTGAGGTGGCTCTGAGGGAGCTGGAAGCAGGTGAGGTGGCTCTGAGGGAGCTGGAGGCAGGTGAGGTGGCTCTGAGGGAGCTGGAGGCAGGTGAGGTGGCTGGTGGGGAGCAGCATTGCAGGAAATGCGAGGTTTGGAGTGCTGGCACCTCCAGCTGAGGCCAGCAGTGCCTGTGGGCAGGTGATGGGAGCCAGGTGATCTCCTGGAGCTGCTGGTGAGGTGCAGGATGCTGGCCCAGGCAGTGGGGATGTGTCTAAAAGCCAGGAGGATGCTTTTGCTGCCTGTGCTGTCTTCCTTCCATTCCCATCCCGTGGAGAATGATGAGGTTAAACAGGAACATTTGCATTGGGACCATTCCCTTTATTGACAATTCTGTAATCCACATCATGGAGGTTCCCCTCCAGTTAATCTCATTTAACCCTGTTTTCCCTCCTGTATTTCCCTCCCCTGCTCTCCAAATGCTGTCAGAGCTGTTGGCAGTGACAGCACCTGGCAGTGGCATTAATTGCTTATCTGAGGATGAGGTAACAGCTCAGGCTGCTAATTAAATTTATCCCCAAGGAAAGCAGAGGACCCGTGTGGCCTGGGGAAGGGAGAGTGCAGAGAGCTGGCACCTGCAGGTCCCAGCTCCTCACTCTTTCCAAGCTAGCAGCCAGCTCCAGTGTCCAAAGGGCTGGGATGTCAGCACTGAGCCCTCTTCCCTGCAGCACTCTCCAGGCTGGGACACAAATTGGGAGCGGATCCAAAGGCAGCACTGCTGCTCTGGGTTGTCCAAAGGCTACCCTTTTACTAAGAGGATAAACCCCACTGGGTGAGGGATAGGAAAAAGCAGAGGAGGAACAAATTTACAAGGACAATTTACAAGTGAGACCTGTTTGGATGCAGAATTGAAAACAAGGGTCGAGGTGCAAGGGACAGAACGGAGCAGAATGTGGGAAAAGTGACAATGTCATCACAGCACCCACCTCATCCTCCACACAGGGCATGGTTCATGAAAGGAAAAAGGGGGAAATTCAGAGCTGGTTCTGCACAGAACATCATAAATGGCTTTAAACTGGAAGAGAATAATTTTAGATGGGATATTGGGGTGGAATTCTGCCCTGTGAGGGTGGGCAGGCCCTGGCACAGGGTGTGCTGTGGCTGCCCCTGGATCCCTGGCAGTGCCCAAGTCCAGGCTGGATGGGGCTGGGAGCAGCCTGGGACAGTGGGATGTAATTGAACCTGAGATGAGCTTTAAGGTCCTTTTGAAGCCAAACCATCCATTCCATGATTCCATGGAATAGCCCACACACCACGAACAGCAGAGAGCCAGAAGTGCTGTGCAGGGAGGCTCTGGGGTCTCATGTCCAACACCCATTTGCACTGGGGCTGCCACCAGCATCAGTTCAAGGCAGCCGTGGAATTCTGCTCCATCTACCCCAAGGATGGAATTCTGCTCGCTCCACCACCCCTCTCCCAGGCCAGCACCATCTTTTGGAGAAGCAGCTTTTCATAATGTCCTGTCTGAACTTGTGGTCCTTGACCTGTGTTGCAGAGTCTGGCACTTGAGTCTGTTTTCAGCAGGAGCAGTTTGATCCCTCCTTACCCCAGCATCCCCAGTTACCCCATCCAGCTCTTCCCACCTCTCCTGTGCCCCAGGGATGACCATCTGGACTCTCCTGCTCCTCCCTATCCCCCTTGAACTGACCATGGCAGCATCCCCAGTGCCTGGCAGGGGAAAGGAAAACTCCCCCAATGTCCTGGCCATGCTCCTCCTGGTTTGGCCCAGGACATTGTTTTCCTTATTCCCCATCAGAGCATATCTGTGGGATTTGATGTGGGGCTGGAGTGGGAGCAGCCCTGTGGTGTGGGACCGAGAACCACGCAGGGTTTGTGGGGTGATGAGGCTGCCAGTGGGAGCAGGGACACCAAGAGCATGGAGGAGGGATCCCAAAAGCACCCCCAAAGGCACAGAGGAGGGCAAGAGGCAGGATGTGGCCAAGGGGAGCTGCAGAGGCAGCCCCCAGCCCCGGCCCCGCAGGGAGAAAGGAGCCAGTGGGGAGATAAGGCTGGGGATTTAAGGCTCCTGGCAGATCCTGACAGCCAGGGCTGCCTGCTTTCCATCAGCCTTTAAAAATGCCTCTCTGGAGTTCAGGGATCCTCACTGCCAGGAGAAACAGAGGGGGCGAGGAGAATCCTTCCTTCCTCAGAGCCCTCAGCATGGGCTGAAGGTGCCATTTTAGGAACTTTTATTGCAGGAGGGAGCTGTTTGCTCAGAGCTGTTTCCAGGAGGGGCCTCTGAAGGCCAGGGCAGTTTGGGAGCTGGGTTGGAGCCTGCCCAGCTCGCACTGGATTAATTAAAGAGTTGGTTAGAGAGAGGCAGTGAGACACGAAGGAACAGGGAACCTCTGTGCAGCCCCTCCTGCACATTGGGCCAAAGGTTTTCCCTGAGCCATGGGATGCTTTTCCCTGCTGAGCTGCCCCAGGGCTGGAAGCTCGGTGCCAGCAGCCTGGTGTGGTCCCCTGCAGGGAGGGCAGGATGCTCCCTGGGTCCTTCTCATGGAATTCCATGCTCCTTGTGCTCCCCTCCAGCTCAGTTTATTCTGTGATGACCCAACCACGTGCCTTCCATGCCCTGGGAGCGAGTGGCAAGCAAGGAGATCCAGCACTGCTCAGCATTCCCAGCCTGGAATTCCCATTCCAGATTGGAGACAGGCACAGCCAGAACTGCAGGCTGCCCTCAGAGCTGTACCCAGCGAGGCAGCCAGCCCAGAGGCAATTAAAGGTCCATCTGTTCCCTGTGAAGCCCTGTCAGCATCCCATCGCTGCTGGAGGTGCAGGAAACTGATGGGGCCAGAGCCACTGGCACCAAAATCACCCTCCAGGGATAAAAGATGCTTGGATAAAGTAGAAATCTCTGTTTCAATCCCTTCTTTCCAAGCAGGAATTTTTAAGGATGTCCTTGCTGGAAGCCTAAGGAAAAGCAGGAGTGTCCCAAAGCTGCTGTCACCTCCCAGAAAATTGGGGTGTCCTCGTGTCTGTGTCAGGCTGGAAAGGAGGAAAGGATATCAGGAAAGGAGGGTTTGGACAACGCTCCCAGGGATGCCCAGGCTGGGATTGTTGGGGTGTCTGTGCAGGGTCAAGGTTTGGATTTGATCCCTGTGGGTCCCTTCCAGCTCAGGATATTCCATGATTCTGTGATGCTTCCAGCACATGGTGAGAACATTCCCATTTTTCAGGCAGGAGGGGTTTTAGCTCCTGTGTGAAGATTTCACTTTTGATTTGCTGTTTACACTGGAAACAAGGAATTGGGTGGATTCCTAAAGAAAATCTGTTTTCTCACCCAGGGGAAGACCTGGAGGGAACAGAACAGTTTTAAACACAATGTTCATTTATTTTGCTTCTGGAGGTTTTCATTACTTGAGAAAAATAAGTCAATAAAAAAAAGGACTTTGCATCAAATTCCAGTGATTTTTCCTGTCTTTCCACATGATTCCAGAACATTTAACTTCAGAGAAGTTCTGATTTTTCCAGGATTATTTTATCCCATGTGGGACCTACTGGGGAGGAAGGGACTTGACAAAACTCCTGGCTGTGTTTTTTTGCTGGCTCATGCAAAGAGTTTCAGTGTCCCAGCTTGGTATTTTTGAGGAACAACCACTGAGCCTCAGTTTTTATCCCTCTCCAGCCATTGACCTGTGCCAGGGCCAGTGTGGGGAATGTTTTTATCCCCTGGAGTAGCCACTACACTCCACACTGGGCACCTTTTGGATGTCTCTCTGTCTTGATGCAGAAGAAGCATTATAGAAAAGTAGCTATTTTTAAAATAAACCTCAGGAAGGTGAAAGAGGTCCCTGTCTGGAACAATCCTTGCTGGAATGACCCTGCATTTCACCCAGGCTGTCAGATGAGAGCAATTTTATGTGTTGGCCTTTTGTGTGTCTCAAATATTGGTATTAGTGGAAGAAGCCTGTTATCATGTCCCCATTGCTTGTGGGGAATGCAGAACTGCCCAGCCATCACCTCTCCCAACAGCTTAACACCCTCTGAGCTGGGCTGATCCTGGGGGAAGTGGGTCAGGAATGGAATCGATGGGAAAATCCAGGAACACGAGGAGAATCCTGTTTTTCAACAGCTCCTTTGACCACAAGAGGAAGGAGGGACAATGCAAGCAGGAAAGCTGATGGAATTTTTCTGTAGAGCTCTTCTCATTGGAAACTCAGGATAATTCTGGAGGAAAGGAGATGAAAACTGAAAAAAAAAAAAACCCCAAACAAACCAACCTTCTTTTTATCCTTTTTTCCCAAATAGCTACTTCTTAGCAATGGCTCTTGCTCACAGCAGCCCCAGTGAATGTTTTTCCCAGACTGTTTTCTGATCTGCCTCGTTCCTGGGAGCCTTGGCAGGCGACTGAAGGAGGAGTTTGTTAAACTTGTTTCAGCACAGGAACCACCTGGCTCCCCCCAGGCCCTTCAGGCTGTGGAAGAATTAACAGCAACACAAAGTCACAACAGGAGTAACCACAGAGGAACGGTCTGAGCCTCGGAGCTGAGCTTTTCCTTGGGCACTGGTATCCCTGGGCTTGGAAAGGACTTTCTGTGGGGGTCCCTGGGTCTGTTAGTGCTGGATCACAGCCTTCAGCACCATCTGCTGCACCCTCTGTGGGGCTGGACACATTTGGGGTTGAGTGGCTGATGCTTATGGAGCATCTTCTTCACCTGTGAGGGGCTCAGAGCCCTGGAGGCAGAGCCCAGGCTGCTGTTACTGCTCAGCAGAACCAACAATTTATTTGTAATATTGAGTCATAAAATCATTAAGGTTGGAAATGCCCCCTAGGATCATTGACCCAGCACTGCCATGTCCCCAAGTGCCACATCTATAAAGTCATGAGGACAAAACTCTGTGGGGAGTTACAAAAGGACCCTATGAGACAGCGTGACCAGGGAATGAGAGGGAAATTGGAATTCAAAAGACTTGAGGTGATACAAATGGAAGAAAAACAACCCCAAGCTGATGGAATGGTGGAATCACAGAATGATTTGGGTTTGGAGATGCCTTGAAGGCCATCTGCCATGGGCAGGGGCACCTTCCAGTAGAGCAATTCACACACACCTGCACAGAGATGAGCTGGGATGTCCCTCACAGCTCAGATCTTGGGGCTTTCACAGTCACTACACTGGTGGCTAAAAAATAACGTGGGCATTGCTGAAAAGAGAGTAAAACACTGAATGTTGTTATGCAGTGTGAAGCATGACAGAGGTTTGGACAGCTCTAGAGGTCAGATGGTGATTGAGTGTGCATTGGCAATGGAAATGTGGGATGGCATCAGGAATAGCAGCTTGGCTTCGAAGCAGAGAGCAGCAGTTTCTTCCTGCAGCGTGTGGTTACAGCACAGGGCTCTTCAGGGGTAAAACAGGTGCAGGGAATAAAGAAATGAGTGGGTGACAGTGGGAGAAACACCCTCCTGGGGTATGGGGTGCAAGGAGCTGTGTCTGAGAAAGGACTGGGGAAGTTGTGGGCAACAAATGCACCTGGTTCATGCCCTGCTCCCTGGATGGAATCATGGAATATCCTGACTTGGAAGAGACCCACAGGGATCAAATCCAAACCTCGACCCTGCACAGACACCCCAGCAATCCCACCCTGGGAATCCCTAGGAGTGTTGTCCAAAGCCTCCTGGAGCTCTGGCAGCCTCAGGGCTGTGCCCATTCCCTGGGGAGCCTGGGCAGTGAAGGAAGAACCTTTCCTGAAATCCAAGCTAAACCCCCCTGACAGTCGCTGCTGTGAGGAGGATTCTGGTGTCCATGGTCTGACCTGGTACAGCCACTCACATCTTCTGTGGCAGTGGCTAAAAATCCCCTCTGACTCCTACAGTCCTCATCCTGCACTCGTGGCTGGGGAATGGGGACAGAGGTGTCTACATGGGGACAGAGGTGTCTACATGGGCACCCATCAGGTGTCTACATGGGGACACATCAGGTGTCCACATGGGGACCCATCAGGTGTCTACATGGGGACACATCAGGTGTCTACATGGGGACAGAGGTGTCTACACGGGGACACATCAGGTGTCTACATGGGGACAGAGGTGTGTACATGGGGACACATCAGGTGTCTACATGGGGACAGAGGTGTCTGCATGGGGACACATCAGGTGTCTACATGGGGACAGAGGTGTCTGCATGGGGACACATCAGGTGTCCACATGGGGACACATCAGGTGTCTACATGGGGACAGAGGTGTCTGCATGGGGACACATCAGGTGTCCACATGGGGACACATCAGGTGTCTACATGGGGACAGAGGTGTCTGCATGGGGACTCATCAGGTGTCTACATGGGGACACATCCCTGCAGGTACCTCCTCAGGGTCCTTTTGAGCAGCTGCTCCTTCTCTGCCGTGTTCACCTCCTTTGCTTTGGGCTCTGGGCATCCCCCCCAGCCCCATTCTCACTGCTCACCATTGCTCTCCTTCTCTTCCAGGCTGCCCCTCTGGAACATTCAAGGCCAGCCAGGGGGATGAGGGGTGTGTCCACTGCCCCATCAACAGCCGGACAACCTCGGAAGGGGCCACAAACTGCGTGTGCCGGAATGGATATTACCGGGCAGATGCCGACCCCGTGGACATGCCATGCACCAGTGAGTGGCTCTGGGCACCCGGGAGGGGACCACGTGCTGGGGACAGGGGATGATCCCCAGCCAAAGCACCGAGGGATGCTTGACAGAGGTGTCCCACTGGGGTTTTGGGGGGACACTACACAAACTAACTGGTAAATTTTGTCAGGGCTGTCACACAATGAAATTAGCCTGGGCTAGGAGGACTGGTTTCATTCCCACTCTTGCTTGTGGATGTCCTCAGGCCAAGAGTAGCTCCCAGCTCAGAGTGCTGCCTGGGGATGGGGAGGAGGGGGGATGCAGCCATGGACATGATTTTCTGAACCTGAGAGAATTTCAAGCTCTCAGGGGCTGATTATTCCCAAGGGAAAGTCTTTGGGAGCTTTTTCTTCTCTCAAGGACTGTTGTGTAAATAAGTTTTTACTTTCCCAAAAACAAGACATTCTGACAGTGTTTTTCTCTTGTCCCACCAATGGGATGAGAGGGAGGTGTTGTTCCTTCTACCTCCTTATAAAAAGGGTTGAAAACCCTGAAATAAAGGCCTTTTGCCTCCTGAAAACCTCTGGCTGCTCGTGATATTCAGAACCTTCGCTTTATACTTGTGTGTAGTGATATAATACAGCCGTCTCACACTTTGCCATCCGTTCCCTCTCCAGCCATCCCCTCCGCTCCCCAGGCCGTGATCTCCAGCGTGAACGAGACCTCTCTGATGCTGGAGTGGAGCCCCCCGCGGGACTCGGGGGGCCGGGAGGACCTGGTGTACAACATCATCTGCAAGAGCTGCGGGGCCGGCCGCGGGGCCTGCACGCGCTGCGGGGACAACGTGCAGTTCGCCCCGCGCCAGCTGGGCCTCACCGAGCCCCGCATCTACATCAGCGACCTGCTGGCACACACCCAGTACACCTTCGAGATCCAGGCCGTCAACGGCGTCACCGACCAGAGCCCCTTCTCCCCGCAGTTCGCCTCGGTGAACATCACCACCAACCAGGCTGGTAAGGGCCGGCAGCGGGCAGGGTGGATGTGGGCCTGAGGGTGGCCATGGGTCCGGCAGCGGGCAGGGTGGATGTGGGCCTGAGGGTGGCTGTGGGCCTGGAAGAGGGCAGGGTGGCTGTGGGCCTGAGGGTGGCCGTGGGCCCAAGGGTGGCCATGGGCCTGGAAGAGGGCAGGGTGGCTGTGGGCCTGAGGGTGGCTGTGGGCCCAAGGGTGGCCATGGGCCTGGAAGAGGGCAGGGTGGCTGTGGGCCTGAGGGTGGCCGTGGGCCCAAGGGTGGCCATGGGCCCAAGGGTGGCCATGGGCCTGGCAGAGGGCAGGGTGGCCGTGGGCCCGAGGGTGGCTGTGGGCCCAGCAGCGGGCAGGGCACTGTCCCTTGGTGTCACAGCATCTGGGTGTGGTGTCTATGGCACTGTCCCCTGGTGTCACAGCATCTGGGTGTGGTGCCTGTGGCACTGTCCCTTGGTGTCACAGAATCTGGGTGTGGTGTCTGTGGCATTGTCCCCTGGTGTCACAGCATCTGGGGATGGCCAGGTCTGTAGCACTGTCCCCTGGTGTCACAGCATCTGGGGCTGGCTGGGTCTGTGGCACTGTCCCCTGGTGTCACAGCATCTGGGGATGGCCAGGTCTGTAGCACTGTCCCCTGGTGTCACAGCATCTGGGGCTGGCTGGTCTGAGGCACTGTCCCCTGGTGTCACAGCACCTGGGTGTGGTGTCTGTGGCACTGTCCCCTTGTGTCACAGCATCTGGGGATGGCCAGGTCTGTAGCACTGTCCCCTGGTGTCACAGCACCTGGGGATGGCCAGGTCTGTAGCACTGTCCCTTGGTGTCACAGCATCTGGGTGTGGTGTCTATGGCACTGTCCCCTGGTGTCACAGCATCTGGGGCTGGCTGGGTCTGTGGCACTGTCCCCTGGTGTCACAGCACCTGGGTGTGGTGTCTATGGCACTGTCCCCTGGTGTCACAGCATCTGGGTGTGGTGTCTGTGGCACTGTCCCCTGGTGTCACAGCATCTGGGGCTGGCTGGGTCTGTGGCACTGTCCCCTGGTGTCACAGCACCTGGGGCTGGCTGGTCTGAGGCTGTTGCCTCACAGCATGGTTGCAGGCACCATCAGAGCGTTGCAGACACACCCCTGGCTCCTGGGGAGGGAAGGTGAGGCAGCTCCAGCATTCTGACAGGAGCTGCAATCCCTGCTTGGACTGCAGAGAGAGCCAGGACAGGCAGAGGAAGCAAAGCTGCACAGAAGCGGGGCTGGGAGATGAATATTTGAGATAACAGTCTGGGAACCTTCACTCGGTGAAGCAGCTGAAGCACAGAGCTGGGAGGGTTCCCTCGGGGGTCTCCAGCTCTGTGCAGGGTGGCTTTGCTGGGGGAGGGATGGTCAGGGTGGCTGGTAGTCCTGCTCCCAGGAGGGTCCCTGGCAGCTGTGCTGGTGGCAGGGAGCCTCACCGAGCTGCTGGCCAAGGGCTGCCTGCCCAGCCCACCTGGAAGCCATCTGGAGCTGGGCACGGGCTGAGGCCGGGGTTTGGCTTAATGGGATTGAGGTGGAAGGATGCCAGTGAGGCACGGCCCTGCTTGGGAGCAGGAGAGATTCTGGTCCCTCTGAACTGCCCTGGACACTCCCTGACCCCCAGGGCTGAATTTGGCATGTTCTGGCTGCTGGGGAAAACAGCAGTAGGGCAGGTGGGCATCACTTCAGAGTGTGAAGACAGAGGGAACCTGCAGAAGTGTCTGGGTGAACTATTATTAACTCCAGACCTCTGGAGTTCGCTCAGGAGCGGGACCAGGGTGTTTTTAAAGCCCTGAAGGCAGGTCTGACACAGGCTGAGCCATGGTTTGGCTCCAAGCAGGGACAGGTCTGCCCCCAGGGAGGAGGGGGAACGGGTCTGGATGACCAGCTGCCTTTACCCGATGGAGGTGGGGTGGCTGTAATGCTACCTGGAGCTGGGAAGGGGCTCTGCTCCCTCCCACCGTGGTCCTGCACTATGGATTAATAATTTGATGCTCATATTTCGTACTTGCAGTTCTGTGCTGTGCTTGAGCCTTCATGTATCTATCACCCGTGGCTCCCACCTGAGCAAAACCAGCGAGCTGAGTCGAAGGCGAATCCTTTTCAGTCCCCTGGATCCTCCTCCTTGTGTTTTCCTGGTTTGACACTCCTTTATTATCAGGGCTCACACTTCTCAGCCTGTGTGATGTCTCTCTTAATGTATCTATTCATTAGCACTAAACACTAACTGTCTGCTTGCTAATTCCTCTGTAATTAGAGGCTCTGAATTCTTCTGCTTACACTAGGCACCGCCTGGCAGCCTTGATGTAGATCATTAGCAGTTGGTAACAGGAGCTGCAGACACAAAGGCAGAGCTGGGACAGGAGAATGGAGGGTGTTGGGGGAGAGGAGAGGGAGCAGAGGAAGGATGAGCCTCCCTCTCTGTGCCTTGGCTCTGGATGGAGGAGCCAGCTGGAGCTCCATCGTGTGATGTGTGATGAGGTTGTGCTCCTGCCACAGCTGGACAAAGCAAAGTGTCCACCACCCCTCGGGGTCCTGCAGCCCTGCAGGAATCAAGGAAAACCCCCCTGGTTCCCCAGGGGCACAGGGTGACTGCTGGGGACCCTCTGTGCTGCAGGACTGAGGAGTGATGCCCCATCACCAGCAGCATCCAAAACCTTCAGGTGTCACCAGTTCTTCAGCACCCACATTTTATAAGGGCAGGACAGGATGGAATGGCTCCCCAGTGCCAGAGAGCAGGGTTAGATGAGACACTGGGAAGGAATTCTTCCCTGGGAGGGTGAGGAGACCCTGGCACAGGGTGCCCAGAGAAGCTGTGGCTGCCCCTGAATCCCTGGAATTGCCCAAAACCAGGTTGGATGGAGCTTGGAGCACCCTGGGATAGTGGGAGGTGTCCTGCAAGTGATGAGCTTTTATGTCCCTTGCAATCCAAACCATTCTGTGATCCCAGGAAAAATCTCCTGGGAGAGTAAGAAAACAACCCTGCTAGAGCAGCCAGAGGGAAGGAAGGTCCTGAGTGTGGCCAGGTGGGTGGCACAGGGTTTGGTGACCATCATCCCATGGCCATGACCCCTTCCAGCAAACTGGAAACATGATCCAGCTGCCTTCCTGGGCAGCACCTTCTGTCACCTCTGAGCCCAGGCTGGGTTTGCTCTCCTCAGCAGGCTCTCCTCAACCTCAGCTCCACACTTTGCATCTCCAGCTCACCTGCACCCCTGCCTCTCACACCCTGCAGCACCTCATCCCCCAAAAGCTCAGCGTCCCTTCAGGAGTGAAATCCAGGACTCTCCACGTGCCACAGGTCTGAAGGGACCCTGCCAGAGCCTGGGTGCCACCAAAAGCCTTTTCCCAGCCATTCTTCAACAAATGATCTGTGCCAAGAGGGTGGCTGAGAGCCATGCCAGCATCCCAAGGGGTCAAGGAGCTGAGCCTGGCCCGGGGCTCCAGATAATGACACTTGATTAATTGAGAGCCATGCCAGGCACCAGCTCTTGCTGGCAGCCCCTTGACTACTAATTCATGGCCTTTCTTTGGGGAGGGGTGGGGAGTGGGAAGAGTCTTGGTGATTCCTAATTCTTAATTTCTGTGTTTCATTGGTGCTGTGAGGATTTGCAGGCTCCATCCACACCGTGGACAGGCTGAGTGCCCTGGGAGAGCTGAAGGAAAGGGCTCCATGGGCAGGGATGAGTTAATAGCAGTGGGAAGGGCACTTCCAGGTAACTGGCTGCTGTGACCTGAGGAGGGAGGAAGAAGCCTTGGGCTCTGGAGTATCCAAAGACAAATTCAAGACCTCCCAGTGGTGGGGGAAAGAACATCCAGGCTCTTGGGAATGTGTCCCTTTTGTGAGCAACTCTTGTCACAGGGGATAAGGAGGGAGGATTAGTGCTGATGTCAGAGGCTCTTGGCTGCAGGCAGAGCCACGGAGAGCTATAAATGGCCCTTGCAGAGGGAATACAAGGAGTGTGTGGTGAAGGAAACCGATCCACTGTCCCAATAAACCCATCAGGATGATTTCTCCCCCTCTATAGATCCAGAAAAGTTGTTATGATTATTTGCATTATTATTCTGGGTGGCATTTTACAGCAGTATGTCACAACATGGTGATACGGGTTAGTGGACAAGGTGGCATTCAGTCAGAGGTTGGACTTGGAGGTCTTTTTCCATCTTCCATGATTCCCTGGGTCTCTTGGCCAGGAAATGTGCAGCTCACACCTCTGTCCCAGGCATCAGCAGGGTTTGAATTTTGGCGGCTGTCACAGCCCAGGTTGTGTCTTTTGGGGAGGGCTGTCCTGACAGCACTTGGAGCTCAAGGACAGGTGACCACGGTCCAAAGCAAGGACATGGGCCATGGCCCTGCTCTGCTGGGGGTCTCCTAGCACTGGACTGAGCCCAGCCTGATCCTGTTCCAAACCTCGTGGAATTCATCCGTGAGCAATGGAGCGCAGGCGAGACAGATCCCGGGATGTGCAGAGCACCAGAAAAGAGGATTTTTTCCCCCTCATCTTCAATCAAAACAATTCCCTCGTAGCCAGGATCCCGGATTCCTGCTGGCAAAGGCAGCAGGGGGCACAGAGAGGTCGGGGAGCAGGCGAGGTGAGGGATGAGGTGGGTAGGAGCAGACCTTCTCACCAGCCTGCTGTTTGCTTGTCACATTAGTGCTGCTGCTGGCTAGACAGGGACAGGAGACTTGTACTGCCTGGGGCACAGGGAGCCTTGCTTTTATCTTCTCACTTTCACTGTGCAGCAGAGGATGTGTCTGGCTCCCTCCTCTTGAGAGAGGCACAGCACAGCCCTGCTCTGGACACCAGCAAAGTATTGGCTCCTCCTGTTCTCCCTTGTGCTGCTCAGCTGGGCTCTGCTGCAGCCAAGAGTTATTGTCTGTGAAACCAGAACCTGGGAAAGTGCAGAAAATACCTCAAAGGGCTGGAATGAGCTTTCCAGAGCTTCAAAGCTCTGTGTATTTGTTTATAATAGAATGCCAGAATGGTTTGGGTTGGAAGGGACTTGAAAGATTATCCAGTCCCACCCCCTGCCATGGGCAGGGACACTTTCCTCTAGACCAGGTTGCTCCAAGCCCTGGCCTTGGACACTTCTAGGGATGGGAATTTTCCTCCAATTCAGTCTGGCTTTAGCTAAAACACCTTTCAGGAAGAGAACTAGTCTTGAGCCATCAAGAGACAGGCAGCCCATCAGGTCCTTGTACATGAGCCTGTGTAGCTTGCTGCTTTTTTCCCCTAAAGAAATCACTGATTTTTAAGGAAATACAGGAGACTGTGTCTGTCAGGACACCAATAAGACATTTGATTTGATTTGATTTGGAAAACTGCAAGCTGGAATTGGTTCTGTGAAGTCTGTCCAGGAGCTGCATAAATGGGAGACCACAACCACCCAAGTGGGGAACTGAGGTGAACTGAGGTCCATGAGAAGTAGTCTCCTACTTCTTGATGTTTCAAGACCTGGTAGGGGAATTCTTGTGCAGAAAATTGACACAAAAGGAGGAAAAGCAGAAATTTCCTGAGCTTTAGAGGCATCTCACACATGGAGGAGGCAGGACAAAGCCTGTTCCCCTGTGTGAC
The DNA here is from genome assembly GCF_030490865.1 of Poecile atricapillus. NCBI lineage: Eukaryota > Metazoa > Chordata > Aves > Passeriformes > Paridae > Poecile > Poecile atricapillus. Next base: position 6,510,249 of record NC_081270.1, read on the forward strand.
AGAGCAGGCTGGAGGGGCTGCTGACCTGAGGTCACTTTAAATCCCAGGTTTCATCATTTGGTGACTTCACTGAATGTGTTTCTGTGAGAATTTGGCCTGGTCCCAGGCTCCAAACCTCCTGAAACCTTGACATCCCCATGGCTGCTCCTCTTACCCCAGTTAATGCCCTGACCTTGCCTTCCATGGACCCGTGTCACCATCCTCTTCCACCACCTGTCTTCTCTCCCTCTTCCATTGACCCACAGCTCCCATCTTCACCCTGACTGTCACCAAAACGTGATGTGGCTCTTGCTGCCCTCCTCCCCTCTCTTGTTTTCCCAACCTGTTGCTTTCCCTGCATCCCCTCAGCCCGCAGCAGCCGGCAGCGAGCGCCCACGAGGGATCCTGCCATGCCCAAATCCCTTCTCCTCTGCCACTGGAGGCCATCTGCAGCAGATGGAGAGAGCTTTGCCAGCTGCTGGCTCTTCAGGAGCCTCTTCCTGCTCCTGTGGTGGGCAGTTGGGGGGATGTTGGCAGAGCAGGGGATGGGCTGCACTGCTGGAGCTTCCCGAGCAGATGCCCTTCCCCGCCTGCCACCATCTCTGTGGGCTCCTGCTCCTCCTCCTGCTGCCTCCCAGGCTTCCCTGTTGCATAAATTACACCAGGAGTTTGAGGATCATTCTCCCCACACCTGCCTGGGGCTTCAGAAACCTGTTCCAGTGCATCTGGAGCTGCCTTTGGTCAGAAAACAACAGTCTGCCCATGATGGATGGTGTGGAAAGTGCCTTCTGCTGAACCAGGGGCTCCCCCAGTGTGCCACCATCCCTGCTCTGTGCTGGGAGCTGATGGAGCAGGGCTCACCTTTTCCTCCTGTGTTCCAGGTGGCTGATTGAAATCTCCTGCTGCCCTTGGCAATGACAGCTCTGGGGCAGTTACTGCAGGGAGGTTACTGCAGCCTCCTGGCCCGGTGTCCTTCAGTCCTTCTTGGGGTCCCTGGGGGTCTCTGGGGGTCCCTGGGGTCCCTGTGGGGAGGGATGAGTGTCTGTGTGCTCCTGTGTGAGCAGGAAGATGCTCACAGTGCCTGGCCCTCACAGCTTGTGGCTATCCCTGCCCTGGCAGGGGTGCAGGAAGCAGCTGCATGGCCGGAGCTGGGCAGGGAATGTTCTTCCCAAGGGAAAAAAACTGGTATTTCCAAAGTTTTCCCCTACACACAGTGAACCTGGTGGAGTTTGCCATGCAGGAGAACAAGGGATAAAGTTCAGTCACAAATTAGCAAGACTTAGTGATGCTCTAAGGGCTGGAGCCCCTCTGGAGCCAGGCTGGGAGAGCTGGGGCTCCAGAAGGCTCCAGAAGGCTGCAGAGAGACCTCAGAGACCCTTCCAGGGCATAAAGGGGCTCCAGGAGAGCTGGAGAGGGACTTGGGGCAAGGGATGGAGGGACAGGACACAGGGAATGGCTTCCACTGCTGGAGATCAGGGATGGATGGGATATTGGGAAGGAATTCCTGGCTGTGAGGATGGGGAGGGCTGGCACAGGGTGCCCAGAGCAGCTGTGGCTGCCCCTGGATCCCTGGAAGTGCCCAAGGCCAGGTTGGATGAGGCTTGGAGCAGCCTGGGACAGTGAAAGGTGTCCCTGCCATGGCAGGGGGTGGAAGAATCCCTTCCAACATGAACCATTCTGGGATTCCATGGATTCTCTTTCAAGGACTATAGCTCTAAGCTTTCTATGTTGGAAATTTTGAAGTCAGGTTGTTCCTAAGGACAGTTATCATTGTAATTAATTGGCACTTTTTGGGAAAGCCTCGTGTTATGGAAAATCTGGGGGGTGTGGGGGTCTGGCTCCCACCGTGTTCCTGCTTCCCAACAGCCTTTTCCTGGGGACATGCTCTCATCTGGAGCAGATGAATTTTCCAGAGGAGTTTTCCAGGAGGTGGGGAGCACCCTTGGCACCGTGTGACCCCCAAAGCTGCTCTGGCAGCGGTGTGGGGGGTACCAGCATCCTCTGGAGCAGCTCCTCCGTGTGGGAACAAAGCCCTGCAGGCCGGGTGGCACATGCAAATGGGACTGCAAACCCCACTGAACAAAGAGCTCAAACACAGCCAAACCCTCGGCTGCCCGGGCCAAGTCGCTGGGCTTGTGGCATTAGCAACTGCTTTAAAGGCTGTAATCTACACCAAAGCCTGCCTTGATTCAAGTGGGGCCGCAGCCAGGACCAGCTTTGGGCTGCTTTGCCATGTTTTTAAGATTTTCCAGCGTTTGTAGTTACAGACTCAAGGAGCTGCAGGCTGGGCCCACTGGGAAGTTTTCCAGGCACTTGACACAGCGATGTGGGCCACCTTGCCAAGAACCTCGGGAACAAAAACCTCACACACTGTGAAACACCAATTTTCCAGAGCTTCAGCAAGTCCAGGAATATCCCAGACCTGAGGATTTTTACTCCTTTAAGGGCAAATGTTGCTTAATTAATTAAAGAACACCAGTGCTGCCATCCCTTGCTTTCCTTTTCTCCTGCTGGAGAGAATTGATTCCAAAAGTTTGTGGCTCCTGAGTGTGGCATCACAGGGGCAGAACTGGGAGAGGAACTGGGGGGGAACAAATGTAATAATCCAAGGAGAAGTTCTATCAGGAGAGATGCACACACACACACAGGTGCTGGTGGAGGGGCTTCTGGAGGTCTCCAGCCTAACCTCCCATGCAAAGCAGGGTCACCAGGGTCCCCATGGAGGGCAGGAGAATCCTCCCTTCTTCCATTCCTCGCTGTGGTGCCTTCAGTGCTCGTGTTGGAGGAAGGCATCTGAATTCAAATGCGTTCTCCAGGAGGGCCCATGGTGGGAAAGTCTGTGCTGCTTAAATGGCAGGAGAGAGTTTTACCCAGAAAAGCAAAATATGAGAGAGGTTTCAACCAGAGGAACTGATTTTCAGTTCAATACCTGGATGTGTTTGGACTCTGAGCTGAACAGGAGCACCAGAAAACGGAGCTTTGGGGTCAGTGGTGGGACCTGGGGTGGGGACATTGGACAGTGGCAGTCACCTGCTGGGGACTGTGTGGGATTGGGGTGCTGTGGGGCAAGGAGGGAGAGCTGCTTGGATGAGGTGTCCTGTGGGTGAGACATCCAGGTCCCTGGGAATTGTGGGGTCAGTTGTCCTGGCTGTCCCTCTGCCCATGCTGGAGCAACAGAGGTCACCCCCACCCCTGTGCCTGCTCCACCTGCCTGCAGCCTTGCACACAGGCCCTGTGTGCTGCTGCCACTTCAAAAACAGCTTTCCAGACTGCTGGAGCCTGGATCCCAGCCTAGAGGTGTCCAAGCCCTGTGGATTGAAGGTCAGGACAGCCCTTGCTCCGTGACTGATCACAGCACTGTCCTGGCTGCTGCACAGCATCACCTCCAGCCTCCCTGAACAGGCTGTGGGAACGCTGGGCTGGGGTGGGGAATGCCCTGGACCCTCAGGGAATCCTGTTCCCCACTTATTGGAGCTTCCTGGGTTACCCACACAGACCGAGTCCCTGGGATAAGGCAGTGAGAGGGAAGATTTCCCCTTCCCACAAGGTTTCCCAAGTCTCCCCCTTCGCCACAGTGGCAGGACAGTCACAGGCATCCCCTGCCAGATGCTCTGCCAGAACTTTCTCCCCCACATCTCCCCATTCCCTGCCCTGTCCCGTGGCCTCTGGACTGGCTGGTGCCTTGCAGCATCATGGTGCATTTCCCTGCCACTCTGTCTTCAGCCGCGGGTCAGGCGGTTAATCCTGACCCCGATCACAGCCGCTGCTGCACGGGGTAATTGAAAATGCCAGAATTCCCTGCTGACCCTCCTATAATAAAAGCAGTTCCCCCCCTGTCCGGTAACCTGACACTCCAGGGACCGAGATCTGTCAGGAGGGCTCCGAGGAGATGCTGGAAAGCTCCCAGCTGTTCACCTCGCTTTTTCCCCTGGGTGATTTCAAAGTGTTGCCGGGGAGAGGCCACGGGCCAGGCTGGCTTTGCTCTCTCTGTGTCGTGAGTGTTTTCCAGAGCAAATGTTGACTCTGTCTGACATGACATGGGTTAGTGGAATTAAAGTGATCAGAGATAGGGGGTTTGCTGCCTGTAACCTGACTCTCCCAGCTAAGCCAGCAGAGGAACGGGACGCTTTGATTTTACCCTCTAGCAGGGAATAGGGGCTGAGCCTTGGGACTGGCAGGTGAGGGGGGGCTGGCTGCAGAGTGGGGGTCTTTCAAATGGCTCTAAAGATGATGAAAGAGAAGCTGTGGAAAGATCCTGGTGTCCCCCCTGCAGGCTGGAGCCACACAGTCCCACAGACACTCCCAGAAGCTGCTGCCAGCGCAGTCTGAGCCCCTGGGCTGCTCCCTGCAGTGCTGATGGCAGTGTCTTTTCCCATTTTATTTCCTTTACAGCTGCACTCCAGCTTCCCAGCCTGCAGTGTGACCTCCCACGGGTGGCCCATGGACATTTGGCCAGTCTGTAGCTGGGTGTGGGCTTGGCTCACTGGGAGCCAGACCTCCTAAAAACCACTGGCGGTGGTGGCAGCCCAAGAGTCAGGACCTGGCACAGAAAATTGACCTCTGCTATCAAAGTCTGTTAGATAAGGATGTCCTGATGGGTCCTTTGGGATGGGATGATATGCTGAATCATAAAATCACAGAATCCCAGACTGGGTTGGGTTGAAAGGGACATTAAAGGGATCTTATTCCACCCTCTGCCATGGGCAGGGACACCTGCCACTATCCCAGGTTGCTCCAAGCCCCGTCCAACCTGGCCTTGGACACAGAGATGAGGCAGAGAGAGGTGGGATGGGAGGGAGGTGACCTCAGGATGCTGAAAAAGCAGGGCTGTGAGAAAGGAACAGCTCCCAGATGAAAGCTCTTGTTGAATAAAAGAGGAAGATGTCCTAGGAGATGTCCTGGGGCTCCTGGAACTGCCCAGAGTTGTGATGTGGGGATGGGCTGGAGAGACAAACACATGAGCTGCCTAAGAACCCTCAAATCAACTCAGAGACACAGAAACAAGGAGGGAAATGGGTTTATTTCTTCCTCATTGCCCCAAAACAATTCTTCATTGTGTGATGCCCCCCTGCTGCTTTTTGTCAGCTTTCTCCTAATGAATCTCCCTGAGCTTTAGAGAGAGTTTTACATCCATTTACATGAATTTTGGATGCATCGAGGCTATCTCATCCCTCTCCCAGCAGAACTGGGATGATAGGAAATGCAGGAACAGCCTCCTCCCTTCCCTGAGCTGGGGGGCACAGCCAAAAATCCTAAGGGACTTTAAAGATCCTCCAGTTCCAACCATCCATGAACAAAAGGAAATATTTTCATTATCATTCAACTCTTCCACGACAACAATATTCTTTTTCTAGACTCCTCCTTCATTTAGCTACAAAACCCAGAAAAGTTCCTGCAGTTGGAAACTGGAGTCCATGAATTTTAACCTGAAAATAAAAGGTGCATTTTCAAAGAGAGTTGAGGGGAAACCTCCCCAGAGGCACGGTGGGCTCGGCATCATCTGAAGTTCTCAAAGGAAGCAGGGGATGTGTCTGTAGCATACTCAGGGGGGTCAACCACAAGTGTTTCAGCTATTTTTAACTCTGACTGGCTTTGTGCAGATGTTCAGACCTGGGTGTTGTGGAGCTTTTCCCAATTCTCTGCTAAATTGCTGTGCTGTGATGTTGTCTCATCACGCTGCCCTGGGTTTGGTGTGACCTTCTTCAGGTTTTCCCGTGATTAAAAAGCGATTGTTTCTTCTGGAAAACTCACATTTCATTCCTTCTTGTTTTCTTCCATATCCTTCTTTCCCTTAATACTTTTCATCGCTTCCAGCAAGTCCCAAAGAAGCAACGATTTGTATGAAAGTCAAATTCTGGCTGTGCCAAGCCTGAGGCTTCGTGGTGCAACCAACACCCCCCTTTTTTGTCCCTACAGGAGACCAGGCAAATCCTTACTTACAGAATGCAAAGCCTCTTGTGGGGGATCAGTGCTGGTTAAGCTGCCTTTGTGTGATGGATCTGTGCCACCTGGGGTTTGGTTTCCCTTTCTTTCTGCTGAAGAAGCCTTGAGGTGCTGCTCTGGAGCCATGGAGCTCCCTGGTTCCGTGCCCAGGGAGGTGTTATCCTCATGTCACAGCATCCTCAGGGAGCTGCTGTGTCACAGGGAAACCTGGACGTGCTTTCAGTCAAAGATGTAAAGCTGTAACGAGGGATGTGCCTGGTTGGGATCTTTAGCAGAAGCTCTTTAATAGAAAAAAAAAGAAGCTCTTTCATAAAAGTGGCTTCAGCTTCATAATCAGGGCCCAGACCATGACTTGTGATCTCTTTTTTTTTCCTCTTTAAGACATGTATTAAATGCTGGATGTGCCTCAGCTACAGTGCCTGGGAAGCAGGACATGGTGAGGCTCATTTACAGGGATGTGACGGAGAAGGAATGTGTTTTATGACCAAAAACTGGGATTTTATCTAGAGCTAATCCAAAAGGTGGTACAGGGGGGCTGCTGAGGGAAGCCTCATGCTTAGAGGTTTAAAGATTCACCTAATACAGCTTCCCTTCCCTGGTGTGATGTTGGGCCAGAAGCTCTGGGAGTCCCATGCCAGCAGAATTCCTGGGATTTGGTGCTCTGGGGAACTGAAGGGGGCAGTGGGAGAGGAGGGCTCAGTCCTGCCAGCCTTCACAGCTCTCCTTTGCTCCTTGTGGAGGCACCTGGGCCTCTTGGGTCATCCCTTTCCTCAGCACAGTCTCTGGAATGGAATGGAATATAAAATATTTCATCTGGAAACCCTACAACGATCATCTAGTCCAGCTGCTTCACCTAGACATGGAAAGTGAACCTGGGAGAGGCCAGAGCAGCACAGCCTGGGCTGTGTCTGTCACACACCATGGCTCTGGGACCAAGGCCAGCCACAAGAGGACAGGATGCATTTCCTTGGCTGTTACCCTGTTGTTAGATCAGAGCATCAGGATATATCAGACCCACCCTGACATAGGCCAGACCCACCTCATGGTACAAGAAGCATTGGCTTCTGTAAGGATGAAGCTGCTACACTGATTTTGGGAAGGTCAAAACCAGCCTGGTGGATTTGGTGCTTCCCTTGCCAAAACCCACTAGGATCCCACATTTCATTCCCAGTGGGTGTTTGATCCTTCCTGGGACACAGTCAGTCAAGCAGGGCTTAAGATCCCAGTTTTTGCATGAGGATGCTTTCAGGGAAAATATTCTGTGTAGTGGGATTTGAGACCTGCCTGGCTATGTCCACCTTGTGACACTGAGCCAGCCTAGTTTGAAGGACAATGTCTTGAGGTGTCTTTGAATCCCAATTTGATTTGGGTTGAAGGGGCTTTAAAACTCATCCCATTCCACCCTCTGCCATGGATAGGGACACCTTCTACATTCCCAGGCTGCTCCAAGCACTGTCCAGCCTGACCTTGGGCACTTCCAGGGATCCAGGGGCAGCCACAGCTTCTCTGGGCACCCTGTGCCAGGGCCTGCCCACCCTCACAGGGAAGAATTTCTTCCCAATATCCCATCTCTCCCTGCCCTTGGGCAGTGGGAAGCCATTCCCTGTGTCCTGTCCCTCCATCCCTTGTCCCCAGTCCCTCTCCAGCTCTCCTGGAGCTCCTTTAGGCCCTGGAAGGGGCTCTGAGCTCTCCCTGGATCCTTCTCTTCTCCAGGTGAGCACCCCCAGCTCTCCCAGCCTGGCTGCAGAGCAGGGGAGTTCCAGCCCTTGGAGCATCTCCATGGCCTCCTCTGGACAGGCTCCAACTCCTCCAGGTCCTTTCTGTGCTGGGACCCCAGGGCTGGAGGCAGCTCTGCAGGGGAGTCTCTCCAGAGCCAAGCAGAGGAGCAGAATCCCCACCCTGGACCTGCTGCCCACGCTGGGGGATCAGCCCAGGACACAGATGGTTTTCTGCCATTCCAGCCCTGGCACAGCTCAGGGGTGATCCCTCCAGGGAGGTGATGGCCATGCAGCTCTGCTGGCAACACCTGAGGATGGTGGGACCTCCTGAACCCCATTCTCCCCAAGTGTTCCCAGTTCCTGAGCTCTGTGTGTGCTGCAGAGCAGCAGAGCTGTCAGCACCCTCACACTGATCCTGCAGAGCTGCCCCGAGCCACACAAGCCTGCTCAGCTGCCTGGATTAAGATAAACTGCCAAAAGCCAGCCTGGGCAGGGGTCTGGCTGTGAGCAGCGTTGTGTGGCCGTGCAGGGGCTCGGGGTGGTGACCACGGAAGTGCCACTCGCATCCCTCCCTGCCCCAGAGGGGTCACCGTGTGGGACATGTTGGCTTTGCACATTAGTGGATTTTCATTAAGCTTGTTTCACACTCCAGTGGTGGTTTTGGTGTGGTTTATTTCTCCAGCAATTCAGAGAAGCCACAGGGCTCCAGTGTGAGGAATCTGAGGAATCTGAGGCCATCCCTGATCGAGAGAATGCAGAAAGAGCCTTCCAAGGACTGCAGTGGTTGGCTTTGCCTCAGTGCCCAGTGCTGACAATGCCAAGGGCTGGGTTTGATCCCCATATGGACCATTCACTTCAGAGAGGACTCAATGATCTTTGTGGATCCTTTCCAACTGTGAAATCTGTGAAATCAAATGATATTGAGGCTTAAGGGATTCAGTCAGGAGCAGTGTTTCCACCAGCTGTGGAATGAAGGAAGGTCTGTTTGTTTTTTGTTTGGTTTTTGGGACACACCTACCCTTGGAGACCCCATCAGGATAAATCCACCTCTGTTCACACCCTCATGGTGACATCACAGCGTGATCAAGGCTCTGAGAGTGGGGACTCTCCGTATCTGATCTCCTCTGTGTGTCACAGGGCACAGTCAGCTGCCTGGGCATCGTGTCAGGATCCAGCTGAAGCTGTTCCTGCTGACTGGACCTGGGAAAGTCACTCTGAGGTCTGGCTGGCTCTTCTAAACTGGTTTGAAAGCTCAGACATCCAGTGCCAGCCCACTGCTGATTCACAGGACTGGGAGCACCCCTGGCACGAAGGCTGTGACAAGGACTATGTTTTGTGGCATTGTAGAGTGCTGTGCTCTGTTAGCAAAAAATCCAGGGATTGTTTCCATCTGCTGGGCAGTCTCAGGGCCACATCTGGGGTCCTGCATCCTCTCTGGGGCTCCCAGTATCACAGTCATGGACAAACTGGAGCAAGTCCAGCAGGACAGTGAGGTTAGCCTGGGGCTGGAGCATGAGAGGTGAGGGCAGCTGAGAGCTGGCTCTGATCAGCCTGGAGAGGAGGAGGAGGCTGAGGGGCATCGAGGGAGAGAGTGGCAGAAACGTCCACAAGGCACAACCAGCAAAATCCCGGTGGAATGTGAGGGAAAGTTTCTGCCCCACAAGAACAAGGCAGCTGAGGGAGCTGCTCAGAGAGCCTGTGGGAGCCCCATCCATGGGATCAGATCCTCTAGGTCTCATCTGGACACAGTCCTGAGCAAAACGATCTGATTTTGAAATTACTCTGCCAGCCTGTGGGGACCAAAAACATCCAGAGATCACTTCTGAGCCAGACCTTCCTGTGACTTCATTCCTGTGCACTCCCTGGTGTCTGTGATAAGAGGAGCAGTCACTGAGGACAGCAGTGAGGAGGTTCCTGCCCTTCCAGAGCCACTCCCTTGCCCCAGGTTTAGGAAAGACGCTGAGGTTGCTGTAGTCACTCATCTCGCCTGCCTCCTCCCACCATTAAGCTCGTTAGATGAGCCCCACCTCATCCATTTGGGTCTTCTGCTGAGCCAGACAAGAGCAGGTTCACCAGGTACCAGATGAGTCACACACGTCCTGCTGTAGCTCTTGTCTTGTTCATCTCCCTCAGGAGAGGCAGGAGATGCCTTGGAGAAGTCCTGTACTCCCAGGCTGGGGAGCAGTGCCTGAAGAACATCCCAGAGACCTCACTTTGACCAGGAGAAACCCAGAGCTGAGGAGCTTCTTCAGCTGCAAGGCCACGGGATTCACAGGATTGCCTAAATCACGGGGTGTTGCCACATCCCAGTGTTGTGGGACAGCTCTGGCTGCACATGGGCCCTGTCCTGGAAAAGCCTGGTGTGTAAATGTGGGATCAGCTCCACAGCAGAGACACCATGGGCTGTGTGCTCCCCTCAGTCCAGTGCCATCCCTGCCACAGGGCATCCACAGAATGCCACATCTTCCTTCTTGTCTCCAGAGACAGAGATGTTTGTCTTGAAAATCGCAGATGTCCTACGGAATCTGTGTCAACAAGGAAGCAGCGAGCTCCGGCAAGAGCTGACAGGCTCCAGAAACATTTACCTGTGTTTTTTCTTCATGCCAGCATGAGAAACTGTTCCCAGGAGTTTGGAAAGATGTGGCCTGAAGCAGTGGGACAGGGATGTCAAGGCGGGAAGGGAACAGTGCCACGGAGCCAGGGGAGGGCTGAGGTGACACAGAGTCTCAGACTGTTGGGTAATGGGGCTTTGCTTGAGCAGAAATCAATGGAAGGACTGGCCTCAGGATCTATTGGAATCATGGAATGGTTTGGATTGGAAGGGCCCTTGAAGATCATCTTGTCCCACCCTCTACCACAGGCAGGGACACCTGCCACCAGACCAGGTTGCTCCAAGCCCCATCCAGCCTGGCCTGGGATGGGAGTTCTCTGCTGTCCTTCTAGTTTTGTTCTCCTGGACAAAATGAAAAGCTCAACAATGCTGCTGAGGCTAATCCTCACCACACTTCAGGAGTGCAGAAGCCCAGGCAGGCGAAGGAAAATGATGCAGCAGTGTGGTGGCAGACCTTGTGTTACCCAAACCCAGCCCCTTGGCACCCAGACATTGGAAACTGCAGTGCTCCCAGCAGAAAAGCAGCAGTGAAGAGGCAGACAGCAGAGCAGAAAAATGGCTTTTGTTGGTGTGTTGGAGAGGAGTTGCTCAGTGATAATTCATTGTGATGTGCAGGAACATGCTGGGGCCGTGCTCGCCCAAGCACCACAGTCCTGCCAGCGCAATCCCAGCTGGCACAGCTCCTGTCACTGCCCCTGATGCCAAGGGGAGCCAGCCTGGAGCTGGGTGAGAGGTGCCTTCCTTTGGGTGCTGCTCCTCCAGGCTGTTTCTCAGAGCTGTCAAATGAGTTGTTCTTCCATGAAATATTGTAAGGGCTGGACTTGGGAAAAGCCCATCTGAGTGCAAACCTCTCTGCATCCATTTGGCCTGGCATGCAAGTGATGGGGAAGCTTTCACACTGCCACTCTCCCAGCCCTGAGGCTTCCCCCGTGCCCTGAAGCTGCTGCAGTGCTGAGCCTGGCAGATGTGCCAGGGTTAAGGCTGGGCTGGAGCTGGGGCTGGGCAGATGTGCCAGGGTTAAGGCTGGGCTGGAGCTGGGGCTGGGGCTGGGCAGATGTGCCAGGGTTAAGGCTGGGCTGGAGCTGGGCAGATGTGCCAGGGTTAAGGCTGGGCTGGGGCTGGGCAGATGTGCCAGGATTAACGCTGGGCTGGAGCTGGGGCTGGGGCTGGGCAGATGTGCCAGAGTTAGGGCTGGAGCTGGGGCTGGAGCTGGGGCTGGGGCTGGGCAGATGTGCCAGGATTAAAGCTGGAGCTGGAGCTGGATCTGGGGCTGGGGCTGGGCAGATGTGCCAGGGTTAAGGCTGGGCTGGGGCTGGGGCTGGGCAGATGTGCCAGGGTTAGGGCTGGGCTGGGGCTGGGCAGATGTGCCAGGGTTAAAGCTGGGCTGGAGTTGGATCTGGGGCTGGGCTGGCAGCCGGGGATGGCCCCGCACTGCCGGGGATGTGCCAGCAGCAGGCCGGGCACCCATGGGTGACAGGGGTGGGTGGGTGTTGGCTGCTCTGCTGTCAGCAGCGAGAATCAGAGAATATCCCAACTTGGAATGGACCCACAGGGATCATCGAGTCCAGCTCCTATGAACGGGCCAGGAGACCAGCTCCTTTTAAAAAGGCATTTATTGAAGGATACAGCTCTGGGTTGGGGGACCGAGGGGTTGCACACACTGCCACTGGACATTGCAGAGGAGGAGGATCCGTGCAGCTTTGTCGCTAGGGCAGAGCTGGGCTCTCCTTCCTCACAGGAGTCCCTAGGAAGACTCTTTTACCTGCTCATAGTCCCCTGGCCCTGGGCAAACATCCCAACAATCCCAGCCTGGGCAACCCTGGGAGCCTTGTCCGAACACTCCCGGAGCTCTGGCAGCCTCAGGGCTGTGCCCATTCCCTGGGGAGCCTGGGCAGTGCCAGCACCCTCAGGGGGAAGAACCTTTCCTGATCTCCAAGCTAAACCCCCCTGACACAGCTCCAGCCATCCCCTGGGTCCTGTCCCCGCTGAGATGGGAGCTGCCCCTCAGGCTTTCCCTGCTCCCTCAGGCTTTCCCTGCTCCCTCAGGCTTTCCCTGCTCCCTCAGGCTTTCCCTGCTCCCTCAGGCTTTCCCTGCTCCCTCAGGCTTTCCCTGCTCCCTCAGGCTTTCCCTGCTCCCTCAGGCTTCCCCTGCTCCCTCAGGCTTCCCCTGCTCCCTCAGGCTCTCCCTGCTCCCTCAGGCTTCCCCTGCTCCCTCAGGCTTTCCCTGCTCCCTCAGGCTTTCCCTGCTCCCTCAGGCTTTCCCTGCTCCCTCAGGGCTGGCAGCGGCTCCCCAGCACACCGGGCCAGAACCGCTCCGAGTTTCCTGTGGAGGTGGCAGCTCCACGCTGTGATCCAGCACAGGTCCCTGGGCAGCTTTTCCCCGGGCGTGGTGCCCACCTGGCCGGGTGTCGGGGTCTCAGCCCGGGCGGCCGGCGGGGCCCGGGCGGCCGGCGGCCGGGGCTGTGCTGTGCGCGGGGCCGGGGGAGGCCGGCTCTCTCTCTCTCCATTGTCAGCGTGTCAGGTCAGCTTTGTGCTGCCTGCTCAGGCTGTTGGATGCACCTCCCGCGATTGGCATGTACAGCTTGCGGCCCCAGCCTGCCTCAGCCTTGGGAAGCTGCTCTGTGCAAACGGGAAAAACACCGATTTCCCCACGGCGGGCAGGGAGGAGGGCATGGTATGGGGCTGGTGGGGCACAGTGCTGTGCCTGCTCCAACCGTGGGCTCCTTCTGCCATTTCCCTACTCGAGACACTGTCCTGTTGGCGCTGGAGATGAATAGATCACACAGACACAGCTCGAGGTGTGGTGAAAAGAAGAGAAAATTTATTTTTCCTCCCAGGATTTATAGGTTTCTGACCACAGCCAGGGATTGGATGGTCAGGATAACACTTTCCCACTGCACTGGCCATGAGAGATGCCCATCACAAGACGTGGAACAGAAAGAATGTACACATATCTATGTTTACAGTTACTGTCCTGGGAAAGTCCTTAGAAAACCATGTCAGCAAGCTCAGAAGCTGAGTTTTCAGGGTGACACTGTTCTACATGTTTTCTAACTACCATTTGTTTCCTCCCCTCACTGCTCTCTACAAACAGCAAAATCCAGGATCTCCTGATCCCTGGACAGCTCTCCCAGTGCAAGAAGTGAATTCCAGAGCTCCAAACAGCAATAACCCACCTGCCCTGGGTTCCCACCTGCCAGGGGGAGGGTTCTACCTGTGCAGGTGTCTGACTGTGCCCCTCTCCTGTCTCTCTCTTCCAGCCCCTTCTGCTGTGTCCATCATGCACCAGGTGAGCCGCACCGTGGACAGCATCACCCTCTCCTGGTCCCAGCCTGACCAGCCCAATGGAGTCATCCTGGACTATGAGCTGCAGTATTACGAGAAGGTACTGAGGGACCTTGGCAGGAGTCACCCACAGCTTTTGGGGAGAGGAGGGGCTGCAGAGCTTCACTGAAGGGCATACAGTGGTTGGTCAGTAGGAGACTTCTCCTGCTGCATTTGGGTGACACGTCGGTGACAGTGGCCGTCAGTCCTTGGGGTCCAGTGATGGTTTCAGTGACCCAAGTGCAGAAAATCCGCTGGTCATTCAGGAGCTTCTCCTGTCACCTCCACAGAGCTGGTGGCAAGTGGACTCATTGCAGGGAGAGGAGGGTAGCCAAGGTCCAGGGTCTGTTTTTTTCCTTTTTGTGTACTGGGGCATCAGTAGGAAGTGGGAATGACAGGGAACATGCAGTCCCAGGCTGGAGCACACTCAGTGGGTGTCCAGCGTTGGAGATTTTCTGGAGTTCTGTCCGTGGGTGCATTTGCACCAAAGGTGAGTTTGGCATCTCAAACCTGCTCCTTCCATAACCTCCCTGTCCAGGCAAGCAGAGGGATTCCAGTCTGGACTGTGCCAGGGTGTCCATCCCACCAGTGGCTCCTCAGAGACCTGAGGACCACGTGAAGGTTGGTGCCAGGCTGAACTTCATCTGTTCAGCCCAGAGGAGATGAGGAGCAGGAGACTTCTCCTTCCAGGAATCTGCCCCCTTGCACAAGAGCTTATAAACTATACATTATAAATTGCAAACTAACTAATTAAAAAGCTTTATGATTAAATGGAACTGAAAATATTTTTCCCAGCAGTTGCCGGAAGAAATGATTAATCCCCCCCACTGCCTGCCTGTGACCTATTTTCTCATCACCAAGAGCCAGAGGGAGAATGGGGAGGAGGGGGGGCTTCTTTGTAAGCTGTTAAATAGGTCCTGACCTATATTGCATAAATCACAGCCATTTATTTTGACCCTTGGAAATGATCCCAGAATACGTGGCAAGATGGATGAGTAGATAACAAGACAGATCTGGGAAGCAAGAGGGGTCCTTTCCCTGGGGACCCTCAGTGTAGAGGCAGAAGATCTCAGGGAGTTCATTCTCCTCCTCTTACTTTATCTTAGTCTCTCACCCTTTTTTCTTTCCTCCCTCTCCTCTGTTTTCTGAGGGAGGCTGTAAATAAAGGGAATTTTTGTCTAAAAGATGGTGCTGCTGTTGGTGGCCAGTCTTTGCAGGCACCCACATCTGCCTGTCCCATTGTCAGAGTTAGGGCACAGCTTGTCCCTGATGATGGGGACAAGTGGCCCCATTCTCAGGCACTGCTGTTCATGGGGCACTAAGCCTGGCACAGAGGGCAGAGCTGGGCCGAGGTTCTCCCTATCCTGGTGTTTCAGAGAACCATGGAATGAATCCCAGAATGGTTTAGGTTGGAAGGCACCTTAAAGCTCATTCAGTCCCACTATCCCAGCTTGCCACAAACCCCATCCAACCTGACCTTGGGCACTTCCAGGGATCCAGGAGCAGCCACAGCTTCTCTGGGCACCCTGTGCCAGGGCCTGCCCACCCTCACAGGGAAGAATTTCTTCCCAATATCCCATCTCTCCCTGCCCTTGGGCAGTGGGAAGCCATTCCCTGTGTCCTGCCACTCTATCCCTTGTCCCCAGTCCCTCTCCAGCTCTCCTGGAGCCCCTTTAGGCCCTGGAAGGGGCTCTGAGCTCTCCCTGGATCCTTCTCTTCTCCAGGTGAGCACCCCCAGCTCTCCCAGCCTGGCTGCAGAGCAGAGGGGCTCCAACCCTGGAGCATCTCCATGGCCTCCTCTGGACAGGCTCCAACTCCTCCAGGTCCTTTCTGTGCTGGGACCCCAGGCTGGGGACATCTCACCAGAGCAGGACAGAGGGGCAGAGTTGTTTGAAGCCCATGAAACTTTTGTTTTTTGCTGGTTCTTGGTTTGAAGAAGGCCCAGTTCTATCTCCCCAGCCCTGATGTTTGTTTGTGCATAGAGACACTGGATCCTGCTCTGGCTGTTGGGCACAGCTGAGTCCCAGGTGAGTCCAGCCATTGCAATGCTGAGTTTTGCAATCAAAAGCCATTTACTGGATCCCTGGGAACAATCCCAAAATGCAGGGCTTTGGCTCTGCCGTGCTCTTCCCCTGCTTCCCATCAATCCAGCAGTTGGATGTGGTGTGTGACACATCCCAGGTGTGTTCTCACTCTGCTGCCAGTCTGTGCAGGGGTGATTTCCTTCCAAATATTTCATTACAAACTGTCCCATGTGCTCCTGAATGCTCAGCAAAGATCTCTGGAGCTGGTTAAGTTGTTTCTAGTGGAAAATTTTTTTCCCCCCCCAGTAGAAAATTATAATTTATTTTCATGAAAACAGCTCAAATGAAGAATAGCAGCATACACAACGTGTATAAAAAACACCTTGGCTCTTCATTTTTAATAGATTCTCTTCTATATAAAGACATAAATTAAATAAAAAAATAGAAGAATTTATTTTAGCGTTGACAGAAAAGAGCTGTTCACAATACCTGAAACAAAGGTGTATTTTTGTTTCTCTTCCACAGATTATTTATAACACTGCTATTCTTAGATGCCATTAAAAATGCCTGTACAAAGGCAACATTATGAGTTTCTTTCACGTGGAGTTGGAGCAAATCCACGCAGATTGTTGCACAAACACTGCCTGACGTGGCTGCCCTCTGCAGCCCTCACCTTAATGTGTTTTTTTTTTTCACTTCCAAGAGGCACCTGCCAACGTTTGTCTTATTAAAAAAGTCTGTGTTGTCTTCATTTAGAAAGGGTGTAGCAGTTTTTATCCCAAGTTGCCAAACTCATCCCAGAGTGTGGGAACTGGAGACCCACTGCAGTGTCAAGCACTGCAAAGAGTAATTAGCCCTCCTCATTATGCAAAATGATTGGGTTTGATGATGCTCAAAGTCACCCATTTTGGAATTGTTTGAAGACATTCAGCCCAATTTAGTCACTAGTGCAAGATTTGAGGAGGCAAAGGAGCCTTTTGATGTCTCCAGCCAGTGCTGGACAAGGGGCATGGGCTGGCTGAGGGATGAAGGGTGGGGGAGACAACCTGTGGAGGTGGAAGTGGAGGTGGAATTAGAGCCCTCCTGGTGCTCAGGAGCTTCTGGCCAGAGCCCAGCACCCCAGGACAAGGTGATCCCAGGGCTTGGACCAAGGGTGCTGGAGCTGCTGCTCCCAGTCTGACCCAGGGGACATCCCTGCCCATGTCAGGGCATGGAACAAGATGGTCTTTAAGGTTCCTTCCAACCCAAACCATCCTGAGGTTCTGTGGTTCTCTGACTTGTTGGAGTCTGTCCTGCAGTGCTGGACACCAGAATCCACGAGCCTGGAGCCAAAGCTGCTGCCTGGTGTTTCCCATCTGTCCTGAGCTGGGGCTGCCCCTTCACCCAGTGCTGCCCAAATCCTTGGAGGGGGCTCTGTCCCAAGAAAACTGGGAGTTCAGGGAGATGGAGAGGAAATCCTGCCAGGGAGCCCTGGGATAGCCTACCTGCAGTCCCAGACCCTGCCCAGGGCCACACTGGGCACTGTCCAGGACTCAGTTGGTTTGGGAGAGGCATTCAAACACTCAGAGGATAATTAAAGTTGGAAAAGCCCTCCAAGATCGGTCAGTCCAACCTCCACCCAACACCCCAGTGCCCACCAAGCCACACTGCCAAGTACAGAATCTCATTTTTTGAGCACTTCCAGGGATGGGGACTCCACCACTGCTCTGGGCAGCGTGTACCAATGCCTGAAAACCCTTTTAATATAAGAAATGTTTCCTCATATCGAGTTTGCACTTCCCTTGGCACAACTTGAGGCCATTTCCCCATGTCCCACTTGATGGGATTCCTGGCTGGGGGCACAAATGTTCCCACAAGTGGTGGATCCCTGTGAGAATCCAGGTGCTGTGGATTCACAGATGCAGTCCCAGCGTGGCAGGACCCTGCTCTCACACGTGGGCATCCCAAAATGCAGCTGTGTGATGGTTTGGCACCCAGCCCTGGCGTGGCTGTGTCCTGCTGTGTTTGCCCCCAAGGCTGTGGCAGATGCCACTGTGCAGGCTTGCAGGAAATCTGCCAGATTCACTCCCTTGACATTTTTTTTTCTTTGCTTTTTTACTTCTTTTTTTTTTTTTTTTTTTTTTTTTTTTTTAATGTGACTTCTTAGAAGCAATTTTTGTAAATCCTTTGGGTGTCTCACAGCCTACCCATGTTTCAAGAGACTTTCTTTGTTGATCAGACTTTGGTTTCAGCTTCAGTTTGACTCGTGGGAAGGAGAACCAGATGAGAACTCAAAAATCAAACCAGTGTGTTATTTTGAATTAGAGTTTCCAAACTCAAAACAAAATCAGCAGGAAAAACAAAACCCCAAACACCACAAACTTCTGCTTGGACTTGGGTTTTAAACCACCTGAGATGCCCTTGGCGAGCTGGAGAGGCCCAGAGAGGTGAAAGGGGAGAAGTGTTTGAGGTAAATGCACGGGTTACTGAGAGGTGATGCCAAGGAGAAAGAACAGCTTTGATAAGGGAGGGTGGGGAGGTGTAAATGGCTTTTCCTTGTGGTCTGGGTTTAAAGGAGAGCACAGCACAAACACACCTTCCTCAGCCAGGCTGACATCAATTTCCCAGGCTATCAACCACCTTGTAGGCTTGGCCATTACATTCCATTTGAAGTCCTCCAGGAGCAGGGATGAGCTTCTCCAAAAGACTTGGACAAATGATTTTAAAACAACTGTGTTGTTAATGCCCTCCAAGGGCCTGGGAGGATTCATCCAAGCCCTTGAGCTCTAAAGCTGTAAACGTTTCCTGACCTATTTCTCTCCTTGCCTGCCTGGGAGAGGTCCAAGGGAGTGCTGAGGCCTGATCAGACAAAGCAGCACCAGTGCTGCAAAGCCACCTGCACCAGTGTGTGACTGCTCCAGTCCTCAGCTGCAAAACTGCAGACAAGGGGCAGAACAAAAGTTTGGAAAAAGTCTCATTATCACTTTGAAATACGCTCTTGGGGTCCCCAGCCTTGGAAATTTGGCTGTGGCCCCTGGAGAAGCAGGCTCTGGGCAGTGGGGTGGGAGCAGAACTTCTCATGAGTTCCAGTGTTCAGGTGGGCTTTACCTCCTGGTGAAGGGAGATGGGAGTTGGGGAAGGGCAAATGGACTGTGCTGAGGCTGGGTAAGGCACAGCAGGAGGGGGTGGAAGAGGAGGAAAGTGCTAAGAAAAAGGCACAGGAGAGAGAAGTTCCCATCTCCCTTGACATCAAGGCTTAGAGAAGCAACGTGAGTTTTGTAGCTACTGCCTTCTTTAGAGCCTTTCCTGGGAGGTGGTGAATAGCCCAGGGATATCCATACTCACTTCCCTGAGTCTGTGTCTCCCTGCCAGGAGGAAAGACCTGTTTGTTCAGACCTTGGTGCTCTCTCCACCCCACTCTCCTGCCCTTCCTCCTTCCAGAAGCACAACGCCTGATTCAGGACCGATGTTTCTGATGATGGTTTGTGTTTTCTGGGCAGGATCTGAGTGAGCTGAACTCAACCACAGTGAAGAGCCCCACCAACACCGTGGCAGTGCAGAACCTCAAGGCTGGCACCATCTACGTGTTCCAGGTGCGGGCGCGCACCGTGGCCGGCTACGGCCGCTACAGTGGGAAGATGTATTTCCAAACCATGACCGAAGGTGAGTCTGCAGCTGCCTCTCTAAAGGTGACTCAGGGTCTAGAGACATGTGGAGACAGACATGCAGCTGGTCCCCTTGCTGTCAGTCCCTTCAAAGGTGTGTTAACAAATCACATTCAACACCTGGAGAGGCCTGCATGTTTGTTCCATGCAGGGAAGGCCCCAATTTCTGCCCAGCTTTTCTGTTGTGGGGATGTGTCTGCTCAGCTGGATGTAGAGGAAGCAAAATTTATGTTCTCTACCTGCACAGCTGCTGATGACAAATGCAGAGCCATGTCTTAATTTTCTAAATTTGTGCTGCTAAATAAAACAGGCCAAGCCAGTTTTCTGGCCCTGGGGCCAAGGACAAGGCACAGCATGCATCCACAGGACTGAACCTTTCCTCCCAAAAGGAACAGCTCCATCCAGCCTTCCTTCTGGGATGCATCCCCCAACCAGAGGGGAGTCCTGACTGTCCCAGAGCAAAGCCATGCCAGGAATCAAACACAGCCCCTGCTCAGGGCCATCCTCTGACTCCGGTGACCTCGTGAGGGATGGCTCATCAGTAACCTGTTCCCTTTCCCCCGTGTGCCAGCCGAGTACCAGACCAGCGTGCAGGAGAAGCTGCCGCTCATCATCGGCTCCTCGGCGGCTGGGCTGGTGTTCCTCATCGCCGTGGTGGTCATCGGCATCGTGTGTAACAGGTAGGGCAGGCTGAGACAGCCCTGGGGCTGGGGGAGGGCAGGGGGAGGGTGCAGAGGTGCCCCCAGAGCGCAGCCCCAGCCCCGAGGGGCCCATGCTGTGCTCAGGTCTCCCTTCCCTTCCAGAAGACGGGGCTTTGAGAGGGCTGACTCGGAGTACACGGACAAGCTGCAGCACTACACCAGCGGCCACAGTACGTACCGGGGGCCCCCCCCAGCCCTGGGGGGCCGCTCGCTGCTCGGTTCGTGCTCCTGTTCACTCAGGGATTGTGGGGAGGGTGTGCATGTGTGTGTGGGCAGGGCAGCTCTGTGTCCCCAGATCCCTGCCCTGCTCTCAGCCCGGTGTCTGAGCATGTCCTCCAGGCCTCTGCGGCAACCAGCACCCCCTGAAGCATCGCTGTCTTCTGCACTGCAGCCTCTGCCACCGCACTGCGTCCTGCTCCTCCAGCTCCTGAGCTTTGCCCATCTCCTGGGCAGCAGTGAGACCCCTTCCCTGAGCTGTCCTGTCCTGCAGAGTGCTGTCCCCCTGCAGGACCCCACAGACCTTTGCTAGAGCCCATCCCAGTGCTCCCAGATTCCAAGATATGAGATGTATCTATATATAGGTATATAACTCAATACCTGACATGCCCTCTCTTGTAGCCTCCCTCTTCCAACATCCCTGTGCAAGGCACTCCCTGACATCCAGCATTCCTGCTCAGCCTCACTGCACACCCTGCCTCACCCCAGTGCATCCTTCTTCCCCCATCCCTGGAAGTGTCCCAAGGCCAGCTTGGATGAGGCTTGGAGCAACCTGGGATAGTGGCAGGTGTCCCTGCCCATGGCTGGGGGTGGAATGAAATGAGGTCATTTAAGATTTATTTCATCCCAAACCATTCCATGATTCTGTGATTAACCCCTGCCTTCATGTTCCTGAAATTCCTTTCTCCCCCTTCACAAGAGACCTGTTGCTCTAACCTTGCTTTATTCCAGTCTCAGTTGTGATTTTCCTGATGTTCCACTTGCAGCTTCAGGATTTCTGCCCTTTTAATACCTTGTTCCTGTACAAATCCAGACCTTGCTCAGAGCATGGAAAACACCAGTAGTGTTTCCACTCAGGACTCACTCTTGCTCTTGCTTTTACCTGTGAAACATGTCCCAAAAGGCAGAGCTGCAGCCCCGTGCCCCAGCAGCCTGAGCTGGCTGCCTCGCTATCACTTACCAGGAAAAGTGACACTTTTCAGGAGACATTATGTAAATGCAGCTCTCAGTTGTGTGTCAGTCTGGGCTGCAAACACACATTCACACGTTCTCCCAGGGCCTGGTGTGGGCCATGACAGCTCCAGGCTGGGATGGGTTCAGTCACTGTGCCTGCACCACTCAGAACAGGGAGCAGCAGAGCTGGTACAGCCTGGGTGCCTTTTAGCCCCTTCCTCACCTGGCCAGAGCTCAGTCCCCAGCAGTGATTGCTGTGCAGACAGATTGCCAAGGCCCAGGGAGCCTGTGAGCACTGCAGAACCCCCTGAATACAAGCAGCACCCTGGAGCTGGCACTCACAGTCTGCTGCTGTGTGGGGCTCCTTATTCAGGGAGCTGTGAGCTCTGCTCTCTAAATAGCCCATTTTGGAATGAGCCAGGGGCCAGAAAATGAGGGTGGAAAGGGGAGAGGCACAGGTGAGAGCTGTCCCACAGTGCTGGGATGTGGCAGAGGCAGTCCAGCCTCACCAGGTCCATTGGCCACTGCCTTTCCCGTGACGTGTCACTGTGTCCCCTGCAAGAGGAACCTGTCTTGTGATTTTCCTAGTGAGTTCCTTGGGCAGGGCTGCCAGTCAGGAGAACAGGGCAGGCTGGACTGTCCCTCCTGCTTGCACAGCTCCTGGAAGGGTCACAGATCCCCCCACAGAGGAGTCTGTCTGCAGTTTGTAGTCCAGGCTCACGATGTAGCTCCCCAACAATGACTTGTGGGCCAGTGTTCATTAAAATCAGCTTTAACAATTCTGTGAAACATGGCTCTGCATGTTCTTTCTCAGACTGTTTCTCTCTGTGTGCTTCGTGCCTTGATTACACAGCTTGCTGAGGTAAAAAGAATGACACTCAAACATTTTTCTCTTTTCCTTGATGCCAACCATTCCAGTTGCATCCATCTGTCTGACTCTCTCCCTCACCTTTATGCAGTGACTCCAGGGATGAAGATTTATATTGATCCTTTCACCTACGAAGATCCCAATGAGGCTGTCAGGGAATTTGCAAAAGAAATCGATATCTCTTGTGTCAAAATCGAGCAGGTGATTGGGGCAGGTAGGTTACCTGGGAATGGCTCAGCAGCACAGCCTCCTTCATGGTGCCAAAATTTGGGAGGATTCAGCCTGATGCCACTAGGGCTGATGCCACTGAGATCTTACTTAGCCTCGGGCTGGACTAGAAGGAGCAGGGGAGTCCAGCAGGGGAGAAGCAAGACCATCAGTTCCCATGTGCATATAATTCCAGATGCAGTGCTCCTCATGGCTGAGAGCAGCTGGAGGGGTGGAGAGGGAGGGAACACGGATCAGGGGGTGGGTGCTCAGCTCAGGGGGAGGCACAGCTGGGGCCAGGGGTCCCTCAGGGGCACAGCAGAGGTGGGGGAGACTCACAGGCCCTACCTTGTGTTCACAGGGGAGTTTGGTGAGGTGTGCAGCGGGCATCTCAAGCTTCCAGGCAAAAGAGAGATCTTTGTGGCCATCAAGACCCTCAAATCTGGCTACACAGAGAAGCAGAGGAGGGATTTCCTGAGTGAGGCCAGCATCATGGGGCAGTTTGACCACCCCAACGTCATCCACTTGGAGGGGGTGGTCACCAAAAGCTCTCCAGTCATGATCATCACTGAGTTCATGGAGAACGGCTCACTGGACTCCTTCCTGCGGGTATGAGATCTGGGAGGGTGCAGCTCTAGAGGCTGTGCTAGCACAGAGGGGATCTGGGGGGAAGGTTCTGGTGTCTCCTGTCACTGGGACAGCTGCTCATAGTGCAGAGGTGTGTTTTGGGATCACTGCACAGTGCAGAGGTGTGTTTTGGGATCACTGCATGGTGCAGAGGTGTTTTGGGATCACTGCATGGTGCAGAGGTGTGTTTTGGGATCACTGTACAGAGCAGAGGTGTGTTTTGGGATCACTGCATAGTGCAGAGGTGTGTTTTGGGATCACTGCACAGAGCAGAGGTGTGTTTTGGGATCACTGCACAGAGCAGAGCTGTGTTTTGGGATCACTGCATAGTGCAGAGATGTGTTTTGGGATCACTGCACAGTGCAGAGGTGTGTTTTGGGAACACTGCACAGTGCAGAGGTGTGTTTGGGATCACTGTACAGTGCAGAGGTGTGTTTTGGGAACACTGCATGGTGCAGAGGTGTTTTGGGATCACTGCATGGTGCAGAGGTGTGTTTTGGGATCACTGTACAGAGCAGAGGTGTGTTTTGGGATCACTGCATAGTGCAGAGCTGTGTTTTGGGATCACTGCACAGTGCAGAGGTGTGTTTTGGGAACACTGCACAGTGCAGAGGTGTGTTTGGGATCACTGTACAGTGCAGAGGTGTGTTTTGGGAACACTGCACAGTGCAGAGGTGTGTTTGGGATCACTGCACAGTGCAGAGGTGTGTTTGGGAACAGAGCTGGGGGTGACAGCACCAGGGCTGTCATTTCTTAGGTGTCTGTCCACTCATCCTAGCGAGAGGCTGTGCCTGCCTGCCCACAGGTGCACATCCAGACTGACCCACGGGCACCCACGGAGGGACAGTCTAACCCAGCTTTAACCCAGCAGGACTCCACCTCCAGCTGCTCTGTCTGAATGTTTCTAGTTCTGGTTTGAAGTGGGTAATTAACTCTGGTGAAGGGAAGTAAGCTGCTCAACAGGAAGAGATTGTCCCTTCTGAGCTCTCCTGTGCAGGGTGGGTGTGTTTTGGGGTGACAGCAGCTGCTGTAGTGGTGCCCTTGGGATGTGTGAGGTGATTAGAGATCTGCTCTGGGAGGGAATGTACTCATGGCATATCCTGCCATGGGTGTGGAAAGAACCTCCTGGCTTCTGCCTGGCCACGAGGGGCTGCAAATCCGCTCCTGTCACCTCTGTCCCCGTGTCCTTCAGCAAAACGACGGGCAGTTCACGGTGATCCAGCTGGTGGGGATGCTGCGGGGCATCGCCGCGGGCATGAAGTACCTGGCGGACATGAACTACGTGCACCGGGACCTGGCCGCCCGAAACATCCTGGTCAACAGCAACCTGGTGTGCAAAGTGTCCGACTTCGGCCTCTCCCGCTTCCTGGAGGACGACACCTCCGACCCCACCTACACCAGCGCTCTGGTAATGCTGCTCTTCCAGCCAGGGTGAAGGGATTTAGTGGGAAAAGGAAAGGGGGGATGTCCCCCCGTGGCGGCACGGAGCCGTTTTTCAGGGTGTCAGCAGTGGAAAGGTCCCTGATGAGAAAGACCAATGGAATGAAGTGAAG
Organism: Poecile atricapillus; assembly: GCF_030490865.1. Taxonomy (NCBI): domain Eukaryota; kingdom Metazoa; phylum Chordata; class Aves; order Passeriformes; family Paridae; genus Poecile; species Poecile atricapillus. The sequence continues at coordinate 6,534,618 of NC_081270.1, forward strand.
GTTTTCCCTTCACAAGGTCCTGTCACTCCTGTGGATAGTTGAGACTTCCTCCAAACATGTTTGCAAACACACACATGTCCCTGAAAAGCCTTTGGCTGGGATCATGCTCTGCACCCTCCTGTTGCCGCTGGAGATGAATGGATCACCCGCACACAGCTCGAGGTGTGGTGAAAAGAAGAGAGAGTTTATTTTTCCTCCCAGGATTTATAGGTTTCTGACCACAGCCAGGGATTGGATGGTCAGGATAACACTTTCCCACTGCACTGGCCATGAGAGATGCCCATCACAAGACGTGGAACAGAAAGAATGTACACATATCTATGTTTACAGTTACTGTCCTGGGAAAGTCCTTAGAAAACCATGTCAGCAAGCTCAGAAGCTGAGTTTTCAGGGCGACACCCTCCCTTGTGTGATTCACCTTTAAGATGAGATGCTGCCCTGACAGATTTGTTGCCAGGGCAGAAAGTCTGGGTTTTTTACCATCACTGTCCAGTCCTGCTGCCCTGCTGTCCTTCCTCATGTCATCTCCCTTGCTCAGCCCCAGGAAGGACAGACTGAAGCGTAGGAAGTGTGGGTGGGTGCCAGATACTAGATACTGATCTTCCAGAGAGTCTCCAAATTAAACAGAAAAGCACTCCTAAAAATGACTTCACGTTCTTGTAGCAGCTTCCCAGGAACACAAGAGCCACCACAAACTCCTGGCTGGTGTCAGGCTACAGAAGGTGCCCCAGGACCAGAGGATTATTTGTTTTTTCTCAGTGAGAGCTCAGCAAGGAGATCTCATAAATACCACACAGAAACGCTCTGCAAAGTGCATCAGGATCAATGCCCACAGCTGGAATTCTTGGAAATCAGTGTTGATAGAGCTGGAGCATGACCTGTAGGAAATCACCTCTCCTGGGTCTTTTGAAGCTGGCAGTGATGAGATGCCTGCCATAGCTCTTAGTGAATTTTATCAGTAGTTGAATACCTAAGAAACACCTAAAAATGTGTGGGTTTATTCTCATCCTTCAACTCATCCATCTTACACAGCCATCAATGGTTTTTACAAACACTAATAACATTTATTTTTCACAACATGTTCCTTACAGCCAATTAACTTTCCCTTCGTTAACTAAATACATGGTGTTTACTGCTATTCTCCATCCCTGGTTTTGTGCCTGTAGCTTTTCTCTCCAATAATAAATTTGTCACCCCTAATTTATTCTTGAACTGTGGGCACTGTAGCAGGACATTTATTACCCCTACCGACAGATTATGTGCACCTACTGTATCAGAAGTATCTTCCTCTGCAAAATGGTTTTTATCATCATTCTCCCAGTGACCTTGTGCCCATGGGTGGGCAGAAGCCACAGGCTGTGGCCTGGGAGGTTCATGCTGGACCTCAGGAAGGTCTTCAGAGTGGTGAAGCTCCAGGTCAGACCCCACAGAGATAGGAGGTCTCACTGATGAAGTGAGTTCCCACAAGAATCCTCCAAAAGTCTTAATTTCTACTTTAGGACTTCTTTTTAGCCATTTTTAAAATCAGTTTGGCAGGAGTTCTGTCAAGAGTCTTCCTGATGGAGAGGACATCCTGTTTGGTATGGGTTGCTACCTCTTCCCCTCTTGTGGAATACATAATAGTTTGTCTGAGATTTGTGGCTGTGAGAAGATTAAGGAACATTATCTTTTTTCATTATCTGGCATGGACTGGGGCTGAGTACTATGAAGTCCTGGGAGACCCTTAATAAGACATGGCAGTTGTTCATTGACAAAATAGAATGGTTTTTAATCTTCTCACAGCCACAAAACACAGACACAGCACAGGGGAAGATTTTCCTTTCAGAAGGTCCCTTGAGTGAATGGCTCGAGTCCAGAGCCCTTGGTAGAAAATGAGGAGGCAGGAAGGGCTTAAGCAGAGCCTTCAATCCCTGTGTCCCCATTTCTGTGTGCCACTCCTGTGCTTAACTCCTCATTGGGGGTGCAGAGTCCTGATTTCTCCACAGCTGGCTGACAGAAACCCCAGTGCCCACCAATTCCATCCCATTTCCCACCAGTGACCCCCCATCCCATCCTGAAGGATCAGAACCTTGTGGACCATATCCACAGACAGCACCCAGCCTAGAAACGGTGTATTGCTGACTTCAAAGAGTGGAAGCTGTAAAATGCTGAAAGGAAGGTGTTCTAATTCCCTTTACTCTGCTCTGGAGGCAGCCAGGTGACAGCAGAAGGATGGACTGAGATCAGTTTGGGTTTTTTACATTCCTGGCTGTTCACTTTCTACCAAAGACCCTCTTAGCTCCAGGGGCAGTTTGCCATGCTGAGGATCAGTGGAGCAGGAGGCAGGGGGAAGGAGCTGCCCTTGATTGAGGTGATGAAGAAGGGACTGAGGGGACACCTCTAAGTGACCTTCAGGGCAGTAATGAAGAGATCAGAGCCAAACTCTTTGCAGTGGCACCAGGTGATACAATAAGAGGTCCCAGACAAAAACATGGCTGGGGAGGTTCAAGGTGAACAACAGAAAAAGCTCCTTCCTCAGGAGGTGGGTGGGACACCAAATGGGAAGAATCATCATCACTGAAGGCTTCCAGCATGGCTGTACAATCCACATCCACCCTGAGGGATAGACAGTCCTGTGCTCCCTTCCTTCTGGGATTTTACCAGAATGCCACAGGCAGATATTGTGGACACTGCTGTTTTCCAGTTGCTCCTGCTGTCTCTGTTCCCATCCCCTGTTTTTACCCCACAGGGGGGGAAGATCCCGATCCGATGGACGGCGCCTGAGGCCATTCAGTACCGAAAGTTCACCTCGGCCAGCGACGTGTGGAGCTATGGAATTGTCATGTGGGAGGTGATGTCCTACGGAGAACGGCCCTACTGGGACATGACCAACCAGGATGTGAGTTCTTGGGAAACCAGGGGCTGAAACATTGGAATGTTCCAGCCTGTGGCATGTCCAGAGCTTTCTCTGGCAGATATGTCCGAGGTCAACACCTTTGGAAGCAATAATGGGAATAATTTGGGGATTTATTCTGGTGCTGCCGTGGCAGAGATTGGGAATTGCACAGCACCCACTGCACAGGGTTCAGGGGAGCACCCCAGGGGTGTTGGCAGATGCTCAGAAAGGGAAGGAGCAGGTGGGTGGAAAAGGAGATGTCCCTGAGCTGAGTGCCTGTGGAGCAGAGCTACATCTGCTGGCATCACAGACACTTCAGGAAAGTCTGTTACAAAGCCACACAATGGCTTGGGTTGGAAGAGACCTTTAAAGATCATGCACTTCCATCCCCACCATCCTGTGGGCTCCCCTAAGGCCTCGCCTTACAGGGAGAGAGCCAAGCTCCCTCTTCCTGTCAGAGGCAGATCAGACCTTTTCCATCTCAGTAGATCTCCATCCATGCCACATCAGGTTTCTCCAAGGTGGGACTATTTCCACCCTAATGCCTGGTGGGAAATTTATTAACATGAATTCCTAGGCCTGGAGCAGGTGGATGACGCCTTAGAACCTTTGGCTGTTCACAGCCTTGCCCCAGCCTCTGCCACATCAGGAAAATGTTTCCATCAGTTCTTGGAGGCAGAGGGATGGGACTTAGGGGGACAATTCCTTTCCTGCTAAGCCATCGTTACCACCTCATTTTCAAGCACATCCTGCACCAGGTGTTCCTGTACCTTCCCCATCCTTCGTCCTTCTCCTGGAGCTCTTCCCAGAGCTGTGCCTGTCCCCAGCCCCTGCTCCCCCTCGGTGGCCCAGAAGCTGTCAGCACTTAGGCACAGCTGGTCCTGCTGTGGAGGAGCGTGGCGGGTATTGAGGGCAGATTACCCTCCTGACCCTGGGGTGTGAGCGCCTGGGGCGGCTGCTGGCAGAGGACACCGAGAGAGCTGGAGCCGCATCTGGGATGTCTCGCTGGCAGCAGGGATGAGTGCTCGGTGTTTGTGTGGTGCTGCTCCCCACCCTGAGCCTCCCCTGCCCTGTTCTGGGCGCTCCTGACACCCAGGGAGCTGGGATGGGGCTCAGCAACCCTTGGGAGGAGCCCTGAGCTGCACAAAGCACATCAGTAGCCGTGGAATCCTTGAGGCTGGAAAAGGCTCTGAGATCGTTGAGTCCAACCATCAACGCAGCACTGCCATGTTCACCCCAAACATGTCCCCAAGTGCCACATCCACACAGTTTTTGAAGCCCTTCAAGGATGGTGGCTCCACCACTTCCCTCCACAGCCTGTTCCAATGCTTCTCAACCCTTTCCATGAATTATTTTTTTCCTACCATCCAATCTAAACTTTCCCTGGTGCAACTTGAGGCCGTTTACTCTAGTCCTGCCACTTGTTACTTGGGACAAGAGACCAACCCTCCCCAGCTCCACCCTCCTGTCAGTGATTTGTAGAGGAGTTACCTCTGCTCAGACCTTCACAGGCCTCTTGGGGCCACCACCGTGTCCAGCCAGGGCAGCAGAGCTGGGGGAGGACTCTTCCCTCTGGCAAATTTTGGCAGCACTAGTGCCAGCCCCGTGTCTCACACACAACAGTTCCTGCAGCACCTCCCAGTCCATTCCCTCCCTGCCTGGATCTCAAACCCTGCCAGGGGCCCCACCTCACGCTCTGGATTGTTTGGCATGGATCAGCCACCAGCCTTTTCCTGCTTCTCTCCCATTCCCATTCCCAGTGTCCTTAATTTTCTCTGTGTAGTCTTCCTACTCAACACTATGTCTACCACCATGAGAATGTCTAGAGTTCTCCAGGATGGGGGCACAGCCCTTGGGAATCCCACCAGGAAGATCTCTGTCCTTGGAATTGTACAAAACATGGCTGGACAAAGCCATGGCAGCCTTGATCCCATGGTGAGAGTGGCCAGAGACATTGAGGTTCTTCTTTGGGATCCCTGAGGGAGGTTCTGTCACTCTTCCTTCCCTTTTCCATCATTCCCATGGAGAGGTGGTCATTTCGAGATCTGCTCCTGGTTTCTGCAGTATCCTCAGTTCTGGTTCTTGTCCTTACCTCTGGGTTTTGTTGCCATGCACGAGCCCATCTCTGGTGTTCAAGGCTCCTTCTGCTCATCCTTCAGTGCCTGTGCTGTGCATGGCCAAGGAAGCAGGAGAATCCTCTGTCAGAGGAACAGATGTTCCTGGAAGAAGTGGAGCAGCCTCCTCCTCGTTTGTCACCCAGGAGAGGATGGAGGGCTGCAGGTGCAGGGAGGTGGAGTTCCCCTGGAAGAAGATCCTCCAGCTCTTGTTCCAGTGGAATTTGCCAGACCAGGCATTTTCCTGCATTGTGTGGAGCAGGAAGGAGAGACCAAAGCCTTTCTGGATGAGCCTGGAGCTGCAGCGTGGCTTTGGCAAGGTGTGCTGCAGCTCTTCAGTGCACACTGCAACCAAGTTCTCCTGGGCCTGGCTCTGCTGACTGGGGTCTGAGTCCTCCCCATGGTGTTTTGAACTTGCAGAGGCCTGCAGGAAGATCCAGCTGTTCCTGCTGACTGAGCACACCCAGGCCATGGCATGACCCTGTCACCTGGACAAGCTGCTTTGTGTCAGGAGCACAAAACACCACTGGAGGATGGAAAACACAGGGACAGGCTCCCTGTCTGTAACTCACCCCCCTCCTCTGGATGGGGATGTTGTGCTGTGTCCAAGGGAAGCACGATCCCTTCTCTCTGTTCACACACTCTGTTCTTTCTGACCACACATCCTGTCAGGGCAGCAGGAATGCTCCTTTCCCCAGATCAGGAGACTGCTCATGACAATCAGCCAGCCAGGCTGGATGGCTGAGCAAAGCTGGTGTCACCTCCCAGGACACCTACCTGACCTGCTGAGGGCTGGGAGTTACAGTGTGAGGTGGGGATGACATGGGAAGGCAGCAGTGAGTGCAGGCTGCAGGATCAGCCGTGTCAGTCACCCTCAGGATCCAAGAAAATGCACATTATTAATTAAATAGGTTTTATCACAGCTGAATTGATGCCTCTTTCTCTTCCTGCAGGTGATAAATGCCATTGAGCAGGACTATCGGCTGCCACCACCCATGGACTGCCCAAATGCCCTTCACCAGCTGATGCTTGACTGTTGGCAGAAGGATCGAAACCACAGGCCCAAATTTGGGCAAATTGTCAACACCTTGGATAAAATGATCCGAAATCCGAACAGCCTGAAAGCCATGGCACCTCTCTCCTCTGGGTATGTCTCTGTCCTCCTCTTGTCCTTTGGCTCCTCTGAACAGCTCTGGTGTCCTCTGGGTCCTGCTGGCACCATCCCTGCACCTCTCAGGAGCTACTTCAGAGCTTGGCCTGTGTTGGATTATAGGGAGAGCATTAAAATATAGAATCACAATTCAGGGTGGAAGAGACCTTAAAGCTCATCTCATTCCACCCCCTGCCATGGGCAGGGACACTTTCCACTATCCCAGGTTGTTCCAAGCCCCATCCAAGCTGGCCTTGGGCACTTGCAGGGATCCAGGGGCAGACACAGAGCAGGGATACAGATGTCAGGATCCCTCTCCTTGGGCAGCACAGGCTGCTCTTGGACAGTGCACTCTGCACCTTGGTTTGTGCACACGGGGGTGTTGGGGCAGTGGGATTGCTCTGCTGTTCCAGTTTCCAGTCCCACTGCACTGGAAGCAGATAAATCCTCATGAAACTGTGGAGTTTCCCTGGGCTGGCTGGGAACACCAGCACTGCTCCTGTACGAGAATGAGCTTTGTCCCCGTGCACAGCCAGGATTTAAAGCTTCATCCCATCATCTCTGATGGCTCCTGCCTCTCCTGCATGAACTGATGCAGAAAGGCTTCCCTGATGCTCTGCACAGTCCTTCCCTTGTCAGAACAGTGATTTCTGGGTGGAATTCCACAATCCAGGGCAGTGCCTGCACTGTGAATGATGCTGATCCAGTGCCTCCAGCTGCTGGAGGGTGCAGGAGCGGCCGTGCTCGCAGCTCTTGGTCTGTCATTCATTGCCCATTTCTGTGTTTCAGGATGAATCTCCCCCTCCTTGACCGCACAATCCCGGATTACACCAGCTTCAACACTGTGGATGAGTGGCTGGATGCCATCAAGATGAGCCAGTACAAGGAGAGCTTTGCCAGTGCTGGTTTCACCACCTTTGATGTAGTATCTCAGATGACTGTAGAGTAAGTGCCCAGGCTTTGAGTCCCAAAGCACAAGGGAAAGTCCCAGCAGTTTTGCAACAATTGGTATTGAATTAGACTTTATTTTCATATGATGTAGTTTTACTTTTATAGAATTGTTGCTTTGTGGAGCTGCTTTTAATCTGTTCAGTCTCCAGACCATGTGTCTGTCACTCCACACCTGCAGAATTCCTCTCCCTGCTTCCACTCTGTGAAAGTGAACACCCCCACCAAGGGTGTCCAAACCCCAACATGGAACAAGCTGAGATTTCAAGCTGGCATCAGACAATTCTCCAGAGCACTTCTGAACACTGCAGTCCTCTTGGATGTCTGAGGTATCGATGGAGACATCATGGTGCAAAGTTCTGCCTAAGAAAGGCAGAATCACAGAGTGGTTACAGTTGAAAGGGACCACCGGAGGTCATCCAGTCCAACCTTCCTGCTCCAGCAGGGTCTTCTAGAGCTCCTCACTCAGGATTATGTCAGTGGAAAGAGATTCCACACCCTCCCAGCGAGGCCTGTTCCACCCACACAGTAAAGAGGTTCTTCCTCATGTTCAGGTGGATCTTTCTGGGCATCAATTTCCTCCCACTGCCTCTCATCCTGTTGCTCTGCCACATCGAGCAGAGCCTGGCTCCAGCCTCTGCCACACACACCTCGATAAGATCCCCTTCTGGGGGGTGGTTTCAAGTTCGTGCTGCATCCACTGAAAATGTCCTGGATCTTCAAAAATCATTCTGCAGTGATGAATTCTTAGCAAGTTCTTCAGGGAAATCAGGCAGCTGAAATCCCACTTTTGGTGGGTTTTGAAATCCCTTGAGGCTGGATGGGACCTTGATGCCTCTGCTGAAAGATTTGTATCTGTAGAAACCTCAGAAAGGGCCAAGCATTAGAGCTGTTTGTAAGGGCTGCTGGTGGCCAGGGAGGTTTTTGGATTTGGTGCTTAAATCCAGATCTTAAATCTACCAGTGAGTCAGAATCCATTCACTGAAGCAGCCACTCAAACAGCCTGCTCTGGCTTTTTGTTCTTATTTACTGCTGGGAAGTTCCCATGGCAGTTCTATTTTGGGACATCTGTGGTGCAATCCCAAGGCTCTGGGGATGATTTTGGCACAGTATTGGTTGTGTTTATACAAATCAAAAAGAGAAAAGTCCACAAAATCTGAAGGGTAGGGAAGAACTTTGACCAAAGAGAGGTATCAGACCACAACCCAGCCCTGCCTGGGATCTGCTGTTTGCAATATCTGACAGCAAGCAGGATGCAGACAGTCCAGCTAATGCTGGCTGTTCTTTCACAGACATCCTCAGTGTCCCTTAAATGCCACTTCTCCCAGTCCCTTCCTGTCCTCTCCAAGAGCCTTCCCCAAAATTCCAAGGGCATCCTCAGCTCATGTCCCACCAGTTTTGGCAAATTTCCATTCCACACTCCTCACCTGCTTGGCTGGATGTACAACAGAGAGGACAGTCCCAAGTCCTTTTTCCTTGGAAAATTGTGGTGTAACAGGACTTGACACCACCCCCTGATGTTCACTGGCCTTTGCAGAAATTGACAGGAATGTCAGTGGAGCTGCTGGTTCATCCAGATTTGGGGAGCCAGCAAAGTGTGAATGTTTCCTGGAAATTGATTCAGTTCACCAAATCCACACAGGCTCAACACTGACCTGCTGGAAAGGGTTCTCACTGCAGGCTGGGACAGCTGGGACACCAAATTCTCTTCCAAGAATCACAGAACCATTTGAGTTGGAAGGGACCTTAAAGCTCATCTTGAAGGTTTTAAGACACCTTCCAGCGGCCACAGCTTCTCTGGGCTGCCTGGGTCAAGGCCTCATCACCCTCTGAACAAAGAATTCCTGCCCAATATCCAATCCAAAATATGTAATATCCAAGGCAGAAAGCTTGGAATCCCAGGGTTGTGCAGAGCCACAGTCTTACTCTGGTTTACAGACACGCGTGAAGAATTTTTTCCACCCTTTGGAGCTCCTCTTTACCCTTCTTTGCCCAATAACCTCCATTCTGAACATGGCAAAGGTTTTGCCACTCTTAAACCTCTGCTCGTAGCACTCAAGGACAAAAGGCACCTGAAATCCCTTCAAGTCAGGTTTGGGTCACGTGGCCTCCCCTCCCCTGATGGGAAGAAGAAGATCTGAAGATTTCATGACTGAAGTTTACTCACCGTGGGGGAGATGAGAGCAAACTCAGCTGGAGACATGGATAGGACCAATTTATAGCCACACTCATGCTCTTGGCATGACTTTTATTTCTCTCAGATGTCTGAACCTATAAAAAATAGAAGCTGTCCAAAAAACGAGATTGCCTTGATTTAACGAAAGGATGAACACAAAAATTGATCACTTTGTGGTCTTATCAGCTCAAAAGAAAAGCATCAAGAACAGCATCATCTGCATGTGGGGGTCAGATCTACACTGAGGAGGGGCAGGACAGTCCTGTGTCACCAGGGGAAGAAAACAAGGGTTAGTGTGTCCCAAAATGAAAGAAAATCCAAAATAAAAAACAATACAAGGGTAAAAAATTTAAGACAAATTGATGAGCACAGAGCAGAGCCTGTGGCGTTTGGTTTCGCACTCTCTGTCGAGGTTCAGGACTCTGAGAGTGCTGCAGGTAGGTAGAAATGCAAAGATTGGACAATAAGCAAGAAAAAGTGAAAGAGCAGAGATTTCACAGGGTTTGTGTAGGATTGGGTGGTGGTGGTCAGGTGATGCTGCATTCCCAAAAGCGCCTCCAGAGAGGAAATGTCTGGGCAGGCCACACTCACATCCACACACACAATCACACAATCACAATCACACAATCACAATCACACAATCACAATCACACTCACACTCACACTCACACCACAGATTGCTGAGTGACAGCCCAGAGCCAGGAAAGGTCTCTGGATGCAGTTCCAGTGGGGTTTATTGCAGCCACACACTGAAGGGCTCCAGGAACAAAGCCAGGGAGCGATGGAGGGGCCAGGGATGGGCTTGGGGGGTGGAGCCGAGGGTCAGGGTCCAATAGGAACAGGGGAAAGTGGTGCATGGGCGGGGCCAGGGAGAGGGAGAGCCAATGGGATCACAGGGGCGGGGCATTGCAGCAAACTGGGGCCAATGGGGAAGCAGGGAAGGGAGAACTTTCTAGAGAAAGGACAAATAAGGACAAAGGGGAGGGACAGCCCACAGGGCACTGGGTACCCAGAACTGGGGGCGCAAAGAACTGTGGGAAAAGCTTTTTCCTGCAGTGTTTATGTGGGGAAAACCTTCTTTTGATGCTTTAAATTCACACCTTAGAGGGCTCCTTCCACACCATCACTGCCTTTGGCTCTGGAGCCTCCACAGGTTTGTTGCATTCATGGATAAAATGTATGGATACTTCAGTTCCCTACACACCATTCTTGTGGAGTCATAGAATCACAGAATGGCTTGGGCTGAAAGGGACCTTAAAGATAATTTTAAATACCATCTATGAGCTTGTTCCGTTGTGAGAAAATATCTCCTGATATTTGTGTTTGTTTCCTTTCCTCCCCAAGGGACATTCTGCGAGTTGGCGTCACTTTAGCAGGACACCAGAAGAAAATCCTCAACAGTATCCAGGTGATGAGAGCACAGATGAACCAAATCCAGTCTGTGGAGGTTTGATAGCTGCCTGTTCTCCTCCTCCTCCTCCTCCTCCTCCTCGAGGCCCTGCTCCCCTTTGCCCCTGTATGTCCAAGCTCCAGTTCCTGAGTGTTCTGCATGGAGCAGAGACAGGCAGCTGCTCTGAGGAGCAGGAGGGAACACCCTGTCCTCAACAATGAGAAGTCACCAAGAGCTTCTAGAATTTAAGCAATGGAAAAAGGGAACAAAACAAAACAAAAAAAAAAAAAGGACAACTATTTTGAAAAAAAAATAAATAAAAATGAACGAACTACGAAATATTTTTAAATAATAATAAAGCAATTGCATTCTTGAAAAGGGCTCCAAGACCAATGGGAGTCTCCAAAGGAAGAGAAAAGAGCAGCTTCACGTTTCCTCTTGCACAAGGCTGCTGCAGCTGGACCCAGGCACCTCTGGAGCAGTGGGACTTCTCCAGGAAGAGGAAAGCAAGGAAGAGGCCACGAGAAGCACATCTCTTCCTCCCGTGGGCTCTGGGAGCAGCGTGAGCCAGGCCCTTCCCCAGAGCCCCTGTCAGCAGATCAAACGGGGAGAGCTGAAGCTCTTTGGTGCTTTGGAACCAAGTGCATCTCAGAAACTGATGGACTTCTTCAAAAGCTGAAGACTTTTTTTTTTAAAAAACAAAACAAAACAAAAACACAACAAAATAAACTAAGACTAGAGGAGGCTGTTTCCGACAAATGAGAAGGAATCTGTAACGCCTTGGGGGGGTGGGGATGGGGAAAAGCAATCCTTTTTACATCTCTTATTTTCTCTTGTCATGGAACAGTTTTGTGAGTGACAGTTTCCTAAGGGTCCGTCCATCCGCCCTCCAATGGCATCGTGTCTCATACATATCATTGCTCAAGACTTTTAGTGATATCCTTTCTAGATGCCAATGATCTTTTCCCAGAAGACTTCCCAAGTACAGTATGTAGTAGTTTTTGATTACAAATGCTGACGTGTACCTTTATTTTTCGGTTGTCATTGTTGGGAGATTTGTCCTTTTACATTGTTTTGTTAACACCGGTTTGTGAGTTTGGGGGTTGGAAATTTTCGGTTGGTTGGGGGTTTGGTTGTTTGGTTTTTTTTTTTAATGAAAAAGAAATGACATCTCCAAGCATCATATCATCCAAGAACTTAAATCCCTTCCCTGTGGAAGGAAAAATTGCAGTTTATTGACCATATGCCAGGAGAAAAAGGTTTTTTATATGCACATTTCCTCCCGTTTGCTTATTTGTTCTTTCCAATTGGTCGTGGCACGACAGATGTTTGTGGCTGTTGGGGTTCCAGGTGTTGGCCACCAGCTCAGCTCGGGGGTGAGCAGCATCACAGGGGGTTGGGAGGGAAAGGTGGGAGGGTGGATGGTTTTTGTGAGGGAATGATGACTCCACAGCTGGTTTCAGAGCCCTTTGGAAATGTCTGGCTGCTGAGGAAGGTGTTGGATTGGTGTGTGGGGAAGGCAGGGCAAGCCCAGTTCTGTGAGAGGAGCTTGTGGTGCAGCGTTTTGGAGTGGGGGTTGTGTTTCCTCCAGGTGGGGATGGCTCCCTGCAGGTGCCACTGCAGGTGGGACCCTGTCCCTTCCTTGGGTGATGCAGCTTCAGGCTCAGCCCCTCACCTCAAAGAGAGCCTGGGACAGCAAAGACTCCAATCCCAGCTCTCCAGAGGCAAAATGCTGTGCTTGAAGCTGAGTGATCAGTGAGTTTCTAAACAGCTGAAATAAATTCTTTAGTTTCTGAGCAGGTTTTTGGGATGTGTGAACGCCACCAGCCCAGCGCAGGGAGGTGCAGGTGAGAGCCAGGTTGTTCTCCCTGCCCAACACCACCTCACATCCTTTGAAGTGTTCCACGTGTGGCATTTTCCCACCCACCTCCTGGTGGTGGCCTCAGGACTGGTGTTTACAAGCCCTTGTCTGCCTTTGCCATGTCGTTCCTGGGCTCCTCCTCGTTTTTGGCAGCGAGGAGTGTTGAAGGCACGTTCACTGGGAGCTGCCTGGCTCAATTTTCCAGGGGCTGAATCCAAGAGGAAGTGTGTCTGCTGTGGATGAAAATCCCAAGCTGTCTAGACCTCTGTGGCCAGACATCATCTCCCCAGACTGCTTGTAAAATATGAGGCCATTTATTAAATACTTCTAGCATTTTCTACTGCCAGACCAGATCCAACAACAAAGAGTGGCATCAGAGCAGTCCCCACAAGTGAGACTTCTCTCCTGAGCTCCTGCCCTGTCCCAGGGCTTGGTGCTCCAGCAGCAGGGCCTTTCAGTGGAGGAATTGTCCCTGCAGCTCCTGTTCATCCAAAATCTCCAGTGCAGTGTTGTGTTTGTGCTTGCATCCAGCCCAGCCCTGGGTTTGTTTGGAGCTCTGTTCTGATGGGAACACGAGGTGTGTGCTGGGTGTCCCGGTCCTGTCCTGAGCTCCAGGCATCCCCTGTGACAGCCCCAGCATCTCCTGCGTGGCACAGGGGGGTGTGGAGCGAGGGGCAGTGGGTTGTAGGCACAGGGTGTGCAGCCCCTCTGCCCTAAATCCAGCCTGTGTGTCCAAAGGGACACTTGGAATGCCTTTGCATCCAAAAATCACTTGCTCTTGGTCAGGTGATGGGCTCAGCTTTGAAAGGACATCAAAAATCGCTGGAGCTGACTCAACCACAGGACGTGTTGGCAGAGGGAAACCAGGAGCTGTGCCCAGTCCCAGTGTGGTGTGGGAGCCTCCCTGGTGAGCCTGTCCCACACCATGGCCAGGAGCAGCTGTCACTGTGTGCCAAAAGCACGTGGAGCTGCCTGGTGGCTTGGTCCTGAGGGCAGGACAGTGCTGTGACAACTTCCCAGCCCCAGCCAGCACTGACCTTGTGCCCCAGAGCTCTGCCAGGAGAGCTCTGCCTACAAAACTCACCAGCAGATTCCCGTGGGGCAGCCATGTGGAAGGAGCACGTGATGCTCCTCACTTGTCCTCCCCAAACAATTCCTGACTGTTCTCTGCCACCCTGCAGACACTAAGGAGGAGCAATGCCCAGGCAGCATCCCTTCAGAGCCACCCAGGCCTTGGAAGGGCACTTCAGGTCCTCTTCATTTGGAGATATTTTGTCTCACTGCACTGAATCTCCTCGCTGGCTGCTTCAGACACATTTACCCAGCAGACCCAGCCCACTGTGAAGGACAGGTCCCAGTGCCACAGCCCCCAGAGCTGTGGCAGCCATCTGCAGGGCAGAGAAAGCACATCCTTGTCTCTTCTCCTGACCAAAAATCACATGGTGGTGGTACTGAAAGTAACACCTTCCCATCTGTTTATAGCAGGCATGGCTGTGACATCTGTGTTTGGCTGCGCAGGGCTAACGGAGAGCTGGACTAAAATAGACATGGTCCAGAAAACACTGCAGTTTTCTGCATCCCTCAGCTCTCCTGGGAGCACGAGGAACCGAGTTCCTGTCAAGTGCTTTGGTTGTAAACGCCTCTGGCACATGCTGCAGAGCTGGGGCAGAGGCACTGGAGTGACAATAACATATTTATTTCATGGGTCTCCAATGTACTGCTACGAAATGGGAGTCTAATGGAAAACTCAGCGTGTTCCAAGGGGAAAAGGGGGGAAAAGGCACTTGCTAACATTGACACTGTGAAATGCTGTTGTGCATGTGCATGTGTGCATGTGTGGGTTCTTAACAAAAATCATCACCTGAGAGATTTTCAGGCAGCTTGTTGCAATTTTCACATTTCCCCTCTACCTTTCAAGCTACCTCCCAGCCCTTCCCTTCTCCCATTCCCATCTCCTGCTGAGGGTCAGCCTGTGGATGGCATTTGGTGGGAATGCTGAGCAGGTTGGAAGTTCTCAGTTGGCTGGACAGTGATGAGTCCAAATCTTGCAGAGCATCACGGGGCAGAGCAGAGGAAGCAAAGCATATGTGGACAGTAAAAAGTTAAAATGTGTTTTCTGGGTCATTTCCAGCTGTTGCCACCAGCCCATTTGCTGGAATTCCAGCCCAGGGGTGTGAAGGAGGAAGGAAAACCAAACCTGTGAGACACAGCACTGCCATGAGGAATGACTTGTCCTAGTGGGGCACAAAACAGGGCCCTGTGAGCTTCACATCCCCTCCCTAAAGGATCTGCTCTCCTCCCCAGTAAATCCTCAGAGCTGCTTTCCATGGATTAGTGGAGATTGGTGTTTTTCAGCAGCTGAGGAGCTTCTCCTCTCCATAACATCCTCCCTGCCCAGCAGCAGCTTCCAAAGGCAGCAATCCCTGCTTGTGCCATCCAGGTAAACGTGGCTGTCCCAGGGTTTTCCACTGCTGCAGGATTCCTTTAGTGTCTGATCCCAGTGAGGGCTGGGATCCATCCCATGGCAGGGTCAGCTCGTGGGCATCACCCCAGGGCGAGGATGAAGGACCTGGGCACACAGCAGAGCTTCACCCACATCAGCTGTGCCTTGCAGGATCAGCCACACAGGGACTGCTCCCGTTATCCCTTTCCCAAGGTTTTTTCCCTAAACCAGCATCCTGCTCTCCTCATCTGCTGCTTGAGCACTACCCAGAGCAGCTCCCTCCTGGCCTGGCCTGAGTTGAGACCTCAGAATCAGCTGCTGCCTGGGCTACAGAGCTTTTCCCACCCTCCCTGAGGCTCTTCTTGGAATTTGGGTTAAAGGAAAGGTTCTTTCCCAGGAATCTTCTCCCAGGCTGTAGATTAGCAGTGGAAAAAACTTCTTGGAGGGTTGGAGCAGCTGAGGAAACTTCTTGTTATATTTGCCAGGCTGATTTATATGAATCCTGGAGTCAGGGCTTGAACTCTGCTGCATTGTTAGCAGTTGGATCCTCTGATGATGCAATAAATCTGGGACTGCCTTGGATGTACAAATCCAGAGCACTGGAAGTGTCACTGCTGTCTGGATTGGTTTAGTGGAGTTTATTGTTTTAATGTAAATCATCTTCTTTCCTGCATGTCTAACTCGAGGCTGATTTAATGTAGGTCTTTTTCCATCCTCAAAAATGTTAAATATTTGCAAGTTCTTCACGTAGGGGATTCAACTTTTTTTATCTACAGTCACATTTTGGCCTTTTTTTATTTCAACTTGTACAGGATGTCTTTGCTTCTTGTAATTCTCTGCCCTTCCCAAAGCCAGGACACAACCTTGGCCTGTGTTTGCTTCCATATGTGTTCCAATCTTCCACTGCTCTCCTAGAAAACTCCCTGCACTCTCCAAATATTTCCTGGAATTTACCTCCTTGCTCTCCCTGTGTTAACTCCTGCCAACTCCACTGACAAATGTTATTTGCAGAAATTTAGGACTGGAAGCAAGAAGTCCTCTCTCCCCACAAATCTTTTCCTGGATCTGCATTCCTGCTGTCTTAAAACTTATTCAGCAGTACCTCTCCTTTTTTTTTTTATTTTTTATTTTTTTCCTTTTTTAAATTCTGCAAGAAGTTCCTCTGTGAGCTCTGCAGGAGTGCAGCAGTGCCACTCTGTCTCCCTGTCTGATTCCACTGGGACATCCCAGTGCCCCCATTGCCATCCCTGCAAACAATCCACAGCCCTGAGTGCCTCGTTTTTTTATCAAGAACTCCATTCTGCCTTCGTGGAAAAAATAAAAAGAGCAACAAACACTTGGCTGATCCATTTCCAGCTCTTTTGTTCCAGTAAACTTCAGGAATTTTTCACTTGACTCGACTGTAGCTTCTACTTCTACCTCTGGGGTCAGTCTGGAGCTCTTGCACAGATCCCTGCCACATCCTTTGGTTATTCCAGCTAAATCTGGGAGGGAAGGAATAAATTTTGTCTTTGAGAGCCAAACAGCTGTGTTAGGAAAAACTAATGGAAGGGGTTCAAGGAGGAGTCCTGCCCATGGCAGGGAGTTGGAATAAGATGATCTTTAAGGTCCTTTCCAAGCCAAACCATCTCAGGATTCCGTGAGGACTGGGGGAGGAACGTTTCTCTACCTGAGGATGAAGCTGGCAGTCAGATCCTGCTTTTTTCCCCCAAATTTCCTTTGCTCTGCACTTCCAGCTCACTGACTCCAGGTTGAGTGGGCTGGGCTGGGAGAAGGAGGTTGATAAAATCACCAGTCAGGGACAGATGGTGTGGCAAAGCCACAGCCTGGCTTGGCCTTTGCTGGTGGAGAATAAATGTGAAATCTCTGATTGCTATCAAATATTGGCATTCAGGAGCCTTCACACGAGGTCACGAGCCAGTGAATTTTTGATGTGCTGGCTCTGCAAATGCTGGAGATGCTTTTGTTCTCCTCCACTCAAAAAGGATACACAGAAATAAATGAATAAATAAATGAATGAATAAATGAAGAAATAAATATACAGACAGGTGCAGCCAGATCAGGGCTTCTGTAACAGCCAGAAGTCTGTCAGAGGTATAAAAGACAGATTTTGATTCTTGGTTCTGGCAGAGGTAAACCACAATGATAAAAATTTGATGCCCTTAAATCAGGAAAGGTGTGAGAAAGCAGCAGTCACTGTTTCTGACAGGAGCAGCTCAAAGGAAGGGGCAGCAGAATATTCCCTGGCACAGAGCAGAGTGATTGGAGGGTGGAACTCAAACATGGATACCCAGCACTAGATGGATTGGTAGGAAAAAGGAAAAATGACTTTAAACTTAAGGAAGAAACATTTAGAGTGGATTTTAAGAAGAAATTCTCCCCTGTGAGAGTGGGGAGACATTTTCCAGAGCAGCTGTGGCTGCTCCATCCTGGCAGTGCCCAAGACCAGGTTGGATGGGGTTTGGAACAGCCTGGGACAGTGGAAGTGTCCCTGCCCATGGCAGGGGATGGGCTTTAAGGTCCCTTCCAACCCCAAACCATTCTGTTATTCAAAATGTGACTGGACAAACTTTTAAAAGCATAATCTCCTTGACACACAAATACCTCTTGCAGTTTTTCTGGGTCACGGCTGCCTGGGGGCACGGGGTGTATAACAGGATTCCCGCAGAAATTCTTTTATTCCATCCTATCTTTGTGACTGACACATTCTGCATCTCTTAAAAGCCCAAACACTCCATCAAGCATCATTGATTTTCCATTTTCACTCTTTCTGGGGCAGGATTTCAGTGTGGAGCCAGAGGGGGAAACCACTTCCTTCCTCCTCCCAATTTCTTGTGTATCCCTGGATGCAGTGGGACATCAGTGCCTCAAACAGCTGGAAAAGCACAAAAAGGGAGATTGACTGGGTGATCCATCATGTGTTGGATGTGGAGGGTGTCTGTGGAAGCATTCTTACCTCAAACCTTCTTCCCTGACCCAGAGAATGGGAGTTCTGTGTAGGAGAGACCCCTGTCCTTCCCTTGCTCTGCTCCAGGGTGGTTTCTGGCAGTGAGATTTGTCCCTCTGCATTGGCTGGCTCAGCCTTGTGAGCTGCTGGTTGTTTGGAGTCCACATGGACGTGTCAGAGCTGCCTCAAGGGTTCAAATGCAGGAAAGGAGGCTGGGACAAGCTTCTGAAAAGGGCAGAAAGATTTTGATGCAATGGAGAAATTCAGAGTGCAGGGAAATCCCAGAGAGGCCCCAGAGCAGGCCCTGAGTGTTGAGGGCTCCAGCACAAGATCCAGGCAGGGATTAAGTGCAAGGTTTGGTTTTGAGAGCTGGCCCAGCTCTGAAGATGAATTTGTTCTTTATGTCCTGGGGACAAAGCTTCGATCCAGACATGAAAACCCTTCGTTGCTTGGTCTGCCTCGATGGCACCAGTGAGGAGCTCTTTGGGTTTTGTCCCTCTGGAGAGCAGCTCAGGAATGTGGGAGAAGGCTGAGGCTGGAGCTGAAGGGTCCCTGATTCTATTCCTGGTCCCTGCAGACCCTTGTGAGCTGTGGGGGACCAGGAAAGGGACAGGTTTGGTGCACTTGGACTTATCCAGGATCCCAGGAGCATTGGGATCATTGGAAAATCCCATTTTTTAGTGAAGGACAGTCCAACCCTCACGTGAGGCAGCCAAGGTTCAGAGCTGTGGGTCCCAGTGACCACTGTGTCCATTCCCACCCCACCTGAGAACCTCCCAGGGTGTCCTAGAGCCCAGCCCAGGCTTCCCACAGGACTGAAGTACAGAGAAATAAAGTTCAGATTGCAGCAGTTCCCAAAATCCTCCAGGATTCTGGAATGAGGACTTGCTCAGGGTGAGGCCATCAGGTGTGGCTGGGTCCCTCAGGTCTGTGGAAGCACTGACCATCCATCCTTCAAGCTCCAGAGTTTCCTCTCAAGCTCTTCAACAAGAGGCAAGTGAAGCAGCCCAGCTCCCCCTGCCCAGGCGTGGTCACCCCTGTCCCATCCAGCAGTGGGATCTGAGCAGTGAAAAGCCTGGTTTGGGCAGGGAAGGAAGGAAAACCTCCTTGGAGGGTGAGGGAGTTGGAGACAAACAGGAGCTGCAGTCTGTGGATGCCCTGGCAAGGAGAGCAATCCCTGGTGCCAGGTCCTGCCTTCACTTCTCCCCTCTTCAGGAAGGCCCTCCAAGACCCCACAGCTCATCCTCTGCCATCCTGCTGCAGCTGGAGGGGGAGAAATCCAGGATCAGAGATGGGGACTTGCTTCCTCTTTTGTGGATCCACAAAACTCCCTGCTCTGGAGGAGATTTCTGCTGGGTGCCCTCCTCCAGTGACTTCTCCGTTCACTTTTCAGCCTGGGACTCTTGCACCCTTTTCTT
Source organism: Poecile atricapillus (assembly GCF_030490865.1). Classification (NCBI taxonomy): domain Eukaryota; kingdom Metazoa; phylum Chordata; class Aves; order Passeriformes; family Paridae; genus Poecile; species Poecile atricapillus. The sequence continues at coordinate 6,553,940 of NC_081270.1, forward strand.
TGCCATTGTTTTTCCTCCACCTTCAGCTCTCTCTCTGCTGTTCTCTGTCCTCTGTCCCCTCCCCAGTGTGGAGGGACTGAGTGGTTTGTTCAGGTTTGGGCCATCACCAGTGATTCCCTTCCTTGGAGCTGGCTCAGCTACATCTCTTCCCATTAAAAAAAACCCCCTTTGCCTCCTTTTCTTTCTAGAAACATCCAGAAACTTCACATCACAGATCTTCCTGGACAGAGCAGTAGAAAGTTGTATGAAAGCAGAGTATCCCTGGCCAGTGTTCCCTGGGGTAGCTGAGGGAAAAGGCTCCAGCCCTGCCTGTTGCCACAGGAGCGCGTCCATCGCTGTTAGAACACAATTTGTGTTTCCAGCTTGGCTTTGGAAAGGCTTTGCTGACCCTGTGTCACTCCCTGCTGTGCTCTTTGGCTTGATGTGAGCTCAGTCTGCCCAAGGAGTGCCCTGGTTTAAGTTTGGGGAGCCTGGGGGTGTTCCAGCCCCTGAAACCACAGCTGAGGTGTCGGTTCTTGCTGGATAAATGAGCCTGGTGCTTCCAGGCACATCCCACATAAAGGCATGACCCTTCTCACTTCCCCAAGCTGTGCTCTGAGAGCAGGAAAAAGGAGTTTGGGAGCTCAGAGAGCTTGTGGGGAACAGGACACAGGAGTTTGGGAGCTCAGAGAGCCCCTGAGTGCAGGAAACAAGAGTTTGGGAGCTTGGAGAGCTCCTGAGTGCAGGAAACAGGAATTTGGGAGCTCAGAGAGCTCCTGAGTGCAGGAAACAGGAATTTGGGAGCTCAGAGAGCTCCTGAGTGCAGGACCCAGGAATTTGGGAGCTCGGAGAGACCCTGAGGTGCAGAAAACAGGAATTTGGGAGCTCAGAGAGCTCCTGAGTGCAGGAAACAGGAGTTTGGGAGCTTGGAGAGCTCGTGGGGAGCAGGACCCAGGAATTTGGGAACTCAGAGAGCCCCTGAGTGCAGGAAACAGGAATTTGGGAACTCAGAGAGCTTCTGAGTGCAGGAAACAGGAATTTGGGAACTCAGAGAGCTCCTGAGTGCAGGAGACAGGAGTTTGGGAGCTCAGAGAGCTCCTGAGTGCAGGAAACAGGAATTTGGGAGCTTGGAGAGCTCGTGGGGAGCAGGACCCAGGAATTTGGGAACTCAGAGAGCTCCTGAGTGCAGGAAACAGGAGTTTGGGAGCTTGGAGAGCTCCTGAGTGCAGGGCCCAGGAATTTGGGAGTTCAGAGAGCTCCTGAGTGCAGGACCCAGGAATTTGGGAGCTCAGAGATCTCCTCTCAGGATGAGCTGGGCACAGGTATCCAAACCTCCTTCCTGTGCCATCACCTACCCGTGGGCTTCTGAGGAAGAGCCAGCGTCGCTCCCATTCCTAAAAACTCCTTGCAGATCCTTTCCTAGCTCAGATCCCAAACCCCAAGCAGGTCCCAGAGGGAAGGGAGGGGTGACAGGGAGGTGGCAGGTGGCAGTGAGGTAGCGGGGAGGATGAGGCAGGGAATTCTCTTGTCCATCAGGGCGTTGGTTCCTGTGGTCCCACAGGACGTGGTGCCGCAGCATCTGGTGGGAAATGTCCTTCCCAGATCTGTGGAGGAGCTGCCAATGGCACAGGGAAGGTTTGCAGGGACAGGAGGCTCTGACCTCGTGCTCGTGGCTCTGGAAGGAGCTGGAGAGTGGGATGGGGGAATGGGGTGAGTCCTTCAGGCACCCAAATTCCACCCTGTGTCCTGTCCTGATCCATCAGCTGGCCTCCAGGGTGTCCCCAGCCCTGGCTTCCTGCTCTTCCCACGTGTTGGCCGTGACCCTGAGGACAACAGAACACTTTTCATGACAGTATTTGTATTTTTTTTTTGTTGTTTTTTTTAAAAATTGTGAATGGGGAGATCGTGTGCAGGTCCTTGTTACACAGGGATGTGTCTTCCATTCAGCCCAGGGTTTCCCCTGGCTTTGTCAGATGTCTTTCGATGTTACTGAGAATAAATAAATAAAGAAATAAATCAGATGTATTTATAAAGGAAACAGAAACCTGCTGCTCCAATGCCTTTGTAGGAGTATTTTTAACAAAACATTTTTTCAAAATAAATGTGAATTGTAAAGTTTGAAGCATTTGCTTGTGGCTTTCCTTTCTAGGTGCTTTGTCCAACTTTTCCTCTTCCCATTAATCCTGCTTGGGTGTAAATATGAAGGTAAAGAAACAAGAGAGATATTGATTACTTAAAAAGGGGAAAACATGCCTAGAACCTGTTTAGTGCCTGGTAAATGACTGCAAGATAAACAGATATCATTGTTACCCTGCTTAAACCATTTAGTCTGAATAATTAACCCTCAAGTGTAGCAATAAATTATCCACTCTGTTTGTCACTAACTTGTTCTTTAGTTAAAATGTGCTGCAAATTTATATGTCTGAGTATTTCAGCTCAGAACTTCAGTGAGGATTTTCCTTTTCTTCATTATTCATGGAGGTATCAATGCCCAATGGATTGACAAGAGGAGATAAAAAAAAAAGAGGAGAAGGAAATTCAAGGCATTTCAGTGTCTAAGCAACCAACCCCCAGCTTGAACCCTGTGTTGGGAGTAAATCACAGCTGTTTTCATGGGAATCTTGTTCCCTTGACAATCCTATGTGTAAAAAATGAAAAAAAAAAAACAAAAATAAACAAAAAAACCCCAAAAATAAACCAAAAAAAACCACCAAAAATCCCATATGTAAAGGATTATTGTAAATCAGTGGAAGGATCAAGTCCTATGGAAATTAATTTGATTTCATTTTAATTGCTACCCACAAATCCTTCTCTGCTGTGATCTTTCAAGCCTAAAAGAGCCCCCATCAAGAGAACGAGGTGTAGCTCAGATGATTGATATGAATAATGCAGTGAACAGTCTGCACAGACCATTGGCTGTCATAATCCAACATTCAGCTGCAATAAAGAGTTCGACTCATAAGAAGAGAACATCAATAATTTAGTTCATAGTCACAGATCTGCGTGGCTGGTTCTGTCACCCTCCTACTTCTTTTCCGAAGGAAAAAGGAAATTTCTGCGTGGATTTGTCAGAAGCTTGGGTTTGATGTTTGTAGCTGAGGCAAATATTTCTGTTGTAAGATGCTTCTGTCCAGCTGGGGTGCAGGAGCTGAGGGATCCTCCTGGATTTTTGGGTCATGGCCTGAACCTGCCAGCTCAGGATCAGCCACACAGCCCCAAAACACCAGCAGGAATGGGATGGGAATCCTTGGAGTGAAACCAGTGAGCCCAGCAAGGATTTTATTTGGTTTTGAACCAGCCCCAGTCCTTCTGGCAGCACACAGCTGGGTGTATTTCCTTTCTCATGGGGTCCTGGAAAGGCCCTAAAGGTGTCTGGGGATGGAGGGAGCCTTATTTCCTGCAGGGACAGCTCTTCCCTTGTTGAGCAGCAAGGATTACAAATCACAGGAGCAGGAGGACTGGGAAAAAAGGATCCCTGAGAGGGAGAAACTGGTTCTGATCTGTAGGGAATCAGTGGATGCAGCGGGTGTCCACCCACCCTGACACTGTCCCCAAGCCCACAAAGCACAGAGGAGGCTGTAAAGGCATTAATCACCTTAAATTAAATAAACCTCACCTCCCACCCTCCTGGCTGCTTGTTTATGAGGGAGCAGTGTTGTCTTCACCTGGGGTAAGGTCTGATCTTTGTGGGAAACCTCCTGAGCAGGTGGGGTCAGGATCAGCTCCCAAGGACCTCTCTGGGCACACCAGAGCCACGTATTCAGCAATGGTGGTGCCAGGCAGCTCCTCCTGCCTCTCCCGTGGGACCCTGAGCCCTCTCAGCTCCCCATTTCTCCTCCCAGCCCCACATGAGCATCAGCTCACTCCTTTTCCCCCGGTTCCTTGGTGATGTCCAGTGCTGCCAGGCCCTGGACACCTTCCTCCATCTGCACCGAGAGGAGAAAGAACCTGCAGACAATTCAGGGAGGCTCCAGAGCCCAGAACCATTTGCCAAACCAAAACCAAAATTTGCTGCAGGCAAAATATCTGGCACAGAGATCAAGGGATGTTTGGACAAAGCTCTCAGGCACAGGGTGGGATCATCTTGGATCAGAGATCCCTGTGGCTCCATTCCAGCTTGAAGATTCCCTGATCCCCTGGTTCTGTGACACTGCTGGGGATTTGCTGCTGTCCAAACCTGAAGCTGGTCCTGCCTGGGCTGTTTCCTTGCTCTCAGAGCAAACCATTAAAAAGGAATCTCAGCTGGATGGGTCTGCTGTAAAAACTTCAACTTGCCAAGCTTTTCCTTCCCTGTTCCAGGAATGGTCTGGCCCCTACCACCCATTCCCCCAGTAACTGCCCTGCTGTGAAAACCAGCTGGTGCCAACAGCAGCCCAAATTCTCCCCCAGGTTTCTCTGCTCCACCCCAGGAAATCACAGCAGTGAGTGCTGAGCAGCTGAGGATTCCCTCCCATCACAAGTCAGGCAGAACTCAGTGGGAATCAGCAGAAAAACACTGAGAGGAAAGTGCTGTGTAATCAGAATTTATCCTGGGAGTGTAGGGCTGCAATTTCCACAGGTTAGAGAGACCTAAAGAGTGAACTTGAAGGAGATCCAGCTCTAGGTCCCAGCAATCCCTGCTTGAGAGGCCCAAAAAGGCTCAATCATGATCCCCAAAACTGTGTAATCTTTTAAGCACCTGGGTTTCTGCCCCTTTGTTTGCTGGATTTCAGCTCCAGCCAGCAGGAAGCCTGGTGGCCAGGGACCCATTGCTGGGGTCAGTTCTGCCTTTCGTGATCAAGTCCACCCTGAGGGTCAGCTTGGAGTGGTTTTCCTGGTTTTCCTGGTTTTCCTGGTTTTCCTGGTTTTCCTGGTTTTCCTGGTTTTCCTGGTTTTCCTGGTTTTCCTCTTCCCAGTCCCTGGGATCTGGTGATGTGTTTGCTCTCACCAACACCAGCACTGAGCCCTGGGTGTCTTGGTGTTTGTGCTCAGATGTGGTTCATGGAATTGTAGAATAATCGTGGATTCAGAGAATGCCAGAATGGTTTGGGCTGAAAATGAACTTTAAAGCCCATCTTGTTCCATGGGCAGGGACATTTTCCACTATCCCAGGTTCCTCCAAGCCCTGTCCAGCCTGGCCTTGGACACTTCCAGGCTTGGGGCAGCCTCACTGGGCCCCTCTCTCAGTGTTTTCCCACCTCCATAGATCCCTGGAAGGTGCCAGCAATGCTCCTGGTGCTTTCCCCTGTGCCACATCTCCTGTGTTTGGTGCTCTCTGTGACATCAGATCCTTCCAAGCCCAGGTTTTCACAGCCTCATTCCATTTTGGAAGTCTTGGCTCTGGAGTTCCACCAATATCTGCACTTCTGGGGAGCAGAAACCGTTTCTCCCTCGCTGGCAGATGAATCATCCTGACTGAATATTTTATATTTGCTTACCCATTTCACTCCTATGGGTTTGCATGGAATGCTTCTCTCTGATTTCATGTCAGCATTCCTTTAATTTACTGCTGCAGTAACTATTCCTGTGTTGTTTGGCCGATAAATATCCTTTCTGCTGTGTTTGTGTCTTACACTGCCTTAGACCCTGCATGAAATTTTAATTTCTCTTTGCTTAGCTCTGCCTTTTGCTTTCTCCCTCGGCACAATGCAGTGAAGTCTTTGTAGCTCTGTTCCTTCACAGAGCATTGATGTCGACTTCCCATGCAATTTCCTGCTTGTTTGTGTGCCTCTGCCTGTTTTTTTCCTTATCTGGTGCTAGTCAGAGCTGTAAAAAAAAATATGTCTGCCTTTTTGGAACGTGCTGGTGTCATAAATGTATAAAATCTGATATTTTGAGGCACTGCTTCTATTGTGCTTCCTTTCCTTGGCTTTTTCTAGTCTGCAGACTTGTGTATAACGCTTGATTTTCCAATGATTATTAGATACAACGCATTTTTCTTAAGGCATTTTATTCATTGTCTGCAGTGCTCCTTCTTTGCATATTTATCTCCCCTCTTGTATATTTTTCTTATTTGCTTTTCCTGGTTTTGACACTTTTTTTGCTGCATAGAATCAGAATCCCAGGCTGGTTTGGGTTGGAAGGGGCCTTAAAACTCATCCTGCCATGGGCAGGGACAACTTCCACTATCCCAAACCCCATCCAACCTGGCCTTGGGCACTTCCAGGGATCCAGGGATAACCACAGCTTCTCTGGGCACCTGTTCCAGGGCTTCCCACCCTGCCAGGAGCAGGAATTCCTTCCCAACATCCAATATTTCCATGTTTTCCCCAGTTCACTCTGCCAGGAGAAGTCAGTGAGAGCCTCCGTTCCTCTCATCAAGGTTGTTCTCATCAAGGCTTTTTTATCTTTTATTCTTTGCTTCCAGGACCTTCAGCAGCCAAATCAAACACAGGGAGCATCTTGGTTCCATTTCCACCGAGAGCTCACCCTTTTGAGGATGGTTTTGCTCCTGGTTTTGTGCACCTTGTGGGTCTGGGATCCCAAATGGGGACATCCCCCCTTGGAAATGACCCTTTCCCAACTCCAGCCAGACATTCTGAGCCTTCCACCGCCTTCAGATAAATGTTATTCTTTAGAGGGACTCAAATGAAGAATTGTTGTGTTCTATCAAACCTCTTCCTTCCACACTTTCACTGATTATTAGCATTGAATTTGGACTTTTTTTCCTTGGATTGTTTTTTTTTTTTAACTCCTAGCCAAGCTGTTTCATAGTTCTGACTATTATTAATTTTATTTTCTGTTGTATCAAACTGATTTTTGTCGTTGCTGGTGTATATTGATATTAGTAAGAATTTTTATGGCGTTGGTTTGCATTCCCCTCTTTTTGTCCTTTATGCCATGTTTTGTTTAACATTTTAATGTCTAAATAAGGTTCTTTCTTGTGATCTTAATGGAAAATCCATCAGAGTATGAAATGCAGCTCAACTTAAGTGAAGATCCAGTCTCACTACAAGCACAGTAAAATCAAACCACAGCTCTTTGGATTTGTTGCTAAAAATCAATTAAAAGTGTATTTCAGGTCAATCTAATATATATAAACTGCCAGGATGAGATAACATAGATAATAGGATGTTGTGGATCTCAATTAATCAGATCAGGCCACATATATGAAAGTGTCACATTTATGCTGGTTAGTACATTATTCATGAGAATTTATGGAGCTGGGAATGCTCTCAATGGGAAGATTTGCAGAGAGGGAAATAAATGCAGTGTCAGTGGTCGTGCAGCAGAAAGGGAATAATCAATTGTTCGTTTACCAAACCAAGGGGAGAGAGCAGGATGCTCCAATCAAAATGAAATTTTTTTAATTATTATTTTTATTTGGCTGGGCTTTGTTAAATAAAATAAAAAAACCAAAACCGAGCACACGATCCCTGAGGAATTTAACGAGGCTGAAAATTTTGATTCCACGAATTCGTGCATCTCACAGGAGAAGAATGAAATAAAAATTCCAAGTGTGATTTCTTCTTCTTCTTGTTTTTCGAATGTAAACGTCTTACAGATGTTATTCTGAACCAAAGGAAAGATCATTTCATGTGAAAATGTCACAAGTCACTGGTCTGGCTGGTCAGGCAGATGATTCTCTGCACAATGGTTGGAGCAGGATTGGTTGGACTTTAAAAAAATCCTTTTTTTTTCTGGTTGAAAAGATTCACCACACCATGTGGTTTGTGTTTTTTTTACTAATTTCTATCCTTGCTGAACTCTTCCTTTTTCTTTTTGCAAATTATTAGCAGCAGATTTGGGCACATATGGAGGTGTGTGTGTGCTGGGGGCGTGTCAATAATTGCATTTATTGACCAGTCCTGCACCCCCTGCCCTCAGTTGGGGGGAAACAAAGGATGAAATTGCCATTAAAAAAAACCCAACCAAACAATGGGAATATATAGAGAATAAATAATGTCATAAATCCAGGGATGGTGTAGAAAATGGCAGTGGATTATTACAAATAAAACATGCTCAGAACGCTGGTAACAGCCAGCGAGTCTCAGACAATAAATCCACATGGACAGCACAGCCTGGTGGAGTGAAAATGGCAGGGGGGAACTAACTGTGGGGAAACCCTTTTGTTCAGATTGAAATGTCCTTTTTATATCTATTTGTTGTGGAGGGGGAAATGAGGAGGAAGATTAAACAATAATTAATTTCTTTCACTGGAAAGATGTAAACTTAATTCATTTCTTTCACTGGTACATGGAAAGAAAGTTTGAGTGTGCACTTGGTTTTCAATAAACAAAATATGTCTAAAATAACTGAAGATAGGAAATAATTATTTGTGTACATTTCTAGTTTTTTCTGCTGCCTTGGTGTCTGGAGGAGGTGCTTCTCTGACTTTATTTCCTTCCTAACTTCAATTCTGCAACTTTTCAAAACACAAAAAAAGGTGTTGGATTCTGTATCACTTAGTAAGAAGCTGGTTTCCCCTGCTCAGTTGTTTTGCCACCCTCAATCAGATATAATGATACAAGGTGGGTTGTTCTTTATATCAAAATATTACGTTTATTCAGAGTTCTGTGTCCCCTTTCCTGTGCCTTCTGCTCTACATCCCTATCCAAGCACATCATCTCCATTTCAGTACTTTGCTTGTTGCATGTCTGCCAGATAATTCTCTAATAATTTAGTGTTCCACACTGAGCCTCAGCTTTCTTTCTGCTGCATTTGTATCCTTTCATATTTCCCTTTTTCCCCCTTGTCCTCATTGTGGAGCTGTGAATGTCAGCTGGGTGTCCCAGGCTGATTCTGTGAATGTTGCTGGTGGCCCCTCTCCCCCAGCAGATCCTTGTCAGAGCTCTAGACTGACACAAACCTTGGGATAAAGGAGGGTTTTAATGACCCCACACGATTTCTGATCACATCCTCAAGCCAGCACATCGATTCTCCCGCAGGAAACCTGGAGCTGTTCCCTGTCCCTTTTACAGACACTCTCCCTCTGAAAGCTGTGGAGGTGGTGGCTGACTCCAGAGAGTGGAATATTCAGAGTTTTGTGTTGTCTTTCATGTTCCTCATCCAGATCTATTTTGACAAGGCTTGGGAGCTGGGTCTGGCAGCAACGTGGGGCTCTCTCCAGCTGGGACTGTTCCTTCCCTCCTTTCCCTCTCCCCCTGTATTCCCACACAGGTTTGTGGGAGGGAAGCTGTTGTTCAAAGAGCAAATGTGGGTTTTCAGCAGCAAGAGTAGGAGCTGTTGTTGGCAGGGGAAGCAGTGAAGGGATCCCTCACCAACACATTCCAAGCAGCAGTACAGAAATGGGGATGAAGCAATTTCAGCTTCCTCTAAGTTCCATGTGATGGTGATTTACCCACATTATTTAACAAATGCGTGTGTTTGAAAGGAAGAGAAGAGTCTCTCTAGGGATTGATAGGAAGCCTTTAGCTGTCTTCAAATTAACATCCCCCACAGTCTTAGTCTTGAGGCTTGTCAGAGTAATCTCATCCTTAGTGCAAGCCAACATCTTCCTGGGCTTCCCTCAGCCTCCTCCTCCTCCTCCTGTCCATGACTGGAATCTCTGCCCTGCTGGGGTGTTGTGGTGTAGGATTACAGAGGGGTGGGAGTTGGAAATGACCTTAAAGATCCTCATTCCCATTCCATCCATGCCCTTGTGGGCAGTGGTTTTGTCTGAGAGTCTCTAGATTCTCACCACTGGGCCTGAACTTCTTCCTTGCACGTGTTGTGGGTCACCCCTGACGGAATTCCTGGGAATTCTGGAGCAGTGGAGAGAATTTTCCCTGCCCAGGTATTGGCAGCAGCAGCTGCTCAACACCCCGAGTCCCAACGCTGTCCATGGTGGAAGATTTTGGAGACTCTCAGCCAACACTGGGGCCGTGGTTGGAATGGGAATGATGATCTTTAAAATCTCCTCAAAGCACTCTGTGATTCTACACCACAGAGACCGCAGCAGGGCAGAGATTCCAGACACGGACACAGCGCTGGGGAGGCTGAGGGGAGCACAGGAGGAGGTTGACCATGGACTTGCCCTAAAGATCAGATGACCCTGACAGCCTCAAGTCAAGAATAGACAGGGGGAGATGCACTTTGAAAAGAACCAAAGGCTTCCAAGTCTTTAATCCCTCGAGAGGGTTGGGGTTTCTCCCACCCACTTCCTCCTGCTGCTCCTACCAGGAAGTTTTTTCCATCAGCCTTTGCCTTACACAAAGAGTACACACCCGCTGCTCTGTACAAAAGGTAGGAAAACCCAATGTTTGGTGATTCCAGTGGATTTTTCCACCCAACTTGTGTCGGGGAAAAACATTTCAGGAAAATAAAACCACAACAAATCAAGGTCACAGGACAGCTCGCCAATTCAAACTGCTCACTGGCCTGGATTTATGATTTTTTTTTTTTTTCTTTTCCAATTAACTTCACCTTCCCTAAGTGGGGATTTCACACCCCTCGTGTTAAGTAAATTGGTGTCTGGATTTTTATGAGCTTTGGCAGGAAAAAGTAGTCAGTCAACCAAGAAAAATCCCGAGCTTTTGGATGTGGGGGTACCCACGATTTCAGGCTCACGTCTGAACCAAAGGAATGCTTGTGAGACGCCCTTTGATGAGTAAAGACAATCATTTTGATGCAATTTATAATTAAATATTGTTGTGTATCTCCGTTCTTCCAGAACCTCCCCCTGCCACTGGAGTTTCATGGGGGTTATTTATGCATCGGTGATATATTCTGAATGCCTCGCTAACATTGACGGATATTACACTTGATGTTTTTCCTTATGTCCCTTTGGTGGTGCAAATGTGAGAAAGGGCAATGAACTTTCGATGACTCTCTTGTAAAAAAAAAAAAAAAAAAAAAGATTTTTTCCATCGGGTTCAAAAGTTCAGCGCGTCAAGAGAAATCATCTTCTTGGCGCCATTGCGCGGGGGGCGGGCGAATTTTGGGGAGGTTTTTATCTTACAGTGAGAGATAATTATTCTGGGGTGCAAGTTTGGGGTAATTGCCACCCCCAATTGGCTTTCACGGGACCGTGTTGATAAATTATTTGTCGTGTTTTTATCGTTCTCCATCGCCCCGCGGGATGGGTTTGCCACGCTCGGGAGTCGCTCGCGTTGAAGGACAAAGAGCTCTTGGTGCGCCATTCATTGCGGTAAGAGCGCCTCGGGGTCCCTCAGTCTGAGCTTTGCTGAGGTTGGTAGAGTCATAAAAACAAGATCTTTGCCTTGACAGCAGCGGGTACGATGGGATGGAAGCGTGGAGAAGGAGCAGAGCGAAAAATCCCAACAATTCCGTCCCTCCGCGAATTCTCGCTGAACTCGGGGCTTGGGCCTTTCCAAAGGCAGCGTTTCCTCAAAGCACGCTCATCTTCATCAACTGAAGAGCAATTATGGCTAAAAATAAATGTGTTGGCAGGAAAAGTCCATTCTGGATAAAAGCCATCATTTTGGGTTGCCAAATAAAACCCCAACCAGGTTCTGTGCATGGGGAGGGGAAAAAAACCAACAGAAAACCCAAATGCCAACTGTGGTGTAGTTAATAGGATCAGCTTTTCATAGGAGGTGGCTTCTCTGGACGATGGGCCACAGATTTTAACAGAATCATAGAATCCCAGACCAGTTTGAGTTGGAAAGGGAGGTTAAAACCCATCTTGTTCCAGCCCAGGTTGCTCCGACCACCGTCGTTCTTAGCTGGCACTTCCACTCCACCTGCACCATTCCACCTGCCCACAAATCCTCACAGCCCCTGTGTTCTTTGCAGTGTAGGAAAACCTTGATCTTCTCCACCACACCACCAGTCAAATCACTCATCTAGGACTGCATGAACTCGGTGGAAAAATTTAGATGGGAATTTTTTGGCTTCAGGAGACGAGATTTCTCTGGGATGTTCTCTGTTGTGGCTGAGCAAGACATTTCACAAGTGTGTCGACAAGTGGTGTGTGGGGACAGCTGTCTGCTGGCATCCCTGGCACATTTGGGAAAGCTTTTCCTTGGAGAGAGGTTCAGCTGCTGGTGGTACCGCGCTGGCTCGGCAGAGCAGCAGATTGCCTCTGTTTGGAAAGTGGGAAAGTCGCTCCCAACACTTGCTGAGACATTTGCAAAACGATTGTGCTCGTCTTCATAAACTGAGCTTTGAAGGGTTTTTGGCTGGAACGAGCCAGTTGCAAGGGAATGTGAGAGCCAGTGAGGGAGATGGAGTTTAAAATTCGAGCAGCAGAGTGATTGGGCTAAAAAAAAAAACAAACCAAAAAAAAAAATCAAAACAAAACAAAAATATTGTGAAGACTGCATTTGCCATCACCCAAGTTTAGCAGTTTCAGAGCAACCTTTGTTGGTTGCTGTTCAGGGGCTAGCTCTGTCCCTGGTCATTTTTTTTTTTTCTTCTTGGTTAGTGCTCCGTGACTGATGAGGATCTCAGTAAAACACAAATTGATTTGCTTGGCTTTCATGGTCACCTCTGGACTGTAATTACTCAGGCAGGAAAAATTAATTAGTCCAGTGTGGGCCGACTGCTGCTCTCCAAGCGCTGCTGAATCTTAATTGGAGAGCTCCAGAGAAAGGTGCTGATTCACACCCTGGCATGATGGGGTGGGGATTTTTCCAGGGATAGAGGGTGGAGGGGTGAAGGGGGATGAAGGTCAAGAGGAGATATGTTGTCTGTTCCACCATCAGCAGCTGGACTTTCTTTCCTCTCCTCAACTGTGGTAATGAGCCTGTTAAAGCAAATTTTTCTCTTTCAAGCAACAGCTGAAACAAGAGACTGTGGATTTGGTCATAAAATATCTAAATGGATCTTTCTGGAGAATGCAAAGCTCACTAGCAGAAAAATAAAAACCCAGGACAACTCAGTGGGAGTTGATCTCTGAGACACAGCAGTGATTAATCTCTTACCAGTTTCCATGATGATGCCATTTGTGAGGATGGTGTAGCACTGACATCTCTTAAAATCACAGAATGATTTGTGCACCTTAAAGCTTACCCAGTCCCAGCCCCTGCCATGGCCAGGGACACCTTCCACTGTCCCAGGTTCCTCCAAGCCACATCCAGCCTGGCCTTGGGCACCTCCAGGGATCCAGGGGCAGCCACAGCTTCTCTGGGCAGCTGTGCCAGCACCTCCCCACCCTCACAGGGAATAATTCCTCCCCAATATCCCATTTAACCCTGTCCTTTCTCAGCACAAAGCCATTTCCCCTTGAATGGGCTTTTGAGGCTCACTCTGCTGTGGTTGGGGCTGTGCAGACACGAGCTGCTGGCACAAACTCCCAGTGGTTCACAACGAGCTCACAGCAATGGGAATGCCTTTGCTGTTGCTGAATTATTTTCATTTTAGCTCCTGCCTGCTCCTCCTCTCTATTCCACGATTGTTGGGTGCAATCTGATGCAGCAAGGTCGCCTTTAGCTGTGCACTGAAAAGAATCCTGAAGGAATGCTGGTTTGTGGAGGATCAGTGGAACTTTGCTCAGCCCTCACCTGAAAAGGGGCGTGGGAGACTGCCTGAGAAACAGATGGGGAAATGAAATCCAGCAAAGACAGTTTTCCAGACAGTTTTCAGCGATTACTGCAGCTTGGCTGTGGGCTTGCTTCACTTCCCTGGTGTTCCTACCCAACAGCAAACATCAGCAAAGCGAGAGCCAAACGGGATTTTCTCATAGCAGATCAGCCCTGCTCACAGATTTGCTAATTAAATGAAGTCTCGTTAGCAAAAAAATCCTTTACTAAGCTCTAAATATTTCCACTTTGGGTTTTGTTTAGGAGGATCTGAAGTTGGCTGGGCTGAATCTCTAGTGAGGATGTGGAGCACCCCTGCCTGGGTTCATGATCATGTTGCTCATTAGTGCAGCAGACACCTACATCACCTTTACTGCTCCTGTTCACTCAGAAATTTATTGTCTCAGAAGCACAGTTTTATTGAGAAAAGATAGAAATCCTGTTCTTCTGGCCAGCTCCACATCTAATTTACTGCTCCCAGGCTGACTGCTCGGGCTGCAATAGATAACAGGGCTTGTGTCCCTCTGCATTAAAGTAATTGCCAGGTGGGAGGAAGGGGTCACTCCTGGTTTGTCATTCACAACATTTCTGAAGTTCAAATCGTAATTGTTTTAATCCAGAGACCAAATCTACCCCTGGCTGCCCGTTTGCAGTTCAAATCTCCCACCAATGTCTTGCATTTTCCAAATGAGAATTTATCTTCAGCTAACCGGTGTCACCGTATCTTCCTCCACTGCCCACTCCTCTTGAAAAAAGGTGGGGAAAAAAGCTTAAAATTCAGCAAAACCCTGAAGAAATGAGAAAAGGCCCTGAAGAATGTAGGTGTGGTTTGATACACATCAATCCAACATCCTGTTCTTGCCAGGTAAGAATCAATATTCCAGAAAATGTTGGGCAGGACAAATGAAGCTTGGTGACAACACTCTAGAAGAGACCTGGGAAGCAGTGATGGGTCCTAAGGTGCATGAACACATTGCTGCTGGGAGACAACCCAGGGGAAAAACACATTTATATATCACAGAATCATGAAATCATAGAATCCCACAGTGCTTTGGCTTGGGTAAGAACTTGAAATCCATCTCATTCCACCTCCAGCCAGGGGCAGGGACACCTTCCACCATCCCAGGTGGGACAAACCCCATCCAGGCTGGCCTTGGACAATTCCAGGGCTGGAATTGTCTCATTCAATGCCCAGGGTAAATCTCTCTCTGCCTTTCTTTCAGTGAGTGCAGTGATCATCGTGTTGTGCTCAGAAAGGGCAGGATTGCAGTGGGAATGATATTGCCAGTTTAGAGAGCTGGGGAAGAGGCAGAGCAGTTGGATCGAGAGCTACAAGTGGGGAAAAAAGGATTTGAGGGGTTTATCCAGGGGAAGAGCTGATTTACACAAATAGCCTTGGTTCCAAACCCATTATGGAGAGGACAGAAGCGACTCAGTTTCATTTGCATAACAGGATTTAGGTCAGAGTCAGCAGGGAGATCGTGGAATATTTTGAAGTAGAGATTAGATGAATATTTATCCGGGGAGATGAATGTGCAGAGCTGGAACAACAGGCTACAGATCCCCACAGATTCCTGATCCCAGGGCTCTCCAATCCCTCGTAGGCTGGAACAGGAGCCCTGGGGTGGCTCAGCTCCTGTGGATGTGTTGGTTTGGCTTTGCCTTTCGCCAGTGACCTTCAGCTTCTCCCCCCAGCAAAGTCTGTCAGTCCTACAGGAGAATTTTCCAGGCAAGTTGGTGTTACTTGGGCATCACCCACATCATAAAACCCTCCTCGTGTGGAGGGGGATCCAGCCATATTTCATCTGGCAGAGATGGGCCCCTTTTCTGTCTTATAATGATCCAGCTGGGTCACCAGATTGACCTCAGTTCTGCTCTGGTTCCATTGTTTGAGTGCCTGAAATTTTTATATGAAAAGGGCTTTTCATTCCAAATCATTTGTGCAGAATGAAACTATTTCTTGAAGAAAAATTCATTATCATTTAAACACTCTGCTTTTCACAAACTTACTGGTATCTAAAATTGATATTTTAATCAAAGCATTACTAAACATCTATCAAACTAATTTAAATAATTACTGCTTTGCTGTCTTTACAGTAGACACAATTTTCTGTAAGCAAATGCAAATGAGCAAAGAGTGAATATTTCAAAAATGGTTTTATTAGCTTTAGAAGAAATCTTCCTTAAAATCTGATAGATTGTGTAGAACAAGGAGCATATGTTGGATCCAGTTAATGGAAAGCATTTGATAATCTTGATAAAGAGTAATTTTCCAATTTTTGCCAGTTTCCCTCTATCTAAAGCATTTTTTACATTAAGGATTTGATAATGGCCTAACCACCTTGTACCTCTTTCTAGTAGATAAAATGCCTCTCTATTATTGTGAGCATTTTCACTCAAACATTTGCTCCTGCTTCGTGACACCGAATGTGACTCAGGAGGGAAAAGCATTTTCTCCAGGTTGATGGGCTGAGCAGAACAGCTCCTGTAGCAGTTCCATAGCGATAATGAATTATAAAAGCTTCAGAAAATGCTCCAGTATCAAAATGAATGTTTTTTTTATTCCATCTTTGCTCTGCCAGGAGTTCTGCTTCCCTCGTATCGTGTGTGTCACAGAGGACGACTGAGCCACGCAATCTTAATGTGATTCATTAGGAAAAGGCACTAATTGTTCCACACGAGGCAGGTGGGGCAGAAGGACGAAGAGATGCTGAGGGAAGGGACAACCAAACCATCTGGGCCCCACAAGACACAGGGATTGCAGGATTCCTGCCAGGTTCCCTCCAGGAGGAGCTCACAGAGTCGTTAAGGTTGGAAAGGACCTCTAAGATCATCGAGCACTGCCCCCACAAAACCGTGTCCCCAAGTGCCACACACCACATTTCCAGGGGTGGTGACTCCAGAATGGTCCTGGGCAGCCTGTGCCAATGCCTGGCAGCCTTTTCCTGTGAAAAAAATTTCCCTAATATTCGATATAAACCTCCCCTGGCACAGCTTGAGGCCGTTCCCTCTCCTCCTGTCCCTGTTCCCTGGGAGAAATCCCGATCCCCCTGGCTGTCCCCTCCTGTCACGGAGCTGTGCAGACCCACAAGGTCCCACCTGAGCTCCTTTTCTCCAGGATCTCCCCCAGCTCCTCCTGGTTCCCCAGCTCCATTCCCTTCTCTGGACACCCTCCATCCCCTCAATGTCTTTCCTGTCATGAGGAGCCCAGAATTGACCCAGGATTTGAGGTGGGACCACCCAGCTGCCCTCCCTTGGCCTCCTTGGCTGTAATATTTTAGCCCTGTGATGAAGACCATGCTGCAAGAACACCCAAGTGCTTCACTGCCTGCCCCGAGACCTCTGCAGCTGCTCAGGGAGTTGGGAGATTCTTTGTGACTCTGACCCCAACCTTTGCCACTGGGGTGTGATGGACTGGCCACTGGATTTTAGGTAAATTTTAGGCTGAGTTGACGCCCTTGGTCTAATTTATTCTTGAAATGAGAAGGTTCTCCTAATTCCAGTCCAAACTGGCTCGTGATCTACCTCCAGCCATCGCTGCAGACCCAGCTCTCAGTTCCTACTGATGCACACGTGGGATTTATGTTCTGGCACATGAGCATTTCCCCCTGGAGGAATTCTGAACACAAGGGACAGAACAGCCTGGTGGAAGGTGTCTCTCTCTGTGGAAGGGGATGGAACAAGATGGGGTTTAAGGTCCCTCCAACCCAAACCATTCTGGGATTCTTTAACTGTACAAGAAGTCTCGGGTGAGTGTCAGAGCTGGTTGGTCCAGTGTTAAAAATAAAAAGACGTATGCAACCTATAAATGCTTAGAACTTTTCTACCTTCCTTATGCCTGTAGTTCATGTATTTTCATTTCTTAACTCCTGGCAGCCTATTTTACAGCGAGTATCAAAAAAGACAGCCTTGGTTGAGATGCTCTAAGGACACAGGTCTGCTTTGGGCTCCTGAATGTCTCCTCACTCAAAAGGTGACCCATTTCAAAGAGTGAGATCCAGCTCTTCTGCCAGTCTTGGTAGCAGTTCCCAGCTTGGTGTCACACTCCAGTCATGAAGCTCAGATCTAATCCTCAGTCCTTGCTCACCATCTCATACTAAAGAGATTTCCCTTTTTCTCTCCAGAGATCTCTCCCAGGAGACTTTTCCCCACAAGTCCATGTCCTGTTGGATTCTGAGCTGTCTCTGAGCACCACCATTTCTTTCTGTGGTAATTCCCCCTTCAGTGGGAACACTTGCAGCCTCCTTTTATTCACTTTCAGCTCCAGAGCCCAAATCCATGGCTAATTTATTAGGATCTCACAGAAAGTGAGAGGGATTTAGTCCATGTATGTCCTATGCATGGCAGCACTGATCCTGCCAGGAAATGCTGCTAAATTATCCAGAAACAATTTAGCTTTGTTCAATTGTCTTCTACTTTATGCATTTCTCCCTGCTGCCCTGGCTTTATCTGTTCTTCTTCCATAACTTTGACATCCAACCAAGAGCCCACACTTGTCTGAACAATGCTTCACCCTCCTCTTGACAGAAGAGTTTTACCTGTTACCCCATTATGGGGACTGTCCCCAGTTTCCATAATCATTATCCATAATGATAATAATAATCATTATCAATCTGTTGTTCTGACAGTGTTGTTGCTGGTCCAGGTGGAAATCACTGCTTTATTTTTCACTTGAATCAGGCCAATTTGTGGCTTCTCCTCAGATGACATCAGGCCTCGTGACCCACCCTAATTTACCCTGGGATTTCTGTTAATGCCCTTAATATCACCTTGATGCTGCTGTTAGTTGTGGTAAATAAGATTTTCAGGCTTGGCAACAGGTAACTTCTGATCTATTTTAGTCTCAAGTGTGCAACTGTCCTAATTTTCTCTTGGCTCCCCTTGGTTTCTATGGCTTAAGTGCCATTTACTATTATTAATTTTAATTTCCTATGTGAGGTGGGGTTTTGGTCATTCTAACTTTCTTTTTCAGTTTGTAACCTCTCACACATTCCTCTTCTCACTGCTCTCTCTCCCTTTTGAATTTTGAATTTTAAGTACCTGTGCCTTCTCTGCTCACAGATCCCAGAGCTGCTTAGTCAGACTCAATAATTCATTTCCTAAGATTTCAAAGTTTGCCTTTCTAAGCTTCCAAACCTCCATTCTAGACCTACTTTTTCCCATTTTGAAAGTTAAAGCGAGAGAAGGCAGCTCAAGATCACACTTTATTCAAATTTTACTACTTTTATAACCACACAGGAACGAGGTTTAAAGCAGTGTTATACTTGACTTTTGCGAAGAAATTCATCACCTAAAATATCTGAGCCAATATAAGCAGTAATTACCTTTCAATCCATTTTTGAAACGCTAAAGGCTCCCAGAATTCCCACCAATGCCCATGTATTTGATAACTGTAGGGGACTAATCATGATTAGGTTGGAGCTGGAGGTGCAGAGGAGGCTGTTGAGACTTTCCTGCCCTGTCCAGCCTTTCCCCCCTGGCCCTTTTCGCTCAATATTTCATTTTCCCACCTTCTTCTTGTTGGAGTCTGGAATACAGAGTGTGTGCCCTTGTTTCTGATACTTAGTTATAAGATCTAGAAAAACACTGAATTTCATATAACATGAAATTCATGATCATGTTTTCATGGTGATATGTGAGAACAAATGTTAAAGTTAGATAGAAAAAGCTAAAAGTGTAAGTGTGTAGATTAGAAAGTTTTTTAAATCGCTGGGTGAAAAAGATAGTTTAGAGAACAAGAGACAATATGAAGGATTTAGGGTGTTGTCCCTTGTCCCTTCTTCTTTCTTCTTCATCTTCTTCTCCTAGAGGTTTTTGGGTAATAGTCAGTGATTGGATAGAAAATGCCACAGTGCATCACAGAGGTGATGGGTCATTGGGTCATTAAGAAAAATAATATACATGTCTATTGTTAATTGGGTAAAAATAAGTATAAAGATAAAATAACTGCATGGTTTGGGGCCATTTTGTGCATCAGACATGAAGTGAGCCACAAGGCCTTGTTTGTACCATCAGAAGAAAGAAATGTTCCAAATTGCAAAGATTAACCTTGTAACCAGCCTGGTTAAGTTTTGTAAAGATCCTTCAATAAACACAAGAAACAAGATTCTAACGAGCTCGGGAGTTTTGTTCCAATCATAAAAACTGAGATAAGTGGAACTCCCCACGAGAGAGGACCCCAGAAGAATTCAGCCCAAAGGAGGCTGAGAGACCAGAGAAAAGTTGTATCCACAGAGAACTGAGCCCAAAGGAGGCAAGGAGAGAGAAATTACACTTCTGGCTGACACAAGGCACCACCTCCCTGCATCCACTGGTTTCCATCATCCCTGAGGTTCCTGTGACCTGTGAGCCTCCCGTGGCTCTGTCCCAGCCTTTCACCTGCCACAATCCCGTGCCAGGTGCTGTAGGATGACCCTGCTCAGAGGGAGGTTGGCCCAGAGGACCCCGCTGTGGTCCCTTCCAAAATGAGCCTCTCAGCAGTGACTGCCGCAAAGTCCTGAGCAGGAGCAGCTCAAAGTGTCCCTCAGGGTTGGGTCTTCCTTGTGTTGTGTCACTTTTAACAGTCAGGAGGTGCTGGGTTCACTTCTCGGCTTCTTTTTCGTGCTGGGGGTGCAACATCTCCTCAGTCCACACCATGGCCACCACCTGAGGCCTCGTTCTGCCCATTTACCCTCCCGGCAATCACAGAAACCTACAAGTCATTAAATGGTTTGGGTTGGAGGGGTCTTTGGGTCATCCAGTGCCACCCCCTGCCATGGCAGGGACACCTGCCACCATCCCAGGGTGCTCCAAGCTCCATCCAACCTGGTCTTGGACATTTCCAGGGATCCAGGGGCAGCCACAGCTGCTCTGGGCAGCAGCAGGGCCTCATGGGGCCCAGGAGACCACTTGGAGGCCTCATGGAACCTCATGGACCCAAGGCTCTGAGGAGACCTCGAGACCTCGAGGAGGTCATGGAGACCTCGAGGAGGTTGTGGAAGCTCCTGGAGCTGAGGCTGGAATCTGAAAGAGCGGCAGGAGACCACTGTGAGGTCATGGAACCCGACGGACGCAAGGCTCTGAGGTGACACATGGAGACCTCAAGGAGGTTATGGAGACCTCGAGGAGGTTATGGAACCTCCTGAAGCTGAGGCTGGAATCTGAAAGAGCAGCAGGAGACCACTGTGAGGTCATGGAACCCGACGGAACCAAGGCTCTGAGGTGACACATGGAGACCTCGAGGAGGTTGTGGAACCTCCTGAAGCTGAGGCTGGAATCTGAAAGAGCAGCAGGAGACCACTGTGAGGTCATGGAACCCGACGGAACCGAGGCTCAGATGTGACACATGGAGACCTCGAGGAGGTTATGGAAGCTCCTGGAGCTGAGGCTGGAATCTGAAAGAGCGGCAGGAGACCACTGTGAGGTCATGGAACCCGACGGAACCGAGGCTCAGATGTGACACAGAGAGGCCTCGCGGAACACAGGAGGCCACATGGAGACACGGTGGGATCTCATGGAACCAAAATGCTCAAGTGAGACCTCGGGGGCCCTGTGGAACCCAAAACCATAGTGAGGGTTGGGGATTGCAAGGAACCGAGGCTCCAAATGGACACAGCTCATGGAACCCAGGAGATGCTGTGGGGTTCTGCTCTCTCGGGGAACCAAGGCTCTTCTGTGTCACAGGGAGGCCTTGTGGAACCCAGAACTGTTGTGAGGCCGTGAAATCTCCTGGAACAAAGGCTCCAACGCGACACAGAGCGGCCTCTTGGGACCCAGGAGGCCACGGTGGGGTTTTGGAACCCACCTAAGGTGACTCAGAGAAGCCTCACTGAACCAAAGATACCACAGCGAGGGTGTGGAACCTCAGGGAACCAACACTCCAGGGTGAGGCAGTGCGGCCTCCTGAGCTCAGGAGACCCTGCTGAGGTACTGGAACCTCATGAAAGCAAGGCTCAGATGTGTGCTGCTCTCATGAGGGCCTCCCCACCCTCAGAGGGGAGGATTTCTCCCCACTATCCCATCTAACTCTGCCCTCTGGCAGTGGGAAGCCATTCCCCCTTGTCCTTGTCATTCCATCCCTTCTCCCAAGTCCCTCTCCTGCTCTGTTGGAGCCTCTTTAGGCTCTGGAAGGGGATCTAAAGCCTCCCTTCACTTCTCCACTCTGGACACCCCCAGAATTCCTCACAGGAGGGGTGTTCCATCTCTCCAACCATCCATCCTCTCCAAAAGACAACTTCCGTACCTTAAATTGCCACTGGCTTTAGAACATCATACAAAATTAAAGAACTTTTATCTTCTCATGCTCTTCTCGCTTGGAACAGGGAAGGATTTTCCTCAGCTTTCTAGCAAAGCTCTGAAATCCTGTGCGATCTTTCGCAATTTCATGGTCTGTTATATTCTTATTTCCAGTGCAGAAGTCACCATAGTGAATAGTGTCAAAGAACCAGAAACATGACCATGAAAATGGTATTTTGATGTAGAATGGATATAAGAAATGTTCACCTTTTCCAGTCAGAACAAGCAAAAAAAAAAAATATCTAAGCCATAAAATGTTAGAACCATGGCCAAAGACTTAGGAGAATTGGGGGGGAAAAAAAAAAAGATGGGATGTTGTCCATTCTCCCAGCTTGGTGGGCAGAGCTCTGGAGACCTGGATGGTTTCAGCTCACAGCTGACAGGAAGCTCTTCTTCCCTCTGTGCCTCGGTTTCTCCTCCCACTCTCCCTGTCCCCCTGTCCCTTTACATCCCAGTCTCTCAAAGAGGTTTGGACGTCACAGTGTGGTTCCAGGCTCCTCCAAGGCATGCCCACCCCTCAAACAATGAGCAGTGAGTGTAATTCCTCCAGTCAAGCTGCTGCAGCCCTGCATTTTTAGCTGATCCCTGAGAAAAAAAAACCTTTTAATCAGTCTGATGTATTCCCTCACTGTCACTGGAGATGTGACAAACCCCTCCTTTGTGCTGCTTGATCAGAAGCACCATGGCAGGCGCTGTGACTCGTGGCTCTAGGTCAGCAGGGAAGTGTCTCAGCAGCTCTCCTGTGGTCCATCCCTCAAGAGCAGAACGTCTGAAAATGTGTGAAATGCTTCGTTCCCTCATTGCTGGCTCCCAGGTTGCTCCATTCTCTTGGTGAACTCAGCTGAAGCTTAGTTTGGTGTGGGTTTAGTTCCAAAATTGTGTTACTTCTCCAGAGGGAGCACTTGAGGAAGTCACCAGTCTCTTTATCCTACTTAAAGTCCTCTTTGTCATCTAATATTGGGATCGTTCTGGTATCAATCACACTGCAGACGAAGTTTAGACATGAGATTTGCTGTAAAAAACATCACTGGAAAGGGGCTGGAGCTGCAGGTACTTCCTGAAATCACATCAACTCCTGGTTTCTCTAAATCCCTGTCATTTCAGCCTGCCAGGACCAGTGGGGAAGCAAAATCTGGCACCAGCACGGGGCTGTGGGATCTCTGTCACTGGGGGTGGCCAAAACATGACTGGACAAGACTTGAACAGCAGGATGGGTCTTTAAAGACCTGCTCAGACTGTGGGGTGACCACGAGATCTCCTGGAGCCCATTCCAACCCAGGATTTGTCTTTTATTATAAGAAATGAAAATAGATTGACCATTTGTCATTATTCCTGTCTCAGGAAACATCTGACACCTGGGAATTGTTATTACAGTGCTGACAACCTTCGCAGAGAAGGCAGGGGCCTCACATTTAAACCATTTCTACTGAAACATTTCTCAGATACATCTGTCATTTCCTAATTCTCCCCTGGGAGGGTGGGGAGGGCTGGAACAGGGTGTCCAGAGAAGCTGTGGCTGCTCCTGGATCCCTGGAAGTGTCCAAAACCAGGCTGGATGGAGCTTGGAGCAACCTGAGAGTGGAAGATGTCCCTGCCCATGGCAGGGGCTGGGAATGGGATGAACTTTATGGTCCCAACCCAAACCATTATGGGATTCTTTTCTTTTGTTTTGGTTTTGTCGCATTTTTTCCCCCCAGGAATTCCAAAAGTTGCACAACACCCCCCTGGATGGGATAGCTGAAATAATTCAGGTTCCTTGAGCTTTTGTTGTTTGCTATAAAAGATGCTGTGATTCAACATCTCCCCATCTTCAGTGAAGGTAAAAGGAAATTCACATACCAGCTCCTCTTTGAATCCTGCTTTTCTCCATGAGTGACCAGAGTTCAGACAATCACACATTTTCTTCCTTCTTTTCCCAATATTCAGAATATTCTGTTTGCTAAGTTGAACCCATGAGAAACTGCAGTACCCAGGACATTTTTGTGTGTGTCTTTCAATTTTCTTTAATGTGTGAATTCATGGACAGCCAGAGCTCCAGAAGCCAGAAGGGGACATCAAATTTAGTGGCTGCCATGACTTTTCCTGAGCAGGGATATTCCAGCCCAGAATAGCATCAGGTTGTTGGATCTGGCAGGCAGACTGGAAAAAAAAAATCCTCCTTGTTCTTATCCTTTTTCAGATAAAATCTCTGTGGTTTGTTGTTGGTTTTGATTTTAGGAGAAGTTTCTTTGGTTGTTTATGGAAAAGGACCAAGGAAATTAATTTGGAAGTTATGGAGAGTTCAGAGCATTGTTACAAAAGACAGTTGGATGTTTGGTGTTTCCTATATTTTAAATTAATGTTTTCCACTGACAATATAATTAACATTAGTTTTAATATTTAATAATTAATAATTAATATTCAAGTAAAGACTATAAAAACAATACTGAGAAAACCCTTTTCTTACCTCTCCTCCTCTGGGGAAAAAACTTCCATTGCATTTTTTTGATTTGTATCTTTTAATGAAATCAGTTATTATGACTCATTTCCTTCTTTACCTATTTATTTTTCCTTATGTCTTTTATGAGGGACCTTATAAAAAAATGTTTTCAAAATCCAAGGGAATGACACACACTTGGGTCACCTTGCTCTCGGATTTTATTAACTTTTCCAGGTTAACAAGACACGCTTCTCCCTTCAGCAGCTCTGATGGTTTGACCCAATCAAGCCACTCTGCATTTATCTAAATGCTGGATTATTTGATTCTTAATTAGACTGTTTCTCTGGGACTGCTGCTCCTGACACCAATGGGCAACTTTCTAATCTTCTTGGTAATTGCTGCTGCTTCGGATGCAAGGACTGATGCAAAGTCCATTGGAAAAGCAGCCCCAGGAACTACTTGAAAAATATATTTTGCTCCTTTCGCAGCTCCATAGCTTTGGCTTTAGTTGTTGAAAGTTTTTTCAAGGTCAGATTCGTTTTATTGGGAAAAAAATTTCCAAAATTTAAAAAAAAAAAACAACCAATAAACAGGACAAGAGCAACAAAAAAGCCCCAAACCAATCAACCAAAAACC
The DNA here is from genome assembly GCF_030490865.1 of Poecile atricapillus. Classification (NCBI taxonomy): domain Eukaryota; kingdom Metazoa; phylum Chordata; class Aves; order Passeriformes; family Paridae; genus Poecile; species Poecile atricapillus. Next base: position 6,578,651 of record NC_081270.1, read on the forward strand.
CCCACAAAAATACCTGAAACAATCAAAACAGATCTCAAAAAACCCAGAAAGTTCTGCTTGCAAAGGACAATTACATTTTTTTTATTCCCCCTACAGACTGGGTGACTGTTTTTATGTTCCTTTCCCTCTCTCCAGGTGCACCTTTTGTTTGCAGAAGTCTCTTCCTTGTCCTACTTTTCAAAATGCACAGGGATTTTGGGGCTAAATATCCAAAGAAAGGAGACCAAACCCCCTGCACACCCAACCACACAGGGGATGGATGCAGCTTTCTGTGCGTGGTTTTCCCACCTGGAAGTTTTGCTGTCCTTGCATTTGCTGCCTTCTGGAATGTGCAGAATCATGGAATCACTGAGGTTGGAAAAGCCCTCTGAGATCAAGTCCATTTCCCCAGCACTGCCATGGTCACTGTTAGAGGTTCCCAAGTGCCACAGTTAATTTTTTGCACCATCCCAGTGACTCCACCACTGCCCTGGGCAGATTGTGTCAATTCCTGACCACTCTTAACCATGAAAATAATTTCCTGTTATCCAATCTGAACCTCCTCTGGCACAACCTGGGGCCACTTCCTCTTGTCCTGCCCCTTGTTATCTGGTGTGGTTCCTCATCCTAAAAAACGAGGTTTCAATGAACCAAATGAAACTTTTCCATTTCCCATTTCCACAATCTTATGCTTAAAGCTGTGGATAAACAGTCAGAAAACACAGAAAATAAGTAGCTGAAGGTGTTATTTGCATAACTCACTGTCTGGAGCTGTGCAGAACCAGGCACAAGGGGCAGCAGGGGCAGCTGGAACAACTCTGAACCCCCAGGCTTTGGCCACAGGTTGCAGTTTCTGGCTCAGTTCCACAAGTGCCACATTCCAAGCAGGATTTCCTGGCCAGAGGTGTCTGTCTGTGACAGGTTGTTTGGCTGGATCAGGGGCTCACCACCCTGGTGTTCCTCCCATCATCTCTCGTAAGGAAAATTGCAGGGGGATGTTTGGTCGCGGTGGAAAAGGGTGAGGAACATTGGTTGACCAAGGAAGGGGATTTGTGCAGGAGAGAGGAGCACCACAAGAATGTTCAGAGAAGTTGTTGCTGCTCCATCCCTGGAAGTTCCAAGGCCAAATTGGGCCAACCAACTCTGGAGCAAGCTGGGGTGGTGGAAGGTGTCCCTGCCCACAGCAGGGGATGGAATGAGATGAGCTTTGCTGTCCCTTCCAACCCAAACCAGTCTGGGGTTCTGTGGCTCTAAAGAGGAGAAGACATTAGGGAAGAAAACAGCCACTGGCCTCAGAGCATAAATTCCATCTTCCAGTGTGGGAAGAGGGGGATTGGAGTTCTGGGATCCACAGGGATGTGTTCCACATTTCGCTCAAAGTGCTGCAGTGGCTTCTCTGGCTTTGGGCTGAGGCTTTCCATCGTCTACGATGGCTGCAAAGACAATTTCTTTGTGGGGCAGGGAAAGGGAATGTGCTCCAGGAACCCAGAGAGGGGATTGTACAGGAGTTGCCCACCTCAGTCTCTCATTAGACGGGGGCATTAATTATTTTCAATTTGAAGAATGTTTTGTGGGCTGGGAAGGACACCATCGCTGGAGCAGTGTTTTCTCCCAGCCACCTCATGCTCCTCATGCTTCACTTCACTTTCTTTAACCTCTGGATAGCTCTCCTCTTTATGAGTCTTTCGTGGTTTTCTGTCTCCTTTCCTTGTGTCCAACACTGATTTTATTGCTCCTTGAGCATCTTTCTCCCTTCCCTCTCGTCCTTCCCCGTGCTTTCCTCCCTCCCCTGCACTGCCTTGATGGCTGAAGTGACAACGTGTCACCAAGCCCACAAACTGCTGAGCTCCAGAGTGGCCAGAGCAGCTGCAGACCAAGGGGAGACCACCCATGGCTCACATTTGTAAACTGCTTGTCACAGCTCCTCGCTCCCCAGCCTGTGATGCTGCCAAGAGCAATCTCATCTCTCAGGCACCCATCCATTTCCTCTCCTCCCAGACCCTCAAGGTATCCGAGTCAAACCACCCCCCTCCGTCCTGCCCCATCTGCCTGTCCCACATTCCGCTTTCCTCGGGGCCCATCTTTCCTTTCCAGCTCCTGCTGCTCGAGTCCCCCACCTCCCATGGTCCTGGGCTGAGCTATTGGAAAAGAAAAGCTCTAAATAACAGGTGGAGGGGGGTGAAACCTGACAATCTCCGAGAAGGAGACGCTTAAGGGAACAGAAAATTGATAAAGGGGTTTAAGGTCCTCAGTGGAAAATCCACAGCTGCAATCAATAGAGAAAAGAACTTTTTCAAGCACATTGGAAACCAAAATTCTGATAATGACACAGATCCAATGTGAGGTGAGAGCTGCTTAATAAGGGTGAAAAAAATGTGTGTGTGTGTACGTGCGTGTTTTGTGCTGTAATTTCAGGGAAAAAGCAGCTTGAAGAACACTCTGTCATTGATGAGATTATTGTTGGCAAAGAGGATTGTTTGTCTTTAATAGAGAGTTCTTAGAGAACTCTGATTTTGAATGAATAGCCTTGGTGGTAGAAAAGCTGCCTTTTTGTGATATTACTGGAATCTTCATAACTTTAGATTTTGGCCAGGTTGGGTGGGGCTTGAAACAACCTGGGACAGGGGAGGGTGTCCCTGCCCATGGCAGGGGTGGAAGAGGATGAGCTGTGATGCCCCTTCCGACCCAAACCAATCTGGGATTTTATGATTTAAACCAAGTTGGCATTTCCAAGTTTAATTCTCCAATAAAAACTGTGTAGGATTTTCTGCTGGACACCCTTGTGGTCAGCTCTGTGACCAGACAACTGAAGCCAAGCTGGGTGTTACAGCTCAGAGCTGTGGTGGTCTGTAGTGGTAATTAATTAATTACACATTGATGAGCAGATACAGGCAGAAAGGTGCAAATAACTCTTGACAAAGTCTAGTGAAAATTTTTTTTATGTTCTTACACCTCTGATAAGAAGGAGTGGACAAACAAGTGGCCAAACTCCTGCCCAGCTTCTCCCTCCTGCAGCGGGAGGGGAGAGGGTTTGGAAGATCAGGAATGAGAAAACTCATAGGTGAGATAAAGATGGAAGACCTCTTACCAAATATAATTGATATCATCCTAGAAATCATGGAATGGTTTGGGTTGGAAGGGACCTCAAAGATCATCAAGGAGGGATGGTCCCCACTAGATCTGATTTCTCAGGGCCCCATTGTTGTGGACTAAACAGACAGCTTGGGGAAATTAATTTAGTGCCAAATTATATATTAAAACATATAAATATACATATTTTAAACATTTAAAATGATTTATTCAGGCAGTGGGAATCAGAAAGACAATTATTAACCCACAAACGACCTTTCCTCCCTCCTTTCCTTGGCTGACCTCATTCCAAGTCCTGCTCTGCCCCTGCTGTTGCCACCAAAGGTCACACCCAAGCCCTTCACTACAGAACAGGCAGTGCAGGACTGGGCTGCAGTCAGGATTCAGAGGCTCCTTCCTCTCTCATTCTCTTCCTCTGCGCTGGCCTGGCTCCTCCACAGGCTGTGCTTCCTGCCAGGACCTTCCATCTGCTCCAGGGCAGGTCCTGCATGCACTGCAGGGAGCCCCTGCTCTGCCGTGGAGTTCTCTCCATCAAAACCTCGTCACAAACACCCCACACACACCTGTTCAAATGGGTTCTGTCTTTTGAAACAGCCATTTGGGATCCCAGTGAGGGAAAAGAGGTTTCTTTTTATGTTTCTGCAATGCTGCTTTGAGGGCAGGGAGAAACAAAAAGGTTCTCGTGGGTTCATTTGCTTCGGCCCAGTTCGCAAATTATCCCAAGTCCAGTCTAAATCTGTTTTGATTTCCTGGTACTAGAACCATCCATCAATGCAGACAAGTCTTGTCCAGTGTTATTAATGTTCAACTCCTTCTTCCTCCGCGTTCATCCCTCATCATGACAACGTTCTTCTGGCTGAGATTCGTGATGGACTCTGTGGTGTGCAGCAGCTCCCAAACTGAGGAGCAGCAGCCCAGCTCCAGGGATGGAATTTGCAGTTCTGAGCTGGGAACACACACTGGAGTGAAAATGGAAGAGCGGGGTTTGTGACGAGGATGATGCTGAGCACAGGGATGTCGGCGGCCCCGCGCTGGAGATGACAATGACACAGGTTGTGTGGAGTTTCTTCCACATGAGTTCACCTGTCTATCCAAGAGCAGCACTTAGGCAACTTGTGAAATTGGGATTTGGAGCATGAAACTTATTCCTGTGTTTAGACACTTAGAGCTCTGTCTTCTCATAAAACACGTACGGCTGTGTCGTACCCGGCAATGAGAGCACCTGCCCGGGAGAAAAAGGGCAAATCCTACATCCCTGCTGGGATCTGGAGGGATCACTGCAATTATTTGGGAAAGGGAGAGCTGAAGTACCTCCCCCACCACCCTCACTCCCTGTGAGCATTTGAAGTTGGAAAAGGAGCATCAATACGTTGTGTGTGTGTTTTGAAACTGAGCATAAAACCCACAGGTTGTGGAAAAAGCAGCTGGGAAATCTCTGATGTGGGACTTGCTGAAAAAAACCTTGTGCCTTGAGGTTCTGCTCTGACTGTTTAGGTGTTTTACATCTGACATTTGCTGGGTAAGGAAAAAAAAAACCCATAAAATCCAAAGGGCAGAGGCTTGACAAGAGATCTCTGGGCGAGCTCGGCTCGGTTCTGTGCTGTAGGGTGAGAGCAAGACACGTTCTGCATTCCCAGATCCCTGCCCAGCAGCACCAGCTCCCAGTTTGGGTCCAGGGAAGCTGGGAGTGGAGGATGTGCCACGGGATCTCTGTGTGGGGCTGCTCTCTTGCCCAGGGCTGGGCTCTGCTGTGGCTCAGAGAGGATCTGGGCTGCGTGCAGTGAATGAAACCAGGGCTCCAGGGAGCCAACAGCCCAACCCTCCAGGAGTGGAGGAGAAACACAAACATGGTGAGTACATTAAAGTATCATTTCAGCTCTTAGAGAGTGTCCAAAGGAGGCCACGAGGATGGGGAAGGGTGTAGGAGAAGCCTTGTAAGGAGGAGCTGGGGACACTTGGTCTGTTCAGCTGGAGGAGACTCATTCCAGTTACAGCTTCCTCGTGAGGGGAAGAGGAGAGACAGGCACTGATCTCTGCTCTGGTGACAGTGACAGCACCAAGGGAAGGGCTGGAGCTCTGTCAGGGGGGTTGAGGTTGGATTTCAGGAAAGGTTCTTCATCCAGAGGTGCTGGCACTGCCCCGAGGCTGCTCCAGGAGGGTTTGGAGAACACCCCCAGGCACAGGGTGGGATTGTTGGGGTGTCTGTGCAGGGCCAGGAGTTAGACTCAATGATCCCAGTGGATCCTTTCCATTTCAGGCCATTCCACGATTCTATCACCTCCTGTTAACAGAAGAAAATGCCTCTGCTCAGCTGTTTTCAGGGAAGGTTTATCCTAAAGGTTAATCTTGAGCGAGGTCATGGCATGAATGTAAAACAGGACATTGTGGTTTGCATCCATCTGTTTTGAACTCCCCCACCTCTCCACATGCCACAGTGTGGAATAACAATGGGAATGGCCAGCTTTCATGTGGGAGGAGGTTAGCTGAGAACACCTCTGCCCAGAAATAAACACCATCAGAGTCAGCAGCCCCAGCTCCAGCTCCAGCTCCAGCCTGAGCTCAGGCCCCTGTCACAGGTCTACTCTCAGTCCCAGTCCTAATCCAGTCCCAATCCCAGCCCCAGTCCCAGTCCCAGTCCCAGCCCCAGTCCCAGTCCCAGTCCCAGTCCCAGTCCCAGTCCCAGTCCTAATCCAGTCCCAATCCCAGCCCCATTTCCAGTCCCAGCCCCAATCCCAATCCCAATCCCAGTCCCAGTCCCAGTCCCAGTCCCAGCCCCAGTCCCAGCCCCAGCCCCAATCCCAGTCCCAATCCCAGTCCCAGTCCCAGTCCCAGTCCCAGCCCCAGTCCCAGCCCCAGTCCCAGCCCCAGCCCCAATCCCAGTCCCAATCCCAGTCCCAGTCCCAGCCCCAATCCCAGTCCCAGCCCCAATCCCAGTCCCAGTCCCAGTCCCAATCCCAGCCCCAGTCCCAGCCCCAGTCCCAGCCCCAGTCCCAGCCCCAGCCCCAATCCCAGTCCCAATCCCAGTCCCAGTCCCAGCCCCAATCCCAGTCCCAGCCCCAATCCCAGTCCCAGTCCCAGTCCCAATCCCAGTCCCAGTCCCAGCCCCAGCCCCAATCCCAATCCCAGTCCCAGCCCCAGCCCCAGTCCCAGTCCCAGCCCCAGTCCCAGTCCCAGCCCCAATCCCAGTCCCAGTCCCAGTCCCAGCCCCAGCCCCAATCCCAATCCCAGTCCCAGCCCCAGCCCCAGCCCCAGTCCCAGCCCCAGCCCCAGTCCCAGTCCCAGCCCCAGTCCCAGTCCCAGCCCCAATCCCAGTCCCAATCCCAGTCCCAGTCCCAGCCCCAATCCCAGTCCCAGTCCCAATCCCAGTCCCAGCCCCAGCCCCAGCCCCAGCCCCAGTCCCAGTCCCAGTCCCAGTCCCAGTCCCAGTCCCAGCCCCAGTCCCAGTCCCAGCCCCAGTCCCAGTCCCAATCCCAGTCCCAGCCCCAATCCCAGTCCCAGCCCCAGTCCCAGTCCCAATCCCAGTCCCAGCCCCAATCCCAGTCCCAGTCCCAGTCCCAGTCCCAGTCCCAGTCCCAGTCCCAGTCCCAGCCCCAGCCCTGGCTCTCTCTGCTCCATCCTGGGCTGCTCCAAAGGCTCCTCGGAGGCGCAGCCTCAGCGCCGTGACTTTATGGATGTGACACATCACTCAATATCATCAACCAAAAGCCACTCTGTTGCCATGGCGACTGCATCCTTAGCCCAATTCCTGGGGCTCCTCAGGACCGTTTGATATTCACCTTGGCACCTTGGGGAAGCACAGTGAGTGTGAGAACCCCTCGTGTTCCTGGGCCAAGCTGATTCCTCCCCAGCCACGGCCACGGTCCTGGGGGAGCAGAGGGGCTCCCACCCCTGCCTCCCATCCATCCTCCCCTTCCCTCTCTCCCTCCGTGGCTGATGAGCTGCAAATCCCAACCTGGGAAGAGCCTGGGCTCCTTTCTTATCAGAAATGCTGAATTCTCAGAGCTCTGCCCAGGCTCCTGCTGGAATATTGACCCCAGCCAAGATGATTTCCCTGGATTTTGAGCCCTGCATGTGACTGGCTCTCTTTACTTTGAACATTCCTCCTTTCTTGTCAATTATTCTTTTTTTCCTAATTTTCTGGGCTAGGCATTAAGTGTCTGATTCTCCATCCTTCCCAGGGAATTCTTCTGGTAACTTTTCCTCACACATTCCTTCACTCTGCTCCTGTATGTGTCTCTCCACTGCCCACAGTGTCCCAGTTTCCTAATTCCTGCCATTTTATGGGATTGGCAATTCCACACCCTGCTGCTGGATCCTGTTCCTGGCTCCTTACACCCATCGTGGGGAATCATAAAGGTAAAAAAAAAAGAGCTTTATAACAGGCAAGATGCTCAGTCAGGCAAATTGTGGCTGTCCTGTGCAGGGACTTGATGATCCCTGGGAGTTCCTTTCCAGCTCAGGATATTCCAAATTTGATGATTCTAAACTTTCAGGAGACATGGTCGGTGGGAATGAAGAATAAATTTGTTTACAGTCATTCCCCAGCCTTTTCCAGCAGCTATTACTGACAGGACCTGTGTCCTCCTGCTCCATCTCACCCTGCCAGGTGTCTCTCCAGCACTCCTGGATAATTTGTATTTCCCTAATGCTGTGCCCCCACTGGAGATTTCCAGAGATCTGCTTCAAAAACCAGTCCCAGAGTGAGAGAGAGCCAGAGCTTTGCTGCAAAGCAGAGATATTCTGGATAGAGGAAGGTTTTGTGTTGCTAGGAATGTTTTCTTTCCTTAGAGGTGGCCCTGGCAGTGCTGGGATAATGGCTGGGCTCAGTGGTCTTAGAGGGCTTTTCCCACCTAAGTGATTCTGTGATTCAAGATCTCATCCTGTTCCCTGTTTCCTCTTCATTTGGATGAGAGATCTCCATAAAAAGGCTCATGGAATCTAAATGGATCGTGAATCTGGATCTAAAAACCTCATGGGATCTACAGCAGGTGCCAGGGGGCTGCAGAAGGTGGGGTAAGGTTGAGTATTAGAGAAAAATTCATCACAGAAAGGGTGGCATTAGCACAGGCTGCCCAGAGCAGTGGAGAAGTGTTCAAAAATGTGGGGGTGGCACTTGGGGACATCATCTGGTGATGGCCTCTGCAGATCATCATCTTCAAGGACTTTTCCAACTTTCCTGGATTCTGTGAAAGGCAGAGGAGTTTCTGTCCCCAGGTTTGGAGCGCAGCACTGAGGCCAAACAAGGGTTTTGATTATTTTTGGGAGATCTGGAGTCCTCTGCGTGCCCAGCAGCCACTCCTGGTTATCTCCTGGAGCAGAAGGATCTTATCCTTATCCACTTGTTCCTCAGCCTGCAGGAAATTGGGAAACTGAGGCACAGGACACGTGAATAGCACAAAACGCTGCTGTGGAGGAGCTGGATCAGGTGGGGGACCATGGATGGAGGGCAGGGGGTGTTTGATGATTCCCAAATGCCCCCTCGTGCTCTGGGCTGCTGCTGGGAGAGGAACAATTGAAGCTCAGCACCGAGGAGATGGGGCTGCCCTGAGCTGGCCTCACAGCCAGTCCCACACTCTCCTCCTGTGATGTTTGGGCTTCTGCAAAGGTTTGCAGTTTGCTGGGAAATAATCAAGGAAACCTTTTTTTTTTTTTTTTATTTTTTTTTTTTTTTGATAGGAAATGCTATTTGAGCACAAAAACCCCGTGCTTTTGATGGTGCTCTCCCCAGGAAGGTGTCCAAGGGCAGGAGATCCTCCTCTGCTCTGTGGCTGTGTCTGCTGAAGCAGCAGGGGTGGCCAGGCTGGAGCTTGTTTTCCAGCTCTGGAGAAGGGAATATACATGAGCTTCCCTCCACCCTCCCATCCTGCTGCCAGCCCACTGCTGTTTCCTCTGCTTTCTGCTTCTGAGAGGTTCCCAGCCATGCTGGAGTTGTTTACTCATATTTCACCCATCCCAGGACAGTGTTTCTATATCCTCCTGTGTGTGGGACTCCCAAATTCCCAATTCCCAATTCCCAAAGCACTTTCAAGGGAGCTCTGCACCCTCCTTGGAGCTGGGGCTCTGTCCTGGGGAAGGGCAGCTCTGGATTTGGGGATCACACACAGCTTTTTTTGCTGTTCTTTCACACATTCTCCCCACTGGGCTTTTCTACAAGGCACTGGGTGCTGTCCCCACCTCTGGATCGACTTAAGTGAATCCCAGAGCCAAGCCCCGGCACCAGAGAACTCCAGCTCCAGGGGGATGTCTTAAATCCAGGCAGACAAGGATTTGAGCCCTGCCTGTGCTTACAGCTGGCAGGTTGTGCCACCCCCACACTCCCCATGAGGCTGCTGTGCCTCCCATCCCACACAACTCGCTTTTCCTGGCTGTGTGGAGCACAGAATTGTGGAATGGTTTGTGTTGGAAGGGACCTTAAAGCTCATTTTGTTCTGCTCCACCTGCCATGGGCAGGGACAGCTGTCACTGTCCCAGGCTGCTCCAAACCCCATCCTTGGGCACTTCCAGGGATCCACAGCTTCTCTGGGCACCCAGGGGCTCCCCACCCTCACAGGGAAGAATTTCTCCCCAGATTTCCATCAATTCCTTCCCTGTGGCAGTGGGAAACCATTCCCCCTTGTCCCAAGTCTCTCTCCAGATCTCTTGTTCCTTCCCAGACCCTGAGGACAGGGAAGTGCCTTGTCCGTGGCAGCCTGGGGACGGGCACAGAGCCTTGCAGGGATCATCCTGAGGAAACCCTTTGGTGCCTGGACTCTGGAAACTGCCCCCACAGGCTGAGAGCACTGGGAATGCCAAAATTCCAACAGCAGGACTACAGCAGGATGGGGAGATCACTGCTCAGCTTCTGCCCGGGGTGAGCTGGGAAATTCCTGCCAAAGCCTTTCTCCAGTGGTTGCTGGTGTTTGAAATGCTCCCTGTCCCTCTGAGAAGGTTTGATCTCTGGTAGCAGCAGGTTTTCAGGAGACACTGGGTGGAGCAGGGAGGGAAGCAGGCTGTGGGCACCGAGGTGTCTCTGCTGCCAGGACCGGTTTGGGCTGTGGTGAGATGTGAGATTGGGGAAGTGCTGGCGCTGGATCCCCGGCCAAGACAAGTTTTGAGCAATTGCTCAAGGGCATGTTTGAGCAAACAGAGGCAGTCTGGATCCAGAGCAGGCTCTGGGGCTGTACTTGCACAGCCAGAGGCAGTGTTCCTGCAGGTGGGAACACCGGCATGCTGGAGGCAGTTTGTGACCAGCAAAGGAGGTGGTAACACCCACCACACACCCCCTGAAAGCTTCTGGATGCTTCTGCTCTCACACCACATCCAGCAATGCCTCATGACCTTGGAGACAGCTGATTTTAAACCCAGACTCTGAGGATCCCCACCCCTGAGCTCCCAGCTTGGTGTGTGCAGGCACAAGAACTGACCCAAGACGGCACAGAAAAACAGAATATTCTTGTCACCTCCCCTTCCAACCTCTGCCTTCAGTCCATCTGCTCCCTCTTTTGGAGGAGGACTCCAAACTGTTGGAACCAGAGGGAGACAGGGATGTTCTTCCCAGCACTCCTCTCCTCTCAGGTGGGAAAACAGGGTCAGGCAAAGGTGTGGTGTGTAGGCAGAGCTCAGGATGGTCCCTGCAGGATCTGGCAGTTCCTGCTGGCACAGGAACCTTGGCAGGAACCGCTGGGAGAGTTGAGGAGAGGAATGCAAACAGCACATCTTGTAGGAAACAGGGAGACTCGTTCCCAGAGGGTGATCACCTGGCGCCTTCCTTTGGCTGAACTTGTCTGAGAAATGACAAATTGGTGCAATCCTCCCGCTCCTGCCAGCCCAGGGCTGTACACCTGAACTGAAACAGGAGCTCTGGAGCAGTGCTGGGTCACATCTCACACTCAGGGGGACAGATGGTGCTGGACCAGCTGTGAGCAAGCTCTGGGAAGGTGCATTTGCAGGGGCTGAGGAGTGCAGCGTGCCCTAAACATTGACTTTGACTTTCTTGGAGTCACAGAAAGGTGGGAAAACCCTCTGGGGACCTTGACCATCCCCAGGGCTAACTCCAAAGTCAAAGCAGGTTGCCCAGAGGAGCTGTGGTTGCTCCATCCCTGGAAGTGTCCGAGGTAGGGTTGGACAGAGCTTGAAGCAACCTTGGTGTAGGGGGTGCCATGACAAGTGGCTTGGATCTGCATAACCTTTCAGGTCCCTTCCAGCACAAGCTTTTCTCTGATTCTGTGATTTCTCACTATTTTTTCCAGTCGAGTTTTGAGAATTCCCAGGGCCAGAGATTTTTTGATCAAACCCACAGACCCTCCCCAGCCAGGCCAAGCAGCCCCAGTTCCCTCCCACACCCCACACTCAGCACTTTGTGACCCTCCAGTGGACTTTGCAGGCTTTTCTGACCTCCCAGAGTGTCCCCAAAGCGCCCACATCCCTCCAGATGCAGCCCCAGGAGTGGGAAGAACAGAACCCCTCCAGCTGTGCTCCTGCTGACACAGCTGGGGCATCTTTGTCACACATAAATCTGATTTTTTGTCATCTGCACCAGTGCAGGTGAGGATATCTCCAGCTCATCAGCATTCCCAGTGCATCTCCCACCTCGGAGACATCCCTTGGGAGGGCTGGAGGACACTGCCCAGAAACAAAACAGTGATCTGAAGGAGATCAGATCACTCTCTGTAAATATTTTGGGGGACTCAGACTGTCTGGAGAGGAGATGTTTCCAGCAATTGGATGGTTGTGGTGCAAGGAAACATAGAGGTGGATTCACAGACTAAGTTTGGACTGGAAACTTGAGGTGGTGGAAGGTGCAGTGGTAGCAACAGCTTAGAGAAAAACTCAAGTTTCGTGTCAGGAGGGAGAAAAATTCTGAGAAAGTTAAAAAAAAAAGGATGGCAAATTCCAAAGAGATCTGCCTGGAAGCAGGTGATTTTGGAAAAATCACAATTTTGGAAAATTGGAGATTTTGGGCTGGGTTGTCATGGGTGAGTGGGAGCTGGCAGGATTTATGGACAGACACCCAGGTGATTTAACAGAACCCAATGTGCCCCATTTGGCCCAAATTCCACCTCTCACACCAGAAGTGTGAGCCCCTGGGTTATTTGGTCTTTTTGGAGCTGCATGTGCAGGTTCCTGCAGGCTCAAGGGACCCAGCACAAATGTGGGAATTTGGGGTTTAATGGTTTTCTCTGATCCTGTAAGGCAGGAGTTTAAGGCAAGAAAAATGAAAGGGATATTCCATGGGTCACTGGGGTGACTCTGGCCAGTTCCCCAGCTGAAATTTGTAGATTCAAACTGGGGGGGAAATAGGAGAAGAATGAGAAAATCAAAGGCACATCTCCAAAGCTACATGAAAAAAAAAATATATATAGAAAGGGAAAGCATTTCATCCATCTGCTTGCATTTTCCTTGGTGCTTCTTTTGCAGTGCTTTGATAAGCAAGACTCTTAAAGAAATGCTATGGAAGAAATTTCCTTCCCCCAACAACCACTTCACCTTATCAATTCCCCCCAAATGAAAAGATTATTTAAAAAAAATAATAAAATAATGCTAGAGAAAGGAAGGTACGAAAGGAGAAAAGCCACGAAGGTTTCTGTGATTTAACCAGGCCATTGTGGGATATATGAAAAGAAACTGAGGAACCCACGGGCTGACTTTGATGTGGAGCCTTTGAAAAGCGGAGCAGGGAGAAACAGCCCTGACCCTGATGAAAGGGGGGAGCAGGACTCGTCACACCAGAGCCAGGACTGCGGAGCTGCCAGCTCCACACCAGCCTTTGCTGGCTCCATCCCAGGGGCTGGGATCGCCTCCCCTGCTCACAGCCCGGCCGGGGAGCGGGGAGAGGCTCCCGGGGCTGGAGGGACCTGCTGGGCTTGGCTGGGCTGAGGAGCCTCTGCTGGAGGAGCAGAATTCCCTGCGGGAATGATCCTGTCCCATCTGCAATGATCCCATCCCAGCTGCAATGATCCTGTCCCAGCTGCAATGATCCCATCCCAGCTGCGGGAATGATCCTGTCCCAGCTGCGGGAATGATCCTGTCCCAGCGGGAATGATCCTGTCCCAGCTGCGGGAATGATCCTGTCCCAGCTGCGGGAATGATCCTGTCCCAGCTGCGGGAATGATCCTGTCCCAGCTGCGGGAATGATCCTGTCCCAGCTGCAATGATCCTGTCCCAGCTGCGGGAATGATCCTGTCCCAGCTGCGGGAATGATCCCATCCCAGATCCAGGAATGATCCCATCCCAGCTGCAATGATCCCATCCCAGCTGCAATGATCCCATCCCAGCTGCAATGATCCCATCCCAGATCCAGGAATGATCCCATCCCACCTGCTGGAATGATCCCATCCCAGCTGCAGGAATGATCCCATCCCACCTGCAGGAATGATCCCATCCCAGCTGCGGGAATGATCCCATCCCACCTGCAGGAATGATCCCATCCCAGCTCCAGGAATGATCCCATCCCAGCTGCAGGAATGATCCCATCCCATCTGTGGGAATGATCCCATCCCATCTGCAGGAATGATCCCATCCCATCTGCTGGAATGATCCCATCCCATCTGCAGGAATGATCCCGTCCCAGCTGCGGGAATGATCCCATCCCAGATCCAGGAATGATCCCATCCCTGCTGCAATGATCCCATCCCTGCTGCAATGATCCCATCCCAGCTGCAATGATCCCATCCCACCTACAGGAATGATCCCATCCCAGCTGCAATGATCCCATCCCAGCTGCAGGAATGATCCCATCCCAGCTGCAATGATCCCATCCCAGCTGCAATGATCCCATCCCAGCTGCTGGAATGATCCCATCCCATCTGCAGGAATGATCCCATCCCTGCTGGAATTATCCCATCCCAGCTGCAATGATCCCATCCCAGCTGCAGGAATGATCCCATCCCAGCTGCAGGAATGATCCCATCCCATCTGCAATGATCCCATCCCAGCTGCAGGAATGATCCCATCCCAGCTGCAGGAATGATCCCATCCCATCTGCAATGATCCCATCCCAGCTGCGGGAATGATCCCATCCCAGCTGCAATGATCCTGTCCCAGCTGCAGGAATGATCCCGTCCCAGCTGCAATGATCCCATCCCAGATCCAGGAATGATCCCATCCCAGCTGCGGGAATGATCCCATCCCAGCTGCCAGGGGTGCCCTTTGGGGATGGAAGTCCCCCAGCTGCAGGTCTGTCTCCAGGGGAAGAGCTGGAGTAGCAAAGGCTTTGCATGGAAAATGTGTCAGGGAAACAGGGGGATGGAGGATTCCACCGGCAGAGCACGAGCAGGAAGCCACAGGGGAAATTTGTTGAGATAAGTGCCTGATTTTCAGGTACTTACACAGAATTTCTGTGGTGCCTCTAGCAGTGACTTTAACTCACAGATTGATTATGTGAGAGACAGCAAGGCTGGAAATATCACATTCACAGAAACACAGAATGGTTTGGGTTGGAAGGGACCTTAAAGCCCATCCAGTGCCATGGGCAGGGACATCTTCACCTCTCCCAGGTTGCTCCAAGCCCATCCAGCCTTGCCTTGGACACTTCCAGGGCAGCCACAGCTTCTCTGGGTAGAAATAAACCAAAGAAATCATCAGTGCCAAGTGCAGTCCCCTCCTGAGCCTCAGCAGAGAACAACCAGCTGTGGGAAATGTCAGGATCTGCACCAGCCAGGGCATGAGAAGGAGCCCTGTGCACTCCCAGAGAGCTCCAGTAAACATTAATATCGATTATCAATTTACAAACCACCCCAGGACACGGGATGAAACCCAGTGCTGGCAAAATCTCTGCTTCTCTGCAGCTCTCAGAGCTCCCTCATCTTCCCCACATCGCTTCCCACCCCTCACCCTCGGCACCCCTGGGTGTGCTGGGCAGCTCCAGGCTCTGTGTGTGAATTATTTGTCCACATCCTCACCCAGTCCCCCTGCAGAAAATAAAATAATAATTTAATAATTTTAATTTTAAAAAAAATAATAAAATAATATTTATTTATTTATTTATAAATAAATTAACTCCTTGCAGTTCTGAGGCATCCAACAGCATCCTCCCCCCTTTTTGCACCTTGTCTAGGGTTTGGTAAGCCAGTATAAAACTTTATTTCCTTAACAAATGATTTTGCATGATCTAAGGTGCCCTGGGTCTGAAATTCACCTGTCACAAGAAGAAAACCCACAATTATGTCACCCTCCTGCCTGCAGCGTGCAATTTATCCAGCAAATTGATCTCCTTTTGTCTTAGGCTGCTGCTTGCCAACGTGCCTTTGGAACTGGTTTCCTGTGGGAAATGGCTTGATGAGTTTGTTAGGAGAACAGTTTCCTCTGCTGAGTGAGCTGATTCCTGTCTAAATCTTTTCCCTTGACTGAGACAGATTTTATTAAGCCATAAGGCACTCCTGAGCTCCGTGATGAATATTAGAATTTGTGCAAGGCAGGGAGGGGTGGGAGGGACTGGATGCAAGAAACACAGTGGGGTCTGGGGGGATATTTAATAATATTTATTTTAGGGTTAAACAGAGGTTTAAAGGGTCTGTAGAGCAGGGAGGGGATCTTGAAGCTCTGTGCAAGCACCCAGAAAGGGTCAGAAGGAGCAGCAGCACTCACAGACAGGCTCCAGCCCCTCTGCTGCCATCAGTGGTGCTCTTTAAATTCCCAAAGGCCTCGTCCATTGACTCCAAAAGCGATTGAGAGCACGTCCAAATGATTCTCAGCAACTTTTCTGGGAAACAAACGGCCTGAGCAATCAGCTGGGCATTTGGGTAAGCCCAGGTGTGAATGGATGCAGTTCCATACTCAGCACCCATCTCTTTATTGCTGTAAACAGGAATTATTTGTCTCCCCTGTTCCCTGGTGCTGGCAGGTGAGATATTCACCTGTTCCCATTGTTCTGAGCCTCCTGGTCTTGGCTAACAGCTGAATTTTGATCTGGTGACCCCCCATCCTCAAGGGATTTGTTCTCCCGTGGTCTCACAGTGGTGGTGAGCAGCAGCATTTCTCATCTCACCTCTGGAGGAAATGCTATCTTTTATTTTTCACTCTTGCTGAACCCAGGATCAGGATTTGTGATGGGAACTTGTTTAGACAAACTCTTTTACACCCTGTTTTTTCCTCGGTGTTTTCCCTGGCTCTTGCATGATCCTTTTGGCCAGGACTGCAGTGTTGGGAAAGAGGGAAGAGTTTCACAACAAGGAGCTTCTGAGTCAGTGGGAAAGGCTGAGGTGGCCTTTATCAGAGTGCTCTGACCTGTCCTGAAAATGCAGTTCCTGGATGCCTCAAGCCCAGGTGAAAGCACCGTGTGACAGGTCAGTGTTTTCCCACTCCAGGGGTGAGGCTCAGCACAGAGACAAAATCCAGAGTTGGTTCTCATTAAACTGGGTGAGCAGCTGGTGACCAACTGTGGTCACCCATGGCTGTGTGACAAAAATCACCCAGCAGGGAGAAAGTGGCTGTTTGGGGCTCAAGCACAGAATCATAAAAATCACAGAATCCCAGACTGGTTTGGGTCAGAAGGGACCTCAAATTAATCCCATCCCACTGTCCCAGGCTGCTCCAAGCTTGGCCTTGGACACTTCCAGGGGATCAGCTGCTCTGGGCACCCTGTGCCATGATGGGAACATTCCAGGGGACATTCCCAGGGTGCAGCCAGGCTGATAATATAATATAATATAATATAATATAATATAATATAATATAATATAATATAATATAATATAATATAATATAATATAATATAATATAATATAATATAATATAATATAATATAATATAATATAATATAATATAATATAATATAATATAATATAATATAATATAATATAATATAATATAATATAATATAATATAATATAATATAATATAATATAATATAATATAATATAATATAATATAATATAATATAATATAATATAATATAATATAATATAATATAATATAATATAATATAATAATGTAATGTAATGTAATGTAATGTAATGTAATGTAATGTAATGTAATGTAATATAATATAATGTAATATAATATAATGTAATATAATGTAATAAAATGTAATATAATATAATATAATATAATATAATATAATATAATATAATATAATATAATATAATATAATATAATATAATATAATATAATATAATATAATATAATATAATATAATATAATATAATATAATATAATATAATGTAATAAAATGTAATGTAATAAAATGTAATATAATATAATGTAATATAATATAATGTAATATAATATAATATAATATAATATAATATAATATAATATAATATAATATAATATAATATAATATAATATAATATAATATAATATAATATAATATAATATAATATAATATAATATAATATAATATAATATAATATAATATAATATAATATAATATAATATAATATAATATAATATAATATAATGTAATATAATGTAATGTAATATAATGTAATGTAATGTAATGTAATGTAATATAATGTAATGTAATATAATGTAATATAATATAATGTAATATAATATAATATAATATAATATAATATAATATAATATAATATAATAACATTAACATAACATAATATAACATTAACATAATATAACATAATATAACATTAACATAATATAACATAATATAACATAACATAACATTAACATAATATAACATAATATAACTTCTATTCTATTCTATTCTATTCTATTCTATTCTATTCTATTCTATTCTATTCTATTGTATATATTATATAATACATTATATATATTTATATATCATGTATATTATATAATATAACATAATTATATATTATATATTTTATATTATATAATATTATGTATATATAATTAATATATATAAATATATATATATTAATATATATATATAATTAATTCTATATTATCCTGTGATGAAATCCTCCAGCCCCCTCTGTGCACCACTGTGGGAGGCTTTAGGGACACAACTGGGGCTCAGCTCTCTGGATTGCCCCCACTGAGGCCTTCCCACAGCAGCTTCTTCTTCCTCCCAGAGCATGCTGCTCCTTGTTGTGGCTCCTGGCGTTATTCCATGAGGAAGGAGGGAGTGCAGGAGGGAAGGGGACATGAGGTGAGAGCTGGGACACCTCTCCTGTGAGGAAAGGCTGGGAGAGCTGGGGGTGCTCACCTGGAGAAGGCTCCAGGGAGAGCTCAGAGCCCCTTGCAGTGCCTAAAAGAGCTCCAGGAGAGCTGGAGAGGGACTGGGGACAAGGGATGGAGGGACAGGACACAGGGAATGGCTTTAAGTGGACAGAGAGAAGGGTTAGGTGGGATATTGGGAAGGAATTCCTGGCTGTGAGGGTGGGCAGGCCCTGGCACAGGGTGCCCAGAGCAGCTGTGGCTGCCCCTGGATCCCTGGAAGTGCCCAAGGCCAGGTTGGACAGGGCTTGGAGCAGCCTGGGACAGTGGGATGGGATTAATTTGAGGTCCCTTCTGACCCAAACCAGTCTGGGATTCTGTGATTTTCATGATCCTGTGCTTTTGGAGTCAATGGACAGGCTGCCCCTGGATCCCTGGCAGTGTCCAGGGCCAGGTTGGACGTGGCTCTGAGCTCTCCCTGGAGCTTTGGGAAGCACAATTCAACACCTCCAGGTCTGTGACTTACAGCCTTTGGCCCCTTCACCACCTGCCAACTTATCACAGAAAATGATGTGTCATTCTCAGGTCTCAGCTTGTCCCTCCCTGCTGCCTGCAGACACAGCTTTTTGGCAGTGATTCCCTCCTCCCCAATCCCTCTGTCTCTCTCCCTGCTCCCCAACTCCTTGTCTCTCCCATAAGGCATCTGCTGTCTGCAGAGAAAGGCAAATAGGAGTTTGGAATTGGGATTTTTCTTTCCTTTTCATTTTTTTTCCCCCCCTAGGGATTGAGTTCTTCCCCCTGTGCTGCCAGGGTCCTGCAGAACATCCAGCCAGGCCTTTCCCCAACCCCTGTGAGGCTGCTCACCCCTCACTGTGCACAGAAAACACAAATCCATCCTCCCTGAGAGCCACATGCAAGCTGGGACAGGCACCCTGAGGTTCAGGGAAGAGGGACTGAGCTCTTTATTCAGGAAATCTCTCCATTCAGCCATGTAAAGGAGCCTCAGAATGCAGGAGAAAAGTTCCGTCCCACAAGGACTGACTGTGGAGAGTGGACCAAAACTCTGTGAGAAACTGTCAGGAAGCAGAAAAGGGTTTGATTTGATTTAATTTAACTTTCCAGGCAGGCTGATCCTGCATCCTCACATGCACAAACACCAGGATGTGGCTCACGGATGAGGCACACTGCAATAAATTGTTATCCAAAATCCATTTTTCACACCAATCCTGAGCATCCAGGGAGGGATGGGAAGGACACAACTTTTCCAAACACAGCCCAGAAAAGGTGCCAGCTGCTGTGTCCTTCCAATCCCTCCCTGGGTGCTCGTGATTGTCAAGGATAAGAGGTTTTTGGGCAGTAGCTTTGACCCAGAAGTCAACATTTATTGCAGTGTGATCTTTTGCTTTAGACTTTTTTCCTTGCCTCACCCTCAGTAAGCCTGAAGTGAGATTGATTTCTCTTGCCTGTGTTTGCTTGTTTGGTGGATCTGGGATAAGACGATGAGAAATAGCACAGGCACCGAGGTTTGGCTGCCAGAGCTGCTGGGGGACAGGTTTGTGCTGCCAAATCCCTCGGGTTTTGTACAAGGAACATTCTTTTTGTCACCCACGTTCCTTCAGCCGGCCTGGGCTCACCTGGAGACAGCTCTGTGAGCCAAGGCAGCACCAACAGCACGGATGGTGCTGGATCCTCATGGAATCAGGGAGTTATTAAGGCTCTAAAAAGACCTCCAAGATCATCAACCTTCACGTGATTTAACTCCCACGGCCACCAAACCACAGCACAAAGGCCTGCTGGTTTTTTTGAACACTTCCAGGGATGATGACTCCACCCTGGGCACCCTTTCAGTGAAGGATTTTTCCTTAATATCCAACCATTTCCTCTTGTTCCCTGGGAACAGAGCCCCACCAGCTGCTCCCTCCTGCCAGGGACACCCAGAAGATCCTCCTTGACCCCAGAAGGAAACAATTTGAAAATCAGCCTCTCATTTTCTGGGAGGGAAATGATGATTCTGGCAGGGAATCCCTGCTCCTGCCTGGAGTTTGGTGGCTGCTGGAGTATTTTTCCCCATGAGATGCTTTTGGTTCTCTGTGACTTTCGGGAGGAAGTTTGACAAAGGCTTTTGAAAGACTCGGTAAATTGCATCCTTCACAACGCCTTTGCTGACACACTTAAAGCAGGCAGAGGAACACAATTTTCCTTTAAAGAGGACATGCTGGGTTCTCTGTCTCGTGTGCCATAACCAGTAATGAAAGTCAAGCACGTCCCCTGCACACTCCCAGGCTCGTTTAACCCTTCTTGCTGCACTGCCTGCTGCGAGATGCACGAGAAAAGACAGCAAAATACTCAAAACCTGAGCAAATCTGCAGGGGAAATGGGGAGAAAAAAAAGTCAAATCCAAAAATGTCTGATTCCAGAAAAGCAGGAGGAATTGGATTTTTTTTTTTTTTTTTTTTTTTTTCTTGGCTTAGAGATCATATTTACAGTTTGCCCTGCTGGAGTTTTAAAAACAGCAGAACAAATTTCTAATTAAAAGATATAGCTTGACAAACTAACTCCAAACATCTGTTCTGTAGTGTTTGTAGCTGAAACTTGTGTAGTTAACAATAGGATGAGTAGATAACTGATCCATCAGGATCATCCCCTGTCCATCTGTGGCCGTGGAATAACTCAGCTTCTCCTGAGCTCCTCAGGTGAGTCCTTGCTCAGAATTCCCTGGGTTAAATCCCCTGGCTCAGAGGGAAATCCTGGCTCAGAGGGAAATTCTGGCTCAGAGGGCCTCAGCTCTTTCTGCTGGCATTGATTTATACGCCAAGTTTGGAGCAATGCTCAGGTTTTCCTCAGGTACAACTCAGGTACTTGATTAGATTTGTGGTTTGCAGTTAATAGTGAGCACAGCTACAAATAATGAAGTATTTCACCTGTGACTTAAAAAAATCAGGAGAAGAGCAACTCCTGGCGTGGCAGCGATGTTGTGTAAGGGGAAAAATGAGAGAAGCTCCCCATCTGTGTCCCCACTGGCTCTGAACAGTCCTGTCCTGGTCACTGAAGGAGATTTTCCCTCTCAGGTTGTCATGAACAAGCTGTGTGCATGTGCTTGGAAAGGCTCCTGCACGTAAATCGGTGTAAGGACGTCCTGCCCTGGCAAAGAACTGGGATGACACCACCAGAGAGAACAGATCCACACAGGAATGCAGCCCAGCTTCCCAAACACTGCCAGGGCTGGGCAAAAAACATCCCCCAGACCTGAGTGTGCCTGGGGACACCCAGGAGGGGAGGGAAGGGAAAGGGAAAGGGAAAGGGAAAGGGAAAGGGAAAGGGAAAGGGAAAGGGAAAGGGAAAGGGAAAGGGAAAGGGAAAGGGAAAGGGAAAGGGAAAGGGAAAGGGAAAGGGAAAGGGGAAGGGGAAGGGGAAGGGGAAGGGGAAGGGAAAGGGAAAGGGAAAGGGAAGCTTGGCAAACCCATCTCCTGCCAGGACAAACCATTCCAAAGCATTGGAATTAAAAAAATGATGAAGAGGCAGGGAGCCCAGAGGCACAGACCACATTCCAGTGATGCCAGGAGAGTCAGGCTCCAACCAGGAAGGGTCTCCAAAAGGTGGGAACTCGGTGAAGTGGAAGGAACTGGAGGTGGTAGAACAGAAGATTAATTTCAGGAAAGACGTGGAGTCATGGAATATATAATCATGGAATGTCCTGAGCTGGAAAGGACCTGCAAGGACCATCCAGTCCAACTCCTGGCCCTGCACAGACACCCCAACAACCCCACCCTGTGCCTGGGAGCGTTGTCTGAAGCCTCCTGGAGCAGCCTCAGGGCTGTGCCCATTCCCTGGGGAGCCTGGGCAGTGTCTGCACCCTCAGGGGGAAGAACCTTTCCTGAAATCCAAACCCCCTGGCACAGCCTGGACAGCAGTGAGTTAATACATGGAAAATCTTGGATTCAAGACCGTGGCAATGGAGCTTCCCTAAGGAAGGGTGGTGGGTGCAGTGGGACTGGAGCTTGACTAACTCCAGGTGACAATCTGAGCACCCCAGGGCCAAGCAGTGTCCTGGGGCAGCTCAACACCTCCATGTGCTCTCAGGGTGACAACTGAGGTGCAGCCTCATTGTGTTTGTAGGCAACACCAGAGATGAGGAAGAGGCTGGCAGGGGAATGGCAGAGATTTATCCCACAGGAACCTCAACAAACTTCAGATCTGGGCCAACAGGAACCTCTCAAACTGCTGGGGGCCAGGGCAGGGTGACTCTGGTCAGCGTGGGATGGGATGGGATGGATCAGGCTGCTGGGAAAGGAGCGGGAGGACAGATGGAACATGAGTCAACAGTGCACTCTGATGGCAAATCAGGGAATCCACAAACTGGCCTTCAGAAGGACCGGGAGCAGGAGGGAGGAGTTCACAGTTCCCTCTGTTTGTCCCTCTGTTCTTGTCCATCCTCCAAAGCCCCTTCCCCACCCAGAACCAGAGGGGGTGACAGAAACACACGGGGGATGTGGCAGGGGCTGGCTGAGGTGGCCCCAGGATGGGTGGAAAGAGTTGGTTTTGATGGTTTTGATTGGAAAGATGATGCTGAGGGGCTGGAGATCACAGCCCACAGCTGGAGAGCACTTAGGGAATGGCACCAAAGGGACAACAAGGCTCCAGGTGGGATATTGGGGGAAAAAAAAGCCAACAAAGCATTATCCCTCACTCCATCAGGTCCCCAGAGTGACCACATTACCCAAAATATCTGCTGCTCCCTGCAGGATGAGCATTCCCAGTCCATGATCTCCCACTCAGCTCCCTCATCTGCACAGCAAAGAGGCACCAGGATAATTGTTAATTATTAACTCAAGAGTTCATCGTGTGCAATTCTATTTACCCAAAACTTCTCAGCGAGCAGATGTCAGTGTTGAGACCTGTTCCTCCAGGAAAGGAAAGGAAAAGTGGAGGATATTAAAATCAATCTGTGAGCCACCGGTGTTGTGCAAATTGGACAGTCAGTGCCACAGTTTTGGATATTTCCTGCTTTGTGCACAACTGAGGGAATAATTTATGATAACAATTTTCATATAATGTAGAGATAAAAAAAAAAAAAAGAAGAATAGATCACTGTGGTAGCTGGAGGTGAGGAAAGCAAAAGAAATGGAAGAAAATAAATTAACCAGTAGCTGAATTTTTCACATTTGTGTATCAGCAAAAAACTAAACTAGAAAATTTGACTCATTCAGAGCAGACAATGTTTTACTTGTTCTTAAAGGCATCGCTGGGAATGAATGCAAACTGAGAGGGAGATGTATGCAAATTCATGCAAATTCATCTGCAAATCAGCACATACCATCAGTCTCTTGGCACATTCCCAGCGTCTCTGTGCCGGAGGGATTGAAGAGGATGAGGGGCAGTGGAAGTGTTGTGGTCCCTCCCAGCAGGACCCACAGCCCTGGCCTGGGGTTGGCTGCCCTGGGGCTGTTTTCCTGTTTTCCTTCCCTTTTCCTGCCCTTTTCCTGCCCTTTTCCTGCTCTTTTCCTGCTCTTTTCCTGATTTTTCCTGCTGTTTTCCTACTGTTTGTTTTCCTGCTCTTTTCCTGCCCTTTTCCTGCCCTTTTCCTGCTCTTTTCCTGCCCTTTTCCTGCTCTTTTCCTGATTTTTCCTGCTGTTTTCCTACTGTTTGTTTTCCTGCCCTTTTCCTGCCCTTTCCCTGCTCCTTTCCTGCCCTTTTCCTGCTCTTTTCCTGCCCTTTTCCTGCTCTTTTCCTGCCCTTTTCCTGCCCTTTTCCTGATTTTTCCTGCTCTTTTCCTGCTCTTTTCCTGCTCTTTTCCTGCTCTTTTCCTGCCCTTTTCCTGCCCTTTTCCTGCCCTTTTTCTGCCCTTTTCCTGCCCTTTTCCTGCCCTTTTCCTGCTCTTTTCCTGCTCTTTTCCTGCTGTCTTTTCCTCCCTCCTGCACTCCTGCATCTCCTCCTTCTGTCCAGGGAAAGCTCAGGAACAAGGCAGGGACTGACACCTGCAGTTCAATTTTCTGCCCATCATCCTTCTTCCTCCAATAATTTTCCCAAATTCTGTCTTGGCTTTTCCAAAAGAAGTGTGTGCATTCTCACACTCGTATTTCTTTGTACTTTGGATTTCTCTGTATTTAAGGATTCACCTCTTCTGTTTGCCGGCATCGTTCCTCACGCCCACGCGAAGAAACGCTCATCGTCGTTTATTCTCTGCTTTCCTTTCCAGATCACCTTTTTTTATTTAAAAAAAAATATTCTGTCAGAATGAAACATTTATGAGTGTTCTTCATTATAGGATTCATCCTTATCTCCTGGGACCAGTGGTCCTTACTGACATCCAAACAGTTGGACTAAATTATTTCTCTTTTTTCCAAAGGAAAATAGCAATTTATTGTGAGCTTTTGGGGTATTTTGTAGGGGATTATTTCTTTTTTCCCTTCTGTTTTGTTGAAACAGCTTTGTATGAATTGTTCAGGACACGAATAGTTCTGTGAAAGTATTAAAATGCATTAAGTTACTCATCATTTAACATTAAATCAAATCCACCAAGAGACATTTTTTGGGCAGTGTCAGTACCAACACCCAGCTTTGAACGTCTTCCCAATTCTTTCCACCATCCCAGCCTTACCTGTTGTGCTCCTCACCTGCAGAATTTTGTCTATTAGGACTGGAAATAGCACAGGGAAAAAAAACAGGATTTATAGTTGGACTATATTTATAGTTTAGATTTATATTATTTAGATTTTATTATTTTTTTATTATTTTTTTATTATTATTATTTAGATTTATAGTTGAAAAAATCAGTCAAATGTTGGACTTGACAGCCTTGGAGCTCTTTTCAAACCTTAATAATTCTGTGGTTCTATAAAATAATAATTACATTTTTAAGGCTATGTTTTTATATAGCCCCATACACATATATTTTATATATGTATTTTATATTTTTAGGGCTGTATTTTTAATAAATATGCTGTCACGCATTTAGGAGCCCCACAAATAAAGGAATAATGTGCAGCTGGGTTTATGTGTAGAATTAAATATCAGAAGAGTTTTTCCAGAGAGGCTGCTTGTGGAGGCCAAGGGAAGGTGTCAGCCAGGCTCTCCTGGTGGCCAAATTGGACCAAATTATTTTTAAGTCTTTAAAATTATTTTTAAGTCTTTTCCCCATCTTTGGAAATGCCTGTGAGTTCCCAGGTCAAGAGCCACAATCCTCTTTTTTCTCCATGTTTTTCTCTGATTCCAAATTAATTATGCCATGCTCAAACCCACCAAAACAAATGCTACGTGCTCACAATAGTAAAAATCACCACTAATATATCATTAAAATAAATAATAATGTAATATATATAATGTAATAATATTATTAATAGAATAGAATGGAATAAAATAGAATAATTATAAATAATGTAAATAATGTAATATGATATAATATAATAGAAATAATAGAAATACTATAATATAAAAATAAAATGTAATAAAATATAATGAATATAATATAATATATATAATATATAATATATAATAAATATAATAAATATACTATAATATATATAATATATATACTATAATAAATATAATATAATAAATATAATATAATAAATATACTATAATATACTATAATATACTATAATATACTATACTATAATATACTATACTATAATATACTATAATATAATATACTATAATATACTATAATATAATATACTATAATATACTATAATATACTATAATATACTATACTATAATATACTATAATATAATATAATATAATATAATATAATATAATATAATATACTATAATATAATATAATATAATATAATATAATATAATATAATATAATATAATATAATATAATATAATATAATATAATATAATATAATATAATATAATATAATATAATATAATATAATATAATATAATATAATATAATATAATATAATATAATATAATATAATATAATATAATATAATATAATATAATATAATATAATATAATATAATATAATATATCCCAGGGTCTGCTTGAGCAGCCTGCAGTGGAGCTGCTGCTGCTCAGAGCTTTTGGTGTTTGTGCCACCTGCATCGGGCAGGGATCTCTGGGCACCCAGCCTGCTCCTGGCCCATGGAAAACCTCCTGGAAAAGCAAATTTGTGTCACTGGAGCCCCATCCATGCCCCAGGGGGAGGGGGGAATCCTCCTGTCCCTGCCTCAGTTTCACCCAATGTGTCCAGCAGGATGGGTGTGGGACAGTGGTGCTCCCCCTCTTCCCGAGCTGGGAGCCAGGAGATGTCACTGCTTGAAGTGCTTAATTAGCAGATTTGTCTTGTCCTGGACCTGGACAAGACAATAAGATTCAAATATTTGAATATTTAAATGAGATTTTAAGTCCCTGAAGGCCAGATCAATGGGACACGGTGGTCATTGGCTCTCATTCACAATTCATCTTCCTTAAGGAACCTTCCAAAGAGCCAGAGTGACACAAAACCAGTTCACAGAGCCATAGAACGCCCTGAAATTCATCCCTGGAAGGGATCCACAAGGATCATTGAGCTCAACTCCTGCCCTGCAGGACAATCCCAGCAATCTCACCATGCTGGACTTTGTGGGTTTCCAACCATGACCTGACAGGAAAGAGCCTGGTGTGACCCCAGAGCTGATCTTTGTTTGAGTTGTAGCTTGGACTAAATCACCTCCTGACCTCAGGACATCCTTCCATTCTGAAGGGCATCCTTGGGAAAAATAAATGCAAAAATAAAAATAAAATCCCAAGCACAGCTGGTGGAGATGGAGTGTCTCTCCCACGCTGTCCCAGGACACGAGCAAGTTCATCCAACCTTTTGAACCAAAAGGAGTTTTCTTCTCTGGACTTAGAAGACCATTATTTGAATAATCTCACACCTGCAGCGTTTGTCCAGAGCTGCAGCTGTAAATCTGCTGTGACAGCTCAGCACAAGGGGGAGGTCTTGTCTTACCTTCCAGTGCTCCAGAGGTGCTCAGCACACACCTCAGAGGGGCTGGGATCTCCTGGCATGGCTCTGGGAGATGAAATCCCTTGCAGAAAGGTGAACAAACACAGGAGATCTGGAATGGCTCTGGGAGCTGAAACCCCTTGTAGAGAGGTGAACAAACACAGGAGATCTCCTGGAATGGCTCTGGGAGATGAAACCCCTTGCAGAAAGGTGAACAAGCACAGGAGATCTCCAGGCATGGGTCTGGGAGCTGAAACCCCTTGCAGAAAAGTGAACACAGAAGATCTCCTGGAATGGCTCTGGGAGCTGAAACCCCTTGTAGAAAGGTGAACAAACACAGGAGATCTCCTGGAATGGTTCTGGGAGATGAAACCCCTTGCAGAAAGGTGAACAAACACAGGAGATCTCCTGGAATGGCTCTGGGAGATGAAACCCCTTGTAGAAAGCTGGACAAGCACAGGAGATCTCCTGGAATGGGTCTGGGAGCTGAAACCCCTTGCAGAAAGGTGAACAAACACAGGAGATCTCCTGGAATGGGTCTGGGAGCTGAAACCCCTTGCAGAAAGGTGAACAAACACAGGAGATCTGGAATGGCTCTGGGAGATGAAACCCCTTGTAGAAAGGTGAACAAACACAGGAGATCTCCTGGAATGGCTCTGGGAGCTGAAACCCCTTGTAGAAAAGTGGACAAGCACAGGAGATACTGGGAGGACTGAGATTGGGGTCAAGGAAGAGTGGGGAAGGTGGGAAGAGGAACAAGGGGAGAGGATTGTCAGTGGCAGGAGCTGCTCCACCAGCTCAGTGATCCTTGTTTCATCCTCTGTCCTCTCTGCTTCGTGCCACTGTTGGCACCTGGAGTGTCCCAGCTCCAGGGACAGTGGATCAGCCCAGCTGCACTCACGGTCTGCTCTGGCACTGGGACCATCTCAGCACCATCACTGGCCCTGGTTCCAGCACAAACTGGGCTGCCCCACACTGTCCCTGCACTGTCCCTGCTTTGTTCTCCACAGCAGAGAGGAAAAAGCAGCTGCCTGTGTCAGCCCTGCCTCTCCAAAGGGAGACTGGGGGAAAGAGCAGGCGGATTTAACATCAGAACTCGGGCCAGAAACACAACTTGGCCTCTTTCAGTCCCACTGTGATGATTCACTGTCCTGCCCACTCCCTGAGCACCTGACACCACAAGCCAGCTCCAGCTCTGGGCTCCTTCTGAGCCCTCAAGCTGCTTTTTTTCCCCGTTGGAACAGCCCTGGACTCGTGTTCACCCAAGATCTGACATAATTTTTTCCACCACTCCATCCCCACCCCTGCCATGTCCCAAGTCCATACCCTGATGCTCAAGTCATGTCCTTTACCCTCTGACAAATAAAAGTCAGTTTATACCCAGTGACACGTGAAGAGCTGCGTTATTCTCTGTTCACCTCCAGAAATGGAGAGATTTTGTTCCCTGGGCTAAACTGGCACTTTGCTGTCACAGAGCTCCCCGTTGCTGACCCAGGGGAGCACAGAGAGAGAATTTGGGCTGTACACCAAGTCCCCAGAGATGTGTTTGTCCCACAGCAGTGTCTGGGACGTGTCCCTGTGCACGTTTAGAGCAGAGAAATCATCCCCCCGACCCGGCTGGCGCACGAGGAGTTAATGGAAACTGCTGGATTAAAATCATTACATTGTCCCTGGCAATCCCCGCTGTTAGCCACGGGGAAGGGCCTCGTCTGCAGCTCCCTTACAATAAAATGAAGGGTAATTTCATCCAGTCACCTGCTGCTGACCTATTTAAAGTCCCCGGAGCAGGGCAGAGCAGGTCGATGTCACCTCAGCCCAGGGCAGCCGGGTCACCCTGCAGGTGACACGTCCTGAGGTCACCTCTTGTGGGGCACAGGGCACCCACAGCACCCTCCCAGCGTGGGCAGGCAGAATACAAAACCAGTCCACAGAGCCAGAGAACCCCTGAGTTGGGATCCACACGGATCATTGAGTCCAGCTCCTGCAGGACAATCCTGGGAATCTCACCGTGCTGGACTTTGTGGGTTTCCAAGACCTGACAGGAAAGAGCCTGGAGTGACCCCAGAGCTGACCCTTGTTTGAGTTGTAGGTTGCACCAAATCTCTGGGTCCTTGGGCAGGCTCTGGGGTGGAGAAAATGATGTCAGATTTCAGTGAACATGAGTCCAGAGGTGCCTGGGGAGGGAAGGGGCTGCACAAACCCAGCTGAGCCCCAGCCCAGGGGTCACAGAGCCCATCCTGGGCTCTTGGGGAGCCCTGTGCCTCCCTCCTCCTGCTGCCCAAATCCCCCCATCCTCCTGTGGGCTGAGGAAAGGGAAGTTTCCCTGCACTCATTGCCACTGGAGCTGCAGCTTTCCAAACTTTGAAGACTCCACTCTTCCTTCTTGCAGCGATTTGGTTTGCACAGCCAAGGCAGTGCAGTGGATGCAGGGGAGAACTGCAGGCTGCTGGTTTGGAGGTCAGACAGCAGCTCCAACATCCTGGGACATGCCAGAGGATATCCCTGAGAGGCACAGACCCCCTCCCTGGGGTCACCCTGGTCCCCAGCAGGGATTGCCTGCCTTGGCTGGGTCACTCTACAGAGCTCAACCCTCCCATCCTACAGAGGATGTACAATAATATTAGAAAGTTTTTATATCTCTTATCATATTCTGTCTTTTCCAGCTCTTGGAATCCCTTGGTGACTATGAGAGAAATGCTGCTTTCATCAAAAAAATAAAATCAGAAAGTTTTGCAGCCCCACTGGCACAGAAAAAAAGCAGTGGATGCGATCCCAAGGGCTCCAAAAGGCAGCTTCAGGGGGTAAAAAATCCTAAAACCTTCATGGCCAGGCATGAATCCACCAGTATCTTCTCTGCTGGTTGCCCTCTCCAGGGTTTCTCTTATTCCTGCACACCTTCCCCTCAGGCTCCCATCTCCCTCCCACCCTGGAGCCTCTCTAACCATTTTCTCCCCACTCAAGCAAAGTGATATTCCCCTTTTCCCCGGGGGGAAATCCCAGGAGTTCCACAGCTCCAAACTATTCTGGTGTCAGAAAAACACCTGTCTGGTGGCAGGAAAAAGGAGAAACGGGGTGGGTGATGCTGGGATGGGCAGGGTGATGCCACCACCTGTCACTGGGACACCTGGGACCACCTCCAGTGTCAACTCATCCTGCAGATGGTCAGGGTCCCACCAAGCTCCTGCCCAAGGAAGCTCAAAGAAACCCACTCCTGGGTGGCAGGGGTGATGGAGGTGCTGGGTGGGTAGAAATCATGGGCTTAATTAATTAACTAATTAATAATTCCAATCATTAAGGTTGGGGAAGCTTGACCATCAACCCAGCACTGCCAGGTCTGCTCCTAAGCCACTGCTGCAGGCCATGTGAAGTGAGTCCTGTCCTTGAAAACAGGTTTCCCTTTTTTTTTTTTCCTTGTGAGGGAGATTAATACCTTTCAATTTTTAAAACACATAAAGGTTTCCTGTATGTTCACTGGACCCCATGAAAAAGAATAAAAAAAAAAAAAAACATGTAAAAACTCCATTATTTTGAAATGTTAAAAACTACTCTGCCAGGCCAGGCCGTGTCATTTTAATACCCTTGTGATTGTGTGTGTTTCCCTGCCTTACCTGCAAGGGGAAATCATCATTTCCAAGGGCCTTTGCTGGAGGCACGAGGTGGATTATCAGACCTGTGTCCTTCGTTTAGCAATAATAGCCATTAAACTCCTTGTTGCTATGGGGCTGCAATTTCCAGAGGCGATCCCCATTATGGGAGAGCTGGCTGCTGGCAAGCAGTTAATGAGAGAGCTTTGAAACAGCTCAGTGAAAACCCAGCTCCCTGCAGGCTTCAGAGCAGCTCTGAAAGAGGAGAGGGAGCCAAATCTGGCTCCAGCTGGGACAGCCCCGGTGTGGGGTGGTGGTGGATTTGCTGTTGCTGCACAGGCTGAGGGAAGCTCCTGTTGGAGGCACCAGAGAGAATTTTCTGCAGAGATTGGTCATAGAATTGTAGAATTCCAGACTGGTTTGGGTTGGAAGGGATTTTAGAGCTCATAAAGTCCCAGCCCTGACGTGGCAGGGACACCTTGGTGGCTCCAAGCCCTGTCCAACTTGGGCATTGGCCTTGGGCATTTCCAGGGATTCAGGAACAGCCACAGCTTCTCTGGGTACCTTCACAGCCAGGAATTCCTTCCCAAAATCCCACCCATCCCTGCCCTCTGGCAGTGGGAACTCATTCTCCCTTGTCCTGGCACTCCATCCCTTGTCCCAAATGCTTCTCCAGCTCTCCTGGAGCCACCCCATGGCATAGATATAGATATAAATATGAATAAATGAGAAATTAAAAACAAATGCACATGCTCTAAAAAGGCAGACCTGGGCTATGCAAACTAGTTCTTAGAAAAGTTGGAATACACATTAAAACCCCACAGCAAAATGGGATAAAAGGGGTGTTCCAAAGATACCAGGTGTGCTCCTGGCAGTGCTCTTGGCCATTTTAACCCTTTGCTTTATTATCTTTGTCTCCCAATTGTCTTTTTGTTTATATTAAACTTTTTATAATTTATTAAGGGAGTGAAGCTCATTTTTCACATTTCCTCTCAGGCTTCTGACTCTTGTTTTGTGATTCCCTGAGCTGGGCAGTGACAGCAATGGCACTGCTGGCCACCCCCTGCTCTGCCACCTGAGCCACTGCCACTAATCCTGGACACAGGAACGTGCAGCTGGAGCCCCTCTGGAACTCTGCTCCATCTTTTGACTTCCAAATCTCACTTCAACTGCACAAAAACCGTGGATAAAATGAGCCAGCTGGTAACGGGACACAAAGGCTGACAATGGTGCCTGGGAGGACACAAAGGACACCCAGGGGGACAACAAAGTCCTGGCTGGGCTCTGCAGTGTGGGGCCCTGGGAGGGGGAGATCCCCCCTCATCCTCATCATGGTTCAAAGGAGAGAAGGGCAATTAGAGCTGGAAATTGCCTTGCTGTGCCACTGTGAGAGCCTGAGAGCCCAAGGAGGAGGGGACAGCGCAGCCCAGCTTGTCCCTGGGATGTGTCACTGCTCTGCTGGCATCAGACAGTGCCTGGAACACTGAGAGCCTCCCTTGTTCATTTTCTAATTCCTTCTTTAACTGATTCATCTGCTCAGACTGTTTGGTTTGAGGTGCTTTTGCTTCCTGCCAATAAGAAAAATCTGAGCAGAAAATATCCCCATGGGTCCCCTCCAGCCAGCAAAACCAGACCTTGTTCCCTGTGTCCCCACCTGTGACCTGCTCTGAACCAGGGGCTGAGCAGCAGCTGGGGCCTTCCTGAAGATCTGTAAATGCATCTTTTTGGCAGGAAAATAGCAGGGATACCCTTCAGGGCAGAGAGATTGAGGATCAATACTGAGAGAAAGCTGTAGGGGAGAGTTTTTTCCTGTGTGATCATGGAATCACAGAATCCCAGAATTATTGGGGGTAGAAAGGACCTTAAAGATAATTTCATTTCAACCCTCTGTCATGGTTGTGGTGATGAGAGAGCCTTAGCTGGCAGCAGAACTCCCACCCAGCTGCCCACTTCCTCAAAAAATTGGGGAAAAAAGGGGGAAAGAAAACTGATGGGCTGGGATAAGATGGGGAAGTCACCAATTACTGTCACAGGTAAAAACAGACACAGTTTGGGGAAAGGTAAATTAATTTATTGCCTTAAAATTTGAGTAGTGGGAAACAAAAAGACATCAAACCAACATGTTTCCTCCTCACTCCCCAGTCCTTTCTCATATTCAGTTTTGCTTCTTCACTCCGAAATCAGCCCCCTCCAAGAAAAAATGGTGCAAGGGACATTGAGGGCAGCAGGTCAAGGTCAGCATAAAGTGATTTCTTCGTTTTTCTCCTTCCTCCTCACCTTTCCTGTGCTCCAGCACGGGAACCCCCCAGGCTGCAGGAAAACCTCCTGCAGTGTGGTCCTTCCTGGGCTGTGTTTTCTTCAGGAATATCCATTTGCCCTGGAGCGGTTCTCCATGGGATGCTGTGTGAGGATCTGCCATGGCATGGTCCCCTCCACACTGCAGGGGACATCTGCCCTGCTCTGAGTCCTCCTTGGGCTGCAGGGAAAATCTTCATCCCCATGGAGCCCCTCCTGCTCCTCTTTTCCCTTCCCACTTCACTTTTCCCTTCTCCTCCCATCTGGCATTTTCTCCCACACGTTTTCTTCACACATTTGCACGGTGAGGCTTCACTGGGGGGCTCAGCCTTGGGCTGGGAGCTGACTGGGACCAGCCCCCCACTGCACCCCACAAATCCTTCCTGTGCAAGCCCATGTGGGATGGCAAGCTGCATCCCCAAATTCAGCCAGGGAAATGGGCTGGGAGAGGGAGCCAAGGAGAAGGAGGAGTTCCTGGAAGCAGGAGAAGAGGGGTGAGGGTCCCAGCAGGTGCCACAGGAGGGAAGGGGCTCTGTGTGGGAGGAATTTCCCACACTGCTGATTTCCAAAGTGTCTGCATTAGTCACCTTCGTGCCAAAGGTTGCTTCTGGGCAGGGATGGAAAAATAATTCAGCTGGAGAGAGCCTGATGGGCATTCTGGCTCTCTGCTCCAGGACAAGCTGTGTAAAATACCTGGTGAGGCAGTGGAGACAGATGCAGCCAGCCTGGGCAGATTTTTTTGCTGATCTGCAGCTGAGGCAGGGGAGAAGCCTGAAAAGCCCTCAGCCAGCTGTTTGTTTTGGTCATATCCCACTGATTCCTGGTCAGAGCTATCCCACGGATTGACCTTTGGTGTTATGAAACACAAAATCCTCTGGCTGCAGTCCCTGTTTGATGTTCCCTCCTGGCTGTGGCTCCCTGGGTCACAGGGATGCCCTGGGAGCAGGAGGGAGAAGCTGCCCTGGGAACCACAACATCTTCTGAGGTTTCTCTAAGCTGGGACCCAGTGTAAAACCATTCAGTGGAGGCCACTCTCAGTCCCCCCCCTCAAAGGATGGGTTGAGAAATATCAGTTAATAAGTGAGTTTTAAATCAGAATAGGTCACTCAGAGTTCTAACATTGTGTGGTTTAGCTGCTTGCTTAGCTTTCCTTTCTTGGTCTGAGTAGCTGGATTTGCAGAAGCCTCAAGTCACAAGCTCTGAACTCTCACCCAGATGTGCTTTTGGGTGGAATGGAGTTCATTTTCCCAGTCTTTTCCCTCGTAGCTGGTAGAGAGCAGTGTTTTGAATGCAGGAGGAGAATAACACTGACAACACACTGATGTTTGAGCTGCTGTCCAGTGCTTTCCCTAAATCAGGAAGGCTTTGGGCTCCCGAGCTCTGCTGGCTCAGCGAGGGCTCAATAAACACAGAGCAGGAGATAAGGAACCTCCAGCCATCAGTGGCATCAGCTCCACAAGATAAGTCAATGTCCCGTGTGCATGGAGACAGAAAGAGTCCAGAAAGGTGTCAGAGGAGCCCAGACCAAAAATCACCACTGGAGGCACAAAGAGCACCAGCAGGGACAGAAGGAAATCAGAGCTCCCAGAAATGGGGGGGGACAAAACCGGCACAAAGAGCACCAGCAGGGACAGAAGGAAATCAGAGCTCCCAGAAATGGGGGGTGACAAAACCAACACAAGGAGCACCAGCAGGGACAGAAGGAAATCAGAGCTCCCAGAAATGGGGGGTAACAAAACCAACACAAGGAGCACCAGCAGGGACAGAAGGAAATCAGAGCTCCCAGAAATGGGGGGTAACAAAACCAACACAAGGAGCACCAGCAGGGACAGAAGGAAATCAGAGCTCCCAGAAATGGGGGGTAACAAAACCAACACAAGGAGCACCAGCAGGGACAGAAGGAAATCAGAGCTCCCAGAAATGGGGGGTAACAAAACCGGCACAAAGAGCACCAGCAGGGACAGAAGGAAATCAGAGCTCCCAGAAATGGGGGGTAACAAAACCGGCACAAAGAGCACCAGCAGGGGCAGAAGGAAATCAGAGCTCCCAGAAATGGGGGGTGACAAAACCGTGAGAAGCCTGAGCTGATCTAATTAGAGAGAAGGTCGTCAGCAGCTC
Organism: Poecile atricapillus; assembly: GCF_030490865.1. Classification (NCBI taxonomy): domain Eukaryota; kingdom Metazoa; phylum Chordata; class Aves; order Passeriformes; family Paridae; genus Poecile; species Poecile atricapillus. The sequence continues at coordinate 6,613,713 of NC_081270.1, forward strand.
CATTCACCAAAATTTGGGAACAGCTCTGGGGGCACAGGCTCCACTGGGTATTTTGGGCACTGGCAGGTTCTGGGATGCTGTTGGAGATACTGGAATGAGGGGATGGAACTAGAATGTCCCTGCCTATGAAGATGTGAAGGAATAGGATGGAAGGGCCCCTGAGGTGCATAATCCCCCTGGATCTGGAATGTGACTGGGTGCACAACCACACCTTCCTCTTTGGAGAGCATTTAGGATGTACTTTATAAATAATATAATATAATAAATTATAATGTAATGTAATGTAATATAATGTAATATAATGTAATGTAATGTAATACAATATAATATAATACAATATCATATCATATCATATCATATCATATCATATCATATCATATCATATCATATCTACAATAGATTTAATATAATATAGTAATAATATAGTACATATTATATAGTAAATATAATGTAAGTAATACATTCTATTATGTAAAGTATTATGTAATTAATATAAAATAGATAATATATAATTATATTATATTATATTATATTATATTATATTATATTATATTATATTATATTATATTATATTATATTATATTATATTATATTATATTATATTATATTATATTATATTATATTATATTATATTATATTATTAATATAATATAGTATAATATAACATAATATAATATAGTAAATACAATGTAATTATATAATATAGTAAACATAATGTCATTAATATAATATAGACTATATATATATTGATATGATATGATATGATATGATATGATATGATATGATATGATATGATATATAATATAATATAATATAATATAATATAATATAATATAATATAATATAATATAATATAATATAATATAATATAATATAATATAATATAATATAATATAATATAATATAATATAATATAATATAATATAATATAATATACAATATAATACAATATAATACAATATAATACAATATAATACAATATAATACAATACAATATAATACAATACAATACAATACAACACCATAGCATTTTATTATCAAGATTTCCAGCTCTCAGCATGTTATGCATGCCCACCCCACAGCTCCCCATCTCCCACTCTGCAGCTCTCCTGGAGCCAGGAGATCACCTCCAATCCTCCCTCTGGCTGCATCCCTGGCCAGATGCTGAGCTGTTTGTGGAGGGGTGAGGCCTGGCCCGTTAATCTGTGCTCAGAGAGGCTGGCAGCTGGATTAGTGCTTCAGCTGCTCTCAACATCTGCAGCTGCAGGACAGCCCCAAATTCCTCAGCTGGAAGCCGGAGGTAGCAGCAAGGCTGGTAAGAGCTCCTCTTGGGGGGTTGGGGGATTGGATTGCTGCTGCCAGGTAGATGGATGAGGGAGATTTTATGGGAGATTTTGTGGGGAAGATGGTGGTGATGTTATTATCCTGGCTCTTCCAGTCCTGTCACACAGTCCCTTGGCTGTGGGGGTGATTCCCGGGGGTAAGGGGGTGTTGTTGGCTGTGGAGAGGGAACAAGGAGAAGGAGCCTTGAAGGACCCTGTGGAGAAGCCACAGTGAAAATGTGTCAGCTCTGAAGGGCTCAAAGCTTCAGTTTCTTGTGTTTGGAGGTGAAAGGGAAATGGGAAGCTTGGGAGTAAACACAAGATGCTGCCAGACCAGAGGCAGACAGAGGCGAGGTGTTGCTGAGGACTTTTGTGGTTACTGTGGTTTATCTCATGGAATGGTTTGGGTTGGAAGGGACCTTAAAGACCACCTCATTCCAGCCCCCATGTCCCTGTCTCATTCCTGTCCCCATGTCTGTCCCTGCAGCCCTGCTTACCTGAGCTGGGCTTTGTTAACTGGGGCTTCATTACCTCTTTGCTCTGCTTTTTTCCTGCACCAACTCTGTTCTCTCCATCACAGGGCTTTACAAACCCTTGATTTGTGGGGAGCAGCAGCACAGGGGATGAGAAGAGCCTCCTGAGCAGCCATGGAGGGGTTACAGCTGCGGGTAAGCATCCCCTCCTGCACCTCCCACCATTCTCCAGGGCACCTGGCAGATCAGGGGGAAGAAATCCCAGCTCCATCTTCATCCTGGGAGCTGGGAATGACTGCCTTGTCTGTCACTGAGAGGGAACTCCAGGAGGCTTGCAGGATTAAGCCCAGAGAGTGCCTGAGCTCCCAGCTTAGCTCCCCACATCCCCTCCCCTTGAGCAGCTCCCAGGGCTGGCTGGAGGCACTCAGGGACTGTCCCTGTCCTGCTTAATCGCCTCCTGTTCAGATGTCAGGAGGAGATGAAGCTGCTATAAATAGATGGTGAAGCCCTCCTGGTTTCAGCTGTGATTCACACACATGGCACAGAAGCATTAGGAAGAATTAACATCCAATCTCTCGGGCACTTTCCTGTGCAAACGCCATCCTGTCCCTGTCACTTAAGCTCCTTTCCCGGGGGAGATCAGCAGCACTCTCTGGATGGGCCAAATGGATGGGGAAACCCAGAGCAGGACTCCTGGGGAGATACACCTGGAGCAGAACCCTTGTGGATAAACCTGGAGCAGGACCCTTGGGGAGATAAACCTGGAGCAGGACCCTCAGGGAGATAAACCTGGAGCAGGACCCTCAGGGAGATAAACCTGGAGCAGGATCCTTGTGGAGATAAACCTGGAGCAGAACCCTTGTGGATAAACCTGGAGCAGGACCCTCGGGGAGATAAACCTGGAGCAGGATCCTCAGAGAGATAAACCCAGAGCAGGACCCTTGGGGAGATAAACCTGGAGCAGGACCCTTGTGGAGATAAACCTGGAGCAGGAACCTTGTGGAGATAAACCTGGAGCAGGATCCTCAGGGAGATAAACCTGGAGCAGGACCCTCAGAGAGATAAACCTGGAGCAGGACCCTTGGGGAGATAAACCCAGAGCAGGACTCCTGGGGAGATAAACCTGGAGCAGGACCCTTGTGGATAAACCTGGAGCAGGACCCTCAGAGAGATAAACCTGGAGCAGAACCCTCAGGGAGATAAACCTGGACCAGGACCCTCAGGGAGATACACCTGGAGCAGGATCCTCTGGGAGATAAACCTGGAGCAGGAACCTTGTGGAGATAAACCTGGAGCAGGACCCTTGGGGAGATAAACCTGGAGCAGGATCCTTGGGGAGATAAACCCCAAGTCCAGTGAGGGAGCAGCACCTGCCCGTGACACGGAGCTGCCTTGGGGAAATGCTGAGGGCTCCTGCTCGCCCCTGCCCGAGGCTCAGGCTGGCCAGGATGAGGTTGTTGAGGTGCCCACACGCCTGGATGAGGGACGACAGCCTTTGGGACTGAGGCAGCTCCTGGATGTGGTAGGTGAGGGGCTGGGGGGTCTTCCTGGCTGTCCCCAATCCCTGCTGAGCTGTGCCTTGTGGGGCAGGGCAGTGGCCTGGGTGGTCCATGGGGAATCCCCGAGTTTTCTCCCCATCCCAATTTTGCAGATCTCAGTGGGGGGAAAGAGAAAGGTATCCTACTGCTAAGCTGTCCCCACGGGGAAGCCGCGTGCGCTCATTCCTGCATGCGTTTGCATTCATTTGCATGTGATTAAGTGCTCCCCCTCCCCCTGCCTTGCTGTGTCTGTGCTGTGAGCAGCGACAGTCACAGAGGCACGGAGTGAGGGGGAAACCATGGGAAGGTGAGAGCAGACAGGTCCTGGAGTGGGAATTGTGATGTGTGTTTGTAGGGATTTATCCATCTGCTCGCCTGACGGCCTCCCAGGTGCCGGGGAAAAGTGGTGTTTTCCCTGAAAAGTGGTTTGGAGGGCGTGGATGAATATTTCTCACACCTTTGGGTATCTGGTGTCCCATCAACGAAGGAGAGATCCGTATCTCTAGTCCGTGGTACTGCCAGGGTTTCTTTGCATTCCCACTGGATCACAGGGAAGGAAAAAGAGCCATTCAGAGCACTCAGGATCCACACGAAGTAAATGAGTGAAGGATGAGTTTGGGCTAAAAGATGAGCTCAGAGTCGGTATTTCTGTGTCCTCTGTTAGTGGCCCAGTGAGTCTGGAGTCTGTGAGGTGAGGAATGCACCAGAAAATAATCTTGTCACCTTGTTCTTTGGGACTCAGGAACCAGGGCTTCTCAGTGAGGCAGAAAAATGTCCAGAGGAACTGAAAATTGGTGGAGAAGTCAATGTTATTAAGATGTGGCTAAATCCAAGAAATCCCATGACCACTCCAGGGCAGAGGGCCCCGTCCCACCCCTCACTGCAGGAAAACCTCCTTGAACACACACTGAGCCCTGCCAGTGTGAGGGGATTAAAGAGATCTCAGCACAGGCTTTTCCTTGAGTGATGGAATCTCCTGCCAAGCTAATGCCCTGAAAGAGGTTGGTATATCCAAACAAAAGTGGGATTGCTGTCAGGATGGCATTCCCCTATTTAGAAACACGTCAGGAATATGGATCTGCAGCACCCAGACAGGCTCAGGTGTGACTGGGGTCTGCAGGCACCTGCACAGTCTTCAGCCATCCCTGAATTTTAATTATGTTATGGAAGAACCTGACATAAGCTGCTTTCAGAAATGCCTGGCCAGGCTGAGGGCCTTCAGGAAAAATTATGATGTATTTCTGTTATTATGCAGAAAGTGGAGCTGCAACCCAGAGTTCCAGTGAAGGCTGGAAAACCCAGCTGGATCCACAAGTCTGGGAGAGGCTCTGCAGATTCCCTGGCTGTGAGTGACAAGGCTCAGTTGATTTGCAGAAGCTTTTGCGTGAACTATCCTGTATCTCAAAAACGGGGGGGGGGGGGAGGAAAAAAAGAAGGCTGTGTGGAAATCTAAAGGGAATATTTCAATCTGTCTGTCCTACAAGTGAGTCCAGACAACCTGAAACAGCTTAGGAATGTGGAGCATATTGGATGCAAATGGCAGGCCATATGTTTTATAACATTAATTGCCAAACTTTCAAAAGCACCCTCCTGACCTCCTGCAGGCAGTGAAGGAGCACAGCTCAGGCTCAGGCACCTCCTCATTTGTCATCTGTTCCTTGTTTTTCTTCAACATTGATCTGGTTCTCTCACCAACCTGGATGGTCTCCAGTGTTTTGAGAGCTGCACACACTCAAATATCAGCCAGTTTCCTAAAACATGGCATCTGTAAATGCCAAGCTTACAGATGGTACGTGATGGAATGGGATTTACAGGCACAACAGAGAAGGGTAAGGGCAGCACGGAGTGAAAAATTCCATCATTCATCTAGAAAAGCTGGATCTGCTCAGATGGTCTGGCTGGTGGCTGCCATGAACAGATGCTGGACTCTGGAAAAGGGGGCTGGAAAGATATCCAGGGATAAGTGGTGGTGGTGAGAAGGGAGGAAGTGAGAGCTGTAACTGACACTCCTGCCAGGCTGGGATGATGAGCTTCACCCGCAGGGAGGGGAGAAAGCAAAAGGAGTGAGCAGGGTGCCACAAGAACCAACAAGGAAAGGTGAGTTAGCGGCTCAGAGAGCTCACTGAAAGCCAGAAGTCATTTCTGGTTCCATGGGCTGCTTTACCCTGCCCTGGTGCAGCAGTGGGACCGAAATCACCCCAGAATCCCAGAACAGTTTGAAGACACCTTCAAGCTCATCCCACTCCACCCCCTGCCATGGGCAAGGACACTTCCACCAGTCCTGTCTCTGCTTTATTCCCCAGCACAGGGGCCTCTCTCCCAGCTGACACACACACAGGTGTTTTCTCTCTCTCATAACCCATTCCTCTTCCATTCCCAGCAGGCGCCCTGCAGCCGGAGCTTCCTCAAACTCACTGCCATGGAGGTGAAGTGGATCCACGTCCTGGTCATCCTCCTCTTCCTCCTCTCCGTGGCCATGACCGGCTGCTTCCTGTGGCAGTACAGCCTCCCCAAGGTGGAGCCCGGTGAGTAGGGGGGTTTTAACCTTGCCCAGGGTGTGGCACAGAGATTTGGATGAGCAGTAAAAGCTTTCTTCCCCTTTCTCCCCTGAGGAGAGCTTCCCCAAACATCTTTCCAGGGGGGCTAAACCCACTGCCAGAGTCTTGTGCAGCCCCAGTTCTTCACTCTCCCAGGCTGCAGAGTTGGTTGAAGCCCATCCCGTGTCCATCCCACGTTGGAATGAGCAATAACAGGGCACCAGAAATAATTCAGCGTTGTCCCTTTCCCATGCAAAGCATCCCTTAGGCCAAGAAAGCTTGTGGTGGCTGCTGAGTGAGGTTCAGGCTTCTCCATGTGTCTGTTGGAGTCACCTGTGTCACCCTGAACTGTTTTCCAGGTCCATCCGTGATGGAAGTGAGGTCAGAAGCCGTGCAGATGTGTCCCCGCTATCCTGAGCCGGTCCCGCTGGACCACCCCCTCCCCATCCTGAAGGAAGCACTGGAGAAGGTCTGTGGGGCTGGAGGGACCAGAGGGACACACAGCTCTTGGCTGCTTTTCTCCAAGAGTGCAGGGGAGATGGAGGATTTTACTGTCAGCCTTCAGGAACACACATAACCACCAATGGTTCTATGAAGGTGCTTTATTTAAAGAGCTCTGGGTGTCAGGGGTTCACAGACCCAAATCTGACCCGATTTGGGTTTTCGAGTTGAACATATTTTATACTCTATCGTTATGCAACTTATATATTAATTATTAAACTTACATTGTTCTATTGTATGCATTGTTTTTACCCAAGCACGAATTTCTCGTGATTCCCCCTTAGCCCCCTAACATTGTTCCTCATGTTCTTTAAACAATAATTATATCTAATCACTTCTAACAATTGTATCATTTATCATATACTGACTACACAGGTGCAGCTTGACCTGGTCTTTAGCAAGCACAATGCCTAACATTTCCCAGGGCTTGCTTTTCCCAGGGCTTTCCAAACCTAATTTTCTTCCTAAGTCCCTGAATTTTCTAAGATTTTACGACCTTTTACTATCATTACCACTGAGCATCCCTGGGGAAGGAGGTGGGGAATTGAGAAGAACACGTGAAGCTAGAAATGGATGTGTAAAAGTCCTCCAGTGAGCAGTTCCCTTGCCCAGAGGGTGAGCTGGTTCATTCTTCTTCACAGTGAGTGAAGAGCACCTCATTCTTCTACACAGTGGTCATGTAGACTGAAAAAGGATAATTCAACAGCAGCAATTCTAGAAGAAACAGATAAACAAATATAAAAAAATACCTTTTTTTTTGCCAGAACACCGTTCATAGGATCACTCCTGAGTGATTTGGGGTGGATGATTCTATTGCTTGGTAGAGACTGGATGCGTTGTAAAACCTTTCTTTTGGAAGCCCATGGTTTCCCTTCCCTCCCCAGGTGGATCAGATGCTGCGGCAGAAGATGCACAGCTCCGGCCTCCCGGCCATGTCGGCCATCGTCATCTACAACGACACCGTGCTCTGGACGGGCAATTTCGGGAAGAAGAACGGCTCTGACCCCGCCTCAGGGCTGCCCAACGAATACACCATCTACAGGTGAGACACCTGGCACAGGTGGGAGAGCCAGGAAAGGAAAAACACACCAAGGGAGAGCTGATACCCGGGAACGCCGTCACGACCTGCAGGTCCATGCAGGGAGCTCTGCTGGATCATGCTGGAACTTTGTGAGGAAAAAGAGAATTCCCAGATTGCATGCTGGGGGTTTACTGAGTTACTTTGGGTTAATTTATGTATTATTTTCATTTCATCCTGGCAATATTTTGAATTGGAATAGCAGTGACCCTAAAGAACCTGAAAATTCCTTACATGGGAATGGCTGCATGTCCAGGGCACAAACCTGAAGACCAAGAGCTGGCACAGATTTGGAGATCAGGGAGGAAACAATGTCACAGGGTTCAAAAAATAACACTAAATGTCAGTTTAGGAAAAAACTGATTTTTGGGATTAATATAATATTCTTATATTTAATAATATAATATTATTTAATATAATATAATATAATATAATAATAATATAATAATAATATAATATAATATAATAATATTATAACATAACATAACATAATATAATATAATATAATATAATATAATATAATATAATATAATATAATATAATATAATATAATATAATATAATATAATATAATATAATATAATATAATATAATATAATATAATATAATATAATATAATATAATATATCATATCATAATAAAATTATATAATTATATCATATCATATCATATCATAATAAAATAATATCATAATAAAATTATATAATAATATAATATTATTATAATTAATAATACTGAACATGTAAAGTAGACCCATAAGCTTATTCATCGTTCCAGTGAGGTCAAATTCATATTGGCTGTTATTTTTTTAGGTTAAGACAGAATAAAGGTGTTAATTGTTGTGCTAAAAACCAAAAAGAAAGATGAAGGAAGTGCTTCCTCCCTCAGTCTTCAGTGAATTGTAACTGTGCTAAGAAACATGGGCTGCATTCTGACTATAAAATTTTCTCAGAGTGAACGATTTTGGACAGTTTCAGCAGCTGTGATTTTTTCCAAAATGTGTTCCTTCCCCATCTGTATAACAGTAAAATAACCTCGTGCTGTTTCTCCTCCAGAACCACGGAATTATTTGGATTGGAAGGGACAACCCAAGGGGGTTCCAAGCCCCCAGCAGGGTGCAGGAGTCAGGGCCACGTCCCTGGGTGGGCTCGAACCACCAACCTTTCGGTTAACAGCCGAACGCGCTAACCCATTGCGCCACGGGGACGGGCGGGGTGGCCACAAAAGTGGGAAAATCTGGAATTTTGGGACAGTTTGGTAGTGCTGGGTGAATGCTCCAGCTTGATGATCTGGAAGGTCTTTTCTGACCCAAATGGTTCTGTGATTTTAACCTTAAAATTCCAATGAACTGCTGGAGGGGTTTTATGGTGTTTGCTAAGCGGTAATTTACAATTTGTGTTGTTTTATGAATGCCAAGTGAATGGAAAGAGATCAGCAGCCCACTGCACTCCTGGGGACAGACAGAGGTTATGTTGCAGCTTATAAAGATTCAGATTTAAGGATATTAATCCAGACTTCCTACCTGTATTTTAGCAATTCCCTCTGGAATGGGCAAAAAATAAAATATAAATTATTTTAAATAATAAACATAAATAAATGTAAATATAAATGTAAATATAAATATAAATGTAAATATAAATGTAAATATAAATATAAATATAAATATAAATATAAATGTAAATATAAATGTAAATATAAATATAAATGTAAATATAAATATAAATATAAATATAAATATAAATATAAATATAAATATAAATATAAATATAAATATAAATATAAATATAAATGTAAATATAAATATAAATATAAATATAAAATGAAAATTAAAAATAAAATATAAAATAAAATATAAAATAAAATATGAATTATATTAATTAAAGATATAATATATAATATATAAATAAAATATAAATTTAAATATAAAATATAAATATAAATAAATCAAAACCAAAATCAAAATTAAAATTAAAATATAAAAATAAAATATTAAATAAAATATAAAATATATTAATTAAATATAAATATAAATATAAATATAAATATAAATATAAATATAAATATAAATATAAATATAAATATAAATATAAATATAAATATAAATATAAATATAAAATAAGATTAAAATAAAATATAAAATATAAAATATAAAATATAAAATATAAAATATAAAATATAAAATATAAAATAAAATACATAAATATATAATATATAAATAAAATATAAAATAAAATATAAAAAATATATATAAATAAATAAAATTAAAATTAACATATAAAATAAACTATTAAATAAAATATAAAATATAAAAATTAAATATAAAAATAAAATCACGGTGATCTTTTCTTTCCTCTTGATTCATGAGCTTCTTGAAGCTAAATTTCTCCAAATGTTTTTTTCCCTAACAGAATTGCCAGCGTCTCCAAGATCTTCCCCACCATCATGTTGTACAAGATGTGGGAGGAAGGAAAAGTGACATCCCTGGATGACCCACTGGAGCGTTACGCCCAGAACTTTGTCATTAAGAACCCCCTGGGGAGGCTGAAGGACTCGGAGCAGAGATACCCAGCGGACGGGCTGGTGTTTTTGGAAAAAGGCTCGATGCCACTGAAGCCATCCCCGGTCACCCTGCGCAGAATGGCCAGCCAGCTCTCAGGTGAGCTCCCTGAGTGTCCCTCTCTGCCCTGGAGACACCAAAGAGGGGGCAGAGCATATTGCAGCAGTTAAAAAATGCTGCTGGGAGGCTGTTCCCCAGTCTGGAGCCCGGGAAATTCCCAGGGAACAGGCAGGGCTCTTGGAAACAGGGAGTCAGCAACTTCAGGGGTGCTCAAAGGGAACCCTTCTCCAGGACACCTGCCAGGAAAGGGGCTGAGCTGAGGAGGTTTCTTTCCCCTGCAAGGTGAGCACAGGCTCCTTTCAGGTGAGCTCAGATTCCTTTCAGGTGAGCACAGATTCCTTTCAGGTGAGCTCAGATTCCTTTCAGGTGAGCACAGATTCCTTTCAGGTGAGCTCAGATTCCTTTCAGGTGAGCACAGATTCCTTTCAGGTGAGCACAGATTCCTTTCAGGTGAGCACAGGTTCCTTTCAGGTGAGCACAGGTTCCTTTCAGGTGAACACAGATTCCTTTCAGGTGAGCACAGATTCCTTTCAGGTGAACACAGATTCCTTTCAGGTGAGCACAGATTCCTTTCAGGTGAACACAGATTCCTTTCAGGTGAGCAGATTCCTTTCAGGTGAACAGATTCCTTTCAGATGAGCAGATTCCTTTCAGGTGAGCACAGATCCCTTTCAGGTGAGCACAGATCCCTTTCAGGTGAGCACAGATCCCTTTCAGGTGAGCACAGATCCCTTTCAGGTGAGCACAGATCTCTTTCAGGTGAGCACAGATTCCTTTCAGGTGAGCACAGATTCCTTTCAGGTGAGCAGATTCCTTTCAGGTGAGCAGATTCCTTTCAGGTGAACAGATTCCTTTCAGATGAGCAGATTCCTTTCAGGTGAGCACAGATCCCTTTCAGGTGAGCACAGATCCCTTTCAGGTGAGCACAGATCCCTTTCAGGTGAGCACAGATCTCTTTCAGGTGAGCACAGATTCCTTTCAGGTGAGCAGATTCCTTTCAGGTGAGCACAGATTCCTTTCAGGTGAACAGATTCCTTTCAGGTGAGCACAGATCCTTTTCAGGTGAGCAGATTCCTTTCAGGTGAGCACAGATTCCTTTCAGGTGAGCAGATTCCTTTCAGGTGAACAGATTCCTTTCAGGTGAGCACAGATTCCTTTCAGGTGAGCACAGATTCCTTTCTCCACGGTACCATGACCTGAAACCAGGCTCCAATTGCACAGCAATGTTTTGTACTCCAGCCCCGAGTGCTCTCATTTTGCTGAGATGTGGAGTTGAGGGTCAAACCTCTTTGCTTTGAATAGAAAGACTTGGATTGCTGAGCTAAATTTAGCTGTCAGTGTGGTTCCTGATCCGGGATTCCTGGGCTATTAATAGCTTGGCACTTGTCAGAGAAGTGTTAATCTGCTGCTACCTTCAGAATTGGGGAACTCCTACATGAAGGGAGAAGGGGCTCACAGGACTAAGAACTTTAACCTTCCTCAGAAACAAAGCTGCTAAGACTTGACTGAGGGATTACAAAATGTGGTGGCCAAAGACACAGTGCTGATATCACAGCTGTGGTATTTTGGTTAATCTCTGTAACACTTGCATTTTTCCAGATTGGGATAAATGCCCTAAAATTAGGATTTAAAGTCAAAATAGCATGTCTGCAACTTACAGGACCTCAGGATGGGGTATTGCACCATTTGAAGCAAGCCAATATGAAAATGAGGGCTCCCCAAGATGAAGTGAAACCTGGAAAGAAGCAGATGAACAACCCAAAGTGGCCAGTGGCCACATCCCTGCCCAGCCCCTCTCCCTGCAGTCAAGGTGTGGCTCTACCCAGCCTGATGAAGCAATTCTGCCTGGTAAAGCTGCTCTGACTGCTCCTGTCACCCAGGGAGGTGTGAAACGCACCCCAGAAATGTTGTAAGGAGCATAAATCGAAAGAGTAGCTGGTCATGGCATAATTTCTTGTACTGTGCAGCCCTTCCACTGCTCCCATCACCGTGCTGGACTTGTGCCCCTGCTCAGCTCCTTTTTATGCTTCTATGTATTTTTGGATTTTAGAATGTGGCCCAAATTTCCCAGAGCACCCCCACAGGACACACCAACCCTTGGACCTTGACAATTCAGCAGAAGGAGATGCACAGTTTCAACATCCCAGCTGCAAATCAAAGGAATATTCCAGTTCTGCTTTCAGTTTCCTGCGTGTCAAACCCCAAAAAAGGAAAAAGTTCTGCTCAGCACTGGGATCAAAGGCCCTGCATGACACGTTGTAAAGCAGGTTTCATCTAAATTCTTCCTGTGGAAACTGATCTGTAATAGATCCTCATTATCTGGTCTCTCCACTGCACATTACAAAAGTAACTCCAAAGGTTTTTCTCCTCAGCACTCGATGGGCCCATTGCTGGAGGGAAGCTCCAGCTTGTTAAGACCGTGATTTCCAAATCCACAGGAATGACAGGATGGGATGCGATTGTAAATTATTAACAACGTGCTTGTCACTTCAATTAGCAGCCCACGGGGTAGAAATCAATGGCTCTGGATTATATTATGCTCTGGTTTATCATTTCCAATGAACCTCAAGGAGACTGGTGAACTCTCCCACTGCTCCAGCGTTTTCTTTGCTGCCAATGGGGCAAGTATGAAATGAAGGAGCCCATTGTCCACGGGAAGATGTCAGTGCATCTTTTCTCTGCTCCTGCAGCTGCACAAATAACCCCAGAGCAGGGGCAGAAGCAGTGCTGTCACTCCAACTCAAACACCAAGCTCAGCTGAGGAAAACGAGTGTTGCTGCCAGAAAAAGAAATGGGCCTCGTTCAGCTTTGCCAGGATGCAGGACAAGAGCAGAAGGCCTCAAGCTGCACCAGGGGATGCTCAGATCCCATATCAGCAATCAGATTTTCAGAGGAAGATTTGTAAAGCGTTGGCAAAGATTGGGAAGAAAGGGAAGTGGTGGAGTCACCACCCAGGGAGGCATTAAAAAAATGTGAGGAGTGGCACTTGGGGACATGGGTTGATGGTTGGATTCCGTGATCTTGGAGGGCTTTTCCAACCTTAGTGAATCCATAATTAAGACACGCAATTGTGAGTCGTTTTTCTGTCAGAAACATTTCCCAATTCCCTGCCAAAACTCCGCATCAAAGCAAGTTGCAAATTGGCAGCAAGGATTCCATTCCAAAAGTGATCCAAGTTCTGGCCTAGGCAAGCCATAGATCCTGTGAAGAGGAGCTGAGGTGATTCAAAAATTAGGATTTTATCACAAAACTTGGCAGGTCTCTCCAGACTTTCTGCACAAGTTCAATTCACTGCAGTCTGGCTCATTTCTTTCTGATGGTACAGAATGGCCCTGTGGCTCACTTTGGCTTTTGAAGGCACAAAATGGCCCTGAACTACGCAGTTCTTTTATTTTTATACTTATTTTTATCCAATTAACAATAGACACGTATATTATTTTCCTTAATGACCCAATGACCCATCACCTGTGTGCTGCACTGTGGCATTTTCTATCCAATCACCTACTACTGCCCAAAAACCTTTAGAAGAAGAAAATGAAGAAGAAAGAAGAAGGAGAATAAACATTCTAAATCCTCCATCTTGCCTTCTGCTTTCTAAACTGTTTTAAACTCTAAACTTCAACTTTTTCACCCAGTGACTTAAGACTTTTCATCTGTCACCATGAAAACACGCTCATAAATTTCACATCATATGAAATTCAGTGTTCTCCTGGATCTCAGGTATCAGAAACGAGTGCACACGCTCCGTGTCTCAGGCTCCAGCCCACCACTGGGCGCTCCCATTTTGCCATTGAAGCTTTCCTTTGTTCTCTCTTCCCCAGAGCCATCATTTCCATGATTTCTCCCTCTCTTTGCCACAGGTCTGCCCAGGAGGCTGCGATCCACCAGCCTGCTCTGGAAGGGCAACACGCAGGACGCCCTTGCGCTGCTCAAGGACGACGTCCTGGTGGCTGACCCAGGAACCAGGTCAGATAATTTTATTTAGGAGCTTTTGGTCTGGATGTCTTCTCCACCCTCATCCCCAGCCCCCGTGGGCAGTGGGTAAAAGGCAGCCATTCCCAAAGAAACCTCCCAAATGACTGTCAGAGGCTGGAAAAAAAAAAAGACTGTTGGAGGTTGGATTAATTTTTTAAGCCCAGATGAGCCAAATTAAACTGCTGAAGTTCACTTAATGAGCCTAAAGTGATGCAAGTTTTCAAAAGTGGAGAGGCACTTTAATTTAAACGGTTTAAATCATCACAGGTTTCAGTTAAAATCATATCTGTGGTGAGCTGTGTGTCGCTAAATTATCTAAAAGGTCTGTGAATGCTTGTTTTAATTCCTGTAGCCTGTTAAAAGTCTGTTACCTGGGTTGCAAACACTCAAAATATCATGGAATCACAGAATCCCAGACTGATTTGGGTTGGAAGGGACCTTAAAAGGATCTTTTTCCACCCCTCTGCCATGGGCAGGGACACTTTCCACTATCCCAGGTTGCTCCAAACCCTGTCCAACCTGGCCTTGGACACTTCCCCACAGCCTTCAAAAGGATCCAGTGCTCAGCAGACGAGGGAAAGGATTCAAACTAACTGGGAAGAAACTTTCTAAGACTGCAAAACTGTTTGGTCATTAATTACAGTCTGAGATAATTTACCCAGGGTGGCTGAGGATCTGCCAGTCACTTATGTTAGTTCTGTCCCACGTCATTACAACAGATATTCCTTAAATGAGTTTAGGATTTTTAATACCATCATCTTCTTCGGGTTTTTTTTTAAATTTATTTATTATATTTATTTTATTTATATTTATTGTAACTTATCTCTAATGGTACCTTTATTTTATGATCCCCATAAAGATAAATAAAGATATCCCCTCAAAGTCTCCCAACACCTTATTAATTGATATGTTGGGAGTTTTCACTCTCTGTCCTTGTTCCTGGTTTTATTTCCCAGCTAACAGATCATTCTCCCCAAAAGAAGTTCCAATTCACTGATATAGATGTTTTAACACATTTTTCTCTGTTAAAATTCAGCTCCATTTCAGATGCAAGGTTTTACATACAGAATGTGCTCAGTCTTAGGGTAAGAATATATCTGCTCACCAAGCTTTTATTCAATTAAATGGGCTGGAAAAGGTTGAAGTGGTACCAAATTTATGATCTAAATAGGTCTCAATGAGATGTGTGGCTTCACACAATTAAAAAAACCAACAGGGTTGAAAATATAACGAATTTTGAAAACGTATTTTAAAAACATGACCCTTCATGTCTTCATGCCATTAAACTTCACTCAAGTGTGAAGACTTAAATCACTTCATGGTTATTAAAGACTGGAGTACTCGGGTTTCTTTAATGACTCCACGTTGCTGGATGCTGCTTTGTGGGCTTTTAAGTGCTTTTTAAGTGCTTTTACCATCTTAAGTTAGCTTAGGTATCTAAGTGATTATCCCATGGCAAATCCCCAAAGAGGTTTACCCGGGATTTTGAGACCTTTAAGGTGAGCACCTGGAACTCTCCATGCTGCTCTTAAAAAGAATGGATGGTGAACAATTATAAACAGCAAGTCAGGTTATGCAAATATAGAGGGGTTTTTCCATCTTCAGCTCTCTCTGTGCACCAGGGCTGAACAGCTCTGCTGATATTCCTGTAAAACATTTCTTTTCCTTGACTGAACAACAAATCATGGCAACAACACACGGCTTTTCTCTGTCTCCCTTTCATCTGCCATTCCATAAAATGTGAATTTTCCCCCTGAAGAAGAGAGACCCGGCCACTCGGTATCGTACCACCGGTGAAAAGCTGATCCCAATATATTCCTCTTCCTCCCCAGATGCCACTACAGCAACCTGGCCTTCTCCCTGATGGCTCACGTGCTGGCTGACCACGCTGCCGACGGGCAGTACCAGCGCTGGGTCTCGGAGAACATTCTGGACCGCCTGGGCATGGAGGACACCGGCTTCGACATCACGGCGCCCATCCGCTCCCAGATGGCCGTGGGCTTCTACGGCAGCCAGCAGCCGGCCCCGCTCTACGACCTGGGCTGGTACCGGCCCTCTGGCCAGATGTACTCCACGGCTGCCGACCTGGCCAAGCTGGCCATGGTCTTCTTGGGCACTTACCACCGCCGGCTGCTGGAGCCCGACACGGTGAAGACGATGCTGACGCCCCTGTTGAAGTGCTCCACTGAATACTTCGCTAACAAGACGGGCACACCTTGGGAGATCAACGAGCAGCTGGGGTATGATGTTGTCAGGAAGGATGGGGACCTTGATGGTTACTCAGCGACCTTCTCTCTCATCCCCAAGCTCCGCCTGAGCTTCATCGTGCTGATGGCGGGGCCCAGACCTCAGGGTGGGGACATTGTGACTCAGACATACGAGTATCTCATCCCTGCCATGGAGACAGCCTTCAGAGAGGCCGACAAAAGCTTGGTTCCTCCTCCAAACCCAATCCCTTATGTTGGCTACTACACCTATTCCAACCTGACTTTCTATGAGATCAAAGTTGGAATTGGTGGGGTGCTGGTCATGCAGCAGTTCGGGCCTCACGTGGAAGAGCTGATCCCTGAGAAGTATCGGACAATCAAGCTCCACCACCTGGAAGATCGTGTTTTCCAAGTCGTTTTCGACAAGGAATTCCCGTGTGTTCTGCACCTGGGCTCTGCCTCCATCTCACTGGAGACGCAGAACGGGCAGCTCTTTAACTTCTACCCCTTCGACCGCAAGGGTTTGTCCCCCGGCTTTGACGCCCCGGGGCTGAACACCTACAACGTGGTGCGTGTCCTGCGCAAGCCCGTGTTCTACAGCTAAACATTCCCTGCTCCTCCCTCCCCTCCTGGGAGCTGCCTCCAAATCTGTGTCTTACCAGACTCTCCTGCCCGCGTGGCTTTGTGGATGCCATTCCAAAGGGAAGGGTGGAGGCAAATGACTCTTTTGCCGAACAAATCCTCCCCCTTTTTAAGACTGCTTTTAATGACTTGTCACTGGACACCAGCAGTGCACGACAGGCCTGATGGCAGCTGGAGATACCTGCAGGAAAAAGAGGTGGGAATGTGCTGGATGGATATGTTTGTATGCCATTAAAAAAAAAAAGCCAAGCACTGAAGTGTCCACTCTTATATTGTCTGTTTGATGAGCACTGTGGTGATCAGCTGCTATCATCCAAGGGCTGAGAATTCCCTGGGTCTCTCAGAAAATGTCTCTTCATCAGCCCAAGGATTTTTCCAGGGCTTTTTTTTTTTATTTCCTGACTTGCAGCAAAGCTTATCTCAACAAAGCCTGGCTCACCCTGGGAAGGGGAACCCTTCCCTGATACAGGGGGGAAAAGGGGACCTTGAAAGATCTGTACAGAGGATTTGGGAGAGGTCATGCAGGGCAGACAGGACAAGGTGGAGTTCTGGGGTGGTCCAGTCAGTCATGGAAAGCAGCCAGCCACAATCCTGAGTCCAAACTTCTTTTTGTCACTCTGTGCCAAAGCAGCATCCTGAGAAGATCAGAACCAGCTCTGATCACCAGGAGGGGAGGGGGAACGGGTGACCTGATTAAATTAGCAGCTGTTTTACACCAGCTTTAACAGCATTTTGTGAATTTGCCTTTTTTTTTTTTCCTTTCCTATTTGAACTTTTATAGAATCTAAGTTACCGCTATGAATAATGTTTAAGCTTTTGTGTACGCTTGCTGTTCTGTTGAATTTAAAAATATCCCACTGTTATTTCACCCATGTCAGAGACTGGCTCCACAATCCGTACAACAAACATGCAAAATCTGCCCATCTGCTCACTTTTCACTGAATCTGTGCTTTAAAAAGTGACTCAATGTGTCTGCAACAGCCTATAGAAACACAGTGCTTAAAAATGTTTTTAGAATTACTCATCAGGGAACCAAACAAATAGAAAATGCTTCATTAACATTCCCAGCATCAAAAACAGACAAGAACAAAACTTACTTTATTGGTTTAAGAGACCAAATTCTGCCCCAAGGAGCACTAATGAAACCACATAATATTGCAATAGTGCCCCTTAAACTGTAGTTATTCTACATGTTAAAAGACTCTGGACCACTAAGAGTGAGAATAATCTGGAAAAATATAAACACCTACACCTCAGAACCCTTTGAACTCCTTTCTCAGTGAGTTTTAATGACTGCAGTCAGTGGTGTGGATTCATCTCACATCAAAGAGTATAATTGGAATAAATTGATGAATCACACTCCACAAATCCCCAGCTCCCAGCTTTCTGGGATGGACCCAGGTCACGAGCATCTCTTCAGTTGGAAGGGAAACACTTCCAGAATCTCCTCTCAGGTAAGGACAAGTTCTCAACTTGCTCATCACCTTTGCCCTGAAGACATGAAGTTCACAGATTAATAGCTGAAAACAAAACAAGGTGGTGCTTGTCGGGGTCCCATTCTAACATGACACTGGTGATGACAAATTCTTCTCCTTTGGAAGGACTCTGCCTCCAGGATCAGCCCAGGTGAGGATCACACTGATTTCTGACGTGCAGAAAGGGATGGCTGTGCTCCCATCCCACCTCATTTATGAGGACTTTGCTGCCATTCTCTTTTGCAGTTGTGTCCCATTTATCCCCAGCCCTCACTGCTCCAAGCTCCCTGTCTCTGATCACTCCCTCACCTCTCATCCCTCTGCTCTCAGAGCCTAAGGTGGAGCATTTCCCCCAAATTCACATTATCCACTCAAAAGTGCTTTTTCCTCAACATGCACACTCACCCAGCCCCTCATGGCTAATGAAAAAACGTTATTTAAATGGTCCAGGTAGAATTATAGCACAGACAGAGCTGAAATACAGTTATGTTACAGTCTCCAGCACTAGCAAAGTTGACCAAAAAAAATATGAAAATATAATAAAAATAAATTGATGTTTCATGCCCAAAATCACTCAAAGACATAAAAACAGAAAGAAAAAGAAAATCCCTTTTCCCTCTGGGCAGGATTCAAGGCCCTTTTGCAGATACAAACAGGAATTGTGGGGATACAGCATAGCTGTAGTCACCAGCTATCATTGAGATGGTGTGTGCAACCTGTAATTAAGGGTCTAATTAATCACCACAGACACTTGGGGTTCTCCCAGACCATTGCACAAAGATTCCTGGCTTCATGGCATTTTCAGAACTCTGGGCATTCACCCCAAGCCCAGACACAAAGATTGTCACAAGACAGAACACTTACACACCAGTGTAAGCTCCTGCAAACTTTTTTGGAAGGAATTTGGGTGGAGCTTGCAAGTCTGAAGTGCCCTGTGCCATGCAGCCTCTCACAGGGATGTCTCACAGCCCTTCTCGGTGCCATGGCCTGGGTGACAAGGTGGTGGCAGCTCCTTGGTTGGACTCAATGATCTCCGAGGTCTTTCCCAACCTATTTGATTCTGGGATCCTCGGAGTGTCTGTCTCTCACAATTCCTGCACTTCCCCCTCATTCCCACTCAGTTCTCTTCAGCCCAGGTGTTTCCCAGTGTCCCAGCATGGGGTAAGAGTCTTCTCCCCCTCCTTCCCACTCATGGTCTGGCTGTAACAGCTCCAGGCAGGTGCTGAGCCTCCCCTGGCAGCCATTCCCATTCCAACCCAATTATCGGGATTGTGGGCTGGTGCCAGCTCTGCCTGGCAGCAGCTCCTGTTCAGTTCCCAATTTATTCCTCCAAGGAGTGATATTTCTGCTAGGGATGGGCAGGCACATTTCATTTCATTTCAGCTCCACCTGAGCACCGTGGGTGAGATGTGAGAGCATCCTGCTGACAAAAGGTTGTGGGAAAACATGGGAAGAGAGGAGTCAGCAGGAGGATGGAATGAGCACGAGAGGGAGCCGAATATAAAAATGTCCAGCCTCAATTTCCAATCACTTCCAGCTAATTACCGGGTATACTGATGAAGATGTAAGAAAAGCAGTTGGTTAAATCGAAAATCTGAAAGATGGGAGCAAAGTGCTCCCGAAGAGGCAATTGGAAAATATTGTGCCCTGCAGCCCCCAAACTGGAAGAAACGTGGGAGAAACGAGCTCTGCTGGGAAGAGCAGCTCAGTTCCAGGGTGACAAATAGGCAACCTCTGAAATTCCTCAGCTGTGCAACACAGACCCTGGGCCAGGTCTCCACTCAGCCCCACAGACTCTCTTTCACCCAACAAGACACTGAAGACTGATTTTTTTTCCTCAGACTCTTTCTCATTTCCATCTCGTCCTCGAAAAATGTCCAGCACTAAATTCCCTCTCTATTTTTTGTGGTAAGAGACCACAGGAACTCCCAACCCTCTGCTTGTTGAGAGGGTTTCTCCACCCAGCTTTGGTGCAGACATTGAAATCATCTAGAGAGAGACACAGAATCGTTCTTCTCACCCAGCAGTTGAAGACTGGGATGGGGATTTCAGCCCTGCACAGCTTTCTGCAGTTTCTCCCTAAGAAATTCCCTCCTATTCCAGTTTCTGTGAGGAAATCCTCACACCTCACAATGCTCTGACTGATTATTTCGTAATCTTTGCATATCAGCACTGAAGTGCTACATCAGGGGATCCGTTGGGCCCAGTAGTTATAATTTTACAGCCCTTTTCCCGACAAATAACGTAACTCAGAATCCCAGGAAAGCACTAAGCAAATTAAAATCCGATGCACAATAAACAATTCAGCTTTAAAAAATACACAGTGCAATAAATGAACCAGAACTGGCCCCGTTCCCATCCACAGAAGAAGATTAGTGGGAGCAGTGTGACCTTTGCAAAGCACCAAAATATCCAGGAGTGCTTTATAAAAGCGTCCACCCCCTTTAATTGCTGGTTTGCCTTGATTGAAAAATATCAGATATTTCCTGAAAGGGACCATAAACCTCCTATAAATTTTGTTTCAGAGAAATGCAAATCCCTCCCCTGTCAGTAACCCAGCACCCAAAGTGTGCCCTGTGCAGAGCAGCTGAGTTCTTGTGGAGAAGAGATCAAGGCCACAAGATCTGACCTGGATTCATCCTCCTGCTCAGGACTGAGGGGTGCTTGGGCCAAGTTTTTCAGGAGAACACAGCCATAACTTCTCAGCTCTTTGAGAAAAACCTCTCATTGCCTCACCCCGTGTCCGCTGTGGCTTCTCTCCCTCTAGCCAGGAAGATCCTGAGATGCTGGAGGATGACCAAGACCATGGAATCATGGAATGGTTTGGGCTGCATCACAAAGCTCTTCTTGTTCCAAACACTTTCCGCTGTCCCAGGCTGCTCCAAGACCTCTCCAGCCTGGCCTTGGATGTCTGTTTTGGGACTTTTTGATTTGGGTTCTTTTTCCCTTTGAACTGAAGATTGATGAGAGGGAGGCGGTTTTTTCTCTCGTTCGGTCTCAGTTGTTTATTTTTTCTTATCAGCATTACAGGGTACAAGGAGCTGTGTGCACTATGATAGAAAAGGGGTAAAATGGCTCACAAAGATCTTCTTCAAGGTCTTTTTTATGTCCATTTACCCAATTAACAGGTGCCAACTAAATTATTTTTCTTAGTGACCCAATGACCCAACACCTGTGAGCTGCACTGTGACATTTTTTACCCAATCACTTAAAACCACCCAAAAACCCCCAGGAGAAGAAGATGAAGAAGAAAGAAGAAGGACAAGAGACAACACCCTGAATCCTCCACCTTGTCTCCTGTTCTCTAAACTACTTTTTCACCCAGTGATTTAAGAAACTTTCTAATCTACACACCCTACACATTTCCTATCTAATTTTAACATTTGTTTTCATGTATCACCATGAAACATGCTCGTGAATTTCATATTATATGAAATTCAGTGTTTCTTTGAATCTTGGAATTAAATATTAAAAGCAAGGGCACACAGTCTGTATCTCAGACTCCAACACCTGGACACTTCCAGGGATGAAGCACTTCCATGGTCATGCCTGGATCACAGGGAGGATGAGGAGAAGTGGTGGGATCTTGCTGGAGTGTGAGACACAGAGTGTGTGTCCTTATCTCTGATATTTAGCTCTGAGATCCAGGAGAACACTGAATTTCACAGAACATGAAATTTATGGGCGTGTTTTCGTGGTGATACAGGAAAACAACTATTAAAATTAGATAAAAAAACTAAAAGTGTGTGTAAATTTGAGTTTTCTTGAGTCAGCGAGTGAAAAAGTTAAAGTTCAGAGTTTAAACTAGTTTAGAAAACAGAAGACAAGATAGAAGATTTAAGGTGTTGTCTTTTCCTTCTTCTTTCATCATCTTCTAGAAGTTTTTGGGTAATAGTAGGTGATTAGACAGACAATGCCACAGTGCAGCTCACAGGTGATGGGTCATTGGGTCATTAAAAAAAATAATTTACGTGTCTATTGTTAATTGAATAAAAATAAGTATAAAAATAAAAGAACAGCGTAGTTCAGGGCCATTTTGTGCCTTTTGAGACGAAGTGAGCTGTGCAGTGGAGGGTTGAACTTGAACAAAAAAGTCTGGGGAAGACTTGCCAAGTCTTTGAATAAACATGAATAAACATGAGAGAAACAAGAAACTAACATGATTTTAGAGCATCCTTCCTGAAACAGAACTGAAATAAAAGGATGAGCTTAAAGGTCCCTTCCAACCAAAATCATTCTCCAATTCTGTGCAATTCTATTTATTATCCCTATTATTCATCATGAATCCAGGATAAACTTCGACATTTCTGGCAAAGGCATGCGTTTCCCTAAAAATTCTTAATTTTTATAAATATAAAAATATATTATATATAATATATTATATAAAAAAATATAGAAGAGCAGGAAAACCACAGAATTCGGGGCAGCCACAGCTCCCTCAGAGAGACAATTTGGATGGTGAAACCCCAAACAAATTACAGGAGATTGGTGAATTATGAGGAGTCCTTTGACTGTGTGTCCAGCAAGGCTGGATTTTTTCTGTTTTGCACATGGAAAAATCTATCACAGAAGTGTTTACAGTTTTTTCCCTGATTTATTACAATGGAAATTCAGGTGCCATCTGTGCCTATTTTTTTGGAATATTAGAAAAGAGCAGGTACTGAGGCAACAGAGCCAAACTTACTAAAATGGGAAATTTCAATTACCTTGCGTAAGGATGTATTTTTCTTTTTTTTGTTTAGGCTGTATCTTGCTAATGCTTATTTTATTTGAACAACTGGAAAGCATTTTCTGATCCTTATTTTTCATTTGGAAGCTGGGAACAAACTCAATTTTTTTCCCCTACACCGTGAGGTACTGTAGTAAATATATTTTTAAAATATTTTGTTTGTGGAGATAAATGCCTATAAAAACTGTAAATTCATGTAAATATATGCAAATATAGTCTCTTGAAGACAAAGAAAATGCTGTTTCAGGTGTTTGGGTGGTTTGGATGAACGGTGACATTCCCCAGGAGCTCCAGGAGGGTGTGGACACCAGCCAGGGTGGGGTTTTTGGGGTGTCTGTGCAGGGCTGGGGTGGGATTGAGGATCCCTGTGGTTCCCCAAGGAAGGTGTTGATACACCTGAGGGCAGGGAGTGGGAATGAGAGGATCTTTAAGGTCTTTTCTGTTGGAGTCTGAAATACAGACTGTGTGCCCTTGTTTTTAATATTTAGTTCTGGGATCCAAGAAAACGCTGAATTTCATATAACATGAAATTCATGATCATGTTTTCATGGTGATACATGAAAACAAATGATAAAGTTAGATAAGAAAAGCTAAAAGTGTAGGTGTGTAGATTAGAAAGTTTCTTAAATCACTGGGTGAAAAAAAATTAGTTTAGAGAACAGGAGACAAGATGGAGGATTTAGGGTGTTGTCCCTTGTCCCTTCTTCTTTCTTCTTCATCTTCTTCTCCTGGAGGTTTTTGGGTAATAGTCAGTGATTGGATAGAAAATGCCACAGTGCATCACAGAGGTGATGGGTCATTGGGTCATTAAGAAAAATAATATACGTGTCTATTGTTAATTGGATAAAAATAGGTATAAAGATAAAAGAACTGCATGGTTTGGGGTCATTTTGTGTATCAGACACGAAGTGAGCCACAAGGCCTTGTTTGTACCATCAGAAGAAAGAAATGTGCCAAATTGCAAAGATTAACCTTGTGACCAGCCTGGTTAAGTTTTGTAAGGATCCTTCAATAAACACGAGAAACAAGATTCTAACGAGCTCGGGAGTTTTCTTCCAATCATAAAAACTGAGATAAGTGGAACTCCCCACGAGGGAGGACCCCAGAAGAATTCAGCCCAAAGGAGGCTGAGAGACCAGAGAAAAGTTACATCCACAGAGAATTGAACCCAAAGGAGGCAAAGAAAAGAAAGAGAAATTACATTTTCCACCCAAACCATTCTGTGACCCTCTGGTTCCTCCTCCAGGGTGTGCAGTGACCCACCCTGACCCACAGTGACCTGCTCTGAGCTGAGGCTGTGACAGCCCCAGGGCTCTTCCTTCTCCCAAAGGTCACTTTTCTGCTCCTTTCTACCTTATCCCAAGAGCTGAACCCACCCTCACATCCCTGCTGGCCTCAAAAAGGGATGAACACTTCTGCTGAGCACCTTACGTAACCTCACAAAGGATTAAATTAGAATTTCAACCCTCACGGAGGAAGAGCTTTGCAGACCCTGCACCTGAAGCAGACCGTGGTGACCATATCTCACAGGGGTTGGGTGGATGGAAAAAAAAAAAACAACATAAAATCAAAGTTTAAAGCCCAAAACTGCTGAGTGCACTTTAGAGGATCAGGCAAGGGAGCACTGAAGGGGATGTGAAGGAATTTCAGCTCCTGGGATTAGGATTTGTGGGAGGGGGATTGTTGGAGTCTGAGATCCAGAGTGTGTGCCCTTGTTTTTAATATTTAGTTCTAGGATTCAAGGAAACACTGAATTTCATAGAATATGAAATTCATGTGCATGTTTTCATGGTGATACATGAAAACAAATGTTAAAGTTAGATAGGAAAAGTGTAAATGTGTAGATTAGAAAGTTTCTTAAATCACTGGGTGAATGGGTTGAGGTTTAGAGTTTAAAGTAGTTTAGAGAACAGGAGACAAGGTGGAGGATTTAGGGTGTTGTCTCTTGTCCTTCTTCTTTCTTCTTCATCTTCTTCTCCTGGGGGTTTTTTGGGTGGTTTTAAGTGATTGGGTAAAAAATGCCACAGTGCAGCTCACAGGTGTTGGGTCACTAAGAAAAATAATTTAGTTGGCACCTGTTAATTGGGTAAATGGACATAAAAAAGACCTTGAAGAGGATCTTTGTGAGCCATTTTACCCCTTTTCTATCTTAGTGCACTCAGCTCCTTGTACCCTGTAATGCTGATAAGAAAAAATAAACAACTGAGACAGAACAAGAGAAAACTTCCTCCCTCTGGTCAATCTTCAGTTCAAAGGGAAAAAGAACCCAAATCTAAAAGTCCAGTAAAGAGACAGGGGATGTTATCCCAAGCATCTCCCTCCGAGGGTTTTATTTACATCAGAACATTTGTGGGTGCAGATTCCTCTGGGAATTAGCAGGGCTTCCCACAGGGTGACAGAAGGTGACACAAATCACTGTGTGGAGCTGGATTTGGAGCTGTGTCCCCGTTAATCCCGGGGATTTTCACAAACAAGCCCAGCACAAGCGCTGTGCTCATCCTGGGAGCTCTGTGCTACAGGTGGAGCCACGGGGAGAGCAAAGAACACAGAGAACAGAACCCAGAAATCTTCCATTTCAGGTTTGTGGCAAATGTCATCTGCTGCTGGGTCAACATTATTTATAATTGTATATCTGCTGCTGGGTCAACATTATTTATAATTGTATATCTGCTGCTGGGTCAACATTATTTATAATTTTATATCTGCTACTGGGTCAACATTATTTATAATTGTATATCTGCTGCTGGGTCAACATTATTTATAATTTTATATCTGCTACTGGGTCAACATTATTTATAATTTTATATTTATATCATTTTTGGGTGGTTCCCCAGAGTGTAAATTGGGTTTTTTGTGCTTTGAATGAAGGTCTGAATCCTTCTGTTCCTTATGAGCTATTTGGGTACATTCTCCAAATATTCCTGCAGCGAATTCCCATGAAGTCTTGGAAGCTGGGTAACTTTTGTTATCATTTTTTATGTGTTTTTTGTTATAAAATGATAATTTTTTAAAATTATAAAAATTATGGTTTTGTGGTTTATGTTTTAAAAATTATAAATATATATATAAATATATAAATATATTTATATATATACATTTATATATAAATATATAAATATATAAATATATAAATATAAACATATTTATATATTTAACATCTAATTTAAATTTATAAATTTATATTATATAAATATATGAATATATAAATATAAAATATATAAAATATATAAAATATAAAAAATAAATATAAATATATTAAAAAATAAAATAAAAATAAAAATAAAAATAAAAATAAAAATAAAAATAAATATAAATATAAATATAAATATAAATATAAATATAAATATAAATATAAATATAAATATAAATATAAATATAAATATAAATATAAATATAAATATAAATATAAATATAAATATAAATATAAATATGTTTGTGGGGGTTTTTTTGCTATAAATCTGCCAGAGGGCAGGGTTAGATGGGATTTTGGGAAGAAATTCCTCCCTGTGAGGGTGGGCAGGCCCTGGCACAGGGTGTCCAGAGAAGCTGTGGCTGCCCCTGGATTTCTGAAAGTTCCCAAGGCCAGGCTGGACAGGGCTTGGAGCCACCTGGGATAAGTGGAAAGTTCCCCTGCCCATTTTTATTTTCAATTTCATATCCCACATCAAAATGTAATCCATAATAATCCCCAGGTTTTTGCAAAGCTGCTGCACTCCTGCTGCATTACCTGACATGTACCTGCTCGTGTTTATTCCTTAAAAAAAATACAGGACTGCACCTCCAGGCTCCAGAAGAGATTCTTCCTCTGAAACATCTCCCCGTACAAATCATCTCTCACAGCCTGGTTTCCTCTGCAAATGTCAGCAAAGTCTGCTCAATACAAGGTGTTAAATGGAAATATTGGATCGTGCTGGCTCCCACAGATTCCTGAAGAATCACACTTGATGCAACACCCTGCTTTGACAGGGAACAATTCCTAACTCCTCACTGAACGTGCCTTTCTCCAATCAGCTTTACAAGGATGTTGTGATTGCTCTGTGATGAGATAATTTTCTCAAAACAAGCACAATAAACTCAAATTATTCAGTTAAGGTTACACTTGAAAGACATTCAAATATGGATAAGTGGGAAGTACGCAATCCACACAGCCAGATCTGGCTTTTTTCACAGCTGAGTTACTTTTTTAGGCTCAAAATATTGCAGAACATGTGGGTTTGTTTTTAAAGATAGCACGAGTTGGCAGTAGAGCCACAAAAACACTTCTCATCACTTTTGGTAGGATTTAGGGCAATCTGAAGAGCTTGAACATCTTTCCTTCCCTAACTATGAGTGGATTATTTTGATGTGTAGTATTCCCTTGGAATTTCTTGAATTTATCACACACACACAACAATATCCCTGTGGTGGTTTTTAACCCTCCCCAACTGGTCTTTTCCTTCAGTCTGAACTCTGCTTAAATATAGGTTTAACAAATCTTTTGGAAGAGCTGCTCGTTCTCTCAGCGAGCAGATTTCAGATTTTAATTATTTAAGATTCCCCTTTCAGAAAGGCTCGTGGCCCTGGAGGAGCTGGGGAAGCAGGGCCTTGAATCCTGAACCTGGAATGGCTTCTTGCCCTTCTCCATCTTCACAAAAAAAAAAATTCACATTCTCTTCCCCATCTCTATTTTATGTCACCCTTCTTCAGAACAAAAATGCACCTTTCATCTCTCTTTCTACTCTTTAATAGCCCCGTGTTGAAATGACCCCACCATGGAGATGTAAATTATAATGTTGTCATCTGGAACAATTTTCTGCAAACCCCACCACAGGCCTGAGCCAAAGCTCCCTGGGATGCTCTTCCCAATTTCCCTTCGATTTTCTACCTTTAGTGAAATAAAGAGAATGAAAACAGCTACATCTCCAATATTTGTCAGCCTTTTTAAATTATTTTTTTGTTTTTTAATACAAGATCTTTGTCTTTTGAGAGGTCATCTCAGGGACCTGGTGAGGAGATGTGATGATATTCATTATCTCAGTAGACAGCAGCACAGGTGAAATCTCAGCTGGGGATTTTAACAGAAAAATAAAAACCCCCAACCTTGCAGATGAGCAGATCCTGGGTTTCTCCTTCCCTGGATGGTCTTGCAAGACCAAGACGTGGAAGGTGGGGTCAGCAGTGAGCACTGATGAGATATTTTGGAATAAATCTCCATTAGGAGAGAGAGAATTGTCAATATCCATCACCTGGAGGAGGGGGAAGGAGGAGGGTGAGGAAGACAAACCCCCAAACCAGATGTTATCTTGGTTTGTGCTAAAAGGTTCTGAAGGTTGCTGCTTGATTTTCCACACATTTGCTTGTGCAGGTGTTTCCCTCAGATCCCAGACAGGTTTTATCCCAGATTCCTGCTGGGGGGAGAAAGAAAAAGAAAGAAAGAAAAGAAAGAAAAGAACGAAAAGAAAGAAAAGAAAGAAAAGAAAGAGAGAAAGAGAGAAAGAGAGAAAGAGAGAAAGAGAGAAAGAGAGAAAGAGAGAGAGAGAGAAAGAGAGAGAGAAAGAAAGAGAGAAAGAGAGAAAGAAAGAAAGAGAGGAAGAGAAAGAAAGAGAGAAAGAAAGAAAGAGAGAAAGAAAGAAAGAGAGAAAGAGAGAAAGAGAGAAAGAGAGAAAGAGAGAAAGAGAGAAAGAGAGAAAGAGAGAAAGAGAGAAAGAGAGAAAGAGAAAGAGAGGGAGAAAGAGAGAAAGAGAGAAAGAGAGAAAGAGAGAAAGAAAGAAAGAAAGAAAGAAAGAAAGAAAGAAAGAAAGAAAGAAAGAAAGAAAGAAAGAAGAAAGAAAGAAAGAAAGAAAAGAAAAGAAAAGAAAGAAAAGAAAGAAAGAAAGAAAGAAAGAAAGAAAGAAAGAAAGAATAGAAATCTCCAAATTAAATCTAGAAATATATTTTTTCTAAGCAGAAAAGCCAAATGACTGGTGCAGCAAGAGAGTGCAGGGTTTACAGGGGAAAGATTGGACAAAATACTTTGATTCTGGTTTCTGAACACCCCTTTCTGCTCCCCACTGAGCTGTTTCCAGTGAAAGTCTCCCCTAACTGGGACAGAAGCCAGGAAAAGAAATAGCACAAATTAATCAAAACATGTTTTAAAAAGGCTCTATAAGTATATACAGAGAAGAGGTTTTCACTTCTAAGAGAAAACTATATTTTTTATATACTAAGCAGTTTATATTTCAGTTGTCCTTTTTACCCACTCAAAGATTCTCTTCATTGAGGTCTTTGGTTGATTGTTTCTTAGTGGGAGATGAACACAATTTTAAATTTCTTTAAACTTAAGAACTTTTTAGCAGAGATCGATCCAGGCTTTGTTAAATTTGTGCCTGTGGGTGCCAATCGTGTTCTGGCAGAAATATTCCCATGCAAAAGCCACACTCAATTGCACCTGAATCATGCAAATGCAGCTTGAAAATACCAAAAAATCTCTTTCTTCTCTTAGTTTTGGGCATTGCTTTGATCTGGGAGAGGGTTTGTGGAGGTAACTTCATGGCTTATTCACCCGCACAGGCAATTAATGGTGAATTCCTAAATGCTTGAAGAAATTCCTGGGCAGAGCTAATGGGTAACAACAAAAATCCTTCACTACAGCATTTTCAGGGTCAGAGACAGATTAATGTCCTTTTAGTAGTAATTTGGTTTCCACGGTAATCTTGGAAACAGTTACATAGTTTAGATTCTTGATCCTGGCAAGTGAGATTTTTTTTTTCCACACATGATCTTTATTTGCAGTGGTGTTATACTTCTCTATGACAAATGAGATGGAAGGTCTTTGTTAAAAATGAAAGGGCAGCTGTTTAGATACCTTGAAAGAAAAGATTTTTGTGCCATTCAGTACGTGCCTTTGCCTCTGATGTTCTGGAAAACTCTTGAATTCATTAAATTTAGACTCCAAGCAGAGTAAGGTGTGCAAAGACCTCAGGGATAAAACAAAATAAACATTTTTTAAAAAATAATGGGGCAGATAAGGCAACCTGGTTAAACCTTTTTTTAACAACCACACAGCAGCTCCTGGGAGTGCAGATTTTATAGTTTGGGATGAAGAAGGTTGGGTTGGCTCCTCCTCATCACAGGCCTCATTGGAGGGCAGGGTTAAGGTCCACTGATGAACTCTGCACTTGTCTAAAACATCCCTCGATATTTGGGGTCCTTATTTTGTTGGGAACTTCTCAAAAATCTCTAAGATCTGTAACACCAGTTCTGAACTGACTTTGGAAACTGCAGAAGACAATTAAGTTGTTCAGATTCAATCTTTGCTCCCCTGCACAAACCCCCTTGAACAGAAGATCTAAGACCTCTTACCATGAGCCTTTTCCTCTCCTGCCTCTTCAAGTTCTTCAGCTTCCTATGAAGTAAAGTTAAATATTCATGGAGCTAAAGGCTGTTCAGGCTGGTAGATCAAGAGCAACTTGCTGGAAAACAGCCTTTAAGTTGCAGAGGTGTGTGTGAGCAGGAGGAGGGACAGCTGGCTGAGGACACAGAGGGGGTTGAAGGAGTCTCTTGCAGAAGAAAAAGCTGCAGAAAAACAGCCCAGAAAAGGGAGATGTCCCTGCTCTTGTCATCTCAAATGCATTTGGGTTGTTGGTCATGTCATGTCTGGTGCCCACCTCAGCTCCATGGGCTGGGCACGATGCGCTGCCACGGCTCCTGGGTGGATGAAGGAGGGTTAGATGGGATTTTGGGAAGGAATTCTTCCCTGGGAAGGTGGGGAAGCCCTGGCACAGAGAAGTTGTGGCTGCTCCTGGATCCCTGGAAGTGTCCAAGACAGGCTGGACAGGGCCTGAAGCAATCTGGGAGAGTGGAAGGTGTCTCTGCCCATGGCTGGGGGTGGAAGGGAGATGAGCTTTAAGGTCCCTTCCAACCCAAACCATTCTGGCATCTGTGACCTTGCCTGATGCCTTCAAGGTACCTCCACATCACATTCCAGGTGTCATTCCCAAGCTGGAGCAGCTCCAGGTGGTTCTCAGCCAGTCCAACACACTCTGCCAGTGCTAAAACCCCTGTTCTCTGCTCCACAGCCCCACTCCACACACACACAGCCAGCTGCAGGAGCTTGGTGGCTCTCTCAGTCCCGGTTTCCATCCTCTCCCACACACAGATTTATAAAATTATGATTATGGTGATCTCATTTTGAGGAATTCAGCCCTCCAGTCCCAGTCCTAACCTCAAACCTGACACTGTCATCCCATCACTCCTGGCCCAACATCTCCCCAGCAGCTAACACAGCCCTTTCCACCTTGAAAAAAAGATGATTTTTCCCTTTGCTTCAGCCACAGTGACACGAAACTCAGAGCTGACACATCACTGTGTGCAGAGCAGGAGAATTTACAGACACCAGAAAAGGCCGTGGCTGTAAATCTGTAAGATTTTGATCATTTGGATCAGAGCTCAACAGCTCCCAGATTCTTTTTCCCGGTGTTTAAACATCCATCACCCAGCAGTGACTGTCCTTGACCATCATTGGGGCTCTTCTGCCATCTCCTGGGAGAGGTGGATTTTTACCTCTGTAAACCCAGAGTTACAGAAGGGAATTTGAATGTTTATTTCTGCCCTTTCCTTGAAAAGAAATAAATAAATAGCCCCAAAAACCCACCAATAACAAAACAGGCAAGGTGCTCCTCAGTCTCTCTTCAAAGGGGTTCTAACATTTAAATAATTTATTTGTGCTTCTTGGGTTCAAGGAGTTTGTTAGGTTATGGTACTTTTAAACAAAAATTAACGCCCAGATGTGCATGAAGTCCAGTCCAAATGTGTGAGCCACTCAGAAAGACATGGAAGTAAAATATTCTGGGAATTTTGTGGTTTTTTTCTTTACCCCAAACCTGTGCTAACACCATGCCCATCACTGGCATAATGACTGCCAGGATGTCTTTAAGAAAATGAGTGGATTTCTCACAAATGAGTGGATC
The DNA here is from genome assembly GCF_030490865.1 of Poecile atricapillus. NCBI lineage: Eukaryota > Metazoa > Chordata > Aves > Passeriformes > Paridae > Poecile > Poecile atricapillus. Next base: position 6,645,733 of record NC_081270.1, read on the forward strand.
TCTCACAAATTAATGGATTTCTCACAAATGAGTGGATTTCTCACAAATGAATGGATTTCCCACATTTGATTCAATCTAGACTGAGAGCACAGAGGCTTTCTTGGGCTCTCACCTCCAGGTTCCCAGCCTGCCCAATGAGGAGAAAGATTTGCAAAGCTATTAACCAGAAATAAGTGTTTGTTCCCAGACAGCTCCTCCAGCTCTTGCTCAGGCACTGTGAGAAATTTGTTGCTGAGATGAAATTTCACATTCATGCTGTAGAATGGTATCAGAGAATTATAGAGTGGAATTTGGGTTGGGAGAGACCTTAAAGCTCACCCAGTCTCACCCCCTGCCATGGGCAGGGACATCTCCCACTGTCCCAGGTTGCTCCAAGCCCTGTCTGACCTGCCCTTGGACACTTCCAGGAATAAAGTTTTTCTTGTTTCTGCCTTTCTGGCCAACACAGCAGTGAGCAAACCCCACCTGCTGATCTTTAAGGTCCCTCCCAACCTGAATTATTTGATGATTCCAAAGGTCATTGACTGACACCTCATTTCCTGGACCTTCCTTAGCTCTGTGATGCCCAAAAGGGATCCCTTCCTGTAGGGATTGATGCCTCACTTCCCATCTCCTGCTTCAGGCAAGGAAAAGTGAGGGAAAAATCCCTGATCCAGCAAGTTAAAGGCAGGTCCTGCTAAGCCAGGCTGTTCTCCAGGGATGTCTCTGCATTCCCAGGACATTTTTGGCTTGGTGTCCATTAGATTGACCACTGATTGTCCATTGATTGTCCAAACAGGGAATACACATCCATGGATCCACGGGAGATAAATGTGGTGATCATGGCAGAGCAGCACTTGCACACTTGAGGATTTTGGGATGCGTTTCCATCTTTATGAAGTGCAAAAGGGAAATAAAAAGGCTGGTGAAAGTGGAGTTTATTTAAGCCAAAGGGATTTGATCACAGATATCCCAGTCTGGGAGTTTGTGAGCTCAGGGGCTGCCACAGCAAAGAAAACTCCATCATACCCAGTCCCCAAACTTCAGTCAATCCCATAAAGAGAGGTGCAAATATTCCTTACCCAGCAGGGACACACATCAGGAATGTCTGGGACATCCTGAGCACAGCACTTTTAATTTCTAACAGCTGTAAATTGCATTTGTTTTATTAATCTGACTTCCTGATTAACTGCAGCCTCAAATCCATCTGGGGTGAGGATCCCACAGATAAAATCCTGCCTGGTCATGGGGTGTAATTATCCAGAGGTGTTTCAACCACATGCACATTCCCAAAGGAGCATTGCCCTGGGATTTTCCAGCCCTTGACAAAATCAGAGCTTTCCAGCAGGGACTGGACAATTTCACAGTTAATGCAGCAACTTGTAACTGTAGGTCAGAGCTTACCCAAAGGTTTTGAAGAGTTATGGAATTCAACATTTAACCCTCTTCCATTAGGCACAGGAAGAGATCGTTAAAAAGTCTAAATATCTCTTCCCATCTGCTTCTGTCTTTCCTTAGACTTTCTTCAGCAAAACCCATAATTAATGTGTGGAAAGGGAGTTTCTTCGTGGATTCACAGTGAAGCATCTTGTAGCACTCCCAGAGCTTCTCCAAGCTCCAGAAAATCTTCTGGAGCCCAGGATAAATTCAGCAGAGATGCTCTTTTCAGAGCATGGAAAATTCCCTTGGGATGGAAGTGAAAGGAAGAGTGGGAAAGAGCTGCTGATGGGCAATGGATCCCCAAGGTCAATTTGGAGCTGATTCAGAGATTAATCAGGTAATTCTGGATTCCCACTGTTTGCTCCTGGCTCCAGCAATATCTTTTACCCCACAATAATTATCACGCTCCACATTTTCACCAACCATCCTTTAATTCCAAACTGATTTAAAAAATTAAGTGAAACTCAGCACAGCTATTTTCAGCCAGAACTTGGCAAGAAATTTGCAGTTTCTGGTTAAGACTCAAAGAAGATTGTGAATTTCCAAAGCATTTCTCTTCTTTTTTTTTTTTTCCAGTTTTATCAGTTGGTTTAATAAAATTACCTCACTCTGCAAATCTTCACTTGCTGGCATGGGAATAGAGAAAGTGTAAAACTTCTCAGGGTATATGATATTTTTCCAAATACCATTAATCATTAAACACCTTCTATATGATCCATTGCTAAATATTATTGAATGCCAGAGGGTCTGTGAAGGAATTCTGGGGCAGCTGAGCTTGCAGGGGGAAGAGTCAGGTGCGAGCACCCATTTATGGAATCAGAGATTCATGGAATATCCTGAGCTGAAGGGGCCCACATGGATTGGGTTCCACTCCTGGATGCTGCAATTGCATTGAAAAAAAAGCAGGGAAATTGAGTCAAATTGGGGTGGGGAAAGGGAAATGATTAATGCAGAGCTCAAGACAGCATCTGGAAAGCTCTGAACAAAGTCACAGGACCCTCCTTTCTGGCACATCCACGGGGCTGTCTGGGGAATGTTGTTAAAATGGGCTAAAATAACATTTCAGGGGTTGTTTGGCATTCATTTGCATTGTGATAGGAAATCTTTAGCCTGGGCCCAGATAAGAAGATGTTTAATGGTTTATTAAATAATAATACTCTTAACCCTAATTTGTCATCCCAAAGGGTTTAAGTTTGCTCAGTTCAAAGCTCAGGTTACACTGAGAAATCCTCTGAGGGACATGTCAACAAAAATCCACTGAGGTGCCCATTAACCTCAAAGTCAGAGGGGGAAAAAAGAATATCCAGTCAGAATATTAAAATCTGCTGTGATGGGATGGATCACTGTGCTATGAACCCTAAAATAAATGCTTCATCTCATGAAACAGAAGGAAAAAAAAATTATAAATTTAACAATTGGAATAAGGCAAAGAAATTTAAGGTGTGGACTAGGTTAGACAAACCCAAAGCAGGTTTTGGGATCACTGAGATGCAATTGCTGGGCTTTTTATACCAAGCACAAAATAAGGAATACTAATAATGACCTTGGGCTAAAATTACATTTCACTTTTATTTAGAAAGATGTTCCACTCTGGGCACATGAATAAATCAACGTGCAGCACATCTGCTGCACGTAAGTGTAACCTGACAGTTTGGAGTGGCAGCTCCCCCCAAATTAAGAGTTACTCCAAGCCCTGGTAATGGGTTCATCAACAGCCCATCGCCAGGTTGTGCATATTCAACCCACTGATTTTATGACAAACCATTTGTCAAGGTCCCCGAAGGTGAGAACAGATTCTGAGTTCTCAGCATTTCTGAAAATGTACACAGATGTCTTTTTTATTTTAATTTATTTTTTATTTTTTTTTTAATAAGAGTCTACTGGGGATGATAATGATGTCACGGAAGTCAAAAAGCAGTGAGCTGACAAGAGATGCTTTAAATTATTTTATCATGTGAATAACAACAAGCTCTGCCTCCAGAACTGGCAGCTGTGGACTGGGTAAGCAGAGCAGACTCCCCAGGTGACTGGGGCAGCCAGCAGGGCTTTGTTAAGGAAAGATGCAAGGAAAAATGTAAAAAAAAAAACAACTTGTGTTATTATTTTCCTTCCAATTCTGAGTTCTGTTCTGCCCTTTAAGGCATCTCCAGTCCAAGAGGAGTGTTTCCCTTTGCACTCTCTGGTGGGAAATAGCTCTTGAGAGCCTCTTCAACCTTTATCAGGGAATTTGAGCTCATTTCCCACAAATGACAGGGTAAGATCGCCCTCATGAGGCTTAAAAGAAAAATAAAGGCAGGAAAAATAAATAAATAAGCAGAGATTGGAGCTGTCCCTTTAATCTCACTGTACAAATCTCTTCCTTCACTTTCCTCTGCCTCAGGTGCCTCTGTCACCAAGCCAGGGATTTTTTCTCTCTCCCAAGGATCTTTTTTTTTGCTGTTCTGATCCTCCCCTGACTCGTGTCCTGCAGTGACCCAGGTGTGGGATGTGCCCTTCCAGAGGATCCCCAAGGGGAGGGAAGGTGTCCATGGGCTGCTGAGTGCTGTGACACACCTGGACACAGCTCCTGTGACACACCTGAGCACAGCTCCTGTGACACATCTGGACACAGCTCCTGTGACACACCTGGGCACAGCTCCTGTGACATCTGGGCAAAGCTCCTGTGACACATCTGGGCAGGCACAGCTCCTGTGACACACCTGGACACAGCTCCTGTGACACACCTGGGCACAGCTCCTGTGACATCTGGGCAAAGCTCCTGTGACACATCTGGGCAGGCACAGCTCCTGTGACACACCTGGACACAGCTCCTGTGACACATCTGGGCACAGCTCCTGTGACACACCTGGGCACAGCTCCTGTGACACATCTGGACACAGCTCCTGTGACACACCTGGGCACAGCTCCTGTGACACACCTGGGCACAGCTCCTGTGACACACCTGGGCACAGCTCCTGCAACAGCCAGAGGTGATGGCACAGCCCTGTGCAGAGCTTTATCGGGCAATAAACATTAACAATGCTCAGCCCAACTGCCAGAGTGCTGCTGGAATGGATTTGTTGTTTTTATGAAGAAGTTTAAAGGTAGGAGAGAAGGCCCCAATGACCTGGATAGCACCTGAGTGAACACCCACATCCTCCCATAAAACTTCACCTTAAACAAAAGATGTTTTATACCCAGCCCTTTGTCGGGTTTGAGTGATCCAGCCTTGGGAACCAGGATCTGCAGCTGCCCCTATTTCACATGGAACAAACATTACTCCTGCCATAAACTCCTCTCCTGTTTTATTGGCATTCATTTGTCCAGACTCTTTTCCAAGCCAGCTCCTGACATCCTGTACTCACAAACCCCACAAATGACTCTCAGAGACAGTCCCTGTTATAGACACATTTTATATTGTTTGCCTTTTGCAAATATTAAAATGAATGTTATGTGTATAAGAATGAGAAATTTTGTTGTATTAATATAGTTTTCTTTATTTCTGTTATTGATGAAATTTAGAAATAGTAGTATAATACATATATGTTAGGCTATGGCATAGTATTAAAATAAAAACTGCTTTTGTTTGTATAACCCAAAGACTGAAAAAGATAGCTGGAGATCTTTTTTTTTCTTTTTTAAACTATCTTATCCAGATGAAGACAGCAGTGACCAGAACTCTGGCGGGGGGAATTTATTGCATTTCTGGTATCAGAGAATGTAAATCTCGATGGTGCCAAGAAGATTCATCTATTGGGAAGGGGACAAGAGAAAACTAAACAGAAGAACACCAAAGATCCTAAGAAGAATGGATGAATATGTATGAGAATTTATGGATATGTAGCAGGGTTCTGCTTTTAAGAGACAATCCTTTTTTAGTAAGGTGAATGCAGAGACACCCAGCTGTATCTGTATACTTAATTTTTTTCTCCTAATTGTATTTTTATTAAACTTTTAAACTCTATAAAAATTATGCGAACCTCGTTTTTCACAGTCCCTAATTTAATTGAGGGCTCTTTTTTGATGCTGCTTCTCGTGGGGAGCTGCAGAATGTGGGACCCCAAGAGAGGCGAGGCTGGGGCCGGATCTTCAGTAGCTGCTCATCAACCCCTGGATCCTCCCTGTTGACCCTTCCAGACTCCAAGATCTCTCTGAAACTCCGGCAGCCAAATCCTTTGGTTTTCTCAGCCTCACACACATGCAGACTCCTGGCACAGGGAATAAACAGCCCCTGACCCAGGAAAGGATTTAGGAATGGAAGTTCATGAGGAGCCACATCAGTGTGCTCATCAGGATCACACTGGACAGTAAATTCCTTACACTGGCCACTCTTGTCCCCTCAGCCTTATTTTTTTTCCCCCCCTGTTTGTCTCTCTCCAAATTCCATCTGTTGGAGTCTGAAATACAGACTGCGTGCCCTTGTTTTTAATTTTTAGTTCTGGGATTCAAGAGAACACTGAATTTCATATAATATGAAATTCATGAGCATGTTTTCATGGTGATACATGAAAACAAATGCTAAAGTTAGATAAGAAAGGTAGGTGTGTAGATTAGAAAGTTTCTTAAATCACTGGGTGAAAAAGTAGTTTAGAGAACAGGAGACAAGCTGGAGGATTTAGGGTGTTGTTCCTTGTCCCTTCTTCTTTCTTCTTCATGTTCTTCTCCTGGAGGTTTTTGGGTAATAGTCAGTGATTGGATAGAAAATACCACAGTGCATCACAGAGGTGATGGGTCATTGGGTCTTTAAGAAAAATAATATACGTGTCTATTGTTAATTGGGCAAAAATAGGTATAAAGATAAAAGAACTGCGTAGTTCGGGGCCATTTTGTGTATCAAACATGAAGTGTGCCACAAGGCCTTGTTTGTACCATCAGAAGAAAGAAATGTGCCAAATTGCAAAGATTAACCTTGTAACCAGCCTGGAGAGACCTGGTAAGTTCTGTAAGGATCCTGCAATAAACACAAGAAACAAGATTCTAACGAGCTTGAGAGTTTACTTCAAATAATGAGAACTGAGATAAGTAGAACTCCCCACGAGGGAGGATCCCAGGAGAATTCAGCCCAGAGAAGGCTGGGAAACTATAGAAAAGATGTATCTACAGAAAATACAGCCCAGAGGAGGCTGGGAGACTAGAGAAAAGATATATCCACAGAGAACAGAGCCCAAAGGAGGCAAAGAAAAGAGAGACAGAGGTAACACCATCGACCCCCTCAATTTCCCCACCTTTGCTTCCTCCCCTGAACATCCTATAGAAAATAATAGAATCTAGTATCTAGATTCTATAATCTAGATAATAATACTGAATAAATTGTACTAAATAATAGCAAATCTAGAATCTAAATATAATGTAATGTAAATCTATAATGGGATCCTGAACTTGCCTTCCCATGAGCTTTATAATGTTTCCTACATCCCTATACAGGGAATGAGAAAAGAGAGAAAATTCTGTTGGATTTGTGGCGATGGATTTCACACCTGGACTACAGAATTATGGAATATTCTGAACTGGAAAGGATCCACAGGGATGATCCATCCCACACAGACACCCCAACAACCCCACCCTGTGCCTAAGAGCATTGTCCAAAGGATTTTAAAGCTTATTTTGTTCCACCCCTGCCATGGAGCAGGGACACCTTCCACTCTCCCAGGCTGTTCCAAGCCCTGTCCAACCTGGCCTTGGGCACTTCCAGGGATCCAGGGATCTCCCCACTGGGCTGGGCTCGCTTTGGGCCGAGCTCGGGGTGAAGACGCCTTTGTGAGGGGAGCGCCTTCCACCATGGCTCCCCCACAGCGCATGCGCACCCTGCCGCCATCTTGGGAAGGACGGCCTGGTTCGCGCGCTCGCGCCGCCATCTTGAGAGTGGCGTGACGTCATTGCCCGCGCGTTGCCACCATCTTGAGTGCGGCGCCGCGAGTTTCCTCCCGATCCGCCATCTTGAGTGTTGTGACACGTCAGTTCCTGCCTCCGCCGCCATCTCCGCGTGTCTTGTCACGTGGTTTCCCCGCAATCCTCACCCGACAGTGCCACCACAGCCGGGACCCGCGCCTGGGGGTGCTCCCAGCGGTGTTCTGGGCACCGGGAGGGGGCGGCAGGCACGGAAAGCGGCGGCGCTCGGGCAATTCACTCTTGCGGTACCGCCTTGGGTGTGCGGGTGGGGCCGCGGAGCCGTTTGAGGCACTGCGCATGCGCGCCGGTACCGCCGCCAGGGGTCGCCCCTCCATCGGCCGCGCATGCGCAGTGCCCGCCCTCGGTGCAGGAGGCAGCAGCGCTTCCAGGCCCAGCCGAAATCTCTGATTTTGTGTTCCAGTGATGCACAAAAAACTTCTGAGCACACAAAGATGCTTTTGTTGCCTTCATAGCGGTCATCTTTTCTCTCCTTTTCAGCCCCTTTATTCTTTAGTTTATATATGCAAAGGTTATATTTATATTTTCAAGCCTTATATATCCATATTTTGAGTTCCTTATGCACTAAGATCTTTCACATAAAACAGTAGATATGGGGTTGCACCTTGAAATAAATTTTTATATATTTTTTCTACATACGTATAAAGAGGTAAGTTACAACTTTTAGTGTTTTTTGCACACAGTTCGAGACAAACACCCAGACGAACGCACTGCACACAGACAAAACCAATTTTATGAGCCAGAGATATAAAAACCTGTCTGAACTGTGAGGACAGCACCAGAGATGTCACTGGGGGCCGTCACCCCCTGCCCACGGCGAAGGGAGGGAAAGGGTGGTCAGGAAGGAATTATTCTGTCAGAGGATAGATAATTAATAAATAATAAATAATAAAGATAATAAAGAGGGAGAGAGAAGGAAAGAGAGAAAGAGAGAGAAAGGAAGTGAAAGAGAAGGAAAGAGAAAGAGAAGGAAAGAGAGAAAGGAAGAGAAAGAGAAGGAAAGAGAAGAAAAGAGAGAAAGAGAAGAAAACAGAGAGAGAGAGAGAAGGAAAGAGAAGAGAGGGAAACAGAAGGAAAGAGAAAGAGAAGGAAAGAAGGAAAGAAGAAAAGAGAGAGAAGAGGGAAAGAGGAGGAAAGAGAAGAAGGAATGAGAGAAAAAGAAGAGAAAGAGAAGGAAAAGGAAACAAAGAAAGAGAAGGAAAGAGAGAAAAAGAGAAAGAGAAGGAAAGATAAAGAGAAGGAAAGAGAAAGAAAAGGAAAGAGAAGAGAGGGAAAGAGAAGGAAAGAGAAAAAGAAGAGAAGAGAAAGAAGGAAAAAGAGAAAGAAAAGGAAGGAGAGAGAAGAGAGGGAGAGAGGAGAGAGGAGGAAAGAGAAAGAGAAGCAAAGAGAGAAAGAGAAGGAATGAGAAAGGAAAGAGAGAAAGAGAAGAGGGAGAGAGGAGAAAGAAAGAGGAGGAAAGAGAAGCAAAGAGAGAAGGAAAGAGGGAGAAAAGAAGAAAAAAGGAAAAGGAAAAGGAAAAGGAAGAAAAGGAAAAGGAAAGGAAAGGAAAGGAAAGGAAAGGAAAGGAAAGGAAAGGAAAGGAAAGGAAAGGAAAGGAAAGGAAAGGAAAGGAAAGGAAAGGAAAGGAAAGGAAAGGAAAGGAAAGGAAAGGAAAGGAAAGGAAAGGAAAGGAAAGGAAAGGAAAGGAAAGGAAAGGAAAGGGAAAAAAGAAAAAAGAGAAAAGAAAAGAAAAGAAAAGAAAAGAAAAGAAAAGAAAAGAAAAGAAAAGAAAAGAAAAGAAAAGAAAAGAAAAGAAAAGAAAAGAAAAGAAAAGAAAAGAAAAGAAAAGAAAAAAGAAAAGAGAAAAGAAAAGAAAAGAAAAGAAAAGAAAAGAAAAGAAAAGAAAAGAAAAGAAAAGAAAAGAAAAGAAAGAAAAGAAAAGAAAAGAAAAGAAAAGAAAAGAAAAGAAAAGAAAAGAAAAGAAAAGAAAAGAAAAGAAAAGAAAAGAAAAGAAAAGAAAAGAAAAGAAAAGAAAAGAAAAGAAGAAAGAAATAAGGAAAGAGAGAACAAGGAGAAGATGCCAGCTTGGTGAGAGGGTGCAGCGATAAAGCACAAGTCTGGGAATAGGACAGAGAAAAGACAGGGACAAGAAAAAGGAGAGAGGAAGAGCAGTGGAAGGGAGCAGGAGAGAGATAAAGAACCATAGAACCATTTAGGCTGGGAAAGAACTCTGAGATGTTTCCATTGACCAAAAACTGTTATGCAGATGAAATTCACCTCATCTTGTTTCTAAGTGCAGCCAATTTTGTAAGGAAGAGAGCTTAAATAAAGATATCTTTTCTATATCTGTAGTTTTTCATAAAAGGTGGTAAAAAAAACAGCTAATTGCACCTTCAGCTTTTTTCATTTATTTTTCACTTCCTCCTCCTGAAGAGGAAGGAGTTTGCCCACATGTTTTAGCAGGTTCTTTTGCTTCTTCTGCCTCCTTTTCCTGTGCATCACATGCCTGGGAGAAAGACCTCCAGAATACAAGAAATAATTATTTTTTTTAGTTAACAGCAGAAAAGCAAATTCAAATGCTTTAACGATGCAGATAATCTCTAATTTTAGACATAACAATGCATTCACTGTCAATTTAAATCTTCTCCCTACTTATCCTACCCTCTAATTAACAACTGATTGGAGAAATGCTGAGGGGTGACAGCATCCATCTGATAGCAATGTTTATCCCTTTGCCTGAGGTTGCAAGACCTGTTTCTGTGCGTGAACCTGATATGAAATAAAAAGTAAAATGAGGGGGAAAAAAGGTTCTTTGGCAGTGCTGGCGGGTGACACAGCCCCCGTGAGGTTTGGGATATTCATTCCCACGTGTGTCCCCAGCTGACGGGATCGCTGTGGCGGAGCTGTGTTGTGCTGCCAGGACAGTTGCTTGGAAAAAGGAAGGGAAAAAAAAAAAACAAAACCTAAACAAATCAAAGAGGAAAAACTCACCCAGGCAGGCAGCAGCAGGCTCTGGCGTGGCTGAGGTTTCCAAGGCTACTGCAGCCACACTTCCAGCTGGGACACGGCCGCTTTTGGGGCCATTTTGTAGAATTTTTAGTGTTTGGTAAAGCCACTCATGGCTCAGGTTGTGTGGTGGGGGGTGGGAAATTGAGGAATTATTTGGCACAAGCCTTGCAGGTGGCGGGGTTTGGGAAATGCGAGCTTTCCTAAAGAATTCAGAGCGGTGTTTCCAGCTGAAATCCGACACCACGACCATCGGGAGCCACAGAGGGGCCGACATCGTCCTGCAGGTAGGAACGAGGCAGCTGAGCATCCTAAAACAGGTGGAGGATGGAGGGAAGGGAGGAGGATGCACCGGAGGTCCCGCTTTGTGCTGGGATTGAGCACCAGAAAAGGGGTTTGGCAAAGCAGGGACCAACCTGGAGCCACCTCCAGCAGCGTCCCCTGCCTGCTCCCAGGCCGCAGGTGTGGCAGAACTTCACGCAGCCCTGGAATTCTCCGCCTCAGACAACAGCTTCATCCTTCAGGACTTCAACTCTCCCCACGGCACCTTTGTCAACAGCTGCCAGGTCCAAAACGCGGCCGTCAGGGTGAGCCCGGGGGATATCCTGAGCTTCGGCACGGCGGGAGCGTCCTTGGAGCTGGTGCTGGATGGGGCTGCCCAGGTAGGGCTGGGGATGCCCAGGGAAGGTGCCCAGGGAAGGGTTGGATGCTCTGGCCCATGGAAGGTGCCCAGGGAAGGGTTGGATGCTCTGGACCATGGAAGGATGTCCAGGGAAGGGTTGGATGCTCTGGCCCATGGAAGGATGCCCAGGGAAGGTGCCCAGGGAAGGGTTGGATGCTCTGGACCAGGGAAGGGTTGGATGCTCTGGTCCAGGGAAGGATGCCCAGGGAAGGGTTGGATGCTCTGGACCATGGAAGGATGCCCAAGGAAGGGTTGGATGCTCTGGCCCATGGAAGGATGCCCAGGGAAGGGTTGGATGCTCTGGCCCATGGAAGGATGCCCAGGGAAGGGTTGGATGCTCTGGCCCATGGAAGGATGCCCAGGGAAGTTGCCCAGGGATGGGTTGGATGCTCTGGCCCATGGAAGGGTTGGATGCTCTGGCCCATGGAAGGATGTCCAGGGAAGGGTTGGATGCTCTGGCCCATGGAAGGATGCCCAGGGAAGGTGCCCAGGGAAGGGTTGGATGCTCTGGTCCATGGAAGGTGCCCAGGGAAGGGTTGGATGTTCTGGCCCATGGAAGGATGTCCAGGGAATGTGGGTGGGTGGGTGCTGCTGCCCAGGGAAGGCTCCAGAAGCAGAAATTCACTCCTGGTTCATCTGGGAGATCCTGAGGAAAGGTGCCGAAGGTGGGTGTCAGGAAAATCCACAAACGCCAGAGGTTATGTCCAAAAAGGAGACAGAAGAGTCTGTCATCTTTAGTTAAATAAGCAGAACCCGTGGGGTTTTCTATCTCTCAGGGTTTTGGAGGGTGCAGCCTCCTTTTATCCCAAACTCCCATCCACATGGTGCCCTCTTCCTTTCCCCCTGGCCGAGGCACTAGGGAGGTACAGCCTTCCCAAAGCAGCACCTGTCCCTCCTTGAACCGTCTGTTTTACCCCAAAGCTCAGAAATTCAGCCTTGTCTTTTCAGGAGCCAGGCTGTCTGGGGTCTGTAACAAAGAGAACCATTTCAAAGGGTCTTAATTAACACCCACACCTTCACCCATCAAATTATTTGTAAAGACATTAGAACACATCGTTCCTGACACGGGGGAGGAGGAAATGAGAAGCTGGAGCTCCCTCTGCCGAAGAAACTCCTGCAGTTCGGTAGGAAAATGGAAAAGCACGGGACAGAGGTGCATTAGCAAAGGAAGACCTGGAAAATCTGCATTTTATAGACCTCTATTTGCATTTTATGTTTCCTCCCAAGCCACTTAACAAGAGAGAAGCTGAGTTTCGAATAAAACATAGAGGAACTGATAATCCCCAGCAGTATTTTTATTATTCTGGCTCTTGAAGAATGCTGCCTAGCTGAAGCTAGCTGGTGCTGGAGCAGTGAGAATTCCCAAAGGCAGGATGTGCACACAATCGAGCCTGTCCATGGGGTGCCTTTTCCCCACTCCAGGCTCTGTGATGCTCCTCTGGAGGGGCAGCTTTGAAGCCTGGGCTGCAATGTCTGACAAGGGTGGGGATCGCTCCTCTGGAGTCTTGGGGGAGCAGTTGTACAGAGGAGCAGCACCCAGGGGCACCAGAAGGTTTTTGGGCAATCCCAGCTCCACATGAGCAAAAGCAGCAGGGTTGGGATGTGCCCCAGGAGAAGGGAAGGTGCTGAATAATCCCTGGATTAGCAGGGAGCCTGCACTGGGGCTGGGGCTCTGTTAACAGCCGGGTGTTGAAGGACCCACAGCCAGGTCCCACCCACGCTGGCAGGTGTTTAATGCAGCCCTTGGAACTGAGACCTTGCTGGTGGCTTGTCCCCACTGTCCTGGAAGGCTCTGCTCATCAGGAGAACAGCAGGCTGTGCCTTAATTCCCATTCTGACAGCTGATGGGAAAACAGGAGCACAGTGAGAGGCTTTGGTTTGCCTGGGAGAAACGATGGGGTAGGACCTTGTGTGAGCTGTGAAAGGAGGGCTGCTGGATCGTGTGAATGATGTGCAGAATTGGGGCAGTCAGGTGGAGAGGAAAAAGCTCAAAAAGCAGAAAACCCCAATAATTCTCTTTGTTTCAGCAAAGAATCTGGATGCCCTGATTAAAATCTGATCCTTGAGTAATGGAAATGAGAAAAAACTAAAATTGTGCTTCTGCTGAGATCCGTGCCTGGGTTTTGTACAACACAGTGGGTGTGAATCCAGGGCTAAAATCCTTCCTAAAATCTTGAAGATAACATGGTGTTTTCTCACCACAGATGTCCTGTCCCCCCTTGAAGCGTCGCATAGGGTGGAGCAGGCAGCTCCAGGTGGGTGCAGAGCCCAAAGCCTGGACTCCTTCATCACCTCTGGGCCTGCCCTCGCTGCAGTGGCAGCTTCCCCCCAGCTCCCTGGGCAGGGGGACCCCCAGAGCCCACGGCCACGAGCCCCATCTGCCTGTGCCAAGGCGACCTGCGAGTGCCCGGGGCAGGAGCACGGCCGGTGCCACCTCTCTGGACACCTTCAGCAGGAGCTCTGCAGCCAGGCCAGGTACTCCACGATGCCAAACCCAGCCATTTGTGTCCTGCTGTCCTCACTCGGTGCTGAGTGGAGTTGATTGGAGCTGAAAAGTGATGAGTGTTGAGCGAGTTGTTGTCCCCTGGAGCTGATCAAAGTCCGTGGGTGGTCCTGGGTGGGTTTGGGTTGGGAGGAAACGAGCTGGCACATCCCAAGGGGAGGGAATGCTGTTGGCTTTGCAGAGGGACATTTCACCTTCCTTTCTCCTGGTGTGGGACTCAGAAGGGCCAGGACTGACTTTATCTGCCCCAGTGGCCCCTGTGCCTGTTCCTGACCCCTGTGTGGTGTTTTTCCCTCCTTTGGTGTGGCTGCCTCGAGTGAAGGCACCTGAAAATAGATCTGATGCACCTCTGGGAGCAAACTGTGATGGAGCAGGGCAGAGGTGAGGGTTTGGGCCAGCTGGAGAATGTGACATTTGCCATGAATGTTGTGGCCTGGTGCACAGTGCTGTGGTTTTCCTGCTGTGGGATTTTTGGGCTGTCATAAGCAACAAACTCCTCCTTTTGGGAACAGCCCAAAGGATCCCCATGCCCTAAAGGCAGCGAGCAGAGCTATTCCCATGTGGGAAGACAAAAAAGCACAGCTTTCTGAAGGGCTGGGCAGTGCTGGAAAATAAGGGCAGCCTCTCTCCTCTGTGTCTCTGCTGCTTTTAGGCTGTTTTGGTTCCCTGAGGTGAATTAACTCTCTCTTCTGTGCAGACTGTTTGCACTCTAAATGTAATTTTTTTTATTTTTCTGCTGGTTGTGAAGCAAACTCCCACCCTGAGTAGCGGCCACTGCCTTGGAGTAGTTTTGGGCCAAGGGAAAAGGATGCTGCAGGGAGCACTTCTGCTGCCTGCACCCACCTCTCCTGCTGATAATTTGCTTTCTTCCAGTCTCAGCCAGCTTCCCAGGGGATGGTGCAAAGGGGGGACCCCCTTCCCTGGGCACTCACCAGGCGAATCTCCTCCTGCAGGAGAAGGTAATGCTGGGGTGGGGGTGAGGAATTCCATCCCTGTCCTGGCCCTTGGCAGAGCAGCTGAATCCTCCCAAATGTCTGTGTCCCACCAGGAGTCCCAGCAGGGCGTGGGGGCCACCACCAAAGCGGGTGGATGGGGACAGGGGTGGCTGGAGGGTGTGGGAAGCCAAGGGACAGCGGGTTCCTTGCTGATGGCCATGAGCTGGAAGCCCTGGGCAGGTGGTGTGGAGTTTCTGTGGCTGCAGACTGAGCAGTGGCACCTGAATCTGCCAGCAGGGTGAGAAGCTGCTGGAGAAGGAGATGGGTCACCTTTTTGGTTTGGATACAAAGGGGAGGGATGTGGTGACAAGAGACCTGCAGGAGGAGATCGCAGCCATGGCAAAGAAACTGGCCCAGGCAGCAGTGAGGAGCGAGGCTGAGCTGACCCAGAAGCTTCTCACCTTCAACCGAGAGCTGGGAGCCCAAACAGAGGAGATCAAAGCCCTGAGGGAACAGGTACTGGGGGCTTTCATGGGCAGGGAAAACCTCTCAGGTACAGGTGTGCTTGTGGTGGAACAGCCAGGCTGGGGCAGGAGCAGTTTGTGTGGCTGAAATCAAGGGAAATGGGGGAGGGAATGTTTTTCCTTCCCATCCTTTTCCATCCTTTCCCATCCCTTCCTTCCTTCTTTCTCTAATGCCTCTGGCATTAGGATTTCAGCAGGAATAGCCAGAGGACATTTTAAAATGTCCTATATGGAATTCCTAGGTGGAATTTGAAGATGCTGAACAGTCCCACCAAGCCAGAAGTGCCAGATGTCCCTTTCCAAAGGGGCTGTAGCAGTCAGTGAATGTTCTGGTGAGGAGCATGGGTAAATCTGTGTTTTGCAGATCAGTGACCTGCAGAAAGGCTCAAACCAGGTTTTCAGCCATTCCCTTCATGAGAGAGACCTGGAGATCGGGAGGCTGCAGAGAGAAAGTGAGAAGTTGAAGAAGGAGCAGGCTTTGACTGCAGGTATTGACCCTGGAGCTCTGGGTCAGGGCATGAAGCAATTTGGGACTGGCTTTGGATGAGGAGGAAGTGTTGGTCAAATTGTACAGGCAAAAAATTATTCCTAGTGGCTTGTAGGAATCAAATCACAGAATGGTTTGGGTGGGAAGGGACCCTAAAGACCACCTCATTCCACCCCTGACATGGCAGGGACACTTTCCACTGTCCCAGACTGCTCCAAACCCCGTCCAGCCTGGCCTTGGACACTGCCAGGGATCCAGGGGCAGCCACAGCTGCTCTGGGCACCCTGTGGGAAGAATTTCTTCCCAATATCCCATCTAAATGTCACTCCTGGGTGACCTCTGATCAGAGTTGTTTTCCTCAGGTCTGATGAGCAACATGAAAAGGGAGCTGGTGCAAAAGGAGCAGAAAATCCAGCAACTCCAGCAAGGGACAGAAAAACTGATTAAGGAAAACCAAGAGAAGGACAATCAGCTGGCTGTGGCTTCAGCCAAGGTTGGCAGCACTAATGAGGGGCTCAGTGATTTATGATGTGGGGATTAAGGTGGAAAAACAGGTGAGAAGGGTCATGATTCTGAGGATGGCAGCAGCTGTATCACAGGGAGGTGATCCCATGACCATGGTGGTCCCATGGCCATGTCTGGGTGTGCCATGATGCCCACAGATCAGGGTCTCCTTCCCCAGCTGGATCTCCCTCCTCGCTCTGCATCAGGTACTGTGTTCCCCGGACTTCTGGGAGCACAGCAGCTGTTTGTACACACAAAATAATCCTGCCAAGGTCCTCCTGAGGAGCCACTGAAACCCTATCACTGTGCTGTGGGTCCAGCCCCACCAAGATCACCACTAAACCACATCCCCAAGTGTCTTTTAAATCCCTACAGGGATGGCACTCAACCCCTGTCCTGGGCAGCCTGTGCCAGTGTCCCATTCACAGCAGGTTTCACTGCCCTGCTGTTTTTTTCCTTGGTTGCCATTCTTTCTAGTGCTTGAGAATTAAAGAAGAAGCAAAGCATGAACTTGGAGAGGAGGAACTAATCTCCTGCAGAAATGTGAGTCAAAAGTCATTTTTGGGGTAGGCAGTGGCTGCAGGAGCACATCAGTGAGGGAATCATTAACTGGGCACTGTAAGGGAGTGGTTTGGAACTCAGCTCCTGTCCTGAAAGGCACAAAGTGGCCATCAGAGCTGGGGAAGTGGATCAGTCACTCTGATAATCAGTAACTCTGTTGGATCAGTAACTCTGAGTTCTGGTGTGAAGGGGAGGGCAGGGGAAAGGGGGCTTGGGGAGGTGTGATCAGAAATCAGATTGAGTTCCACTTGTAAGCTGATATAACCAAGGTAAATACAGGTTAGAAGAGAATTCCAGGGTAAACAAAGTGAGTTAGATGGGAAGAAAATCCTGCTGATCTGTGGAGGTCATCCAGAGGGGCGATGCCCAGCTGCCCTGGTGAGACCCCCGCCCTCCCTGGGCTCTTGCAGCGCATTGAGGAGCTGGAGCAGGACCTGGAGGGGCTGCAGGGGGAGATCCAAAAGCACGAGAGTGTCCAAAAGCAACTGGCTGAGAAAGCCAAGGTAGGCTGATGGTTGCAGGGGACACACAGAGGGCAGATCCCATCATCCCAGAGGGGTGGGACAGGGACCAGCAATCCCTGGGAGCACAGGCTGGATGGGCAGGGGCATCCAACTGTCCTGAGCTCGATCATGGACCCTGATGGAAGAGGAAAAAGAGATGGCAGAGTGCCCTGTGTGGGTGTTGGGTGAGGAAAGCAGGGATGGACACAATATTTCAGGGATCAAACAGACAAAAAGTGCCGTGAAGGGTCGATGCTGCAACCCCACTCCCTACAACAGGATTGCTGTCTGTCTCCTGGTATTCCAAAGGCACATTTGGACTTGTCTGATGGGAAGAGTGGTTGGAATGCCCATGGCATGGTGTTGGACGTTGCTGTGAGATGCCAAGGCTCTCGTTGCAGGCAGAGGAGGAGCTGAAGGCAGCCTGGTCCCAGCAGCTGCGGGAGATGGGGCACAGGGAGCGCCTGCTGAGGTCTGAGCTGCAGCGAGCTGGGGAGCAGGTAGGGAATGGCAGGGATGGGAACATCCCCACTGGGGCTGTGGGCAGGGATGCAGCTTCCCACGGGGAAGGATGTGCTGTGGAAATAGAAGTCCTGGCACGGTCATGGGTGAAGAATAAAAGGCTTATCCACAGGATTTGTGTGGGCAGCATGGACAACAGAGCAGTTTATTAGCATACAGAAAAGGAATCTGTAACCTTAGTTATGCTGTCTGGGAGCCACACCAGCCCTCCTCAGTGCCTGGGTAATTCTGCTCTGGGCAGGGGCAGCCCTTTGCAGATAACATCATGCCAGATATGGATTATCAGTGATCAGCAGAGCGGCTGTCAATGCTCGGTGGTGTTTGTTTCCATGTGTTGATGATCCCTGCTGCAGCTGGAGTCCTTCAAGACCCGAGTGATGCAAGTCTGTTCTCCATCAGCAGCTGGCAGCACAGGGAAAGCTGTAACGGAGCAGCAGGTGAGTTTGGACACCAGCTCACAGGGATGTTCAGAGCCACCAAAGCTGCAGGCAGCGGCTGCAGAGGTGCCTGCTCCATGTGCAGCAGGGCTGCAGCATCCAGGCTTCCCCAGATTTGTGCTGTGGCTGTCCCAGGGTGATGGCACTGCTCCATGACATGAAGGAGACACGGTCCTTTAAGCTTGGAGCGAGTCAGTGTCTGCAGCAGGGACAAGCCCAGGGGTCTGACGTGGCTGCCAGTCTGCAGCAAGTCTCAGCTGTGGCTCTCTGAGACCATCCCTGGCCCCTCAAAACAGTGTGAGCCTTATCCTCCTTCTTCACTCACTTTTGCCAGGTGATAGAGAAGGTCAGGCAGATCTCTGATGAGAACCAACAGAGTCACGAGAGAGAGAGGAGTCTGCAGAAGGAATTAAGCTCCAAGCTCGCAAAGGAGGAGGAGGTGTCTGCAAACATCGAGGTGTTCAAGAACTCCCTGCAGAAGCTCCAGGTCAGCCCTTTAAATACTGAGGACCAAGGGTGTTTTGTTGGCCTGAGGAAAGGTCAGAATAAAGATACAACCCTGAAACAAAGCATCATCCCTAAGTGTTCATGTGGTCCTTCAATGAGGAAGGAATCTCCTGGGAATTCTCCATAAAGCCCACCCTGTTCCACTCCATGACACCTTCCACTGGACCAGCTTGCTCCAAGCCCCATCCAACCTGGCCTGAGATGTTCAGAAATGTTGTTTTCATTTGCCAGTCCCTGAAGGCCACTGACAGTGGAGATTGGCTTGTTCCCCACTGCTTCCATTTGTTCCAGGCCTGCCTGAGGAGCTCCTGCAGCAGCTCCAGCCTGAGAGAGGAGCTGGGGCAGCTGGAGGTGTTGTGCCTGGATCCCTCTGTCTCAGCCATCAGGACAGCAGTGGTGGACATGGCACGTGGTCCCCTGGCCTGGCTGGAGGGTGCAGAGCAGCTCCTGGACAGCCTGGGGATGGACCTGCACACCTCTGGCAAAGGTCTGTGTCCTGCTGGGCATCCCTGGGAGTGTGGGGTGTCCCAGCAAGCCAGATGTAGAGGAGAAAGTCCAGCATGAGCCACTCCTGGGGGAGAAAATCACAGAGTCATGGAAATTTTAAGGAAAATACCTCCAAGATCACCGAATCCAACCATTAAGCCAACACTGTTCCCAAGTGCTCACACTTTTTGAACACTTCCAGGGATGGTGGCCCATTCCAATGCCTGAGCATCCTTTCCATGAAGAGATTTTTCCAGAAATCCATGATATGGTGTGTGAGCACCCCACACAGCGAGGCTCCGTTGACTTTTGCAGGGCTGTTGGCTGCTCTCGAGAGCTTGTCGGAGAAGATGCAGGAGATGGCCCAGAGCAATCAGATGTTGCAGGTACAGAAATATTTATGCACATAAAGCAGGTGGATTTGGACTCTTCCTATGGGTGAATATGATGGCAAACAAGCCAGAGTGGCACCTGGATTGGGGATGTGGCTGAGATCCCTGAGTGCAGGAAATGCAAGGTCAGACAGAGCCACTGTCAGTGTGTCCATATCCCCAACACAGCAAGGGTGGAGAGGAGATCTCTTGTGAATGTTTTTGTGAGTGAGTGTACACAGGAGGTTTATTTCTTGCCCTGCTGCTGACACAGTTCCTTTAATACCCCCGTGTCTCCCTGTAGGAGCAATTAAAGAAGCTCCAGGAGCTGCAGGCAGAGCTGCTGCAGGAGCACACTGAGGAGCTGGAAGCTAAACATGAGCAAGACTTAGAGATAAAAATCCAGCAAATCGTCCTGGAAAAGGACAAGGAGCTCAAACAGGTACAGTGACGTGGCTGGTGTTTCAAAAGAGGAATGTTATTCAGGAAAAATGGATAATAGTGTTGGATAACGAGAGGAGGAACCTCTAGCCCCGAGCTAAATGCAGTCCCAAGGGACTGGATATCCTCCCATATGGATCCAGGTGATGCAAACTCCCAAAAGTATCCGTGGTGGAACGGGGAAACACCTGCAGGTAACGTCAGGAGTTAACATCCCAGCCACTGGGAGAAAGGACAACACAAGGAGCATCCTCCATGAGCTGAGGGAAACACTGCATTGCTTCCTCTCAAACCTTCTCCCCCTCCCTCCCTCCCTCCCTGTGCTGGGCTCCAGTTGGCTCCTTTTTGGCTGGAAAAGGAAATCCCTGTGGAGCAGGGAAGGCCAGAGAAGCCCAGGCCATCCCCCCAGCAGCTCTGGTGTGGGATGCAGGGTCAGTCAGGGTGGGTGTGTCGTGATCATGGTGGCCTTGTAGGACAGTTTCCAGTCTGCCTGTGTGTCTGGCACCTTGGGAATGGTGTTTTTCCTGCTGTTCAGTTTTCTAAGGATTCAGGCAAGGAGCAGCCAAGCAGCTCCTACCCAGTCTCTCAGCTGTTCCTTTCCCCAGGTGCTCCCATCCTCTCCTTCACTGAGTTATTTCATGTCCTGCCAAGCTTTTCTCCCATCACCCACCCCTGCTCCAGAGAAATGACCCTTCCTGCTGCTTTTCTCCTTGGAGGTCTTTTTTTTTTCCCTGAAGTGAATCTGTGGGCTGTTGATTCACAGATTCTGGAAAGCGCTGTTGCTGAGGAGAAGGACAAGTGCAAGAAATCTGTGGAGGAAGAACAGAAGAAGATCCAGGAGTTGGAAAGCCACCTAAGAAGCATGGCTGAGGTGGGCATGGGGGGGTGAAGCAGAACAGCTCACTCCTGGAATGAAGAAAAGGGAAAATGTGCTGCAGTGTGGTGCTCCAGGGGCTCAAATCAGTGAACAGAGGGGTCCCCCTCTCCCCAAAACACACAGCTCTGCAGAAAGAAAGGTGGGTTCATGGCTAATCTAATTACTGCTAATTTCCTCTGGTAGGCAACAGCAAAGAAGGCAGAGGAGCAAGAAGTGACAGAGGGAAAGCTGAGAGAAGCTTTGCATGAGCTGAAGAAAATCACTGCACAAGAGGTATTTGCACTAACCCACGCAGGTGGAGGATCAGTGCTGGAGGAGAAGGCTTCCCCCACCCCTGAAACCCTTCCCTCCACCTTTGTGACCGCCATCCAGGAGAGATGAGGCCAGTGGTGATCCCAGAAGAAACCCCCAGCACTTCCAACCCAGCTGCCACCTCTTGTTTCCCAGGTGGTGCTACAGCAGCAGGTGCTTCAGCAGGACCAGCAGCTCAGGGCTGTCCAGGAGGAAAATGAGTCACAGAGACAGAAACTGCTAGAAGATGTAGCAGGATACAGGGAGCAAAGCAAGCAGCACTCCCTGACCATCCTGGCTTTAGAGGACAGGCTGCTGGAGGCCACTCAGCAGCAGAAGGTGCTGGAGGAGGAAAAGGCAGCACTTGTGGGAGAAATAGAAGGTAGGTAAGGGTTGTTTGGGATGCACCTGAACCAGCTGGGTTGACATGAAATGCGTGTGGAGATGGAACAGTGAATTTGCTGCTGTAGAAAACGTGGGGAAGATGTTGAGTGAAGGTTATTCCACCTGCAGGACGAGCTCTCTGTGAGGCCCTGCAGAAGCTGTTTCATTGTTTGGTGGTTTTGGAGAACAGACAGGGCTTTGCCACTGGAGAAGGGCTCTTTGCACTCTAAAATTACAAGTTTGGTGTGCTTTGGGCTGCTCTGAGACAGAAGCAAGTCTGGATGTCAAGATCTGTCCAGCTGGCCCTGGAACTGGGCTCTCAGGGACGTGGGTTTCCCAAAGAGACAGTCCTCAGCCCTCAGGAGGAGATGATTTGTGTAGAAAAAGCAACAAGAATGTGTTACCAAGAAGTGATTGGCCTTTTTCCTCGTGTCCTGTAGGGCTTCAGTGTGCTGCCCACAGGTCAGCACCGGGAGCTTGGCCGGGGATTTGTCCTGCCATGGAGTCTCACGTTTGTCTGAGGTGAGCAGCACTCGCTGATGGTGGTCAGAGAAGCTTGGAGAAGGGCAGGGACCACTTGGGACAGCCTAAGGAAGTCCAACACCACTTGCCCCAAGACCTTATGAGTCCTTTTAGGGTGGGACTCAAGTCCCTTTGCTAGGCTGAAGTGATCCTAAGGACATGGAGCATCAAAGTGATGCCAAATAGCACGTGAGGCTCTGCCATCCCACCTGGATGGCTCCAGGTAAGATCAATGGTGTGGCCAATCCCCACAGGGGACCAAAAGGCAGGTGAAAAAAGGAAATGTGTGGATTAACCAGGAATGCAGTACAGGAAGGTGTTCATGGGCGCCCTGCCACGAGGTTTCCCTCTGGCTGTGAGACCTGCACTGATCTTCCCCAGGAAACTGCGGGAGGAGCTGGCAGTGGCCCAGGGCACGCTCCTGGAGAAGAGGGCAGTCATCAGCAGGCTCAGCAGGGAGCTGTCAGAAACCAGAGCCAGGATGTCGGACATGAGAGGTGGGTGATGTGCGGCTGCCATCGTCCCCAGCCTCCTCCACGCGGTGGGGAGCACACAGATCACAGGAGAGGGGTGTCACCATTCTCAGGAAATGAGAATGGTGACACCCATTTGTCACCTGTCCTGCTTGGGGCAAAGCAGGCAGTCTGTTCTCTTTGGGAAGGTGAATTTCTCCCCATCCTTGGCTAGGTAGTAGCAGTGACAATGAGAGGGCAGAGTAATCACGGGGAGAGCAGGTAGACAAAACTCAGAATCACTCTGGTGAACTTCTTGGAGCTGGAGATGTTCCAAGGCTGGGAGGACTGGGAGAACCTTGCCTGGGATTCCTCCATGGGCTGTGAACATGGGGACAGAGCCCCTGAGGAGTGTGTGGAGTCAAAAGATGCAAGTCAGGAAATGCTGGTGACCTGTCCTTCTTCAATCTGAAGGAAAATTGCCACAGCAAGGAATTGCCCTGGCTTATACCTCCACAAAGAGACTGGGATGTCCTGTTGGCATGGCCCAGGACCTGAGGGCAGCTGTCAAGGGCAGGGATGAGCCCCGTTGGTGCTTCCATGAGGCTGCCCCAGCTGCAGATCCCCCAGGACTGGGTGATGAGCCAGCCAGCAATCCCACGGGGCTGTTCTGTGCTTAGGGGAGCTGAGTGAAGAGCAGAAGGTGGAGCTGGAGCACAGCCAGAGGCAGCTGAAACACCGGGAGTGGGAGGTGAACCAGCTCAGGGAGAAGCTATCCGAGATGTCCAGCCTTGTGGAGGAGAAGGATGGGGCCCTGAAAGCAGCAGCTCAGGAGTTAAGGTACACCCTGACATCACCCAAGGATTCACAGACCTGTGTGTCCCCAGCAGCTGATGGTGTTTAGGGTTCTCCCCAGAGCAAAGGGCTCTGAGAGAATCAGGATGGAGCTCAGCTCTGAATCCACAACACAGGATTCAAAAATGGGGCTTTAATGGAGCTCATGCCAGTAGATGTGTAACTCAGGATCCAAGCCAGTGTTGCCACCCACACCATGGTAGTCATCAGTGGGTGCCTGGGGTGCTGCTCTCCAAAAGCTGTTTGGGTCAGCTTCACCCATCAGGGGGTCCCACAGCATCTTGTCCCTCCACACAGCCAAGCCCAAACGCGCTGCCGGGTGCTGAGGGACGCTTCCCAACAAACCCTGGAGAGCCCAGAGGATGCTCCCAGGACACCCCTGCAGGTGGGTGAAGCCTCTCAGAGGGGGAATCATCACGGGGAGCACCGAGGTGTGGGATTGCCAAGAGCACCCGTGGTGTGCGTGGTGTTTGTTGGTGAGAGCCTGGAGCTGCTCCACGCTGGCCCAAGGGTGGGATGCTTGGAGCCCCTTCCCAAGCCCAGGGCCACCTCTGATCCAGGGAACCACAGCCCCACCAGGCTGCTGCTGGCTAAGGAGCTGATGCCTTGGAGTCTTGTTCGTGCTAATGGCTGTGTTAATTGCCAATTAGAGGGAACAGCACCGTGTAAGCATTCCTTCCTTCTCCCAGCCTGCCGAGCTGTGGGTGCTGGCTGTGCAGAGCAGGACCAGCTCTGGGGTTGTATGCTCAGAAACAGCGGCAGCTCATTGCACAGGACGAGAAGAAACGCTCCTCCTTCTCCTGTGCCAAATCCCTGCTTGATTTCCCCGAGGCTGGAAAAGGGAAGAGCTGGCAGGTGGTGGCAGCAGCAGATGGAGGGACTGTAGGAATTGTACATTCCGTACAGCCAGCAGCGTGCCAGCGAGGCCGGCTGGCTGCGGGGGCCGGCCACTGACTCACAGCCAGCTGATGAGCGGGTGGGAGGTACTGCCCGTCCTGTTCCACCTTCTGAGATGGGGAGGGGGAGATCCCAGCGCTGGGGAGCGGGATGGGCGGAGATGGGGGTGGTGAGAGCAGCCAGATCGGAGCTGGGGGTCTGCAGCCATGGTGGCTCTAGCCCCATCACAGATTTTTGGGTGTTGTTGGGTGTTTTGATCTGGATGCGGTGGACATGTAGAGAGTGATGTCCAGGTTTGTGCAGGGACACAGGTGTTTGTGTGACGGTGCAGAGGACAAGGGAAAAACGCCAATGTGGCTGTTCAGAGCTGTGCACCAACCCTCTCGTGGGTCTCCAGAGCATTTGCAGGGTTCACATCCTGACCATGGCACAGCAGAGCAGGAAGGAGGGCTCTGACAAGTCTCTTGTACCCCCCCAAAATCCATGGAGATGCTCCCCAGGCTTTGTTCTTGTGCCAAGTGCCCGGTGTCTGGCAGCAAGGCTGTGTTTACCAGACTGGGCAAGAACCTGACTTCTTCCAGGAGCCACCCTCAGACTTGGCTGAGCTTGGTGCAAAATGCCGAGGCCTCAGGCACGAGGAAACCATCCAGCGCCAAAAGGAAGGTTTGGCTGAGCTCCGGGAGAGAGTGAAGATGCTGGAGAAGAGGCAGTGCTCAGGTGAGCAGGGCTCTCCTAGAATTATGGAATGGTTGGGGTTGGAAGAGGCTTTAAACAACATCTTGTTCCACTCCCTGCCATGGGACACCTGCCACTGTTCCAGGTGGCTCCAAACCCTGTCCAGCCTGGCCTTGGACACTTCCAGGGATCCAGGAACAGCCACAGCTTCTCTGGACACCTGTGCCAGCACCTCCCCACCCTCACAGGGAGGCTGGGAAAGCTGGGCAGCCTCAAAGTTGTGTGGAGAGTGGAACCATTTGACACCTGCTTGTTTGCCTGCAGGTGTCATGAAGAGCAATTTCGAGCCACTGGTGGTCCAGATGAGAGACTTGAAAGAGAAAAGAATTCAACAAAGAGGTCTTGAGCTGGAACCTGCACCTGTGTTGGGAGAAAAACTGAAGGCTGGCAAGGCAGGGAGGCAGTGTGAGGTTTGTAATTTGGAAATGACAAACTTTGACTTTGGAAAGCACGCCCTGGGAAAGAAGAAATAGGTTTTTAGAGATAAGAAAGTCAGGGTGGGAAATGCAGCCTGATGGGTGGCAGGCAGTGCTCCTGCAGAGGGTGGCAGCTCCATCAGGACCAGCACATGGCCTGGGGCTGGTGGGATTGCAGCAGGGATGGATGGGCTGAGCAGGGTGGGAGGCTTGGGACCGCAGCAATGCTGGGGTGGATTTCCCATGAGGTGAAAAGGAGGCTCAAGGCCATTTGACCAAAAAAAAACCTGTCCCAAAGTGGTCTCCATGAGTGTTTCCCTGTCTGTGCAGGTTCCTGAGCATGTTCCTCATGGGGGCTCGTTCAGGATCAGCAGCTGGGAAGTGGCTGAGGCGACAGACTTGGGTGAGAAGATGGTATGTCAGGGTTAGGTGTGGTAAATCATGTGTAGAGTGTGTGCACGTGCCCCATGTGTAGAGTTTAGGTGTTTCTTGAACACATTCCAGAGGTATCACACCAGGAATGTTGAAGATGAGCTGCTCTGCGGCCCAGTTGAAGACATCCCTATCCATGGCTGGGGGGGTTGGTTTGATGACCTTTAAATTTCCCTTCCAAACTAAACTATTCTATGATTCCATGGCCCAGAGCACATTGTGTGTCTGCCAGGACATCCTGGGACCCCAAAACATGTCATGGTGCATCAGAGAGGCTGGGGAGCAATGGAGGGAGCTGCAAGGGAAGGTGTCCAAGGGTAGCACAGCTGGTGGGTTGGACAAAGGGGGTCTTTTCCCTCCAAAAAAGGCAGGGAAACACCCAGCAGGGAAAACAATCATCTCAGGGAAAGCAATCCCATCCCAGTAATCTGTGCAGCTGGGGATGGAATGCAAACCTGCTTTCCTCAGGACACTGTCGTCTCCTCAGGAGAGCAGACAGAAAGCAGATGGCTGAGCAGCGTGATGGAATGCAGCAGACCTGGTAAATAATGCATTGCCTCTTCTTCCCACAGTACCTTGATGTAATTGGTGCTCTGGGAAGCCTGGTGGAGATGAAGGAGCTGTCAGGAATGCAGCCTCTGCAGCACCTGCCTCAGGAGAGAAGGGCAGAAGTGGGACTGCAGAGACAGAAGGCCCTGGAGCTGTTGTACAAAAAGATCAGGAACCTCCAGGTTCGCCTGGAAAGGAAAGAAGAAATGCTGAAAGGTTATGAGGGAAGTGTGGAGCAGCTCAGGTATGGAAAGCCAGGGTTCTGAACATGCCCTGGTCCTTGGATGCCAGGTGACAGAGAGCTTGGGGCAAGGAGTGACACTGCTGAGTCCTGTGTCTGTCTGGGGCCAGTCTGTGTCTGTGGCCACGGTACAAAAGTCAGATGTCAAGAGGAGTGGGGAAAGGTGCTCCCAGTTTTCTGCAGTGGTACCTTCTGCAGCCTCACATGGTTGAGCAGTGTCAGAGCCTTGTCAGGTTCCTTGTCCTGGGTGGCTGGAGCCTGGGACAGCAGCAGCATCAGCTGGAGCAGAGGGAGGTGTCAGTCCTGTGTCAGCAGGAGCAAGGGAGAGCACAGCTGAGGGTCAGGGGGTTGATAAGGAAAAAAAACCAACAGAATCTTCCCCTCCTGTTTTGCACAGGCAGAGCCAAGCTTCCCTGAGAAGGTGCCAGGAGGAGATGTCCAGCCTGGAAGATGAAGCCCACAGGGAGGCAGAAGAGAAGGCTCTGCTGCGAGAGGCTCTGGAGAGGATGCAGCTCCAGCTGGACCAGGAGAAGAGGCTGCGGCAAGCGGCCAAGAGACACAAGGTGAGGAGACAACACCCAACTGCTGCTCTTTGTACAACAGCCAGCTCCACCTGTTGGGAACCATCCTCAGAGTGGTCACTTGGACCATCCCAAGAGGCTGGAGGCTCCAGGCTCAGCCACAGCATCCCTTGATGAAGCTGGAGGAGGTGCAAACACCTGTAGCGATGGGTTTGCGTCGTGTGTGAGGGCGAGGGAGAAGAGCAGGTCATGCTGAGCTCAGGTGGAGAGGACCAGGTCATGCTGAGCTCTCTGGAGAGGACCAGGTCATGCTGAGCTCTCCTGGAGAGGACCAGGTCATGCTGAGCTCTCCTGGAGAGGACCAGGTCATGCTGAGCTCTCTGGAGAGGACCAGGTCATGCTGAGCTCTCTGGAGAGGACCAGGTCATGCTGAGCTCTCCTGGAGAGGACCAGGTCATGCTGAGCTCTCCTGGAGAGGACCAGGTCATGCTGAGCTCTGGTGGAGAGGACCAGGTCATGCTGAGCTCTCTGGAGAGGACCAGGTCATACTGAGGTCTCTGGAGAGGACCAGGTCATGCTGAGCTCTCCTGGAGAGGACCAGGTCATGCTGAGCTCTCTGGAGAGAACAGAACCAGGTCATGCTGAGCTCTGGTGGAGAGGACCAGGTCATGCTGAGCTCTCTGGAGAGGACCAGGTCATGCTGAGCTCTCGTGGAGAGGACCAGGTCATGCTGAGCTCTCTGGAGAGGACCAGGTCATGCTGAGCTCTCTGGAGAGGACCAGGTCATGCTGAGCTCTCCTGGAGAGAACAGAACCAGGTCATGCTGAGCTCTCTGGAGAGGACCAGGTCATGCTGAGCTCTCTGGAGAGGAGCAGGTCATGCTGAGCTCTGGTGGAGAGAACAGAACCAGGTCATGCTGAGCTCTCCTGGAGAGGACCAGGTCATGCTGAGCTCTGGTGCTCAAGGCTGTATCTCTTGTCTCTGTTCTGCAGCCTGGAGCCACAAAGCCTCTCTGCTCAGGCAAGCCAAAGGCCAAGGAGCTGATGCTGTCAAATCAGGAAGCTCACGGGAGCAGCACCACGGGGACCTTCACCAGGTGTTGGTCTGCAGGAGGAACAGGTCATCACTCTGGACTCTGAGGGTGGAGCTGGCATGAGGTCTGGGTGCATTTTGAGGAGCTCCAGTTTGTATCCTGTAGCTCCTTGGGCCAGTGGACAATGCTGGACCTTATTTTCCACGTCCCACAGAATGTGGTGGGATTTGTGGCAGTGGAGAAGGTGGCGAGGACATTGTCCAGTGTACATGTGTGGATATTTGTGTGTGTGAACACAGCCCAGTGATGTGTGAAGTCACTTGTGGGGGATGTGTCCTGTCCTTGCTGAAGTGGCCTCAAGCACACAGAGCCAGCATGGCTTGAAATATCCCTCACAGCTCCTGTGTCCTGGAGTCCCCATCGTGTCAGGGGGAAACTGGAACGTCAGGCACGATGTGGAAGGGAATTCTGGAGTTCCTGGAACACCCCAGGGATGGGGGGAGAATGGGACCTGTGTCAGCCACACCAGTACAGCAGCATGAGGACAATGGGGAGATGAGAGCCGTGTGCTGGTGGCTTGGGGTGATGGCACAGCCTCACTCACTGATTCCTGTCATGAGCAAGGGTGAGAGCAGACCCTGGATTTTGGGGAGCAGCAGTGATGTGGGGAGGGGGTCCCTGCAGGCAGTGGCAGCTCCAGCACATCATCCCTGCATCCTCTCCACCTCAGCACCGCTCGGAGCAGTCCCTGTGCCAAGTCCCCTGCAGAGTGAGGATAATTTGGATGTGAGCAGAGCCCCACTGGGGTTGTTTGATCTTTATTTTTTAATGGGATAAAAAAAGGTCTGGCAGCACTGCAGAGGCTGCAGGCTGATGCAGGGCTGCATCGTCTCTGGCCATGCAAAGCACCCACGTGTGCACAGCAGTGCTGTGGGGCTCTGCTAATTGGTGTGGCCTGGTTTTCCTGCTCCCTGTGCTGGGAGAAGCTGGATGCTTCCCTGTCTGAATGCCTGGGTTTACTTTGGGCCAAGGCATGACCTTGTTTGCCTGTGTAGGTTGGAGGTTCTGCCGTGGGCATCCTCTGCAGGTGTATCTGGAGGTGTTGGGGTGCTCCATGGCTGTGTCCTCCCACACCACCCTCGGCAAACTCTGGGTCAGGAACGGATGGAGACAGCAAGAGCAGAGGTGGCTGCGAGTGCACCAGACTCCCGCTTCGATCCCATAGATTCACAGAATAATCACGGCTCGCTTTGGGTTGAAAGGAACTCTAAAGATGGTCCGGGGGGATCCCACCGGGATATGGAACCCACAGGTGATGCCGGACCCTAAGGACCATCCCACGTGGATCCCGCCGGGGGATGGACGATGGAAGGGAGGGGGTCTGAAGGGACGGCGATAACTGATGGAGGGACGGCGATAACTGATGGAGGGACGGCGATAACTGCTGCAGGGACGGCGATAACTGATGCAGGGACGGCGATAACTGATGGAGGGACGGCGATAACTGATGGAGGGACGGCGATAACTGCTGCAGGGACGGCGATACCTGATGCAGGGTGCGGGACCCCTCGGGGGGCCGGCGCTGCGCTGGCGGGGGTGGGCAGCCGGAGCCCCCCGGGGAGGGCGGTGGGAGCCGGGGGGCCGCAGCCCGGCCCCGGGGAGGGCGGTGGGAGCCGGGGGGCCGCAGCCCGGCCCCGGGGCGGAGCGGGGCGGAGCGGCGCGGCCATCCGGGCACCGCACCATGGCGGCGGCGGCGGAGGAGCCCGAGGGGCGGCGGGGCCGGGGGCCGCGGCCGGGACCCGCACCGGGCAGCCCCGCGGGGCGGGCGGTGGGCGAGGGCTCGCCCGGGGGCGGTGGCCGCCGAGTCTTCAGCCCCGCTGGGGAGTTCCGCGAGTTCTCCCGGAGGCAGCTCCGAGACATGGAAAGGCTCTTCCGACAGTGAGTGTGGGGCTCGGGGAGAGGGGGTCCCCCGGGAGAGGAGGGTCCCCCGGGAGAGGGGGGGTCCCCGGGGAGAAGGGGTCCCCGGGGCGGACAGAGAGCCCCGGGCATCCGCGGATCGCGGTTCCTGCATCCCCCGCTATCCCGGCTTCTGGCAGAGAAGATGCCCCAGCGCCTCCCGCCCCGTTCCTGCGGGCGAGACCCCCCGTTCCTTGTGAGAGGGACCCCCCCATGCACCCCAGCCTCTTGCGGGAGGGATCCCCGGCTCCTTGTGGGAGTCTCCCCCCGCCCCAGCTGCGTGCAGCAGGGATGCCGAGACACCTCCAGCTCCTTGCAGGAGGGATCCCCCGCCTGCCTCTCTCAGGAGGGATGCCAGGGACACCCCTCTCCTCCCACAGCCCCTCACAAGATTGGTGCCGGGGACACCTTCCCCCAGCTCCTTGCCGGGGGCGTTCCGGTGCGCCCCTAAATCCTTGCAGAAGGAACCTCCTGTCCCCCATGAGTGGGGTACGCTGCTGCTGAGGCCAGAGAAAGGGGTCTGGAAAAGGGGGAGCCGGGGACCCCCACATTCCCTCTGCCGCATCACCAAGGGATCCCACATCCTGCAGCTGCCGGGGCCGCAGAGGCCAGGCTGGCGCATCCTCAGCATCCCTGCCCGCGCTGCCTGCCACCACGCGTGACTCGGAGCACGAGCTCGGCCCCCGGCCCCTGGGAACGGGGGGGAGCTGGCAGCCAGCCTCCAGCCCTGGAAATTTCCAGGGGGAGCCAGAAATCGGGGTGACTCCAAGCGGGAGTAGCCGGGGGTAGAACGGGACGGCCCGGAGCATCCCCATGGATCCCGAGCTGGGTGCTTTGTGCGGGAGGCGTGGGGACAGACTCCGGGAGAGCGCGGAGAGAGGGAACAGGCGGAGGCATGGCTGCGATGTGCCAATGCCCTCATCCCGTCTGGCACCGGGGGAGGATCCGCATCGCCCTCCGGGCTGGTCTCGCTCGGGGTTGGAGCGCGGTGACGGCCGAAACACGAGGTTTGGGGTGCAGGCACACCCTGGTGCTGCACGGATGTCCCCGTGTCCTGCTGGGGGCTGTCACCCACCGGCAGAGCATGGCAGAGGGGCAGGGGCAGCAGGAGCTGCGGCGGGGACAGCTCCTGGGGACAGCGGTGGCCGTGCCGGGGACAGCGGTGGCTGTGCCGGGGGACCTTGGTGGCCGTGCCGGGGGACCTTGGTGGCCCTGCCGGCGATCGCGGTGGCCGTGCCGGGAACCGAGGTGACCCTGCCGGGGACCGAGGTGGCCCTGCCGGGGATCGTGGTGGCCGTGCCGGGGACAGCGGTGGCCGTGCCGGGGATCGCGGTGGCCGTCGTGGCGGGTGACAGCGGTGGCCGTGCCGGGGACAGCGGTGCCGGGGACCGAGGTGACCGTTCCGGGGGACCGAGGTGGCCGTGCCGGGGGACCGAGGTGACCGTTCCGGGGGACCGAGGTGGCCGTGCCGGATGACAGCGGTGCCGGGGACCGAGGTGACCGTTCCGGGGGATCGCGGTGACCGTGCCGGGGATGCTCCGGGAGCAGATGGCAAGGCAGGGTGTGGGCGCCGTGTGTTTGCCCTGGCAGCTGCGGCGTCTCGCTGCAGCGAAAGGAGCAGCGCCCGGGCTGCGAGCACCGGGAGCACCCGAGGGAGGGATGCTCTGCCCCGCTGTCCTCGCTGCTGCCGGCCTCGGGGTGTGAAAATGCCGCTGGAGAGGGTAAAGTGATGCCAGGAAGGATTTTGGCTCGCCACAGAGGAGATGGGGCCCTTTGGGAGGTGAAAAACGAGGTTCATGTAATTTTTATATAGAATTTAAAAGTTTAATAGACAATTAGGAGGTAAAAATAAATATACAGATCCGGCTGGGTGTCTCTGCATTCCCCTCACTAACTAAGGATTGTCCCTTAAAAACAGAACCCTGCTACATATCCATAAATTCTCACACATATTCAGACATTCTTCTTAAGTTTTTTTATGTTCTTTTGTTTAGTTTTTACCTTGCCCCCTTCTCAGAAGATCAATCTTCTTGGTGCCACTGGATTTTATATCCTCCAATAACAGATGTGATATTTTTTTTTCTTGGAGGACAAAATAATCTTAATAATTCAGGGGGGTCTCTGATTATCTTTTCAGTCTCTGGGTTATATAAACAAAAAGTAGTTTGTGCTTTAATATCATGTTATAGCCTAACATATATATGTATTATACCACTATTTCTAAATTTCATCAATAACAGAAATAAAAGAAGCTATATTAGTACAACAAAGTTTTCTAACCTTTTGCATATAACATTCATTATAATATTTGTGAAAAGCCAGTAATATAATATGCACTTGTAACACTGGTAATCCCAAAAAATCAGAGGAGGGGATTGAGAGAAGGGAGGTGCCCTGCACCTGGAGAGGTTCCTTGCATGGGATGAGGTGGCAAAGTCAGGCCAGGCAGAGAAACTCTGAGGGATGCAGGATGGAGAAGGACTTCTGGCAAGGGCATGGAGTGACAGGACAAGGAGGAAAGTCTTCAAAAGTGACAGAGGGCAGGGTTAGTTTGGGTGCTGGGAGAAAGTTCATCCCTGTGAGGGTGGGTAGGCCCTGGCACAGGGTGCTCAGAGCAGCTGTGGCTGCCCCTGGGTCCATGGAAGTGTCCAAATCCAGGTTGGACAGGGCTTGGAGCAGCCTGGGATGGTGGAAGGTGTCCCTGCCCATGGGTTGGAATGAGGTGATGTTCACAGTCTGTTCCAAACCATTCTATGCTCCAAGAGGGGTACTGGAGGTAAAAACCATGTGTGATCTGTGCCCACAGCCCCACTCTGAAGGTGCTGGCACTCAGTAGGCAGCGATGAGCAGGAGCAGCCCCTCTCAGAGTCCCTGGCAGATGAGGAAGGTGCTGCTGGAGACACAGACAGAGCAGACAGCAGCAGGGGAGGTACAGATGAGTCACGGCCCTGCAGCATGGGGAGCCGGGGCTCTGCGTGGCTGCTGCAGTGACAGGATCCCAAAAAAAGGAGCCCTGTCACCACGGGTGCAGCGTGTGGCTGCCCACCTACAACGTGTGCAGCTGTGCCAAGCGAGGCTCCCCGTGGAGATCCCGCTGTGCCACAGCCCACACAGGGGAGCAGACAGCAGTGGGGTGGCTGTGGGGTGGCTGTGGGGTGGCTGTGGGGACTGTGGCACTGTCACAGGTCTCAGGAGGGGAGTTCCTGACCGGTCTGTGAGTAGCATCAGTGAGCAGAGCTGTGCCCAAAGCTCTCAGCCGAGCCCAGGCACCTGGCCAGGGGTGGAGCACGGATGGCACAGGCTCTGGGCAGTGAGGGTGGGGCACCTGGAGGTGTCACAGTGAGGAGGAGGTGGTGACAGAGCAGTGCCCGGTGGCCTTAGCCCCATGGGCTGTTATCCCATGCTCAGGCTGCTGGCACAGGGAGCTGGCAGCAGGCTTGGCAGCGTCCTGGCAGGTTCTCCTGCCAAGCACAGCAAGGAAACAGGAGCGATCCTGGATAATGCTCCGGGGGGTTGTTAGCGGTTCACAGCTTCCCCGTGGTCTGGAGAGCTGCCGGAGACCATCAGTGCACAAATCCTTGCTGTTCCCTCTTTGCTTCCCAGGCAAAAGAGAGCTGGGTGTGCTGCTGGGGGGCACTGTGGGGGGCTGTGTGGGCTGCTGGGGGGCACTGTGGGGGGCTGTGTGGGCTCTGCACCCCGTGCTGATGTGTCAGGATCATCCTGTGTGCAGGTACGACGCAGGGAAAGACGGCTTCATTGACCTGATGGAGCTGAAGCTGATGATGGAGAAACTGGGGGCTCCACAGACGCACCTGGGACTGAAGAACATGATCAAGGAGGTGGATGAAGACCTGGACAGCAAGCTCAGCTTTCGAGAGGTGAGGGGATAGGAGGCACCACGCTGGCAGGGAGATGTCCCCAGCCGCTCTTCGGGCTGGTGAGACGGTGGGCAGTGGCCGTGGTGGCTTTGGGGTCTTCAGGGAGCCAATGCTACCATCTCCCCTCACAGTTCCTGCTGATTTTCCGGAAGGCAGCAGCGGGTGAGCTGCAGGAGGACAGTGGGCTGCACGCCCTGGCCCGGCTCTCCGAGATCGATGTCTCCACAGAGGGGGTGAAAGGCGCCAAGAACTTCTTTGAGGCCAAGGTGAGGCTCAGGAGGTCCCACTGCAGGATGGTGATGCCCCAGGGCAGTTTGGTGCCGGGTAGGCAGGAGGTGGAGATGTTGGGGTGGGCAGGAGAGCTCGGCAGAGGTCCCAGCTGGACATTTCCATCCACAGGCACAAGCCATCAACGAAGCCAGCAGGTTCGAGGAGGAGATCAAGGCAGAGCAGGAGGAGAAGAAGAAGCAGGCAGAGGAGCTGAAGCAGAGGAAGGCAGCCTTCAAGGAGCTGCAGTCCACCTTCACGCAGTGACAGGGCCGGGCAGGACTGGTCAGCGGTGCCCAGACTGGCAGCGCTGCCCGTGCCAGCCGTGCCGGGAGCGATGCCGGAGCCGCGTCGGCACAGCGCCCACCTCTCCGGCAGAGCCCAGCCCGCCCCAGCTCCCCCTCCCCTCTTGCTGTGGTGTCTGTAGGTGTTGTTTGTGCCCCCCTCACCTCCCCAGCGTGCCCCCCACCCTGAGCAGCGCCCTGAGTCCCAGGGGAGCTGTGTCCCGAGTGTCCCTCCCTGGGACAGCCGTGCCCAGCCTGTTGTGTGTTGTGAGTGCACTGGGAGGTTTGCAGGATGGGGGCTTGTGCAGGTGCTGGGTGTTGGTGTTGCTGTGTGTGACACCAGTGACAAAAGCCATGGCAAGGGCCAGGTGCTGTTAGAGGGGCTCTGTGTGTGTGTGTGTGTGTGTGTGTGTGGTGCTGGGGGGTGGGTGGGTGCCCACCGTGCCCACCCCACTGACTTGGAGCCCTCCAGGAGCTGTGTCTCTCTTTATTTTGGTCAAAAGACGTACAGAAAGGCAGCTGCTGGCTCGTGGGGCTGTGTTATGTTTCTTTTCATGTTGTGTTCAGCCTGGCAGGATGAGCGTGGTGGCCACAAGTGGCTGCCACTGGTCACTGAGGCTCTCGTGTTTGTGGGTGGCTGTAAAAACCCACATCTGTGTCCCCCGAGTGGCGGCATAGGGGGTGTGTTATGGTTTTTTTTTTAATTTAATCCCAAATAAATATTATATTTCTTAAATGCTGGTTGCTGGGGTGCAGCTGTGGGATGGGCACGTCTGTGGTGGGGGTTTGGGTGGGGGGAAGGAGTTTGGGGAGTGGGGTGTGACCCTGGGGACGCGGTTCCCACCGGAGATGGAAATTCCACTGAACAGGAATGAGCCACGTTGGCGTGGGAAGCAGCAGGGGCCTGATCCAGGTGTGGGGACCTGGCACTACCAAATGCCATCAGCTGATGCCTGCACTGGTCCCAGCCTTTGGGGTTTTGGCTGGCCTTGAGCACATCAAGAGTGAGATAAGGGGACCGTGTGCCCGGCGGGGTGGGGGTGTGAGCAGGCAGTGTCCTGGGGGAATGGGTGCTCAGGGCTGGGGGGCACCAGGGCTCCCCAGCACCCCAGTGGCAGCACCGTGGCTGGGGGGCTACCCAGCAGCTGTGCCCCACGAGGGACCCTGCCCGTTCCCGGAGCAGGGCCAGGTGTCCCCACCATGTCCCAGCACGGTGCCAGCACAGGCCGGGCACACGTGGCCGTTCCCAGGCGGGATGGAGAGTGCGATAAGAGGGGCTGAGCAGCCCCACAGCGTGGGACAGTCCCCACATGGCAGTGGCAGGCGGGGCCACCCCAAGGTCGCCGGCAGTGGGGACACCATAAGAGGGGTGAGCAGCCCCGTTGTGGCACTTTTGAGCAGCGCAGCCATGCTGGGAGCCGTGTGTCTCGTCCTGCTGCTGGGCTACGGTGAGTGCAGGGCTTGGGGAAGGCTGGGGGCAGGGGGGACAGCACTGTGGGGCCTGTCACAGCCCCAGCCACGGGCACAGGCAGCCTCTGATGTCCCTTTGTCACACAGCCTACGGATGCGGCCAGCCGGCCGTGCCACCACAGCTGGGCGCCCGCGTGGTGGGCGGTGAAGACGCCGTCGCCCACAGCTGGCCATGGCAGGTGAGGGGGCACATGGGGACAGGGATGGGGACAGGGATGGGGACAGGGATGGGGACATTCCTGCTGTGACCCTGTGCCCCTTGCAGATCTCACTGCAGTACAGTAGATATGGATCTTGGTACCACACTTGCGGCGGGACCCTCATCGCTCCCCAGTGGGTGCTGACAGCTGCCCACTGCATCAGGTGGGTGTTGGGGTGCTGGGGGGACCTGTGCCATGGAGGAGAGGTATCTGTGGGGACTGACACCCCCTCTCTCTCTGGCAGCAACTCCATGACCTACCGTGTGGTGCTGGGCAAGCAGGACCTGTCAGTGGATGATGAGCCCGGTTCTGTGGCCGTGGGTGTGGAGAAGATAATCGTCCATGAGAAGTGGAACTCCTTCCTCATCATGTAGGGGATGAGATGTATCAGGGGTGGGTCGTGGGTGGCCACAGACTCCTGTCCCCATGGCCAGGAGCCCTGTTCTCACGGCCAGGGACCATGGTTTGTGTCTCCTTGCAGCAACGACATTGCCCTGATCAAGCTGGCCGAGGAGGTGCAGGAGAGTGACACCATCCGCGCCTCCTGCCTGCCTGACGCCGGCAAGATCCTGCCCAACAACTACCCCTGCTATGTCACCGGCTGGGGACGCATCAGGAGTAAGTGGGGTGTCCCCAGGAGGGTCCCCAGCGAGTCCCTGGGGTGTGCAGGGTGTGAGATGTGCCTGTCCTTGCAGCCAACGGGCCCCTGGCTGATGCCCTGCAGCAGGCTCTGCTGCCCGTGGTGGACTATGAGACCTGCTCCAAGTGGGACTGGTGGGGCAGCCTTGTCCTGGAGACCATGGTGTGCGCCGGTGGCGACGGCGTCGTCTCCGGATGCAACGTGAGCGTGGGCGCTGCTGGGAGGAGAGGGGATGGAGCCACGGATGGCCAGGAGGGATGAGGGGAGTTGCTGGGGTGCCCAGGACCCACAGGCTGGAGTGTTTGTGCACACAGGGCGATTCTGGCGGCCCCCTGAACTGCCAGCGCGATGATGGCATCTGGGAGGTGGACGGCATCGTCAGCTTCGGCTCCGGCCTGGGCTGCAACGTGGCCAAGAAGCCGACGGTCTTCACCCGGGTGTCCGCCTACATCGACTGGATCAACGAGGTGGGTGCCCCTTCCTCTGCCCCCGCACAGGGAGCTGGCCCTGCCCTGGCAGTGCTCTCACCCTGAGCCTCCCCGTGGCTTGTCTTTGGCAGAAAATGGGAGAGAACTGAGGACACGGCCTGCAGCACAAGTACTGAGCGTGATGAAGGCAGTAGTGACGGTCACTGGGTGTGATAAAGGCAGTAGTGGCAGTCACTGAGTGTGATAAAGGCAATAATGCTGAGCTGGTCTCGTGTGGTTCTTTTGAGGGGACATGGTGGAGCAGAACCTGTGTCTTGTGGTCCTGGGCTTCTGCCCAGGAGCTGGGGAGAGCCCTCACATCGTGCAGGGAGGCTGGGAAGGTCCTGGGGAGCCTAAGGTGGGCAGACTTCCCACAAGGTACTCCCAGCTCAGAGCAGAACCATTGCCGAGCCAAAGGGTTCAAGGCTTGACCAGTGGTTTGATGGGAAAGTGGCTGGAATCTGGCCTGGAGGTCCTGGGGGGAACTTTGGGGTGGCTGTAGGGCCCCTGGTTGGCCCAAGGAGGTGTTGGGTGTCTTGGCTGGTGCTGGGATGTCTCAGGGGATCTCGCTGGTACTTGATGGCAGCAGATTTATAATGGGGGTCTCGAGGTAACTGGGTTGGACCTGGGGGTCATCCTGCAGCCCCACCACATTCCCCTCACCACCTGTGCTGCCAGAGTGCTCCCAGTCTGTTTTCACCTCTGGATGCTCTGGGGAAGGAGCAGCCACTGCAGTCCATGTCATGGAAAGGAGCCATCTCCATCCATGTGTGTCACTCTATCACCAGCCATCTCCATCTTCTTGTGTCACTCTATCACCAGCCATCTCCATCTTCTTGTGTCACTCTATCACGAGCCATCTCCATCCCTGTGTCACTCTATCACCAGCCATCTCCATCCCTGTGTGTCACTCTATCACCAGCCATCTCCATCCCTGTGTGTCACTCTATCACCAGCCATCTCCATCCCTGTGTCACTCTATCACCAGCCATCTCCATCCCTGTGTCACTCTATCACCAGCCATCTCCATCCCTGTGTCACTCTATCACCAGCCATCTCCATCCCTGTGTCACTCTATCACGAGCCATCTCCATCCACGAGTGTCACTCTATCACCAGCCATCTCCATCCCTGTGTCACTCTATCACGAGCCATCTCCATCTTCTTGTGTCACTCTATCACCAGCCATCTCCATCCCTGTGTCACTCTATCACCAGCCATCTCCATCCCTGTGTCACTCTATCACGAGCCATCTCCATCTTCTTGTGTCACTCTATCACCAGCCATCTCCATCCCTGTGTCACTCTATCACCAGCCATCTCCATCCCTGTGTCACTCTATCACCAGCCATCTCCATCCACGAGTGTCACTCTATCACCAGCCATCTCCATCCCTGTGTGTCACTCTATCCCCAGCCATCTCCATCCCTGTGTGTCACTCTATCACCAGCCATCTCCAGCCCTGTGTGTCACTCTATCACCAGCCATCTCCATCCACGAGTGTCACTCTATCACCAGCCATCTCCATCCCTGTGTCACTCTATCACCAGCCATCTCCATCCCTGTGTGTCACTCTATCACCAGCCATCTCCATCCTCTTGTGTCACTCTATCACGAGCCATCTCCATCCCTGTGTGTCACTCTATCACCAGCCATCTCCATCCCTGTGTCACTCTATCACGAGCCATCTCCATCCCTGTGTCACTCTATCACCAGCCATCTCCATCCCTGTGTCACTCTATCACCAGCCATCTCCATCCACGAGTGTCACTCTATCACCAGCCATCTCCATCCCTGTGTCACTCTATCACCAGCCATCTCCATCCCTGTGTGTCACTCTATCACCAGCCATCTCCATCCTCTTGTGTCACTCTATCACGAGCCATCTCCATCCCTGTGTGTCACTCTATCACCAGCCATCTCCATCCCTGTGTCACTCTATCACGAGCCATCTCCATCCCTGTGTCACTCTATCACCAGCCATCTCCAGCCCCTGTCACCCCCACCCCAGCCCCAATGCACCCCTAGGGAGAGAAGGGGAAGAGTGCAGGGTCACCTTTCCCAAAGGGGAACAGGTCCAGGGGAGGTGGGATCAGCCCTGGGATCACACCCAGAAGCTCTGGACAAAACTGGACAGCAACAGGACGGGGCAGCCCAGAGCCCTGCTCCCCTTGGGGATGGAGAAGGGGAACAGAGAAGGAGACAACCACGAGCTCTCACAAACACCTGAGCACAGGCAAGGCCATCACAGTCACACCCTCCTTGGGGTGCTCAGGGCAGCCCTGGCTCCCTCCTGCAGCACCTTCAAAGCACCTGAAATGCTCCCAAAGGAGCACAGAGACACTCAGTGGCTGCAAATGCAGACTGGATATTCCCAGGCTCCCTGGGAATCCCCAAGCACCCCCCCAGCACAGACCTACCCCAAGGCCTCTGCACCTCCCAAGGGTGGCTCCAAGGATGCTTCCCCCCCTCAAAATCCAACACAGATGCAGGATTTCTGAGCCAAGGCCAGCACCACAGCAGCTCCTTAAGCACTTTACCTCAGCACTGGTATTTGATTGAATCCTCACCAGTTTCCTGCTCTAACTCCTGACTGGCTCCTCAAAAGGAGCAGGGTGTCTTCTCCATAGGCTGGCACAGCCACATTGTAAATGACAAATGTAAATGTAACAGCAGACTTGAGTGAAGGTTTCTACTCTTCCCACTTCAGAGGAGCCTTCAGGAGGTGCTGAATTGGCAGTGAGGAGATGGAACAGACAAGGGAATACAGCTAAAGATTTGCTCTTTAATTGGATTTATTAGAAATGTTGACTGCAAAACTCATCCTGTTTTACTAGAACATCAGACCCTGGTCCCCTCAATCAAAACACAGGACACAAATAGCACCATCAGCAAAGGAAAACACTCTGAGACTGAGCATGGCCATGTCAGGACGAGCCAGAAGTGCTCTCCTTGGCTCTGCTCTCCAGCAAAGGGATTTCCTGCTCCATCCACATCATTTCCCATCGGCACAGCACCATCTCCATCTCCACTCCACGGCAAAGGCAGCGCTGGCAGATCACATTTCTCCAGACAAACATCTGGACACACAGACAAAACCCACGGGGAGCACTGACACCACATCGTGGTGGGCACGGATTTCATTCAGCCACAGGAAGAACCTCCAGCCTTTGGCAGGGGGCTCCAAGCCCAGGTGTCAGTCACACACGAAGAAGAATTTTTTACGGAGGAAATTGAAACATCCTGGGATCTGCTTGTACCTCCCCTTGGCAGAGACAGCACGTGCCACCTGGCAACAGGAGAGAGGCTGAGGAACAGGATGCTCTCCCCATCCCTTGAAACCCATGGCTGCCACACCAAGGTGGCCAAAGAAGCACCTCAACGACCACGAAACAACAAGGTGATTCTGTAAGTCCTCTCTCCCTCCACCTTGGACTTGTCTCCTACCCATGGAGAACAGAAAAAGTATCTGGGGCACCTACACCTGTAGGCAGCTTTGGCAATGTTGTGTCAGCAAGGCACACAAAGGAAGACTTTGATCAGGCAGACTCATTGTACTGTGCTCCTCCACCCCCAGGACAAGCTTACAGGAGCACCCAAATCCCCTCAGCCTGGATAGGACAAGCCACAACATTTTTTCAGCAATTTCTTCAGAAGGATTAAAGCCTGTATTGCCAGGATTACTCCTCACTGGAAAAACCTCCAGTGATTTTTGGCAGATTGAGGCCAGACACTTTCTTTGTAATTCAACCTCACTGCAGTACCTCAAATTAGCCCATCCCTAAACTCAACACTCAATATCCTCACTCCTTTTTTGAGTGTAGGCTTCCAACTGATCACACCCCTGCCTATTTCCTTCATCAAGAAAAAGCAGAAAACAAAGACATTTACCCTCACTAACATGTTGAGCAGGTCTTCTGAACGGGCATATTGCTCCAGCACACTGTCCAGCATTTCCACATACCACGAGCCTGTCAACTTCTCCCTCCAGGAGACAAAACCTTCATAGAAAGAAGGAGAATGTTATGCCAAAACCCATCTGCTGTTCTCATCCCAACAAGCTCCTGCTCCTCCAACAGAGCCAGGTTGTCCTGAACTGCCCCCATCTTTGTCTGTGAAGCTCTGACTGTTTTGCTAATTCCCCCATGACCAGAAAAGGATTTGCACAGGCTGTTTCACCTGGAAAAGTGGAGTAGGAAACCAAGATGTCGCTGGGTGTGGGCAAACTGGCAACAGCATCGGGCTCA
The DNA here is from genome assembly GCF_030490865.1 of Poecile atricapillus. NCBI lineage: Eukaryota > Metazoa > Chordata > Aves > Passeriformes > Paridae > Poecile > Poecile atricapillus. The sequence goes on from NC_081270.1 coordinate 6,687,098, forward strand.
TCCACGTTACCCGACGGAACCCGAATCGGGGTCGCGTCCGATTCCAAAGAACCCCCAGGAGTTTCCTCTTCAGGTGAATCACAATCCACCACAAAGCCTTGATCCCTTTGCTCTGAAAAAAGCAGCAACAAGACAGCTCCTGATGCTCATCCCACCCAAGAGATTCACGGTTGTACATCCAATGTCAATAAAAGATGGGGAAAGAAAAGGACAAAGGCCCTAGAACAAAATAAGGCTTTTTTGGCCATTCAGCTGCACTGGTTGAGTCAAAGTCATTGGTGGATTATACAAAACTCCTCACTGTGTTTGAAGAGCTGGAGCAGCTCCCAGCACATGGAAAGAGAAGAGGCAGCTGGTGTGAGGAGACAGCTGGAGAGAGGGGCAGTCAATGAACACAAAGTGAGCCAAAGCCACAGCCTGACCACATCTCCGCAGCCAACACAAAGATTCACCTCCACCACAGGCCTGGATGAAGAACAGTTTGGGTTTTCCTCTCAAACTCGGGCAATTGGAGCCATTGAAATAGTTCACAATCTTTTCTATGGGAATGGGTTTTCCATCCGTTCCGTAAACGCCTCCAGGAAACTGAATGTGGCTCGTCTGCAAGAGGAAAACACAGGAGCTAGTGACACAGCAGTTCTGAGGGAACCCATTTCCCACCAGGTGCTCCACAGCCTAAAGGTACCAGAACAAATCCTGCTGTTTGTGGGAATCCAAGTCAGGGTGAGGGGACATCCAGGAGACATTTGAAATGCACTAAAACCCAGCAATCCAACTTCTGTTATCCATATCTCATATTCTCATATCTCATATTCTCATATCTCATATTCTCATATCCCACACCCTCCAGCAGAGGAGTTCTTTATCCTCTGCTACAACAGGCACATACCCTACACCACTTTCCTAAGGATGCCTCTCCTCACCCTTCAAGAACTGACCTGGAACAAAAAGGCTTTATTGCTAAAAGCATTTCCCTGTCAGAGCTGGAGAGCAGCAAGGACTGAATGACCACAGGCTGAGTGGGACCTCCCTTCAGCTCCAAATTATTAACCCCAACTTCCAAAACGTTAAACACTTGTCCACTGGCACCACTGGATCAGACTACACCAGAGAAGCTCCTGTTTTCTTTAACTCAGAGTAAGGGTGGAACTCTTTGAAACATACTGCAGTGGCAGAACAAGGTTTTTGACAGAGCATTTCCCTCTCAGCCTGTGTGAGACCAGAGGACAGGGAATTAACCCCTTCCTGAAGAAACAAAGATGGGACAAACCCACCTGACAGCCGTGGGAGAGGATGACCACGATGCAGCAGTCCAAAGCACTGTGGTCCTGCTGTGACAGCTTCAGCAGCTCCAGCACCATTTCCTGTGTGGAAAAGATCACAGTGAAGAGTTTTTTGAACCATATCTCAGCCACAGGTTACTGCCAGGCCCTGCTCCAGTTGCACTGCCCTGGATCTGGTCAATCTCTGCCACAGGGTAATGTGAGCCCCAAGTACAGCTGGCAAAAGCAGAGTATTTCTGTGTCTCTCCCCGTATTTAACACTGGCTGCTCTGACACACAGATTTCTCACCTCTCTGCACTCTTTACAACACAGCACCACAAACTAAAGCACATTTCCATGTGATTTATCTGCTGAAATCCGCTGCTTCTGACTGGGAGCTGGTGGGTGAGCAGAGAACCAATTTTTACCTCCAGATGATCAAGTTCCCCCTGACACTTCCAGCAACAGCCAAGGATGGCACAGACAGACATGACACAGCTGTCAGCTATCCCAAAAACCCCTACAAATCACAACCAGGATTCAACATCCATGCAGAGGGATCAAAGTGTGCAAAGTCCTCTCTCCTCCTGCAACTGCAGCACAATAAAGTAGGAGGATGTAAGTGGTTCACTGTTTCTTTGTGGGAGGTTTTTGGTGTGCTGCCAACACGAGACACATCCCCTGAAGCGTTCCCATCACTTCCAGGGGCTCAGCTCTCATCCCTGGTGTCAGCAGGACACAAGCAGCCTCACCTGAGCTTTCAGATTCCGCCGGGTCAGGACGGTGAAATGCAAGGCCTTGAAGCGCCTCTCCAGCTTCTCACAGTCGATGTCAGAGCCTTCTCTGGTGGAGAGACCCGAGTCTCTGGAGAAATTGACGTTATTGAGGATCAGGCAGTGTCCGCAGGGATCCGCTTTCATCTCATAATCCTGGCAGGGACGTGTCACAATTAAATTCCCTCTTATTCCAAGCTGGCTAATCCAGCAGGACACAATGCCAGCGAGGAATGGGAGTCCTTAAAGTGGTTCAATTTCACAGGTTTTCATTTCTCTAGTCCTAGGGGATGGGTAGGAGCATCGATTCTCCACACACATCTTCTCACCAGTAGCTGGGAACTGCTGATGATTTAGAAACAACCCACTAAAATGGGGAAAACCTTTGTGGAAAACCGGCTGTTGCTTTATCTGTAGCACCTCTGACAGCAAGTTGAAAGTTCTGGGAAATTCTTTTAGGCATTGTCATCAAACCTCACCAAAAGGAGCCAAGAATTTGTGTTATCATTGTGGTATTCTTAAGGAGGATCTGACTAATGACTGACCCACTCTGAGACCATTGTGCCTGTTACAGCCTCGGAGCAATTGCTCAGGTAAGACAAAGCGAGAAGTAGATCTTCCAGAAATATTTTCTGGAGCCACCCATGAGCTTTTGCCCAGTAGGGAACACTTTCAGCCTTCTCAAATACTAACCTGGTCACGGCTCCTCTTGTCAACAGCTGAACCTACAACACAAAACAGACACAGCATTCAGCTCACCACACTCCACAACACCGCACTCCTCGAGTTCACCTCTTTCCTAACACATCTGAATTTCCCCTTCCCACCACACTGGAAATGAGCTCTGGCTCTTGGAGCTCACCCTGGGCTGGCACAGGAGGTACCCGAGGTCTTTCACTCTCAGCTTGCACTGGGATAGACAAACGTTCGTGAGGGGTCCCATCTGTAATGACAAGGCACAAAAATACAGAGGATTACCAAGCTCAAAAGGTTCCACTGCTGAAAAGCAGGAGGTACAGGCTGCCCTGAGCTGTGTTGTGTTGTTCAAAACCAGGTTGGACAGCACTTGGAGCAACCTGGGATAGTGGAATCCCATGGCAGGGATTGAGATGAGCTTTAAGGTCCCTTCCAACCCAAACCATTCTGGGATTCCATGATTCTCCCTACAGTCACCTCTACCAGGATAATATAAATCATGACTTCCTGGACTCTTGCCCACAGGGAGAGGGATCCCAGCTGCCACCCCCCATGCTGCTGTTTGCCAAAAACACCCCACACCCTCAACACTGACTTTTACGCTGCTTTTCTTCCCTCAGCTCCAGCTCCACGGGCCGCAGGTCTGGCAGCTGTGGTGGCACCGGCCGGGATTCGCACTCCTGGAGCAGCATCTCAGCGAGGTCACCCTGCCCAGTGTCCTTCAGGATGGAGAGGAAGGCAGGGAAAGCCTGCTTCCCTCGAGTCTCCAGATCAATGATCAGCTGTCGGGCTTGTTCTCCTCGGCTGCCAGCGCTCTGCAGAGGAGAAGAACACAGAACGGGTGAACTGGGCAGCTCTTCCAACTGCTCTGAGCAGGGGAATGTGGGATTTGCACCCAGGACATGGGGAAAACAATAGCAAATCCCAGTGGAAATAGTCACAGAGACCCCCAGCCCTGATCTTCCTCCAACAACAATGGTCACCACTGGGACACCCAGCCCTCCGAGGGGTCTAGAGGGAAAGGGGGAGAGGGAGCACCCCAAGTCTGGTCCCTGGGGACAAACAGGAACCCCTGGGCTGTCACCAGTGTGAAAGATGAGGTAAAAACACCCCCAGGCCTGTCACCTGTAACCAAGGGGGGAAACAAGAACACCTCAAGGTTCTTGGGGTTCAATGGGGACACAAAAAGAAACCCCTAAACCTGGCACTGCCTGGGGCTGGGGACAAGAAGGGACAAGTCGGGGGGTGGTTCTCAAACATCTTATCTGCACAAGGAGCAACCCCAGACCTTGGCATCAGACTGAGGGGACACAGGGCCATGCCATCCCTTTGGGCTTGTCACCAGGGCTAAAAGGACATGGAGTTCCACTATGTCACCAGAGTGAGAGGACCTGGAGTCTCGCTTGTTCTTGAGAGGACACAGGACAATCCCTCCCACCTCTGTCACTAGAGTGAGGGGATCTGGGGGCCACCCCCCAGATCCGTCACCAGGCTCAGGGGACATCGGTTCCCTCTTTGGGCCCAAGAGGACATGGAGCCACCCCTCTCAGGCCTGTCCCCAGGGCAAGGAGACCCTTCAGGCCTGTCCCCAGGGCTCCAGGGACACAGGACCCTCCCTTGGGCCCATCACCAGGTTTCAGGGGATGCAGGAGCTATCCCCCGGCTCTCAGGGAACCCTCCCCAGGGCACCCCCGGAGCTCAGTGCCCCGCTCCCCGACGCACCTGCAGCTCCTCCAGCATGGGCCGGGTGAAGAGGCCGCGCTGCTCCAGCGGCTCCCAGAGCGGCTCCACCCGCAGCGCCGCCACCAGCCGGGCCCGCCCGCGCCGCAGCGCCCGCCGCTGCTGCTCCTCCATGGCCCGGGGCTCCGGGATGAGGGGCTCAGAGCCCGGGGCTCAGTGCCGGGGCTGCGAGGCTCAGTGCCCGGGGCTCAGTGCCCGGGGCTCAGTGCCGGGGCTGCGGGGCTCAGTGCCCGGGGCTCAGTGCCCGGGGCTCAGTGATCGGGGCTCAGTGCCGGGGCTGCGGGGCTCAGTGCTCGGGGCTGCGGGGCTCAGTGCCCGGGGCTCAGTGCCGGGGCTGCGGGGCTCAGTGATCGGGGCTGCGGGGCTCAGTGCCCGGGGCTCAGTGCCGGGGCTGCGGGGCTCAGTGCCCGAGACCGCCGCCGGTCCCTTCCCGGAGCCGCCGCTCGCTGCCCGGAACCGCCGCTGAGCCTCGGAGCCACCGCTCAGTGCCTGGAACCGCTGCTCGGTCCCTTCTCAGAGCCGCCGTTCAGTGCCCGGAACCGCCGCTGGAGCCCCGGAGCCACCGCTGAGCCCCGGAACCGCTCCTCAACCCTGGAACCGCTGCCCTGCCCCGGTACCGCTGCTCAGCCCCGGAACCACTGCTCAGTGCCTGGAGCCACTGCCGGTCCCTTCCCGGAGCCACCGCTCAGTGTCCAGACCCACCGCTGAGCCCCGGAGCCGCTCCTCAACCCCGGAACCGCCGCTGAGCCCCGGAACCGCCGCTCCTCAACCCCGGAACCGCTGCTGAGCCCCGGAACCGCTGCTGAGCCCCGGCACCGCCGCTCAGCCCCGGCACCGCCGCCCTGCCCCGGTACCGCCGCCCTGCCCCGGAACCGCCGCTCAGCCCCGGCACCGCTGCCCTGCCCCGGTACCGCTGCCCTGCCCCGGTACCGCCGCTCAGCCCCGGTACCGCTGCCCTGCCCCGGTACCGCCGCTCAGCCCCGGTACCGCCGCCCTGCCCCGGAACCGCCGCTCAGCCCCGGCACCGCTGCCCTGCCCCGGTACCGCTGCCCTGCCCCGGTACCGCCGCTCAGCCCCGGTACCGCTGCCCTGCCCCGGCACCGCTGCCCTGCCCCGGAACCGCCGCTCAGCCCCGGCACCGCCGCTCAGCCCCGGCACCGCCGCTCAGCCCCGGTACCGCCGCCCTGCCCCGGAACCGCCGCTCAGCCCCGGCACCGCTGCCCTGCCCCGGTACCGCCGCTCGCTGCCCGGAAGCGCCCCCGCCTCGCAGTCCCAGAATCACACGCTGGAGTCAGGCTGGAAGAGCCCCGGTGTGCTCCGGAAGGGTCATCCCAGAGCAAACGAAACAGGATTCCGTCCTTTTGTGTTTTGTTGGGTTTTTAAAAAATACCTCCAGGGATGGACACTCCACACCCTCTCAGTTTAATAATTGAAAGTAAAGTAAAATACAGTAGTAATGGTAAATTATAACACCACCACCACAACAAAACAACAACAATAGTAAGAATAATAGTGGGGAAAACAAGTGATGCACAATGCAGTTGCTCACCATCCACTCACTGATGTCAGATCTTCCTGAACCCAGATCAGCTCTCCCAATCACACCCTCAAATTTATTTACTGGACATTCTGTGGGGTGGAATATCCCTTTGGGAATATCCCACTTCAGGTCACCTGTCCCATCTGTTTCCTTTGGGAACCTCCTCACTGCCAGAGCACAAGACAAGAAAGAAGTGTTTGATTTTGGATAAACACGACTTAGCAAAAAACCAGAAAAGAATCACAGAACACACAGAGTTGTGTGAAAAACGAGGTTCACATAATTTTTATAGAATTTAAAAGTTTTATTAAAAAAAAAAAAGACAATTAGGAGAAAAAAAATAAAGTATACAAATACGGCTGGGTGTCTCTGCATTCACCTTACTAACAAAGGATTGTCTCTTAAAAACAGAGAGACTGCTACATATCCATAAATTCTCATACATATTCATCCATTCTTCTTAGGATCTTTGGTGTTCTTCTGTTTAGTTTTCTCTTGCCCCCTTCCCAATAGATCAATCTTCTTGGCGCCATTGAGATTTACATTCTCTGATACCAGAAATGCAATAAATTCCTCCCCCCAGAGTTCTGGTCACTGCTGTCTTCATCTGGATAAGAGAGTTTACAAATTCAGGAGTTCTCTGGCTATTTTTTTTTTTTCCTCAGTCTTTGGGTTATACAAACAAAAGCAGTTTTTGTTTTAATACTATGCCATAGCCTAACATATATGTATTATACTACTATTTCTAAATAACATCAGTAACAGAAATAAAGAAAACTATATTAATACAACAAAATTTCTCATTCTTATACACATAACATTCATTTTAATATTTGCGAAAAGCCAGTAACAGTTGGAAGGGACCCACATGGATCATGGAGCCCAAGTCCTGCTCCTGCACAGGACACCCCAAGAGTCACATCATGTACCCAAAAGTGTCCAAACGCTTCTTGAAGTCAGGTTCAGGACTGTGCCCATTCCCTGGGGAGCCTGGGCAGTGCCAGCACCCTCTGGGGGATGAACTTTTGCTGAAATCCAACCTAAACCCCCGTGACAGAGCTCCAGCCCTTCCCTGGGTGCTGTCACTGTCACTGAGCAGAGATCAGTGCCCGTCTCTCCTCTTCCCTCATGAGGAAGCTGTAACTGGAATGAGCCTCCTCCAGCTGAACAGACCAAGTGTCCCCAGCCGCTCCTCTTCCCCTCAAGACCCTTCACCAACTTCACTGCCCTCCTCTGGACGCTTTATAACACCTTAATATCTTCCTTATATCACGGCCTTATTGCGGTCCTATATTATTTTTACAGGCCCGCACCTGCCCTCAGCACCGCAGGCGAGGCCGCCCCAGCGCCGCTCCGGGGCCGAGGACACGCCTGGCACTGCCGGCTGCCGGCACCCTCATTCCAGGGCACTGCCACATCTCCGGGACCCTCATTCCATGGCACTGCCACATCTCCGGGACCCTCATTCCATGGCACTGCCACATCTCCGGGACCGACAGCACCCTCATTCCAGGGTCACATCTCCGGGACCGACAGCCCAGGGCACTGCCACATCCCCGGGACCCTCATTCCAGGGCACTGCCACATCTCCGGGACCGCCAGCACCCTCATTCCAGGGTCACATCTCCCGGACCCTCATTCCAGGGCACTGCCACATTTCCCGGACCGCCAGCACCCTCATTCCAGGGTCACATCTCCCGGACCGACAGCCCAGGGCACTGCCACATCTCCGGGACCGAGAGCAGCCCAGGGCACTGCCACATCTCCCGGACCGAGAGCCCAGGGCACTGCCACATCTCCCGGACCCACAGCCCAGGGCACTGGCACATCTCCGGGACCGAGAGCACCCTCATTCCAGGGTCACATTTCCCGGACCGACAGCCCAGGGCACTGCCACATCTCCCGGACCCTCATTCCAGGGCACTGCCACATCTCCGGGACCGAGAGCACCCTCATTCCAGGGTCACATTTCCCGGACCGACAGCCCAGGGCACTGCCACATCTCCCGAAGGACCCAGAGCCCAGGGCACTGCCACATCCCCGGACCGAGAGCAGCGCTCCCTCAGGCCCCGCGCAGGGCGCTCCCCGGAAGCGCTCGCTGTCTCCATGGGGACGGCGGGCGGGCGCGCCGGAAGCGGCGGCGCTCGGTGCGGGAGGGCGGCCCCGTCCGCTCCCTCAGCCCGCGGGCCCCGCCGGACCATGGAGCCGGCCCGGGCCGCCTGCCTCCTGCTCCTGCTGCTGCTGCCGCCGCTGGCAGCGCCCGCGCCGGGAGAATTCGACCCGTACCGCGTGCTGGGGGTCGGCCGGAGCTCCAGCCAGGCCGATATCAAGAAGGCCTACAAGCGGCTCGCCCGGGAATGGTACGTGCTGCCCTTGCACCCCGTCCGCCCGGCTCCGGGAGAGCATCCCGGAGGTTCGGTGACAGCGCCAGGCCCCGTGGTGGCATGAGCCGCCTCGCCTGGCTGTGTGCCCCGGCTTCCTCGCAAGGCCGGGAGCCGGCCTGGCACACGTAGATGCTCCATGGCAGCGATGCGTGCTGGAAAACCCTCTGGAGCCTGGCTGCGGGGCGAGGACATCGCTCAGGGGCTGCTCGCGAGGGGGAAAAGTTCTCCCACAGTCAGGCAACAGGGGGAAAAGTTCACTCAGAGTCTGGTTAGGGTGGGAGAATTCTCACAGAGTCTGGTTACGAGGGGTAGAGTTCTCCTGGAATCTGGCTATGGAGGGAAAAGTTCTCCTGGAGTGTGGCTGTGGTGGGAGAATTATCTCAGAGTCTGGCTACAGGAAAAAGCTCTTCCAGAGCCTTGTTACAAAGGAAGAAAGTTCTCCCAGAATTGGGCTATGGGGGAAAAGTTCTCCCAGAGTCTGGCTAGGGTGGGAGAATTCTCCTGGAGTCTGGCTGCAAGGGGAAAAAAGTCCTTCCAGAGGCAAGTGATGGGGGGGAAAGTTCTCTTAGAGTCTGCCTGTGTGGAGAAAAATATCTCTGGGAACTTCTAATACACGAGGCTGGAAGTCTCAGCTTGATACCTTGATGTCCAAGGGCCGTTCAGTCCCTGTGCTGTGGAAGGGAAATGTGTTGGATGTGCAAACATCACACCCCTCATGCAGGTGGTGTGTGGTGATGGGCAGGCTATGGAAATAAAATGAATAAAGTAGGGTTACCTGCAGCTTTTAGAGCCCTTGTTGCTCTGTGTGAGACATCCCTGAGGCCGTGGCAGGAGGTGATTCAAGGAAGAACTCGGTAGTTATGTAGGGCAGCAGGCAAGGGAGGCGTTTTTGGGGAGGAGACACGCTCTGTGTCCTGGGCTCAGGCTGCTGGGGATGGAGCAGACAGAGGGACAGGTCCAGGGACACACAGCCCCCATCCCAGTGCTTTGGGATGGTTTTTTGGGACAGCACGTGCTGGGTATAAACCTGATCTCAGCCTCGGGGGTGTCACTGCAGGCCCTCACTGCCCCATGTCCTCCTCATCTCCAACAGCTTCCACACTGACCCCTTTTCCTCTGCTTCTGCCCCACAGGCACCCTGACAAAAACAAGGACCCGGGAGCAGAGGACAAATTCATCCAGATTAGCAAGGCCTACGAGGTAACACATGCTTGCTGTAAACTCCTGCTACTCTTTAACATTAAGTGACCTTATTTTTCCATACATGGCTTTGTGTTTTTCCAGTGTATTTTTGTGTGGGAAAAGTGCTTGACTCTGTGGAGGTGGATATTACCCACACAAAAAGTTTGCTCAGCTTTGTTGATAGAGCCACTGGAGTCACCAGCATGGTTTCTGCTGCAAAAACTTTGCTACAGGTCTGCCCTGTTCTGCCTAAAAAGCCTCAAAGGATGAAGGAGTGGGTATTCCCCAAGCCCTGCCTGGCTGGGCAGCGTCTTGACTGTGTCACACATACATAAAAGCATTTTGGAGTGATGTAAGCAACGTTCATCATCACCACAGGGATTTGGTCACCTCACATTATTCTTAGCAGTAGTTATTTGCATGTTCTGGAAATTGGTCGCTTCGGTTTGTGGCAGCCAAGCCCATGGAAATCAAAATAAATCCTGATTTCCCTGCTAAAAAATGCAGTTTCTCTGCAGGGATTCTGGCTGCTCAGTGAAACTTTTGGCACTTGCTGAACCCTCCAGATTCAAAGAGACACCAGCAAAAGCCACACAGAAAAGAGTGTTTGTGCTCAGAACACAGGATGTTCAGACCCAAGGAGCTGTTGGTGACACAAGTGGGTACAGCAGTCTGGATTTAAGGGCTCCTTTTCTTCAGGCTTTGAGGGTTATTTTTACCCTGATTTCCTACAGTGAGCCTAGAAGGATGTGATGCTTCCTTTTCCCAAAATATTTATCCTCTGATGTGCAGCAAAGGCTGCACATTCCTTACGTTATTTACTGAGGGATTACAGTCAGGCCACTTCCCCCTCATGGGTTCAGACAATCATTTCTCCATCATTTGCTTCACAGATTCTCTCCAACGAGGAAAAGAGGGCAAACTTTGATCGCTACGGAGATGCTGGGGAAAGCCAGGGCTTCTCTCAGCAGCAGCATCGCCAGTTCCACCGCTTCCACGATGGTTTCTATTTTGATGAGTCCTTCTTCCATTTCCCTTTCAATTCCGAGAGGCGCGACACCTCCGACGAGAAGTATTTGCTCCACTTTTCCCACTACGTCAATGAAATCGTGCCAGATAGTTTCAAGAAGCCTTACCTCATTAAAATCACCTCAGACTGGTGCTTCAGCTGCATCCACATCGAGCCTGTGTGGAAGGAAGTTGCTCAGGAATTGGAGGCGCTGGGTGAGGATGAGGTTGTTGGGGTTGGGTGTGTGTCCCTCGCCCGGTGAGGCTGCAGTGGTTTGCCTTCAGGTCTGTGACCCAGTTTAGATTTCCTCAGGGTTTTATCCTAATGCTCTCCCAAACATTCCTGACTCCAAAGCAGGGTGCTGGGTGAAGGTCATCGGTTTTCCACTGGGTGTTTGGGTTGCTGGGGATGTCAGAGGTGAAGCGGGTGCTCTCCTTTTGCAGGAGCAGGAATCGGCGTCGTCCACGCGGGGTACGAACGGCGCCTCGCCCATCACCTGGGTGCCCACAGCACTCCAACCCTGCTGGGGCTCATTAATGGGAAAATAACCTTCTTCCACAACGCTGTGGTTCGGGAAAACCTGCGGCAGTTCGTGGAGAACCTTCTGCCAGGGAATCTTGTTGAAAAGGTAGGGTCTAGCAGGGGTGTCAGGTGCTGCTGCTCCTCTCTGCCTGGAGAGCCCTCTCTCCTTGGCTGTTTTGGTGGCTAATCTGTTTAATTCGGGCTCCAAGCTGATCTGTCTCACAAAGCTCCAAACCCTGGAGCTGTCAGAAGCGTTCCCACCCCACAGCTCTGTAACACTTGTCCTTGAAAAGATCCTGTCACCACTGCATGGTCCCACCAGTGATTCTAGTGGCAGCTGACCCCAGCTGGGACACCCCACAGCTGCCAGGGCTCTACCCAAGCTATCCCTGGGACAGGAACCTGCTGGATTTCACTTCTCTCCTGCTTTCTCCTGGTATTTCATCCAGCAAATTAGGGACCACTCACTACCTCAGAGGTCACATCACTAAAACTCACTGACACAGGGTCCCATTTGTTTTGTCCAGTTTTCCTTCAGAGCTTTGAAACAAGCTGGCAGCATGAGCCCCTTCAAAGTCATAAGTAAAACCTCCTAACTGATAAAATATTCCTGTATTTCGGCCTTCTGGTGATTTTTGACAGAGTTCTAAAAAACCCACTGTCCCTGTATGTGGCACTCTCACCTGCCTGACCTCTGCCTGTGGCCTTGTTCACCTCACCTCATTTTCCCTTGGGATCTTTACCAAGGGTCACCTTCCCCAACAAGCTCTTGACTCAGCTTCTGGGTATTGGAGTTATTCTTCCCCCAAAAAGAGGGATCATTTCCCCTTCTACAGTAACTGCAGCCATTTAAGTCCATTCTGAGAGGCATCATACCTGAAACAGAGCAGGTTTCATCGAGCTCTCAGGTGCCTTTTAACCCTTGGCTTCCCATTTTATATCTCAAGAATATGGTCCCAACAAACAGGAGAATAACAGTGCTGTTGGCAATGACTTGGAATGGCATCAACAGAGGCTGCAATAACTAAGAGGGCTGAGGAAGGTCAAGAGTGATGGTTTTAATTCACTCATTAATCAGGAATATATCTTGGAAAGACCATCCCACAGTCTGCTTCCTGCAGCAGCTGGACAGCTCTTTCAGGCTCAGAGGTTAAACTAAAGTTCTTTTTCTGTCTAAAGATTACAGATAAAAACTACATCCGCTTTCTGTCCGACTGGAGGAAAGACAACAAGCCCCACGTGCTGCTGTTTGATCACATGCCAGTTGTGCCCTTGTTATACAAGGTAATGTCACTTCTCTCACTGCATTGTTGACTTGCTTATAAACGTTCCAAATAAAAACACGCCACTGCTGTGAGCAGAGGTGGACTGATGCCTCCAGACACCACTGACTGGTTTGAGGAGAGCAAGGTGATTTGTGCAGGTTGTAAATGCTGTGGCCAGGTGAGCAGCTTTGTTAGGAGTCTGTTTCTTTGTCCTGCCACACTTACCCTTGGGTGTGAAGGTGCAGGTGTGTTTAGAGGTAGCAGCGACACAGGTGCACAGCTTTTGTTGGGAGATGTTTGTGGCACATCTAATTGGAGTTGCTGAAAACCCCATTTCCTAAGAAGCCCCTGCTACCCTACAACACATCAGGCTGTAAATAAAGCTGTGGATCCATAGAGGCTCCTGCCACAATGACTAAGAGGACACAAAATTGGCTTCAGTGAGGGAGAGGAAGGGTGTTGCTGCTGGAGATGAATAGATCACACGGACACAGGTCGAGGTGTGGTGAAAAGAAGAGAGAGTTTATTTTTCCTCCCAGGATTTTTAGGTTTCTGACCACAGCCAGGGATTGGATGGTCAGGATAACACTTTCTCACTGCACTGGCCATGAAAGATGCCCATCACAAGACGTGGAACAGAAAGAATGTACACATATCTATGTTTACAGTTACTGTCCCGGGAAAGTCTTTAGAAAACCATGTCAGCAAGCTCAGAAGCTGAGTTTTCAGGGCGACAGAAGGGCTGGTACTTCTCACAGCACATCTGATGGCATTCAAACAGCAAGATGTGTTCTTGGAGCAAAGCCACCACAAGCACCTGGGGGAGAAAGTGCTTACACTGTAACATAACCACGTGCTGGGGATTTCCTCCCACCCAGCTGACGGCCTTTGCCTACCGCGATTACCTGTCCTTTGGGTACGTGTACGTCGGACTCCGGGGCACTGAAGAGTTGTCCAGCCAGTACAACATCAATGTCTACACTCCCACCATGATGATCTTCAAGGAGCACATCGACAGGCCCGCTGATGTTGTGCAGGTATCACTCCAAGCCCTCTCTGAGAGCTTAGGGAAAATGGGAGTGGAGATTTCTGACCGAGCTGGCAGTGAGGGGGTGGTCAGTGGTGCAGTTTGGAGGAAGAGTGTTTGAGCTCAGCTTAAACTCAAGCTTTGGAGGAGGAAAGGGAATGTTAGCACAGGGGAAGCTTGGGTCACCCCAGCCTGCTGGGGAGGAGGGACACATGTAACTTCTCAGTCTTGGGGCCTCAGAACATCTTGGGAGGACCACAGAGGCTGGCAGCCTTCTCCAGGAACATCCAACATCTTTCCCCTCCTCTTCCTGCTCATCTCTGACTTCTGCTTTCTTGGTCCTTGCCAGGCACGAGAAATGAAGAAGCAGCTCATTGATGACTTCCTTTCCCAGAATAAGTTCCTCATGGTGGCCAGACTGACCAGCCAGAGGCTGTTCCAGGAGCTGTGTCCTGTGAAGAAGAGTCACCGTCAGCGGAAGTAAGTGACGCGTCCCCGTTTTGTTTCCCAAGGCTCTGGGGCTGCTCCTAGAGTCTCTTTTGGTTTGATTCTGAGGGAAAAGAGCAATTACTGCATTGGATCATGTTCAATATCCACACTGTCAGAGAGGTTTCTGGCTTACCAGGATTATTCTGGCAAGAGGACAGGGGTTGGTCATTCCCTCTCACCTCCAGACTGGCTCTTAATCCCACATCTCCTTGTGTCACCCAGGCACTGCGTGGTCTTGCTTACCGGGGAAGGAGAGAAGTTTGCTGAGGCTTATGAGGCCTTTTTGACTTTTGCTGTGGCCAACACAAAAGACACACTGAAGTTTGTGCACATCTACAGCGATCGGCAGCCGGAATTTGCAGACGCCTTGCTGATGGATGAGGAGAAATACCACGGAAAATCAGCTGTGAGGGTTTCCTTTTATTTTTTTAATCCCTTCTTCTCTTAGCCTGTCATTTAATTGATGCTGTACCTACATCTGACAGCTGATTCTGGGCAGTGGTTTGAGATGAATCATCTGTCTAGAAGAAAACAAAAGCCCCTTGCTGTCTGACATCTGCCATGCTCTTGGCTCATCCAGGTGGTCATTCTGGAGAGGCGCAATAACGCAGGGAAGATCGCCTATAAAGCCTTGGAGGACGCCTGGCAAGGCAGCAAAGAGGACAACTTCATCCTCCTGGATCTCCTGGACCAGCTGAGGACAGACCCTGGCCTTCTCTCATCAGAGACTGTCGTGGCAGACCTGAATGATGAGCTCGCTCCTGTAAGTGCACAGCCTTTCCAGACATCCCTGTTACCTCTGTGGACAGTCCCACGATGGCTCTTCAGAGGCATTGTTTATATTTTAAAATAACAAGGCAAAACTCCTAGAAGATTTCTTGCATACAGAAGGAAGCTCATGGCATGCTTTGAACCCGTTGGAGCTCTTTATAGCAGTTTTGTCATTTAGTTTTTTGCTTTTCATTCTTTTTGAACAGATGTTCCTCATCCGATGGTTCTACTCCACGCTGGACTACATCTCAGACTGCTGGGACAGTTTGTTTCACAGTAACTGGTATGGATTGGGCACCCATTGTTGGTGTTCACTGCTTCCCTCTCCCCTTATTTTAAAACAGATCCAATTTTAGCCTCTTTTTGGGTGGGAGTAGGACAACACTCAAAAACACGATGGTCTTTAAGACCCAAGGAACAAGCTGAGTTTCTGGGGAAAGCACACAGTGTTACCTGATGTAGGCAGGAACTGAAATTGAGGCAGAAAATGTGAACTCACAGACCTGACTGCTGCTTGCACATCTTCCCCTCAGGCGAGAAATGATGCCACTCCTGTCCTTGCTCTTCTCTGCGCTCTTCATTCTCTTTGGCACCGTCATTGTTCAGGCTTTCAGGTGAGTGCACAGCAAAATGCCCTCAGGGACAGCTCCTCAGTCCAACCCCAAGGCCTTAAAGACACAAAATCCCCTTCCTCTGCAGTGATTCGAGTGACTCAAGGGACGCTCCACCCTCGGGGAAAGAAGAAACGGCCACAAAGACAGAGAAGAACGACGCGAGCTTCAGCAAAGAGAGTAACAGGTTCCCTCTCTAACTTCTCCAGAATGTTTTCTGCAGAAGCATTGCTCAGGCAGCACCTGTGCAGGGAGGGTTAGTGAGGAGCAGAGAAGGGCTGAAGGTGCTCTTAGTGCAGTTGTTGTGCAGGGCAGTGCAGGCACAGCAAGGAACAGTGTGCAGCCAGCAAGGACAGGGGGACACTTATCTGTTTATTAAACAATTCCCACCAAATTTGCCCAAGAGAGCATCCTCAGGGGATAGGTAAAGGTCAGACCCACTCATTGAGGGAGGTGCAAACCTCCAGTTTACACCAGTTTGCACCAGTTACACTGGCTTTTGCTGCAGGGCACAGGGATGGATTGGCATAACGGGCTCACAGTTTCTCTATCCTCAGTTGCTCCCAGTCCCTTGCCCACCTTTCACTTGGTTTTTTGTTGCAGCAGGGTTCCCAAAAAGGGCTTTGTTGAGGTGACTGAGCTGACGGACATCAACTACACCAGTAACCTGGTGCGCCTGAGGCCAGGGCACATGAACGTCGTCTTGATCCTGTCCAACTCCACCAAAACCCCCCTTCTCCAGAAGTTTGCCCTGGAAGTCTACTCGTTCACAGGGTAGGCTGGGCCCTCTCCTGGGCTTCTGTTGTTGTGTTAACCACTTGTGTGATGCTGCTCTGGTGACACGTGAGGAGCGGGGTTGGCTCCATTGCCAGGAGTGAACACTGCTGGCGAGCGAAGTGACCTCTGCCCTCCCCAGTGGCAATGAGCCACCAAAAACCCGGCTGTTCCCAGCCAGACTGGGTGATGGTGGCCACAAGGGTCAGCTGCTGGTGCCACTTTGGCTGTACCTGTGTTTTGACAGAGAGAGAGCATGACAGGGCTGCATACACTGAGCTGAAAAAGGAGCTGTGGCATTGCAGCACTGCCCTGCCCTTGCTGACGATTCCTGTCCAGCAGGAATCCAGCCAGACCCAGGACAACATGTGCTAATCCCACTGTCTTCTCTGCTCTTCCCCCAGGAGCAGCTCTCTTCACTTCTCCTTCCTCAGCCTGGACAAGCACCGAGAGTGGCTGGAGTATCTGTTGGAGTTTGCCCAGGATGCAGCCCCCATCCCAAACCAGTATGACAAGCATTTCCTCGAGCGTGACTACACGGGCTACGTCCTGGCTCTGAACGGCCACAAGAAATACTTCTGCCTCTTTAAACCTCACAGATCAGGGGATGAGGGGGGAACCCTGGGAGCGTGCGAGGATTACGATGCTTTACAACATGCGGAAGCCAGAGGGAAATCCTCCTGCAGCCCGGGATCTAGATCCATTAAAAACAAATTACACAAATTATCCTTTTGGATGGAACGCCTTCTAGAGGGTTCCTTACAGAGGTTCTATATCCCCTCGTGGCCCGCACTAGACTGAGGGACTTCACAGAGATTCTAAGGGGACAAACTTTTTATGAAGATGACAAGGGACAGCTCTTTCCAGGAATACTCAAACAAGCGTGATGATGAATGGACCTTAGGTTTTAGATGAACTCTCCTGGGGCCGGCAACCAGAACACACCTCCCGCGTCCGGAGCCCGGGAGCGCAGCCAAGCGCACCCCTGCGCCCGCCACCGCCCCGCCGTGCGTTTGGACGCCGTACAACCCAAGAGCCAAGAAATCTGTTTTGCCTCTCTTGTCCAGTCACCCCCGTCCCACCTCTTGTTTTACCTCGGTTGAAGAAATCCGTGACTTCCCTGGCTCCGCGCCAGCCGCGGCCGGTGGCGCAGGCCAGATCGCGGTTCTCCCTCCCCGTCCCCGTGTGCTTAGCCCATGGTGCATGGTGTAACTCTGGCAAGACCCTGCAGACCCTCCAGGCCCTGCCCTTCTGAAAGGCCTCCTCCCACCAGGCAGTCGTACTCTCTCGGCTTTCCCCATGGTAAGTGATGCAGAATCTGGTCAGGAGCATCTCCCTCGTAGCAAAAATTAGCTGGGACTCCCCCGTGGTGCGGGCTCGTGGGCGATCTGCATGTTTCATGCTCCTCGTGTCATGGTTCCACCTGCAGCTTCACTGGCTGAACCATAACAGGGAGGGAAAGGGCACAGCCGTAAAATACTGTCCAAGTGTTGAGCCATTTAAATGTCACGTTGATTTTTCAGATGCCTTTTCTGCTTCTGTCGATTTTAGACGATGTATCCTAGAGCCATAACTTTACCTGCGTCCTCAGATTGTAGGCGTGAGCTGCTATGAGCCAGTAGATGTGTAAAAAACCTCTACGTAGCTGCCAGGGAGCCACCTGGGCTCCTTGCAAACACCTTTCCAGCTGTAGTACAAACCAACCAACCTTCCTTTGTATCGAGGAACCTCATCCTCCAACGATTGTATTCTTGAAACGTTGCCCCAGAAGTGCTGTATCATCAGAGCGTTGCGTGCGTGTGAAGCTCCTTTGGTTTAGTCAGGGGTTGAGATGTTGGGTTTCAGCCTCTCACCCGTTTCCTTCTTGCCCCAAACCTCCACTTCTCCACGCTCAGGCTGCTCTCGTGGCTTTGTGTTTGTTTGCTTGGGTATTTCTTTAGGAAGTGGTGGGGGTGTGGGAGGTTAGAGCAGATGCACAGCCCTGGGTTTGGACGATGCTTTGCTGTAGCAGTGCCCCAACAGCTGCTTCCAACACCACAGGGAAAGGGTGGCCCTGGGAAAGGCACAGGGAGGACAAGCAGCAGCCTCGTGGCTGCTTACCACTCCTCAAGTGACTGAGCGAGGCAGCAGGGCTTCTCCTTGTGGCCAGGACTGAAATCCTGTGAGGTTTGTTCTTTGTTTTCACTGCTCCGGGGCTGACAGTGGCACCCAGGCCTCCTCCTTCCATGGATCTGGAGCCCTGTGGCACCGTCAGGCACTGCCAAAGCACAGGGATGAGAGCCAGTGGCCTTTGCCACAGGGCTTGGAACACAGAGCACTCGGTGAACACGTGCTGTTCATTCCAGACTCAGTCCTTGCCACCTTAGTTGCCATCTTAGCAGAGCAGCCAGTCAGTAGGAATAACTGCCAAGCCCTGCTAGCTGCTGATCCCGCACAGAAGCCGGGAATGCTCCAGTCATTGCGCTCCCTACATGCCCTAATTGCTCCCAAAGCCTTGCCTGATGGCATTTCCCCATCCTGGGAGCAGACTGGCATGCTCCAACCCCCACAGGTACCTCAGATCCCCTGTAAAACGTGCTTCAAATAAAGGCTGTGATGCCACAAACAATCCCCACGTGAGGTTAGTCAACCTCTGGGCTGCAGAATGAGGCACCAAAGTAGAGGGAAGGAAGGAAAGTGAGGTTTTCTCCTTGCCCAGGAGCTCCTGTGAAGCTCCTGTGAGCGTGCACAGGTAATGCTGACAGACAGCAGAGACAGAGTGAAACATCAGCCTGATGCTTCTAGATGTGATTTCCACCTGGCTGAAGCAATCACCACAGCACTCCTGCACTTTTCCCACAGCTTGCCATGCAGGATGTGGCTGGAATAGGTTTTAGCCCAGCAAAAGGCTCCACATAATGTCTTAAACATTTGCAGTAGAGGAAGAATGCTCTCTGGATCTCTGCTGTCTCTTCAGCTGATCAGAAACAAGGAGAAAACCCTCAACTCATGAAAAAAAAGTGCCTAGTTATGCTACAGTGAGGCAATTCAGCCCAACCCTGAGGAAGGGGAGAAGGCTTTATGGCCTTCACATCCATTGTGTGTGTTGCACGCTGCCAGAATCCTTGGGTTTATTTTCTTTTCAGCACAGGTAACCTCCCCTTTCAGCCAGGGTTGAGCTGAGGGAGTGCTTCCATCAATCCACCTGTGCTGGCTGCGGCTGGACCAGGAGCACAGCTCCTGGATTTTAATGGAAACTTTTGCCTGGGTTGAAACAAAAGCCAAGCTGCTCTGCCCCTTGGTTTAGCTGGCTGCAGTGCCAGCGTGGCACTCTGGGTGTTTGCTGTCTCGAGACCACGGTCAGAGCTGCTTATCCTGGGATCTGCCCTCTCCCAGCAGCCGTGAGCCGTCACCCCCGTCGTTTTCTAAACACTCGCGATTCTGTTCCACACGTGGCGATTCCTAATCCAAAGATTGAGGAGATTGGGACCTAGTGCACTTTCCTAGTGAGATCTGAGTGATGGCACAGTGCTCGGAGCTGAGGCAAAGCCCCAGAGTGGAGGTTGTTCCCAAACTCCTCCCTGTCCCTGCCTCTGCCCTTCACCCACAGGAGCCAGGACACGAGCGCAGCCTGACAAGTAGGACTGAGAACTAGGTACCTATTTTGCACTTTTGATACTGGGAGGGGGGGGAATTAACTTATTTGGCAAACTTGTCTTTTTTATTTTGGGGGGTTTTTTGTTTTGTTTTGTTTTTGTTTTTGTATTTGTGAACAGGCACTGATGTCATTTTGATTTAAGACAATTACAGGTTCGCAACCAAAATAAACTATTTTAATGTGTGATGAGGTGGCTCTGTGTCTCCATGTACAAACTAACCTCACCTCCATGTCCTCTCAGAAATTTCAGGAGCATGAAACTGTTCCTTCCATAGGAAACTTCTGATTATTCCACCAGCAGGAAATCCAGTCAAATATCTCCCTACTCAGCAGGAGGCTCAGGTCTCCTTCATGTCCTCCCTTCTACATTCATTGCCCTGCTGTGACATCCTAATGGGACAAACCTTTTATCAGTGGCAGTTTTCCCAGGAGCCCTGTGAGCTGAGTGAATCATTCCAGAGGCAAAATGGCATTAGCCTCATCTGTCCCTTTCCCAGGCCAACTCCAAAGCTCCAGACCCCAGTTAAATGGGGTGTCTAGCCTGTTCCCTACCTTTTCCCAGCCTAAAAGTACCTTTTCTAGTGGTAAATGGCATTTATTTCATGGTGCAAAGCCCATGCTGGCTGAAGGAAGGGGACATGGAAAGCCTGGCTGAGGACACGGAGTAGCATTGCCCCAGGGCAGGTGGGAATTGTCCTCACAGTGTCTTCACTCCTGGGAGGACACACAGCATCTCAAACAGTAGGTTTGCCCCCAGGAGGGCTGTATTGCCTAAAAAAACAAGACAAAAAACAGGAAAAAATCTGTATATCCATTGGCTTTCACCCCCAGCCTGTGCCAGGCACTTCTCTTGCCCTAAGGCATCTTCAGACTCACCAGAGACATCGTACATCGGTGCCACTTCCACGAGGTCACACCCCACTATGTTCAGGCCTTTGCAGCCACGAATAATCTCCAAACCCTAGGGGGAAAAAAATGGATTTGGGATCAAGAAACACATGTGACCTAGCAGACCACCCCAGGCTCTGCTTTCCCCATATTCCAGTAAGGAAACCCAACCTCTACAGACCAAAGCATATCAGTCCCACATTTCCCTTCTTCATCGCCATGAGGAAACACCTCCTGGCCTCTCTAAACTTCCACTTTGCTGTGCTGGTGAAATAACCTCCTTTAAAGGGAGTAAAACATCCCTTTCCCATGGGAAGGGCAGCGGTGTCCCCCTCACCTGTGCAGGTGTGAGCCCGGCTATCTCCGGGGTGCCGGTGCCCGGGGCGTACGCGGGGTCCAGCCCATCGATATCGAAGCTGATGTAGATGGGCTTGTCCCCCATCTGTGCCCTCACCTCCCTCATCAGAGGCTCCAGGGACTTCATCCAGCACTCCTCAACCGGGACCACCCGGAAACCCTGTGGGAACACACACAGGCACCTGCTTAGGGAAAAAGGGGGAGATGAGGAGCATCCCCTGCCCTGCTGGGGAATATCTACCAGGAGCAGTCCTCATTGCTGCAGAAGTGCACCTGGAAACACCTTCCACTCCCCACACACACTTTTTAACTCAGCACTCAGCGAGCTGTGAGTGCCTGTCCTGCAGACAAACCGCTGGCATGGAACGAGAGGCCACAAATGCATTTATTTCCCTCCTAAAGCCAAGCACTGAGGTGATATTTACAGCAGGGAGAGCCCACAGCGCTGGGTGTGGATCGTTTTACCTGTTCCCGGCTGTACTTGTGGGGATCGGGGTCGTAGGAAGAGCCTCGGATGCCGATCTGCACCACGCGGCCGCGGTCCAGCAGCCCTTCCTCCAGGCAGCGCCGGAACGGGCTCCCGTGGTAGATGCGCTCCCCCAGAGCCGTGTCTCCGGTGTCTGTGTGGGCATCCACGTGCACCAGCCCCAGGGGACCGTGCCTGGTCCAGACAAGGTGGCCACGTTAGTCCTGTCAGCAAACCAGGAGCCCTCCTGAGGGCTCTTTGCCAGGTCCTTTCTCTCCATCTCCAGATTAGAAACTTACTTTGCCGCCAGGGCCTGCAGGATTGGATATGTTATGGTGTGATCTCCACCTGCAAGAGGACACAGGGAAGAGGGAGAATAAACTATGAGAGCTGCTCAGCGCTCATTACTTTCATTCCTAAGTAATTTTTTCCTTCTTTGCATTTATCCTGCACTTATTTATGCAGGGCTTTGTTGCCAAAGGAAAACTAACGCTCCCAGGTGCAGGTTGCTTCCTCTCACTTCTCCTGAGTCCTCTCTTCTGGTCTTCCTTCTAGAGAGGACCAGATATGCAGGACTGCCAGCAGGGACAGCCTGTGGAGCAGAGTCCTTGACTGGGCTTATAAATAGACATTTGATCAGCTCCTGAGGATGCTGTAACTGGTGACTTGCCCCTCGTTATCCACACACTCACTGCCTTCAGCCATGCCAAGCAGTAACAGCTGTCAACTTGAACGTGCACCCAGATCAGGCTTTGTGCAAAGCCTGCTGCTCGCTCAGCTGGAGGGACACAAAGGACAAAACCTGCTCAACAGGACACCAAAACCACGCCACTGGTTGTATTTACTCACTGAGCCATCCTCCTCATTTTTGACCCAAAGGAAGAGGCATCACAGAACACTCTGACAGCAGAGAGCCCGTGAGTTTACCCACGACACAGCACAACAGCCCAGGCAGGGGATGGATTCATCGCTCCCCTTCTGCCATGCCTGCCTTGAATGACTGAGTTTGACAGAGCCAGGACGCAGTGGCAGGACAGGGAGAGCCGGGCTCCTTACCCAAGGTGAGGGGCACACAGCCCGAGGCCACGATCTCCTGGTAGGACTCACGGATGAGGCGGCAGCTGTCGGGCAGGTTGTAGAGGTTCACGTTCACGTCCCCGATGTCGGCCACCCGCAGGGAGTCGAACGGTGCCGCGCCGGTGCTGCCGTTGTACCTCCGCACCATGGCGGACTCGGCGCGGATCTGGCGCGGGCCGAACCTGGGCGATGGCACGGCTGGCATCGCTCCCAGCGCTCCTCTCACCGCAGGAGAGCCGTGCCCCATGGCCAGAGGGAAGCAGCAGCTCCTCTGGCTGGCACTTACCTGGCTCCCGGCCGGTTGGACGTGCCCGTGTCCAGCGGAACGCCGACAAACGCCACGTCCAGCCCCTCTGCTGATGCCTGCACGGGAAGCCTCATCATGGAGCAGACCCCCACGGGCCTGGCCACCAGCAGGGCACTGGGGGGCACGTTGAACCGGGAGCTCCAGCAGCTGGGGGCTCTGCTCCCTGGAACCAGGGCCTGGAGGAACCCTGCAGGCGCACTGGCTGCAGAGCTGGAGGTGGCCAGAAGGGCTGGGGGCCGCAGGCTGTGGTGTGAGGCGGTCACCATAGCGGTCACAGCTGGTTTAGGAGAGCAGAGCTGGCTGCAGGCAGCCCAGAGCAGAGGCCTCATCCTGACCCACACACTCCCACCCTGGGAAGGCAGCAAGGGGTGCTGCAGAGCCCGTTCCCAGCTCGGGCAGAGCGCCGGCTGCCTCTGCCAAGCCTCCCTCCAGGGATCAAAGTGCACCGAACACTCCACTGCCTGGGGAAGGGCAGAAATCCAGCCCAGCCACCCCCTTTCCCAATGGCATAGTCCTGGCAAACTCTGGGAACAAACACGGCAGTGAGGGGCAAGAGCCTGCGCAGGGATTAGCGGGACTGGGAGGGAGGGATGTGCTGGGAGATGTCCCAGTTTGCTCCCCACGGGCATTTGCAGACAGCACGGCAGCTTTTGTTACATTAACAGCCTGTACTTTTAACCTGCACTCCACAAAAGCACCCAAAATGCTGAAGAATCATAAAAACGTCTCGTTGGCGGAAGGTAGAAGGGAGAGAAAACAAAAGGGAAGTCTGACCTCAGCAGAACCATGGGGGGGGACAACAAAATGCAAGCACAAGGGAAGCATTAAGAGGGATTTAAGGACCAGAGGGACAAGCTGCAGGACAAGCATTCCAGGCCATTTTTGAGGATGGAATTGAAACCAGGGGAAGCAAGTTTCCAACCAGTGGAGTTGATCAGCGCAGATAAAACCCTGGTTGGGCAAATACAAACACACTGGATGGCTCCAGCCCCTAATTCTGATCCCTACTGGTATAGAGACTGGACCCAGGAGAGAAAGGGAAAGGCATGGGAATTGTATTCATGGCAGAAAGAGAGCTCAGATTAGAGATCCACCACACAGCAACAGCATTTACTCCTCAAAAGGCTCCAGAGTGTCCAGGGCATGGGACTCAGTGCCAGACCCAAGCACACACAAAGCAAAGGCAGCAGAAACACACTGCAAGAGCTCAGCAATGGAAGAAACAGCAGCACACACTTTGGCTGGGTCAGATCAATGTTACAAAGGTCGTTTTTTGCAGCTTTTCCCCCCAAGAGCTCATTTCCCCCGATTCCCCAGGCTCTTTGCTGCACCAGAATAATGTGCAGAACCCTGAGTGCAGGTTACCCTGTGATGATTAGGGGTATCAGCCATTGTCATCCACCTGGAAAGTGCAGGAGCAGTTTACCATGCAGGAGAGTACAAAACACATCCCCAAGGCAAGGTCTGTTCCTCTTCAGGAAATTCCACTTGGAGTCCAACACCATTTTTCCACAGTTAGCACTGAGAAGAGCTGAATTCTCATTTAAGACACCCCAGAACCAATGCTCCACAGCCCAAATTGGATTGAGAGAACCCACACAGGCACAGAGCTTCATCTTTAATTTATTGTGCGACAAGCATAAATAACTTTGCCCCCGAGTTCCTCTAAACACAATTATAGCCATGAAATTCAATGCTGTTTCATAACCATGGCTGTTGTTACTTAAAGATTGATTTCTCCCGTCCTCCCCACCAAAGGATATTATTTCACTGAAGGAAACACAGGCAGGTAAAAGAGCAGAGCATCACACTAAGCTCTTCAAGCAGGGGCTGCTGCCCAACTTCACTTTGTTTGGAGAATTATCCCTAACTGGAGAGTCTGACTCAGCCTTGGAGCCTGGGGCAGCTGCCACCACAGAGCTACAAGAGTTAAAAACAACGATAAGCGGGATTTGAGGATGATGTGCTTCCACTCTCCTGCGTACAACTGCGAGGTTTTTAGTGCTGCTGACGCTCACGTTACCAGGCAGCACCTCATCAGGAAGTTTTCAGGCTGTCATTTCACAGCTCAGAAGAAAATGAGTTTCAAGCCAGCCTGGTTACCCCAAGAACAGAGACTGCAGGTCCCTTTGCCAGCTTGGATTTCTGGGTGCTGTTTAAATTGTGATGTTCCTATGCAAAATGCAGCCAGACGCTGCCTCCTCCCAGCCACCCCTCTGAAAGGAATCTGCTCCACTCAACACACAACTCACAAGTCACTGAATTCCCAAACGGGAGCAAAACCAACCACGCACCTCTGGACACCTGCAAGCTCCACACAACCTCCCCCCAGAGGGTAAGGAAGCAAGGGCATCTCCTCTAGCAGGGACACAAAAGCAGCATGGTTAACACTTGCTTGAGAGAAACTCAAGCTCCTAAACACAGGCCTGCAGCTTGTTCCCTAAAGCACTACAGGATTCCAGACAGACAGAAAGGACAGGTTCCTATGTGCCTTTAGAAAGTGCCATTTATGTGGGATGCTCGTGTTCCAGGGGGTTCCTTCACCCAGAGTGGCTTCTCCAGGCCAACAACAGGAATATTGCTGCCCAGAGGTCTTCAAATTCGAGGTTTGCCAAGAAGCACATCTTCATTTTGGTTTCTACCTGGCTCGTCTCTGCCAGCCTGTTGGTGAGCAGGGTGGCTGCAGACTGGCAGAGCAGCCAGGCAATCATCTGGTCAGGTTTCAGGCTCCTGGATGCTACAACACTGTCACCCCAGAGGCTCAGGTGCAGCACATTCGCAGCCACTCTCGCAGACAGCCTCTGCAAAAGGGGAAGGGAGATTAGCTGATCCTGCTGCACTCAGCCACATCACCAGCACGGAGCACTGGCACCTCCAAAACTCCCTGAGCTCCCCCTAAGGCACCACCCTGTGAATCAGAAAGCTCTTTGAGACTGTTATTGTATATATATATATCTATAATGTTGTGTGTAACCCTCCAATGTGAGGTCTGGTCCCGACACAAACATCTCCTGAAATCCCTGAAATGATTCAGCACCACTCAGCAAAGACATTTTTAGCTTTGATCCTTATGTTGTCCTTTGATCCTGCAGTGAGATCTGGATTAACCCCTGTACCTGCTCCAAGGCAAAGTGATCCAGCAGAGATATTCCCAAAGAAGACATCTTGAAGGCAACAGCTTCTTACCTTGTTGGGATCTCTCTGAAGCAGCATCTTTATCACCTGCTTCACCTCGAGGGGCACATGGTCGGGCAGGCTTGGCAGCTGCTCCTCCTGGTAACTTCTGCTTTCCAGAGTCGAGTCCCCATGGCCATAGAAAGGATTGGCCAGGCCCAGGATTTCGTAGGCAATTGCTCCAACAGCCCAGGCATCAGCTTTACTGTAGTTGATCACTGTGCCTGGACCAGGTGATGCTGTGATCACCTGCCACAGAGAGGGGGCTACTCAAATAAACAGCTCGAGTGCAGCCTCTGTGCTGAAATTCCATTTCTAATGCTCAAAACAGCATTTTCCCTCTAATAAACTTAGACACTGAGTCCAAAGGTGGGTTGAATCTGAATCTGAGGTGTAAATATTCCCTATTGGCATGCTCTAAGCCCCTGGCACTGCTCAGCCCACTGGGATGCTGGGAGGAGTCTGAACATTGCACTGAGGCTTTAGCTGTTGCCCATGACCAGGGCTCTCTCCTGCTGGAATCACGGAGACAGGAGACCTGTAGGTGAACAACCAACACCATGGCAAGGTGCTCCAGGTCCAGCAGACAGTTAAGGATGTTAAAGTTAATGGCTTTAATTGGGCTTATCATCAGAGAAATAAAATGGAACTTTAAATAATTTCACAACCGCCCTGAACTTCAGCCAAATGCTACTGTTGCAACACAAGGACTTCTGCATTAAATTCTTAACAGCTACGTGGAAAGAGGGCTGAATAAAGACTAAATTTGTTGGGGGGGAAGGCTGATTCTGCCTCTTAACACCAACTGATTATGTTTCACCTGTTAGAGCTCAAGGTGTCTATTTGACATAGCTCAGCACAGATGTTTCACCAAGCCTAACCCAAGGTGAGACACAAACCTTCTGTGCCACCAAAACTTCTAGTCCTGACAGCAGGACAAGCAGAAAACCAGCCCCAGAAAGCAGTGCTGCAGAGGGATTTACCTCAGGTGCCATAAGGCAGCCGTTGCCACCCCGATCCACGTAGGAGCTGGTGAAGGGCAGCCTCAGGCCAATGCTCTCATCTGCCAAACAGCAGCCAAAGTCAGTGATGACCAGCCAGGGGCAGCCAGCTGTGAACAACAGCATTCAGTTTGTGAGGACCTGGCAGCACCAAACACATCACAAACAGCCAGCTTGGTGTCCTCTGCAAACTGACTCAGGGGGCATTCCATCCCCTCACCAAGACTGTGGGTGAAGATGTTCAGTAGAGTAACCTGGTTTAGTGGGAGGTGTCCCTGTCCAGCTTTAAGATCCCTTCCAACCCAGGGAAGGTTGGAATCATTCCATGATTTTATGATTATAAATCCTGAGCCCCAGGAACAGAGAATCCTCTGTGTTGCCCACCTCTTGGGTCAGTCTCCAGGAAGGCAGGGTGGATTCCAGTGGTCTGTCTCTCTCTCCCTAATACTCCTCAACCAAATTCTTCCACTCCTAATTACACAAACCTGCCTGCCTCCTATTGCTTCCTGCTGATCTGACTCTCAATCACACCAAAAAAGAGCTCAGGTAATTAGAACTGCTGTTAGAGGCTGACACATCGATGAAAATGCTGCATCCCTTCCCTCCCAACTCATGTTTCATCATCCCAGGGTGCAGCACTATTAACCTGGCCATGGGGTGGGAATTTAAGAGGCTCCCTGCACTCTCTGGCTTGGGAAAGATGACAGAACCAAGAGCGTGAAGCAAAGGCTCCTGCAGCATTCCAAATGTGGTGTTCCAGGATGCTCCAGTCAATGCTGGCTGTGCTCATGCAATCCATCACCTCAGCAATACACTGTTTCCATGTCAATGATCCAAAACCTCAGGCACAGACAGGATCAATGACTTGCTGCAGTGACAGCAAACACTAAGCCAAAAACTAAACCTGAGATTATTCAAAAGGTTTGATGCCTCTTTTCCCCAAACACACAGCTGGGTGGGATTTCCCCGAATACCAACATGACCAAAACACTTCTGTGAATTAACTGGCATTTATCCTCAGGGATCTACGTACCAGAATCAAATTCAACCAGGATGTTGTCAGATTTGAGGTCTCTGTGTGCTATTCCATGTCGAACAAGGTGGTCCACGCCTTCCAAGAGCTGCAGAATCATCACTGTGGAGAGGCGAACATCCGGAGTGTTCTCCTGCAGATACTGGCGCAGCGTGCAGGGGTAACTAGGCAGAACAAGGGGAAAAAAAAAACAGGAATTATCATCCTGGAGGTTTATCACTGGCAGTTCAACCTCAGTGTTGGCTCATTTCATTACAGATTCTACTCCATCTCTAGCACTGTGCTCAGACTATGGGTGAAGTTCAGGCTCAGAAGGGCAGACAAATGGGGACAAACTCCACATTTCTCACTTTAATTTGGGGTAATTATTAAAAAGAACGGTTTGTCTTCATTGTGGAAGCACAGTCAGAACCTCAAGGACTTGGAACAGGTCCTGGAAGGCGTTTCCAAGAGCATACTCTGCTCTTTGGCAGCAGCCCAGAGCCAAGCTTTGCGGGGACAGAGTACCCAAGTCACGTTAACCAGCTTCTCTCCACCTACTTCTTCATCACCAAGAAGAGGGTGCGGCTGTGCCCGATCCCTCTGGGGTTCAGGCTCAAAGGGAGGACATCAGGATAGTCAGCAAAGGCTCCAGGCAGCAAAGGGACGGAGGATGTGAACGCTCGGATCACCTGGATTATATTCGGGTGAGGCTGCAGCTTCTTCCTCCCAAGGACAGGTTTTCTGTGCAGAGGAAAGACACCACAGATTGCACCAACCCCTCAACTGGTTCTGGTGGAACACTGGCACGTTGCTGTTATTGCTGGAATTATTTTTCATTATTATGGCCTGTCCTCCACACCAAAGGGATCCCCAGCAGTGAGCAAACACGTTTGTTCTGCACTGGAAGCCTCATCAGAGGGAGATTAAAGCTGCACAGGGTGAATTACAGGACGGCACGTTAAATAAACAGACACATCCTGGAATCCATTCACTGAGCAAGAACATGGGCAGCAGTTTCATGGCCCATTTCCCAACCAGCATCTCAGCCCAGCGTTTCCCAGGTGGATGCAGAGCACCCACAGCAGCAATGGGTGTCTTCCAGCACTTTCTCCAGAGCTCAGAATCCAGCCTGGTGCCTCCCAGAGCAAACTGAGCCAACCAAGGCCTCCCTGGGGCTCTGCTGTAACTGCATTTCCCTATTCACAATGGCCAAACAGGAAATAAGGTGCTTTACCTGCACTACAAACAAAGCTTTGATAAAAACCCTCACACAAAACATTCAGCTTTCATTTTACTCAAGCCCCACTAACCCTTCCATGCTGCTAACAAAGGCAGAGCCAGGCACAGGCTGCTTCTCCATTCAAAAAGAGCTACAGCTGCTCTAGAGAATAACACCCAAATGCAATTACTTTGTTAGACATATAATAAAGGTCAACTTCACGCTGGGAGTATCAATTTAGACCCTCTATTTTATGGCACAGGCAGGAAGTTCTCCCTGCCCTGAAAAGCAGGTTACCTATTTGTCTGCAAGACAGATCTCTCATCCCCTGAATGTCAAATATCCCTTTGGCTGCTCTACTGCATTCCCAGCCAGCCACGGGCACAGCATTCATTATGCATTTGTATTGGCAGCCAGGATGGATTTGAAATTTAAATCAGACAATCTGGTCTGTGGACTCCATTGTTTCAAATGGAACAAAAAGATGCATTTCTGAACAAAAAGATAGCTAACTTGAGGTAATTTAGAAGTTTCCATGAAGTTTTCCACCTTCATGCTGTTTGCTCAGGTCAAAGAGTAGGAACTGAGTAATTTCCATTTTCCTTCTCACCAGTTTTCCTGCACTAAAACAGTTTCAAGCTCCCTGTCCAGCACCCATTTTACACCAAACCAGCTCTCAAACCTCACAGTCAAAGTGTATTAGTGAAATCATTCCATGTTTAATGCACTCAAACTGTCACCAATTGCAGCGGTGCAATTAAAAAAGCATCACAATACAAATTTAAATGGTGTTTAACCTGTGGCTCCTCCAGCCTTTACCTCAGCAAATGCCAACACTTTTCAACACAGGGAAGCTAAAACAGCCACAGACACCCACCACACCCTGGTGGGACCTCAAACGCTCCCAAATTATTGGTGCACCCTTCCAAACCCCTCTGACCCACACAGTTTAACAATGCAATTTGTTGCACGCCAACAAATTTAACAATCCCCAGCTTTACCTGCTTTCAGCAGCTATTCTAGAAAGCCCTAATTGCTGCAAAAATTAATCAAGGGGTAAAATGAGCACCTTGCCACCTCCATACCTGCGGCCAGAGATGGCCCCGTACTCCCCGGACAAGGCAGCGCCTGTGGCTGGGACGAGCTCTCGGCCCATGGCATCGAGGATGGCTTCACTTGAGGAACCAGCCTGCAACAATAATCACACCCCACGTTGGTTTCAGCTCCAAAATCATCTGGCCACAACACAAGCTGAAAGCAGATAATCCTGATGCTGGCACTGTGTCTGGAGTTGGATTGACTGAGACCAGATTCCAGAATTCCGTCCCTTGAAAATCAGGGAAGGCAATTAATCACTTAAAGAGTTCACCTAGGGAAGCTGCAAGGCCTTTATTTGTAGAAAGAAATCTATTTGTCACTTCAAATGCATCCTTGACCATAAAGCAATCCAAACTACACCTCAGCACTCACTTTCAACTTCCAAACCCAAGTGGAAGAGCCCACAGCTAAATGCCAGGGTACTTCTGGAGTCCAAGGGACTGCAGATGTTGGCATTTTGGAAGATTCTCTTGAAATACTCACTTGTCACATGGGGAAAGCCACATGGACTTTTTTAAACAGGGAAGAGTCACACTGAGGAACTGGATCCTCAGTTACCCGGGCTGGGAAACACTGGAGCAGATCTTGGACAGCCACCTCATGGCAAGGGGACACAGCAGGCAGGTTACTGTGCACCCTGAGACCACTGACTCTTCAGGAAGAAAACCCACCTGACAAGACACCAATTCCTAAATCACTGGCAAAGGAAAGCAGTGGCTTTCCCCTTCTCAGACCTTTCTAATAGAACCAGCCTCAGAAAAACCTTTTCTTCCCAAAACATCACCTCCATACCCACCAGCTCCAGCAGCAGCTCTCAGTGCCGATTCCAGAGGATGATGAATGCTAATTACCTCGCTCTGGGACTCTTCACTAACACTCCAGTGTCACCTACCCATAGCTTTGTTGTGACACATCATCCTGCGCTCCATAATTAGCGCTTTCAACACTTCAGCATTAAACATTCCAGCCAGAACTCCCCGGCGACAGACACGGGGGATTCGGCGCCGACTCCTTACCGAAATGTTCCACATCATTTTGATAGCTAAGGGAAAAGCCCCTTTTGGCTGCTGCTTCACTACAGGCTCCTCTTCAGCCCCCTGGGAAGCTGAGCCACGTTCCTGCTGCGTGGCTGGGAGCTGGCTGCTCTCCACACCATCTCGAGGACCGGGACAGAAGGGAATAGCTGCTTCGTACACAGCAGCACTGCAGCCCTTCCCGAGGGGTTGGCCGATGAGATATTCCTCCAGCTTGAAGCCCTGCCAGCGGAAGGAGCTCAGGGGATCTTTCTGCGGCTTGTTCTTCCCAACAAACACGGTCTGAAAGGAATAGGAAGAGAAAAACCCGCTCAGTTATCCCACACCTCCCAGGGAAGGAGAAGCTGGTGTTTCAGTGGTATTGCACGTCCTGGTGGGTTGGTCCAACCTGAAAGTCTCAATCAGACTCTAACCTCGGGGCTCAAATCACTGTAACCACATGAAAGATCATCTGCAGGCCATATATTTTTGTCAGATACGATTTACCCCTAATCCAGTCTTTTCTACAGGTGCCCTTTGCAAGGAAAGAAGAGGAACCAGGAGGGGGAGTCATTTGCCAATCTAGAATATAAATATATTTTGCCCAAAGAAGCTGTGGCTGCCCCTGGATCCCTGGAAGTGTCCCAAGGCCAGGTTGGAGCAACCTGGGATAGTGGAAGGTGTCCTTGCCCATGGCAGGGGTGAAAGAGATGGGCCTTAAAGTCCCTACCAGCCCATTCCATGATTCTATGGTTGTGTAAAGAAAAATTTAACTGAACACTTCTGAAGACAAGATGCATTATTACACTTTTCTCCCTCTCCATAAATAAACCAGGCAAACAGCATTTAAAAGAAAATCCAATTAAAAGCAGCAACAGGAAAAACAATTGCCTTTTTGTGGCAGTCAACTGAGAGGGCTGGTTAATTTGAGGAAGAGTGAATCCATGATAGGAGGGAGCTGGGGGAAGGAAATCAAGAGATGTGGGAAAATAACACTCAGGAGGCTGTTTTGGAGTTTCATCACACTTTATGATCCTACAGGTCTGGTGGTGTCCCAGTCACCTGGACTGATACAAACGAGTGGCCTCAGCAGCCCAAAGCACCGGTGACACCCTAGGGATGTGTCACTGGACACAGGGACAGCAAATGGAACAACCCAGCAAGGACAGGAGAGAAAGCACCCTGAGAAACTTCAGGGAATGTGTCTGCTGGTTGGTGGAGCGGGTGACAGCTGGCTCAGAGCACCAAAGGTCTATTTTTACCCAGGAAATATGTCCAGCACCATCCATTACGGCCTGGCCCAGCACCACAGGGTCGCTTGTCTGTCTCAGGCAGAGGGGATGGACCTGGGGATCAACATCAGTGGCCTGGGACATGACAGCAGGGCCCTGACCCCATCCCTCTGTGGGGAAACAGGGAGAGTCCCCTGCTTTTGAAAGTACCCCCTTTAGGGTGATGAGAGGCTGCTGAGAGCGAGGTCTCCCCAGGACCCTATTTCTGGGGAGAAAGAGGTGCCTGAGGGCTGCTCATTGCAGCACCCCCCCCTTTCCTTGGGGAGAGATGAAGAGATGTCTGGGGGCTCCCCACAGTAGCGATCCCTTCCCTTCATGAGGGGGTCCATAAAACAAGGCTCTCCCCTTCACCATGGGTGTCTGGGGAGCAGTGACCTCCCCCTCCCCTCTGAGGGGCTCCTCACAAGAATCCCCCTCCCCTTTGTGGCTGATGTCTAAAGGCTTCTCCAGAGCAATGATCCCCCCAGTGCTGTTAATGGGGGGTATCTGAGGGACTCCCCAAAGCAAGGACCCCCCTTCCCTTCATGGGGGAGCGTGTTTAAATGGCTCCCCACAGCACTGACACTCTGTGATGTTCATGGCGGGGTTAAAGAGGCTCCACACATCAAGGACCACCCTCTCCTTCATGAAGAATATCTGGAGGGCTACGACCCCCTGTGCCCTTCTTGGTGAGGGTGACTGAAGGTTTCCCCCCCATCAAGTTCCCCCCCCTTCCCCTCACGGAGCGAGGCGCTGCCCAGCGGGATCCCAGGGCCGCTTCCCACCTGGATGTGGCGACACGCCGCCTCAGCTCGGCGCTGCTCCTCCAGCCGCGGCTCCACCAGGCCCAGCGCCATGGCCAGCGCCAGGCAGACACCGCCGCCGCGGCCCCGCCGCGCAACGGCCGCCAGCCCGCCCGCCGGGCCCCGCAGGAACAGGCGGCGGGCGGCCGGCAGCCAGGCCAGCCAGGGCCGCCATGGCGCGGCGGGCGCGGGGCCGGGGTCGCGGCTGGGACCGGGACCGGGGCCGGGGCCGGGGCCGGGGCGGGGGGCGCGGGGAGCGCAGGGCGGGCGGCACCGCGGGAAGAGCCGCAGGGCCCGGGCCAGCAGCAGCCGCACCGCCATGGCCGCCGCGGCTGCGCCAGGGGCGGGGCACAGAGCGGGCCAATGGGGAGCGGGCACGACGATAAACACGGTCACGTGACCGAGAGACCACGCCCCCAGCACGGGAGAGGGAGAGGGAAGGGGAAGGGAGAGGGACGGGGAGAGGGAATGGGAGAGGGAATGGGACATGGAGAGGGACGGG
Source organism: Poecile atricapillus (assembly GCF_030490865.1). Taxonomy (NCBI): domain Eukaryota; kingdom Metazoa; phylum Chordata; class Aves; order Passeriformes; family Paridae; genus Poecile; species Poecile atricapillus. The sequence goes on from NC_081270.1 coordinate 6,720,972, forward strand.
GAGAGGGGCAGGGAATGGGAGAGGGAATGGGACATGGAGAGGGGCAGGGAATGGGGCACGGAATGGGACATGGAGAGGGACATGGAGGGGGGCAGGGAATGGGACAGGGAATGGGACATGGAGAGGGGCAGGGAATGGGACATGGAGAGGGACAGGGAATGGGACATGAAATGAGGCACGGAATGGGACACGGAGAGGGGCCGGGAATGGGACATGGAGAGGGGCAGGGAATGGGACAGGGAATGGGACACGGAGAGGGACTGGGAATGGGACATGGAGAGGGACAGGGAATGGGACACTAAATGAGGCACGGAATGGGATATGGAGAAGGGCACAGGATGGGGCATAGAGCAAGCCATGGAGCAGGCGTGGAGTGGGGTACTGAACAGAGCATGGAATGGGACACAGAGTATGACATGGAATGGGACATGGAGTGAGGCATGGAGCTGGACAGGGAAGGGGGGACATGGAGTGGGGCATCAGGCAGGGCATGGAATGGGTCATGGAGCAGGGCACAGAGCAGGGTGCAGCCAAGATGAAGCCTTGTGCAATGCAGGGCATGGAGGACACGGCTGGGAGTGCCTTGGCGTGGAGCACGGCACTGCCCTGGGAAGAGCCAGAGCACAGCCCAGTGTGTGGAATCGTCAAATCACAGAATCACAGACTGGTTTGTGCTAGAGGGAACCTCAAAGCCCACCTTGTTCCACCCCTGCCATGAGCAGGGACACCTTCCACTATCCCAGCTTGCTCCCAGCCCCATCCAAACCTGGCCTTGGACAGGGCCAGGGATGGGGCAGCCACAGCTTCTCTGGGCACCCTGTGCCAGAATCCCTCCCTCCCATGCTGTGGGATCAGCCCCACAGCCGAGGCACATCAGCTTCTCATCCACCAGCATCTCCAAGAGCTTCCCAGCAGGAGTCTTCTTCATCCTCCAGCCTGTATGGATCCTGGGGACTGCCCTGACACCACCCTGCACTCGGCTTTGTTGAACCTCACGAGGTTCCCAGGGCACATCCAGCACTCCCCAGCCCTTCCTGGGCTGCAGAACAGCCCCAGGACCCCTCTCCCTGTGTTTCACCACTGCAGAAGATAAACCAGAACTGCTTTTATTTCATTTGGGCATGGCAGAAATGCTCAACCCAGCGCTGGTTGGGAAATGGAATGAATTCATTCATCATTGTATCGTAAATCAGTAGTACAATCAACAAATGGCATTACCCTGGAGGCACAAAACCCTCCAGAAGTCCCCAGAAACTCCCTGTCCTCTTCTTCACCCCAAACAGAATAAAAGCAAGGAAAACAAGCTTGCAAGAAACGAGCAAAGGCCACGCTGAGTGCGATAACCATCCTGTTCCAGCAATCCACCTAATCTGGATTGGCTCACTAATTACTTCTGGCGCTGATGGACCTTTTCCTTCTTGCTTTCCCTTCTCTTTAGAGCTGAAGGTCCCAGCACTTTCCCAAGCAATGATTTTACATTATTCAGGACTGGTTTCTGTACCAAAGCCTGTTTGAGCTGTGCATCAAACCCATGTCCTCCCTTGCCTACAGGGATGTCTGGGTGCCTTTTTTACTTATAACAGGGAATTTCTATGAATTGATTTTGCCATTTCCTCAGGGTAAGGTGGAGCTGGAATCTGTGAATCAACACTGAATCAGAAAATGAGCCAGAGGAACAGGCAACTTAACAGTATAAACACATTTCCCACTGTGTTGTTCCCAAAAAGTTGCTTACAGGCTGAGGAAATCGGGGGAAAAACCATTGTCCCCTGTGCCTAAGGGCAAAGGCTGGTGGTGGCCACACTGCTCAGACCTTCTTCAGGTCCTCAGGGCCAAAGGAGAGCGGCAGCAGCTCCTCCAGCTTCTTGACAATGTAGGTGCCATCTGCTTTGGTCAGGTAGACATCCCAGTCTGTGCCAAACTGAAGGAGGAGAGGAGAAAGAAGAGCCTTATGAGGAAGAAGAAGAAGAACCTGCATTTTTTCCCCAAATTACTAATATACCCCTTTTTTTTCCCAGGTTCACAGGGAGCATCCTCCTCTCTTGCATGTCTTTTGGATTGGCTTGCCAGCATTCCCTCTCCCAGAGGATATTTTGGGCTCAGATCCTGATTTTTTTACCCCACCAGCATGAGCCCCAGTGCCTCTGAACCTGCTGAATCTGACCCTCGAGCAGAGCCCCGCCACCCATTAAATATTAACAACCCAAAAACGGGCTGTGGGTGCTGGGATTCCTGTGGAGGAGGGAGATGAGAGCAGGACAGAATCTGTGGAAAGCTCAGTTTTTGCAGAAAAACCCGCATTTCCAGGCTGGCCAGAGCCTGAGCAAAGACTTGAGGGCAAAACCCTGCACCTGGAGAAATAAAACACCCTGGGGAGGGCGAGCTAATGGATTCCCACTGAACACCCACCCAGCGTCGGAATGCCCCTTTCCCAGCAGATAATGCAATTTGAGGAGCCTGGAGCCAGCCCTGAGGCTGAGGATGGAGGTTTGCACCCTCCTTGGTACCTCCAGGTGTTTTAGGGGGAGATGCCTGGGGTCAGGGGATGGTGTTTGGGGTCAGGGAATGAGCCCCACACGAGCTGTCACCTCTCTCATCAGTTGTCTGCAGGCACCACAGGGCACGATGAAGTGGTCCCCCATGTCACTGCCAAAAGAGAAGGGCACAAAGCTCAGCCCTGAGGTCAGAGGAGGGGAGAACACCTACAGAACACCTTCATGCCCCGATAAATACAGAGCAACAACAGATTTACCCCCCAGTTCCTCCAAAATCACCACGCAAAAAACTTTATTTCCCTCCCCAAAAGATGGGGCTGCTGCAAAAGAAGCTGTCCCTGAGGAGCACCGGGGGTTCTCCTGCTGGTTCCCCTGCCATCCCTCACCATTCCAGCTCCCAGAGCACCCTCACCTGGCGATGGCCATGGCCTTGAAGCTGGTGTGCCCCTCGGAAATGGCTTTTTGGATGGCACCGCGCTCGGCGCACATCCCCAGGCTGTAGCAGGCGTTCTCCACATTGCACCCTGCAGGGACAACCCCATCATCAGCCACCCCAAAACCTCATTTCTTCTTAGGGAATTTACAAATAAAAACCATTTTCCCCTCTTGCCCTTATTTAGTTTCCCATCCGTTGTGATCTTTGGCTCGGTCAGGGATGGCAACTTGCCAAGAGGCAGCGGGGGAGGACACACAACACCAACACCCCGGGATGACCCCACTACACCCTCAAACCTTGCTGGGGTCACCTCAAAATCCCTGGAGGGGGGTCTCAGATCCAAATCTTACCCGAGAAGATCTCCCCACCGGTGGTGAGCAGCGCAGCTCCCACGGGGAAGCGGCTGTAGGGGCAATAAGCGCGGTTTTTGGCCTCGTGGCTGCGGCGCAGCAGGAGCTGGAGATGGTCACCCTGAGGCTGGCCTGAGGGGACAGCAGGGACAGGGTGCTGCCTGTCTCCCTCCATTCCTGCACCCGCCTGCCCTGCCTGCTGACGCTGCAGTTAAATATTTCCTTGCCTGCTGCCTCATTCTTTCCAATTTCTCCTCCTTTCATTATTTACTTCCTCCTTTCTTTGTCCCTGCACAGCATTTTTCCGCCGCTGGCCCGGAGTTGTTTGTTTGTTTTTTTCCTCCTCAGTTCAAAACTGGTTCTGTGGCTCCACAGGTAAATTTCATTAAATCATTCCTGGAAGGGAAGGAACAACAGCTCCTGATCAGTGAGATCAAAATAAATAGATTAATATGATTGAAAGCATAAAAATTAATATCTGTGTATATCATGTTTTCCCAGGTGTTCTAAATACAGGCAGCAAGGGAAACTGGCTGAAGACACAGGTGGTCAAAAGCCCAATTTGAGATGCCCTCATGCTGGAGCCCAAATTCAGTTTGCTCCCACAGGAGTCAGCCCACACAAGGCAAAGGGCTCTCCTGTGATCATCAAATTGCTTTTTAATTAAAGATTTCTCTATTTTCCCCCTTGCCCGAGGAGCTTCCTGCCCCATTTTCGAGCTGTAAGGACGGGTGTCACAGCCCCCAGGGATTTATCACTGGGATTTTTGGCCAGTTTGTTAGATTTTGGAGGATTTTGACCTTACCTGGTGGTTTTGCCACCAAATCTTGCTGCTGGAGGAGCCACAAGAGGCTGGGAAGCAGCGTCCAAATTGGCAGTGGCTTCTTATGGGGCTGAAACTCCAGGAGCTGAAACAGAGCATGGGACAGTGAGATCATCAAAGGCACCCCAAGAATCCAAAGCTGGGATGCTGAGGTTGGTATTCTCCAAGAGATAACCAGGAAACACAATGTTGACAGCTCACTATTTGCCAGGGCAGTGAGGGAGAAGAGGGATTATCAGCCCACAACCCTTTTGTTTTTCAGTTTTTAAGTGCTAATCCAGGTTGTTTTCCTCTATATAAAATGCAGTGCAGTCTCCTTTGTCCCCAAAAATCTGGGGGCAAAAAGGAAAACCAGTCCTAGGGCAACTTGGGGGTGGCACTGTGGGATCAAACCAGTGAAAAGGCCCCACCCCGACCCCAATAATGTGGGGTCTGTAAATAAAGAAGCTTTCACGGTGGGTTCACACCTGCCCTCTCAATATGAATACCAAGCAAATAAACACAGTCCTCACCTCAGTCAATGAGGGTGAGAATAGAAATTATGAAAGACAGAGGCTAGCATGGATAGAAATCTTCCTCATCAGCGCTAATCCCCTAATTGCCGTCCCCCCAAAACCATCCCTGCACCTGCAGCAAACCACACAGCCCATGTTTGCATCAAAAAAGCTGAAAAACAGACAAATTCATGCATTTTTTATTATTTTGGCTGCAAAAACCTATGAGGCTGTCAAGGCCGCGGCAGTGAGAGAGTGGGGTTGGTGCTGTCTGCCTGTGAAGCTGCTATTTTAAGGTTGTATTTGCTTCAGTCAAACAGCAGAAAATCTGGGAAGCTGCTGGGAAATGGCTTCCTGTTCCCTGCAACACCCCACTCTGGTTTTCTTCGCCAAATGGATTAAAAGTGGGGGCACATGGTGTTATTTTACCCCTTCCTCCTCCCCATTTTTCAATCCCAAGGCAAACAGAGCGTCCCCAAGCCCAGGGGTCTCCCTGCTTTATGTCCAGATGGTAAAAAAAAAATAAAAATAAAGTGGAAATCAGGGTTTGAGCCAAAGGCTCTGAATCCTGAGCAGCCTTAGAGTCCACTGTAGCGCTGAAACCTCGCAGTGCTCCCCAAAAATCCCCCCTGAGCTGTGCCACGGGGAAATAACATTCCATTTCTCCTGGAGAGAAGCTGTCCTAGGGCTTTGGCCAGAGATAAAAGCAACAGGTTAAAAGCCAGCTCAGCCCAAAAGGAGAGGAGCAGCGAGGAGGTCTGACTGCCTCGAAAATAACAGGGGGAAATGGGAGGTTTGTAGGGAAAAAAGAAGCCAGCAAACCTGCAGGATCTGCAAATCCCGGCACACACCTTAGTGCAACGCACCGATTTGGGGAGGAAAAACCCCTTTTTGTCTTTCCAGCGTCAGAAGCCTCCCAAAATCATTCCCCCGGGGTGGCAAATGAGGCAAATCTCCCCTCACTCCGCTGGGTTTCGGCGCTGGGAAGGGGGAGAGGGGGTGGGTTTGCCTGCCGCATAGCGATGGAGGGCTTGATTCCCCCATCACCCCCCGGTCATCCTTTTCCTGATTTTGTGTTTATTTCTTGCTCGGGGGGCCGGCGGGGGCCGCTCGGCGGCGGCTCCCCGCGTGCTCGGGGAGGTGGAGCAGCCCACGGAGCGCCGCGTCCCCGCAGCATCAGCCGCAGGCGGCACCCGGAACGCGGCCAGCCTCCCGCAAAAGCCTCCGTGGGCATCCCCGCATCGCATCCCCGCTGCCCGGCTAGGGGGGCTTCACCCCGGGACACCCCCCCCCTCTAAAAAGAGGTTTAGGGTTTTGGGGGGGTGTGGGGGGGTGGGGGGGTGGTCGCGCTGCGGGAGAGAAGAGGCCGGGATTTAGCGGAGCGGAGATGCTGCCCTGGCGCCGGAGCAAGTTCGTGCTGGTGGAAAATGAACGTAAGTGCAAAGGCAAGAGCCTGGGGCCGGGGCTGAGCTACGCGGCGCTGCTGGCCGGGTTCCTCCGCTCCTGCCCGGACCTGCTGCCCGAGTGCCCGCTGGAGCGCCTGGGCAGCGTTTTCCGCGGCAAGCGGCAGAAAGTGGAGCTCAACAAGGAGGACCCGACGTACACGGTGAGGTACCTGGGCAACGCCGTCACCCTGCACGCCAAGGGCGAGGGCTGCACGGAGGAGGCGGTGGGCAAGATCTGGGCCAAGAGCGAGGCGGGCGCCGGCGGGGCCAAGATGAAGCTGACGCTGGGCCCTCAGGGCATCCGCATGACGCCCTGCGAGAAGGGAGCCCGCCGGCCGGGCCACGCGTACCTGCTGCACCGCATCACCTACTGCGCCGCCGACCGCCGCCACCCCAAGGTGTTCGCCTGGGTGTACCGGCACCAGGTGAAGAACAAGGCGGTGGTGCTGCGCTGCCACGCCGTGCTGGTCTCCAAGGCCGACAAGGCTCGCGCCATGGCCTTGCTGCTCTACCAGACCTCGGCGTCGGCCTTCAACGAGTTCAAGCGCCTCAAGAGACAGAGCGATTTCCGCCATGTGCAGCAGCAGCTCCTCGGCGACGCCTTCGTGCCCTTGGTGCCGCTGCGCCGGCTGCTCAACGCCAAGTGTCCCTACCGCCCGCCGGCCGAGCGGGCCCGCTGCGCCCCTCGCCTCAGCTCCATCCTGGAGGAGGAGGAGGAGGAGGCCTTCGGTGCCGCCACCACGCCTTTGGGGGACGCCGAGCGAGCGGCCGTGCTGCGGCTGGCCAGCGACATGAGGGGCTGCAGCCTGCGCGGGCCGCGGGCCGCCGTGTGCTGAGGCGATCTCCCCGCGCCCCCAAAGCGCTGCTGGACCCTCGGCGGGGATCGGGCTGGACAAGACGGCGGCGCCCTTTGCGGGAAGAGCCGTGCTGAGGGTGGCTTTGCACCCCAGGGATCCCCCCCCAAGCCTGCACATGAAGCTGCTCTCGTGCCTCCTCCGCAGCGGCCGTGATAATAAAATTAATGTGTGTTTTCTGCGGTGTGACGGCGCCTGTGTCTCACCCTCGGCGGATGGCGGAGTTCAGCTGGGCACTGAGGAGGTTTGGGGGGGTTTTTATTGCGTTTACCCCTCCAAAGGCGAGCCCAGGAGGGGGGCTGCAGGGTCCACAGCGCTTTCCTGCGGCACCGAGGGCTGGGGAGAGCTGCTCCGCTCTCAAGTAGCCATGGCAACTTGATTTTTTAAATATAGAGCTGGGGGGGCGGCTGTGCCGCCCACATTGGGGGAGCAGTGATGGGGTTTGGCCCCTTGGACCCCACTGGAGCGCAGAATTTGCCTGCAAACCCCCCTCCCCAAATTAGCACCAAGGGCCTGCAGATCAATCATTTATGAAAAATTTCTATTTTGTTTTTTTTTTTCTTCCCTTTTTTGCTGCTTTCCCAGAATAAGCAACGGTAAGGAGATGGGGGGTGGGGGGTTTGGGGGGTCGTGTGTCCCCGCCAGCAGGGACCTGCCACCCTGCCATGGCCCTTTGTGGGGCTGGGGGCTGTGTCCTGAGGCTGAGCCCTTGCACTGGGGGCTCCACGTGGTGCTGCTGCCCCACAGCCCAGTGAGGGGTTGTAACCCCTTCCCCAGGGTGCTGTAGGGCTGGGATTTGGGGAGATATCCCCTCCCAGCCACGGGGGGACACGCTTTGGTCTGACCACTGCCCCCCAGATTTAGCAGGAGGGTGAAATTTGGGGTGCTCCCCACCCCCAAGGTGGGAGGGAGGTGCAAGGGATGCTCCCCCCCCCGCACCCGGGGGCATTAGGATTTGGGGCCAGCTGCCAAAATCCTAAGGGATGGCTGGGATTTGAGCTAATCCCCCCTCAGATACTGCTGAGGCTGGAGCTCCATGTTCTCCCCAGGACCCCAGGGTGGAGATGGGGGTAAAGGGGTGCGACCCGTCCCTCCCCCCAAAATCCCAAGATGAGGTTTATCCCCCTAAAGCTCCTTGGGCCGGTCCCTGACCCGCAGCCTCTTTTGGGGGATAATTTGTGTTACTCCCGCACCCCAACCTGGCTTTGAGGGGTCCCCCCCGGCCTTGGAGGACTCCCCGTCTCGATGGTGGCGCTGCGGCTGCCAGAGCGCCGCTCGTGACGTCATCACCACGCGCCGGCGCGGCGGGCGGTTGCCGTGGTAACGGCGGGCCTGGCGGCCATGGAGGGCGGCGGGCGGCCCTCGGCCGCGCAGGCCGTGCTCTTGGCCGCCAGCACCGCCATCACCGCCCTGCTCTACTCCGTCTACCGGCAGAAGGCTCGCGTGGCCCGCGGGCTCGAGGTGGGTGCGAGGGGTGCGACGGGGGAAGGCATGGGCCCGGCCCCCGGGGCGCGGCCTGGTCGCGCCGGCTGAGCCGCGGCCTCTGTTTGCTCCCCCCGCAGGGCGCCAGGAAAGTCCGGCTGGACGGGGACCTGCGGGCCGTGCTGCTGGAGGCGCCTGGACGCTGCGTGCCCTATGCGGTCATAGAAGGTAGGGTCGTGTCAGGAGGATTAATCCACAAACACCAGAGGTTTATGTCCAACAGGGAGGCAGAAGAGTCCTGTAACTTTATTCGAATAAAGGTCTTGGGCATTTCCCATGAGGTCTCTCAAATTGCTAGAGGGCACAGCCTCTTTTTAATCTTCATTTCCCTCTCTTTCCCCACTGGCTGAGTTACTTGAGAGGTGCAGACTTCCCAAAACGCCTCATACCCCCTTCTAATGTACAACTGCACCGCCCCTTTTCCTTTCCTGGTGTCAGGCAGTGGAATTCCTTTGCAATTTATGGTTCTTCCCATTGTTTCTTTCCTCTCTCAGTGTCTATTTTTATCTCCCAGCAGACCCACAGTTTGTAAAGACAAATCCCTCATTCCTTTCAAACAGGACCTGAAGGGGTGCCCCAGACAGGGGTGAGGGAATTTCATCCCCAGCTCCTCCTTCTGTGCCCATCGGGTCATTTCCCCCTGTCAGACTCCTGACAGCAGCAAACACCAGCTCCTGTCCCTTTTTCCCCCCATTTTAGAATCCCAGAATAGTTTTGGTTGAAAGAGACCATAAAGCCCATCCCATTCCACCCCTGCCATGGGCAGGGACACCTTCCACATTCCCAGGCTGCTCCAAGCCCTGTCCAGCCTGGCCTTGGACACTTCCAGGGATCCAGGGGCAGCCTCAGCTGCTCTGGGCACCCTGTGCCAGCCCTCCCCACCCTCACAGGGAAGGATTTCTTCCCCAGCAGCCCATCCAAACCTGTCAGTATGAAGCTGTTCCCCACAGTCCTGTCACTCCAAGCCCTTTTCCAAGCTTTGTTCAAACCTCACATTGGATTCCCGTTTCAGGTGTGGTGCGGTCGGTGAAGGAGACCCTGAGCAGTCAGTTTGTGGAGAACTGCAAGGGGGTGGTTCAGAGGCTGACACTGCAGGAGCACAAGATGGTGTGGAACAGAACCACCCACCTCTGGTACGTGCCTGCCACCCCCAAACACCCGTGGGGCACCTGAAATGGCCTCAGAGCCGGATCCCAAAGCAGCCCCCACAGTGACAGCTGCCATAATGGGGAGTGTTTGGCTGATTTTAGGGTTTTCACTAAAACCCTAATGTCCACTAAACCAGCACAGGCTGAACATTGATCAGCTCCACCTTGTTACAGAGGTGGCCAGAGAATGGCATTTCCAAAAAAAAAACCTACTTGCAGAACAGAAATTAATTGGATTTGGGTGATCCCTACAGCCAGGGGACTCGAGGAGGATCCCAGAACTGCTGAAACAGAGCCCAGTGATGCTGTTTGATAAGCATTACCAAACTGGGGTGGGTGACACCATTGGGATGGTTTGTGACAGCTGGGAATGCCACAGGCAGGTGAGGAGGGAGTGGGTGGGGATGGGAGAAGCCCCCAATACTTGTGGAACACTGAGGGTGGAGTGGCCTCGTGCACACCTGGACAGTGCCACGAGCAGAAAGAAACTCCACTCTGGCAGTCCCCAAAACCAGCAGCTCATGCCAGGCTGTGTTTCCCACCAGCAGAAATCATTTCACTTCCCCTCTCCTCCCTCCCCAGGAACGACTACGAGAAGATCATCCACCAGAGAACCAACACCACCCCCTTCGACCTGGTCCCCGCCGAGGACGGCGCCGGCGTCACCGTGCGGGTGGTGAAGCCTCTGGAGGCCGCTGAGCTCAGCCTGGAGACGGTGTATGAGAAATTCCACCCCTCTGTCCAATCCTTCACCGATGTCATCGGCCACTACATCAGCGGGGAGCGTCCCAAGGGCATCCAGGAGACGGAGCAGATGCTGAAGGTGGGCACGGCCCTGACTGGGGTGGGAGAGCTGGTGCTGGACAACGCCACCATCAAGCTGCAGCCCCCGAAGCAGGGCATGCCTTACTACCTGAGCTCCCTGGATTTCGAGTCCTTGCTGCAGAAACAAGAGTCCAGCGTCCGGTTTTGGAAAATCCTGACGGTCGTTTTCGGCTTTGCCACCTGCGCCGTGCTCTTCTTCCTGCTGCGGAAGCAATACCGGCACCACCGCGAGAGGCAGCACCTGCGGCAGATGCAGGAGGAATTCCGGCAAGCCCAGGAGCGCCTGATGAACACGGAGGGCGGGGAGATTCTCAAAAACGCCTGCGTGGTCTGCTTGAGCAGCACCAAATCCTGCGTTTTCCTGGAGTGTGGCCACGTCTGCTCCTGCCACCAGTGCTACCAGGCACTTCCCGAGCCCAAAAAGTGCCCGATCTGCAGGCAGGGCATCACCAGGGTGGTTCCCTTGTACAACAGTTAATTTTTGCTGATTCTCGGGCGGGGAGATTCTGGATTTAAAGCTGCTGCTGCTGGCAAAGGGGTTTTGTCACCTTGGATTTTGGGGAAGGGGAGGGAGCTTGAAGAAGGGGGTGCTTCAGCAGGGGGGCAGAGCTGAGGCTGAAAAGGTGACTCTGCAGCTGCTCAGAGGTGTTTTTGGGAGATGATTCCTTGCAAAGGGTGAGGTGCTCGGGGAGAGATGCAGGTTCGAGGCTCTTCTGTTAAGGTTTGGACTCCCAGGCTTTGTGTCATGGTTACAGAGCCTGTGGCCCCTTACCCAGGTGATAAAAACGTGGGGGAAACAAAAATAAAATATATGAAGGGTTCTGAGAGGCTGCAGGATTCCTGTGAGGCTGCCAGAGGGGGCTGCAAGGCCTAGCAGAGCAGGAGGGGCTGTCAGAGAGCTCGTCCCAGGGGTTGTGAACTCAGGTAATTCTGTGATCCCCCCGAAATGGCTCTGTCACAGCAGGATGTGGGGATGTGAGGATGCTGTGGCTGATGGCTGTGCTTGGCTTGGGACAGCAAACAGGGTGTGAAGTAATAAAATAGGATGAAAAGCGTGTCTGTGTTGGATTATTCCATGGGAGTGGTGATATTTGTCCTCCCTGAGGTGGACACGACCAACCTGGATCATCCCAAGCCATGATGGAGGATGGCTGAGCAGGGGAACCTGTCCCCCCTGCACTGGACATGTCACTGCTGTCCCCTCATGACACCCAGACTGACACAAAACAGGAAAATTCCCTTCCCTGACACCCCCATTTATTTTGCCATAAATCCCATGTGCACCCAGGAGGGTTAATGGACCCAAAATGCTGCTGCAATTAACATTTGCTGGGGAGGACAATTAGTGAAACATTCCTGGGGAATGAGGGAGCAGTTAAAAATCCCAGGGCTGAGGCAGCCCCTGGGCACCCCTGCTCCATCCCATGCCTGTGGGCAATCAGAGCCTTTCACATCCCCCAGGCACATTTAAAAACAAACATTCCCCATCGACAGGCATTTAAAACCCCCTGAATTTCACAGTGAAAATGCCGGGTTGTTTCCTCATTAAACATTAACCAGAGCAGTCCGAAGGCCGGTCTGGCTGTGAGGAACAAACCCACAAAGGCTGGATTTTGAGGATCTTTTTGATTTTTCCCTGGCTGTCCCAGTGCTGGAAAAGGACCGGCTGTAGATGGCGGTGGCTGCCTGCAGGGCGAGGAACAAAATCCCGGAGGGAACCGCCGGAGCACGGCTCAAAAAGCCACACCGCAGCCCAAAAACCCAGAATACAGATTGAAACAACAGAATGCCATCTGCTGGAACCCAAAAAATGCCTCATCCCCTCACTGGGGACAGCGGGGAGGTCAATCCCCTTCAGACCAGCACAGGACACGGCCCACCCAGGAATGGAGCATCAATCAAAGGCTAAAAATACACCTTGGAGGGGCTGTGCTTCCCCGTCACCCTTCTCCTCCTGTCTCCGAGCTTTCCCTGTGATATCTCGGGCGTAGCCGCAACCTTATGTAAGGAGCTGACAGCTCGGGGGCGGGCGGGGGTGCAGGGGAGAGGGGCTTGTGCAGCTCCGGGGGCTGAGGATTTCAGCAAACGAAGGGTTTGGAGATGGGAGCAGCCCCGGGACAGCGCAGCCCAGCCCTGGCACCCTGCTCAGCCCTAAAATGAGCCAGAAATCCCCTTAACCCAGCCTCGCACAAACGGGTTCTTTGCTGCTGTGGCTGCTGTCCCCCTGCTCCACTTTGTGGGAGATGCACCACAGATGCCTGAACACCATGCCTGAACACCGGCTCCCTGCAGGATGTCCGGCATCACGTCCCAGGGACTTTCACCAGGGTGTTGGGACCTTCCCTGGGGACAGGATCGGGTATAGAGCAGCAGGGACCTTCCTCAGGGGCCGGGCATCATTCCCTGGTGACCACAGAGGCGAGGGGACATTCCTTGGGGACATTCCCCATGCCTGAACACCCCAGCATAGCTGTGGTCTGTCCCAAAATGTTATCCCCGTGTCTCACTTTGTGCTGGAGGCCCACAGCCAAGCACAGCCAGCCCCCGGGAAGTGCCAGAGCCCCCCGGATGGTTCCTTTCTGCTGGGCTCTGTGTGGGGCTGTGCCCAGCGCTCCCGGGAACAGGCGCTGAGCTCTCCGGGGATTTGGGATGTGGGATGTTCGTTCCAGACTTTCCAGGAGCCCACTGGGAACTCCCTAAAGGTGTCTGTGGGGTAGTCTAGGCTCCCCAGATGTGGCTGTGGGGCAGCTCTGGGCTCCCCAAAAGTGCTGTGGGGCCGCCTGAGCTCTCCGAGGGTCCTTGTAGGGAAGCTCCAGACTCCTCAGGGATGCTGAGGGGCAGGTTGGGAATAGTGAGGATGAAGCGGGGCAGCTCCGCAGCGTGTCTGCTAGGGAGCTCTGGGATCTCCAGGGATGCTGCGGGACACCCGGAGGATGCTCCGGGACAGCCCCGTGCTCCGCGGGGACCCTGCGGGGCAGCTCCGCTCTCCTTGAGGATGCTCCGCTCTCCCCGAGGACTCTGCGGGACAAGCGGCGGGGGCAGTCCCGGGGATCCCCGGGGTGCGGCAATCAACCCTGCGGGGCGGTACCGCCAACGGTGCCGGGGGGGCCGAACCGGTCCCGCCCCACCCCGCCCGGTCCCGCCTCCCGCTCCTCTATCGCCGCCGCCGCCGGAGCCGCCGCCGCAGCCGCGGAGCCGCGAGCAGCGCCGGCCGGGCCGGGATGTGAGGGGCGGCTGCCCCGCGCCCGCTGCGCCGCTGCCCCGGGCCCGCGGGCCCCGCGCCCCGGGAGGCTGTCGGGGGGCGGCGGCGGCGGCGGGTCCCCCCCCGCCGCCCCCATGTCGGAGGGGCCGCCCTACGGCGAGGGGCAGCTGGCGGGGGACGCGGCCGTGGGGCAGCTGCCCTTCCCCGTTCGCCTCCGCGGCGGAGATGGGCTCCTGGCCGGAGGGCAGGGCAAGCGGCCGCCCAAGCTGGGGCAGATCGGCCGCAGCAAGAGAGGTGGGTGCCCGGGGAAGGGAGCGGGGGGCAGCGGGAGCCGCCCGGGATGCGGGGTACGGTCCCGGGGATGCGGCGGGGATCCCGCGGGGTGTTGGGGTTCGTGCGTCGGGATCTTTCCCCGGGGATGAAGAATAGCGGGGACCGTCCTCAGGGACCGGGCGTGATGAGCGGGATCCCTGAGGATGTCGGGCATCGTGTCCCGAGGACCTTCTCCAGGGATGGAGAGCGCTGGGGACCGTCCCCAGGGGCAGGGAATGGTGCAGCGGGCTCCCTGAGGGATGTTTGGGTATCGTGTTTCGTGGATCTTCCCCAGGGATTGGGTATCAAGCATCTTTCGGGGATTCAGGGCAGCGGGAAGCGTCCCTGGGGACGGGGCAGGATGCACCAGGCTCCCTGCAGGATGTCCGGCATCACCTCCCAAGGACTTTCACCAGGGTGTTGGGACCTTCCCTGGGGACAGGATCGGGTATAGAGCAGCAGGGACCTTCCTCAGGGGCCGAGCATCATTCCCTGGTGACCACAGAGGCGAGGGGACATTCCTTGGGGACATTCCCCATGCCAGGTGTCCCCAGGGACACCGTGCCGGGGATGGCACACGGGGCACCCAGCAGCAGCACCCCAGGGATGTGGGACCCCTCCAACACCCCCCAGGGTCACCTTGGGCGAGGGGAGCGGCAGCAAATTCATCTCCCTTCTGTTTCTTTCTGCTTTCTAGTGGTTATTGAAGACGACAGAATTGACGATGTGCTGCAAAACCTCTCCGAAAAGGCCCCTCCCGGTGTTTAAAGCCTCCCCGGGGACGCTGAGCTGAAGGCCGGGGTGGGGTTCGGTTTACAATGGCACAGGTGATCGGCAAAAAATAAATCCCCCCCCAAAAAAACACCGCAGCGACCACCCGAGCTCCAGGAACACCGATCCAGCCGCAGTCCCGCAGCCCTGCCCTCCGGAGCAGGAGGGGAGGGCGGCGAGCGAGCCACAGCCCAGCCGAGAATCCAAAAATAATCATAAATTCAAATATATATATATATATATATATGTGTAACCGGGGGAAAATAAGTCACCTGCTTCAAACCACCCCGAGGGATGGACGGAGGAGTCACGCCGCGGCTGGGAATTACTCGGGATGGTTTTTTTCTCGGGCTGATGAACCTTGTGCCGAGCTAGATCGGGGGGTAAGAGGAAAAAAAAAAAATAAAGGGGCAGCGGGAGATGGGAGGGGAACAGCCCCTGGGGTCTCCCTCCGGTCAGGGTTGTTCCCAGAGGGCACCTTGTTTACATTATTTAATCTTGCAAAAATGAATCCGTGCACTTGGATGTACCACGCTATCCCCTTCTGTACGAGTTTCTTTTTTTTTTTCTCTTATTTATTTTATTTTAATTATTTTTTTTTTTATGTTGATGTCTTTGGATGTTGGGAAATTATATAAAATAGATATATATATATATATATATATTTAATTTTAGTCACGTTTTAAGGTTCTAGAGGGGGGAAAACCAAAACTTTTATAAAGGAAAGGCCTGAAGGAAGAATTGCTGGTTTATTTTTTAAAGCTTGTACTTCTTGGTTGCTGTGAGCAAAGGGACAGATTTTATATGTACAGGGGGGTGGGGGGAACGCTCAGCTTTTCTAACTACCATGCAGTCTGTAGTGTGGGTGATCTTGGTTTTGTTTTGGGTTTTTTTTTTCCCTTATATTGTGGCAGTTTCCTCTCTTTAATAGACTGTATTAAAACATATATATAAAAGAAATTATTTAATGTAATCACAAGAGTGCCAAACACTTGGAGATGCTGGAGGGCAGCGATTCCCTCCCCGAGACGAGCAGCACTCGGAGCTTTCTGCTCTTTCTAGGGCTCGGTCGATCTCTCGTGGGGTTTTCTCTGACTTCTCTTTTCTAATCTTTCTTTTTAACTATTTTGCATGACGTGCATAAAAGAAAAAAAAAGGGGAAAAAAAAGAAAAAGGTGTGGGGTGGGGGGAAAAAAAAAAAAGCGCTTCTGGCGCCCGGGCTTGGTTCTTGTTTCTGTTTGCGATTGACTGACAGACCTCAAGGCAGGTTTTTCTTTCCTCCTTTTCTTAAATATTGTGTATGTTGCACTTTTATCCACTACACAGGGCTATTTCTGCAATGTCCGAATAAAAAGGAAAATGAAACAAAACGGAAAAAAAAAATAATCATAATAATTCGAAATGCGGATCTGCCGTGTTTTCCCGTGATCTGCTGTGAGAATCCCTCCCTGTCCACCCAAAAAAAACCCCAAAATAACCGAGGGAAAACTTCCCCACTCTCTGGCACAGCCCCCTGTTCGTGCTGAATAAGTAATTGTAATTAATATTTATTTGTGGGATATTTTTGTTGTTGTTGTTGTTTAATGGGAAAACGCTCCGGGGACACCAATTTAATGGAAAAATTCAACATTGGGTCCTGAGGATGGGGAATAAAAGGTGGCTTCCCCTTCACTGATGGGAAAAGCTGTGGAAAATGGGAATTTTCATTTTTGTATTGCCTCCCTTCCACCCCAAACCCCAAATCCTGGTGTTAAAAAAGTCCATTATCCCTTCTGCCCACTTTGTGCCCGGGGAACAAGAACATAACCACGGGAAACAGGTCCAGGGGTGGGATTTTATTGCAAAGAAAATCATATATTGCAATAAAAGCAGGATGCTGCTGAGCTGGGATTTATACAGGATGACCTGGGCTGGATTTATTTGGGGTGGCAAAGGGAGCTGGTACCGCATTTTTTGGGGTGTGAAGGCTGCACAACGCTCCCCTCCCCTCCACCTTTGCTATTTATTGCTCCTTTTTTAACCCACACAGTCTCTCCCACATCCAGGATACGATGAGGAGCTTTGCTAAATCGCTCCCTTGGAAGAAAATCCCCAATTATTTCCATTTTTTCCCCCCCAGCAAGTTCAGCTCCGGGGTTGTGGATGCGTGGGTCGGACTCTGCACTCGCGGTTTTGCCCCCAGGATTTTCTGTGCTGCACTTCCAAAGCACGGGGTGACCCCAAAAGGGAGGATTTTTATTCCCACAGCAATATCTGGGAATCTGAGGGTGAGGCCAAGGCTCTGGGAGAGCAGAGGGGAGCAGAGCATCCCCCATGTGCCGAGGACAAAGCGCTGGGGAGCTCCTTAGACACAAAATGCAGCGCTGGGTTGATGAAGTTGACCAAAAAAACCACTTTTTTATGTGTAAAAACCTGATTTATGGGTCTGCCAAACCGAATTTCCCACTTTATTCCACTCATTAAAAGATCTCTGAGACCACCCTGAGACCCAGACCCGTCTATGGGTGATCCAAGGATGGGGCACAGACACAACCCCGGGATCCTCCCCCCAAAAAAAAACCACCGGGAGAGGCCGGGAATGAAGCAGAGAAATCCTGAATCCAGAGGGGGAAGGGAAGCTGAAAGAAGAGGAGATTCTGCTAAATTATAAAGCGCTCTTTAAAATGCATCTTTCATGCACGGCACATAAATAATGGAGCAGGAGAGCCCGGCGAGCCGGAGTACGGGAGGATGCGGGATGGAGAGAGGGATTCACCAGGGATGCTGGGGAAAGGATGAGCCCAGGAGACGGAGCTGGGCATCCTGCAGGACCGGGAGATGCTGTTCTGAAGGAGGATTTAAGGATTAAACTGGCCCCGGGGCAGGAGTTTATTGCATATATTATTTAACAGATGGCCCAACGCAGGCGGCGGCTGCCTACGGTCTCCCCGGTGACCTTGGCTGGGAGATGCCGGAGCTGGGAAAGGAGCCTGGTGCCATCACCACTCTCAGATTACAGGGATCAGAAAGGGAAAAAAAAAATAAAAAACCCAAACTAAACTCCAGGAGCCAGCACCCAGCAGCTCCAGAGCCAAATCCCCATGGAAACTGCAAAAATCCCCACCCAACCCTGTCCATATGGGCTGCTTGTTTTGGCAGGGGTGGGAAAAAAAATTAAAAAAAAAAAGGAAAAAATAAAATGTATAGAAAATTAGAAAAGAGCTGTTTGCAGGTTTATTTACTGGAGGAAACTTGGTGCCTTTGGAAAAGCAGCGATGAGCGAGGTGTAAAGGTCCCGGTGACACCCAAGGCATTGTGAAATTCCACTTTAATCCCATTTTCCCAGGGATTTTGGCCTCGGGGGAAGGTGCTAACACAGTTGCTCCTGCAGCAAAGCCAGCCCTGACCGCTCACACCCAGAACCAGGGTGTAACTTTATTCACCCCTAAAGATGTTTTCCACAGGATTTAAAGCATCAACCCTTGGGATCCCCCAGTCCTGGAGGTGCTCAGAGCAATGGAAAAATACAATATAAAAATACAAATATAAAAATACAAAGATTTTGGGGCTGGATCAGTGTCCCCACCACTCATTTCCCACATCACCCAGGCAGTGACTCAGAAAAAGAAATCAAAATTGAGGGCAGTGTGTTACAGCCAGGGCAAAACAGAGCAGGGGGAGTGGGTGAGTCCCCCAAAGCTCTTCCCATAAAACAACTGCCCAAAATAAATATTCTCTCTTTATTTTCCTTTTTTTTTCTCTTTTTTTTTTTTTTCTTTTCTTTCTTTCCCCTCCTCCATCAAAACTAGGCCATGTTAAACTAGGCCAGCACTCCTAAAGTAATTTATTTATCGTGGGGGGGAGAGAGGAGGGACAGCATGGGCTGCAGAAGGGGATGCTCCATCCTGCCCCCGAATGCTGTGGGTTTGGAGAATAAAATGGGTCAGTTCTTCCCTCTTCCCTTGTTGGAAAATCACAATTACTCAGAAGGAAGCAGCTTTAGTGACCTTTGGTGGAGAAGACACAAAAAATGGTCGTTTGAAGGGTATCAAACCCTTTTTGATCCCTTCACTGCTGGGGTTTGTGTTTTGTGTTGTGGCATCGAACAGAAAACACTCCTAAAAAAAACAAAAAATGGAAAAAGACGTGAAAGAAATTTTATTCTCCTTAAAAACTTGGGGTTTTTTTCCCCTGCTTTTTAACACAAAAATGAAGAAAATAAATCCAGTGGCTGCCCAAAATCTCTCCATCCACGGAGATGGGGCTTGGCCAGGAGGGATTTGGGAAGCAGCACCACCCTGCTGGGTGCTCCCCCATCACTCACAAAGCCCTTGGAGCTCTTTTGGGGGCTTCACCTTTGGGTTTCCCCATGGGAAGAGTGGCTTGTGGTGGGATGGAGCCCCGGTGCTGCTGGTTTGGGGGCTCTGGGGGGCTGTGGGTCCCCTTCCCTGGGATCTTTGTGTCGCTGGAGCCACTAGAGGCCACTGAGGCTCTGTGCTCCCGGCTGCTCTGCTCGGCCAGGACATTCGGACACACAAAAATCCACACGGGCACCAAAACTGGGGACAGGCAGGGCAGGGCTGTCCCTGAGCTCTGCTGGTGTCCCCAGGGGTGTCCCCACGCTGGGGGGGACAGGGACACTTTTCCCAAATCCGGGCTCAGCTGCCCAGACTTGTGATGTGGGGACACTGGGAGGGACTGGGAAGGAACTGGGAGCACTGGGGACACTGGGAGGGACTGGGAAGGAACTGGGAGCACTGGGGACACTGGGAGGGACTGGGAAGGAACTGGGAGCACTGGGACACTGGGAGGGACTGGGAAGGAACTGGGAGCACTGGGACACCGATCCCCCCTTTCTCCTCCAGGAACACCATCACCAAGTGAGGGGCGTGGGGACACCTGGGGACACCCCTGGACATCGGGGGCACCCTGGGGACATCCCTGGACATCGGGGACACCCTGGGGACATCCCTGGACATCGGGGACACCCTGGGGACACCCCTGGACATCGGGGACACCCTGGGGACATCCCTGCACACCTGGGAATTCTGTGTGTCCTACCCCAAGCTGAACATCTCCACAGGACAGGGAAATGCTGCCCCAAGCTCTGCAGCCTTTCTGGACTCACCAGGAATTTTATGGAGGGGTCAAGAAGACATTCCCGTGATGTGACATTCCTTATTTTGGGAATTTTCTGCAAGAAAATCCCTAAATCCCCGCTGCTGCTGCCTCGGGGAGCCTGGGAGTGGAGCTGCCTGCCTCCCCTGGCTCCTCATTTTCATTTTGCCTGGAGTTAAAATTTTCTAGGATATTCTAAAGAGCCGTTCCCACTTAGCAGGGAAACATCAG